>NC_139149.1:74877414-75542815 GCF_964270905.1 Leucopleurus acutus | reverse complement strand
TATCAAATGAAAGGAGGAAAATGAACTGCAAAATGAGAAGAAAAGAAATGGAAACTAACTATATTGTCTTATTGTTAAATAACGTTTCATATTACTTGACCTTTCCAAACTATAAAAGCTGGAGTAATGTCTGTCTTTTTTTTTTTTGTCAACCCCATATAACTCAAATGCGTAATACAGTGTAGTGTGGTAAACCTATTAGATAATCAAAAACTTTCAACTAGGTTTAAAAAAAATGATGCTCACTGATAGAATAAAAAAGAATGCTTTGGTGTTTTTACTTATGTCTTCATTTTAAAACAATGATCTTTAAAAAATATCTGGAGTTGTTTCTAAATCAGTTTATCATTTTGATTTTCAGAGTGATCTGACTGATAGAAAGTGTCCATCAACACCAGTAAATTAGCAGATTAAACCTGTGAGGTTGAAAGCTGAATTGATAGTGGCTGACCATATACCATTGTAAATCTGACAAAGTGATAAATTCTGCTCAATCTCTAAATCATTTTGTCCCAAGGCTAGTTATTGGGGAATTTAAAAACAAAATCTTACATCTTTTAAAGTTTTATTGTTAAAAAAGGACTTTCTGTTGTTTCATCTTATAACTTCATGTGATAAAGCAAAGTGGGTAAACTGTCCCCTATTTACAGATAAGGACAGAGTCTCAAAGTCAAGCAATATGTATGTCCAATGTCACACAACTCTTAAGTGACTGGACCAGATTTAGTCCTAGAAAGCCAGTACTTGGTTCCTAATCCCAGATTCCTCCTGCTATGCCACACTGGCTGTGCTGAGCTGTTACACTCCATTTTAGGAGGAATACCTGGAGTTTATTCAGAATAATGAAAGATGAGACTCCTTACATATTGAAGAATTTCTAACCAAAACGCTAATAGGGGAATTACTTATGTTAGATGACTAAATTGTTATTCTGCCTTGTTGAAACTGTACCTTGTACAAAGCAAGGATGAGATTATATTAAATTAGGGCTGCTGTTTTGGCTGGACTTTATTTAAATTTATTCAAGAGCAAGTCAAAGTAAGAAGCACAAAAGCCAGCTTTACGTAAGGAAGTGGCCAGGCTGTCCACATCAGCTGATGGCAATTTGTCCATGTGTAGAGCTTTAGAAGTCTAACCCAGGGGGACAGTCTGCCTGATTCCGATGGGAGAATGAGGACCTGGGCAGATCAAGTCCCTAAGGTCCAATTCTGTTAGTCCTTCCAACCTTGTATTCCTTCTGTCAAGTATCCGTTAACAAATCATTCTAGTTGTAAAAATACAGATGTGTGAATTCTGTTACTGCAATCACTTTGATATCACACTAGAGATGACTTCTTCAAAATAACTAAAATATATAGGTAGAAGTTAACAAAAGGCAGACCAGCTACACATAAGGAAAAACAAAACAACTCTGAAAATGGAATGGGCTGCCTTCAAAGGGACTAAATTCTCTTGTCAAGAAGTATTCAAGCAGAGATGAATAACAACCTGCAGGGAGTATAACAGAAGAGAAAAAACCTTCAGCTGTGGAGATGGGTTTTTAAGGTCTCTTCGAATACTGAACCTAAAAAAGTAATCAATTCAATAAAGTACTTTATTATTATCCTAATATTGGAAGAAAAAAAACAGTAAGTCCTAATATTGTACGAACTTGGTTAGGTCATTTAATACCTGTAGCCAGTTTATAAAATATGTAAAATGAGGTGGAACTAGATGTCTTTAAAGTCACTTCCAACTCTAACTCTCAGTTTTTGAGCTGCTCAAAATAGATGTCCTCCTAAACTCCTATACTAAAGATCATAAACTTTACTCACTCAGGACCTATGTAGACATAAAGGATCTATAGATACATATTTTACATATAAAGCTTAATTATCTGGGTTCTTTTAAAAAGTAATGGTAGTACTTAATATCACTGAACTGTACACTTAAAAATGGTCAAAAGAGTAAATTTTATGTTACATTAATTTTACCTCAAATTTTTTTTAAAGCTAAGGGGAATTAGATACAGAAGGTGAAAGTGAGGGAAAATAGCTAAAGTGGGGACATGGAGGCCAAGAACAAAATGTAGCAACTGATACAAGATACAAAAATCCACAGAAGAACAAACCATTCAAAACAGAACCAATCAGAGTATGAGAGAAAACCTTACACAAATAAATACATTTTAGTGCAGGGGCCACTAATAGCAAACTACCGCAAATAGCCACAGGTTTTTGTAAATCAAGTTCTATTGCAAGACAGCCATGCCTACTCATTTACCTATTGTCTATGGCTTCTTCACTACAACAGCTAATCTGAATAATTTTAACAGACCAGATAGCTTGTGAAGCCCAAAATATGTACTATTTGACCCTTCAGAGAAAAAGTTTGCCAATACTTGTCTTAGAACATAACTGTATTTTAGCACAGTACAGTAACACCCCCTTACAGTAAACCTAAGTTGAACAAGAAATGTTAAACTCTATATTTTATAATATAAATTTTAATATGGCAGAAAAATAGGCAACATTTTCTAAGGAGACTTATGCCAAAAACAGTTTAGAAATTAAAAAGTTTGATGTTTGAGGATAAAAGAGAATACAACTAGATAATGCTGATAAATAGCTGTATAAATCCATTCATAAACTTTTTCATAACTTTTTTCAATGTGAGGATGCTTACCGTTATACATACTAAAAACAGGCTATTAGGATAGCAGACTAGGACAGTAAGTAGAGATTTACAAATTTTAAATTTAACAGATGTATTTTCTCTGATGACAGAGAAAATATTTGTACCTTTTTAGGAATCTAGGCTAACAAAACAAACTGAGGTGTAGAAAGATTTATTCACTAATATTTTTGGCACAGTATTATACGTATTAGAGAAAAGTGGGGAAAAATTTGTGGTCCACATAAGTGGAATGGTTAAGTCAGTTATGGTACATCCACATGAGAATTTCTTATTCAGTAATATAAAATGAATACAGATAACTTTTTAGGGATATAGGAGAATATAATGTTAAGTCAGAAGTTATAATACAAAATTTTCTATGCGGTTTGATCTCCAGTTGCTTACAAAAAGTAGTAGAAGGGGGCTTCCCTGGTGGCGCAGTGGTTGAGAGTCCGCCTGCCGATGCAGGGGACACGGGTTCGTGTCCCGGTCCGGGAAGATCCCACATGCCGCGGAGTGGCTGGGCCCGTGAGCCATGGCCGCTGAGCCTGCGCGTCCGGAGCCTGTGCTCCGCAACAGGAGAGGCCACAACAGTGAGAGGCCCGTGTACCGCAAAAAAAAAAAAAAAAAAAAAAAAAAAAAAAAAGTAAAGCCTAGAAACAAGAAGCTGAAACTGAAGTAGACTAAACTTCAGGATCTCGTTCATGCTCCTTCAGTGAATTACATCTAAGTATTAATTAAGAGCTTGCAGTTTATTACAGATTATGTCCAGATATTATCAATAGCTAAATAGATACATGTGGTTTAAAATAAACATTAGGCAGCAAAAAATTTTATGATGTATGTTATGGCTGGCCATTCAAACAAAACTCAAACTCACTGATAACTGTAATCTAGAATAGAATTTTAATTTTGAGGAAATCGCAAATAAGATGACTGACGGGTTCACTGAGAAGCCCCACACCGAAAATTAAATGTATTTTCAATCTTGATTTTAGTTTAAGTGAATTGTAAACATGTTCACTTTTACAAATTAAAAGCAAATGCATTATTAAAGGATCATAACAGAATTTGTCCCCTATTTCAACACAGGTTCTTTCTATTCCAAAATATATTATCTATATTTCCCAAATACTGCTTCAACCTCGTTATCAGTACTATTCTATACAATAGACCTAATTCAATGTTGCTGAAATACTTAAGTACTTAATCTTTGAAATTCAATTTGCACAGCATGTGGGGTAACGATTCTTTCCCCCTTGATTTCCATTGATTGTGACCACCTAGAGGGATGGGATAGGGAGGGTGGGAGGGAGACGCAAGGAAAAGATATGGGAACATATGTATATGTATAACTGATTCACTTTGTTATAAAGCTGAAACTAATACACCATTGTAAAGCAATTATACTCCAACAAAGATGTTAAAAAATAAAAGAATATGAACTACCAAAATAAAATCATATTATCTGAAGCTAGCGGAAATCATTTTTGTTTGCACCTTCTCTTTTAATATATTTGTAACTATATAGATGAGCAAACATACAATTACTGCATCATGGGTATGCAGTTTTTAACAGATACTACCAAACTGCCTTCCAAAACAGGTGAATTTATACTTCCATCAGCAACTTAAGAGTTCCTATTTCCTATACCCTTGGCATCACTTAATTTAACATCTGCCAATCTGACAGGGGGAAAATGATCTTATGTTAATGAAATACTTTCAATATTGTATCCTGTACGAATTACCTATTTTCTAAAGAGCATACACATGCTGATACTTTCTCAGCATGGTCCTTCTTTCTCTTTCCCTTTCTAATTAAAAAATAAAATGCCCAAACAAAAAGTAACTTAAAAATACGTGCCCTCTTCCCCACCTGCCAACGCTTCCCAGAGATCCTTCACTAAGACAGAATATACACTTCTGGGTTTTACAGAAATGAAGTGTGGCATTCTTGAGAGAGAAGAGACAGTGTGATAAAAACGTTCATGTTGGGCAATAATTGGCCTAAAATAAAGGTTAATCAAGAATCTCAAATGCTACATAGCACTTTTTGATATAATGCTCATCCCAGTCCATACTGGTTTTCTGGAAGTAGTATTTTGAAATTAAAACTCTATAATTAATCTTGAAACAACATGCAAAATAGATTGAAATGAGACAAAAGAATGGATATGGGGGTACAGATTTTAAATCTGAAGTCATCAGATATGTGGAGATAAATATGAGAACAAAGCTTGGATGAAAGATGAACTATTATCTACACAAAGATTAGAGGATATGCCATGGAGAAGGTAGACAAGTGGGAAAGAAGCAAAGGCCTCTCAGCCTCAGGGTTTACCCAGTGAGCAAATCCAAAAAGAGCCACAGAACAAGAGAGAACAATTTAAAAAATGAAGAGATGCTATAAAGCACAGGAAGCTCAGCTCAGCAGTCTGTGACGACCTAGATGGGTGAGATGTGGGGGCTGGGCTGGGAGGTGATACAGGCATACGTATAGCTGATTCACTTCATCGTACAGAGAAAACTAACACAACATTGTGAAGCAATTATATTCCAAAAAAATACTACTAATAAAATAAAATCTGTGAGGAAAATAAAATAAAATAAAAAATGAAGAGAGCCATGCAAAGTGGTTTCCTAAATGATGGAATAATAATAACAAAATTAAATAAGAGCACTGCAGGGAAAACTGAGCAATGAACATTATATTTTTCTGTAAGATATTTAGGACAGTAGTAAAATCTTAACCTTAACCAGTGACCTAAACCAGAATTGAAGTTGGTTGAAGGAGATGGCTAGGATGACGGTGGTTCAAAGAGTCTGACTATGGAAAAAGATAAGAAGATAACTCACTTACATCGTACCTCCTTCCAGAATATAATATGGTATGGTTAGTAAAATATAAAGTAAGACCAAGGGAAGGAGGAAAAGCAAATATCCCAGCCACACGAACTAATAAAATTGCTATGGTTAAGTATTACATTCACTCTGAGCTTATTGGTAAGCAGGGCAAAAAAGTAAACAGTGCGTATCACATTTTCACAGAAGTACAACGATCTCTCAAGAGAAATTTTTTCTGGAAACCAAAAAAAAAAAAAAAGAAATTTCTCATTTGAGCCTAAAATTCAAAGGCTAATGTCCTTGTAAGGTTTTACAAAAAATGAAGCAATTTTTTAAAATGAGAAATTATAGAGTATTTAACAAATGCCAAATATTGTCCCAATAAGCCTTTTACAAAATGTTAACTCATTTAATTTTCACGTGGCTATTTCTTTTAATAATCATCTACAGAACCTGGCAGAAACCTGAGTGCTGGCATTCCAGGTGGCTTGATGATTCAGGGATGACCTATGCTTTGGAAGCTGAGCATAAGAAAGGATAACAGGATCAGCTGGAACCTTACCTCCCAGAATAAAAGAAATGTTTACCACATAAAGTCAAAATGGATGAAGTCAAGGGAAGAAAGCTACACTTAAAAACAAGATCATTCAGGAAATAAACCTTTAACCAGATTAAAAAATTTTTTCACAATCTTGAGGCCAGTGCTCTTAATTTTATAATGTAATTTGGAGATAGCTGGGGTTCACTCCTGAAATCCTTGATTGAAAGCTCTCAGGTTTTTCATATACCTAGATTGCTCCTAAACCCATCTAGCTATTGCTCCAAACTTTGGTGGCAAAAACAGACTCCTTTGAACTAAGGTAAACAAGGTTTTGTTATTGGCTATTCAAACTCCCAGGGCATCTGAGCAAATATTCGTTTTTTAAAAAAAAATTTTTAACGTTTATTTTATATATTTAATATAATTATATTTAATACTTTTATTAATTTTAATATACTGAGGGTTTTTTGGTTTTTGGTTTTTTTAAACATCTTTATTGGAGTATAAATGCTTTACAATGGTGTTAGTTTCTGCTTTATAACAAAGTGAATCAGCTATACATATATCCCCATATCTCCTCCCTCTTGCGTCTCCCTCCCACCCTCCCTATCCCACCCTCCCTATCCCACCCCTCTAGGTGGTCACAGAGCACCGAGCTGATCTCCCTGTGCTATGCAGCTGCTTCCCACTAGCTAGCTATTTTACATTTGGTAGTGTATATATGTCCATGCTATCTCTCACTTTGTCCCAGCTTACCCTTCTCCCTCCCAGTGTCCTCAGGTCCATTCTCTATGTCTGCATCTGTATACCTGTCCTGGCCCTAGATTCTTCAGAACCTTTCTTTTTTTAGATTCAATATATATGTGTTAGCTTACGGTATTTGTTTTTCTCTTTCTGACTTACTTCACTCTGCATGACAGACTCTAGGTCCATCCACCTCACTACAAATAACTCAATTTCGTTTCTTTTTATGGCTGAGTAATATTCCATTCTATATATGTGCCACATCTTCTTTATCCATTCATCTGTCTATGGACACTTAGGTTGCTTCCATGTCCTGGCTATTGTAAATAGAGCTGCAATGAACATTGTGATACATGACTCTTTTTGAATTATAGTTTTCTCAGGGTATATGACCAGTAGTGGGATTGAGCAAATATTCTTGAAGGATTCCCTCACTAAACAGGTTTTATTGGGGGGGCTGGGAGGGACAGGATGGGACATTTTTTATGTAGAGTTGTCAATAAGTATTAGACAAAACAGTGTTTCAAAGTTATTGCTAAGAAATGATTTCTTATTTTGACAGCAATGGAGCTAGAAGCTTCTGGGAAACATGTAAATCACAAAAGCAGCTCAATTTTCTATCTGACAGAAGGGGAAAAAAGAGGGATACAAGAGCCACTGAAGAGACAGAATGCAAGGCATCTTTTCAATAGAAGGCTGTTCCCATCATATAACCTTTAAGGACAACTTCTAAATGCTAGTAACCTCATTTTTCAATTCTGGGCACCTGTACTTAAACTTGTTACATGCCTGGTAATTCAGATGATGTTAAAAGTAAGGTAAGTGAGTACCAAATGAAATTAAGCATACACATTCGAAGAACCTAGGGGCAAGACGGGAATAAAGACACAGACCTACTAGAGAATGGACTTGAGGATATGGGGAGGGGGAAGGGTAAACTGTGACAAAGTGAGAGTGTGGCATGGACATATATACACTACCAAACGTAAAATAGATAGCTAGTGGGAAGCAGCCGCATAGCACAGGGAGATCAGCTTAGCACACAGGGAGATCAGATCGGTGCTTTGTGACCACCTAGAGGGGTGGGATAGGGAGGGTGGGAGACGCACGAGGGAAGAGATATGGGAACATATGTATATGTATAACTGATTCACTTTGTTATAAAGCAGAAACTAACACACCATTGTAAAGCAATTATACTCCAATAAAGATGTATAAAAAAAAAGCATACACATTCTAGTCTCTCAAGAACATTAAAGAGGTAGAAATTTGACAAAAATCTAGCTTTTTAGAATGTGAACACATTTGAGTCATCCAACTGAAGATGTTAAATGACCTGCCACAGTCATAGGCTACTTTGTGGCATAAAACCATTATCACAGGATATCACAAATTTTGCTCATCACCAAGTGATTTTTTTTTTAAATAACATTTTTCAGTCTGGGAAAACAACTTCAGTTTGGAACGTTTTAGGAAGGTGCCAATTTCAATTACAGGAAACATTAAGCCACGTCTGAGACTGAAAGTATAAGAATCACACTTTCAGTTTGACTTATGATACTATGGGGCTGGAAAAAGCAATGTAAGTAGAAGGGAAGCAAAACAGGTCACATAACGTCAGTGCAAAGTCAGAAAAATAGCAGGATATAAAGAAAGCAGGCAGGTAAATTTTTACCTACAGTGAGAAAAAGTTTGCGTCCATTTATATTAACTCAAGACAAATATCCTCTCATACTGCGTAGGAAAAACCAATTTTGTTTTAAAACTCAACTGCTGTGCGGAATAGATGAGTTAACACCCTATCACAATTTATTTAATCCACAAACGCTACTTAACTCGGGTTTTTTCTGAGTTAGTGTTTTACCCGTCACATTTCATCTTGGCTATTTTGAGTTGTATTTTCAAAAATTCGCCCATCTTGTGGAAGATGTCAGACAGGCCAAAGCTGGTCCTCAGTGCCAACAGGTGGTCTGTACTGCGTGCCCTGTCTTCTCGGCCACATGACCCTTTTCCTCCTAATCTCCTTTCGGAAACGTTATTTCCGGTGCCCCAGATGGCTCTACACACGCCTGAAGAAGCCACTCCAGAAATATTCAGAATACTCTGCTACGTTAGGCTTCCAAAGAGGCGGTGGCAGAGATCGAAGGAGGGCAGGCAGAGAGGAAACTCGAGCCTAGAAAAGCAGCGACTCAGGAAGGCACACGCTTTGCCCATCGCCCGACTCCTAAATGTCACTCGGTGATGTTCGTGGGGCACCACCCACCAAGAGCTGGGCGGGCGGCCAGGCACTGCAGCCCGGAGTCGGGGCGCTGAGCACGCGGCGTGGGCCGGGCTGCCACAGCTCCAGCGTGGTGGGGGGTAGGGGGGTGGCAGGCTGGCCCCTCCGGCCCCTTGGCTGCTCCACCCGGCGGCGGGGAAGGGAAGTGAGGGCCGAGCGAGGGGCTCAAGCGGGGAAGGCGCGGGCGGGGCCGGGCCTAATCACATGGCGCAGACTGCGCAGGCCGCCCGGCATCTCTTTCTTTCTCCTTCTCGAACCTCCGCTCCCATCCCTCCCCACCGCAGGCCCCTCCCGGGCCCGTGCCCCTCGCGGGACAAGGCCTCCTGCGCCTCGCGGAGACACTCACTTTTCGCCTGAAACCACCAGCTCCTTGCCCTCGCTGTTGCCGATCCCGTCTGTCTCCCCCGAGCCGTCCTTGGGGCCGGACGCCGGCGGGGCCGCGGGCGGCGACGCCCCGGGCTGCGGCTGCTGCGGAGGCGGCGGCGGCTGCTGCTGCTGCTGCGGCGTGCCCCCCTTGCCCAGCTCCTGCAGGATCTCTGAGGGGGAGCTGGACAGGCCCCTCACGAGGGGTCCCGCCGGCCGGCCGCCCCCGCCCCACCACGGGTAGAGCCGCGCGGCGGCCGCCTGGCCAGCTCGTCCCTCGCCCCGGGGGCGCCGGCACAGGGTGGCGAGGGGCTGCGCCCGCCTCAGAACCGCGCAGGCGTCGGCGGGCGGGCGAAGGAGCAGGTCCCGCAGCATCGCCGAGCCTCGCAGCCGCATCATGCCGCCGGGTCCGTCAGTGCCCGCTCAACAGGGGAGGATGCTCCGGACGTGGGCGGCCGCTCTCCTCCGGGAACTTGGTCTCCGGCGGGACGGCCAGAGGGTAAAAGAGGGCAGGGACAGTGAGGTGGGTGTGGTCCCGGCTGCGGCTCTCACAGGCGCCGCCACCGCCGCCGCCGCTACCGCTGCTGCTGCTGCTTCTGAGGCTGCCCGCGGCTACTTCTCACACCGCGGAGGACTCCGCACTGAGGCTGAGGCGCAGGGGCGGGCCCGAGACATTCGGCGCTCACCCTCCTAGGGGCGGGAGGACGCCGGCGGCCTGCCCCCTTCGCCTGCTCCGATTAGCTCAGATCACCGACCTCGCTTCTGATTGGTGACTGGAGCAGTCAAATTTCTCTCGGCGCCCGGTGCGCGGAGAGTGGTGCGGCTGACTGGCGGGGGACTGGGGGGAGGAGTCAAACTGACGTGTGAGGCGGCGGAGCCAGGCAGGGCTCCGGAGAAGCCCCTTTTCTCTCGCTTCGTCAGCACCGAGAGTGCCCTCGTTGGGAACGGGGGCCTTAGTGGTCGCGTCATTTACGAAGCGGATGGGCTCCTGGACTCTGGGGCCTCGAACTGTCTCGGAGACTGATTGGCAAGAGCCCCTGCCGCCCAGGGGCCGACGGTCAGGGGGCTTGGCCGGGACTGGAGTTTGGCCGTCGGAGCTCGGCTGGTCAAAGCTTGCCGCTGGTCCCCGGCTATCCGGTAAGGGCGTGTGGCGACGCCTCTGAGGGCCGCGGACCCGCGGCGGCAGCCCCAGACGAGCTTGTCCCTCTCCCAAATGTTACGTTTACTTGAAAGTTTCCATGGTTGGCGACTGCCCAGATGTGAAGTGTTTTGGAAAAAATGAGCAAAATCCTTTCAGCTATGCGACTTAGCCATTCGGAGGATTGGAATTCGGGGGACCGCAAAGAGACAGGGGGAAATTCCAGAACACGACAGCTTTCCTTCTTAAAAATTGCTTTTTAAAATGCAAAATTGTAGACACTCTCCTACTTTAAAGCTGCTTCATTGTTGTAAAATAGAAGCATACGGATACTGGTTCTCTAAATCGTTTTCAGCCTAGTATCACTTTATCCATTTATCCTTTTGGACCTGTAGGAAAAGAGTTCCAAGGAGGTGATAAACTCTGAATTTTTCTTTGAGCCTACATGTACAGTCCACTCCACGCCAAAAAAACAAACAAAAAAAACGAAAACCACAAACTTTAGATGATATCCTGAAGCATTTAGGTTTTAATGCATGGATTCACAAAGGTTACTGGGATAACTTTTATGAAACGGGAAGGGTGTGTGTCAGGTGCATCGTTAACTGATCATCGGATTTAGTAATCATCATCTTAAAATATTGCACTAGATTAGTAATTAGGAAATCTGGTTGTACCTACAGGTTATGTGACCTTTGGCATGTCACAGGCTTGCCATGTTTAAGTTTTTTCTATCTACTCTTTAACCAGAAGAACATGGAAAAAGCTGTATGTGTAGAGCACTTAACCACATTTTTTTAAGTTAAGACAATTGCAAATTATTTAGAGGGCTTTTATTACTACTTAATGTTACCTGTCACTAAAATTTGATAAAAGTCAAAGTAACAATATATTCAGGAAAAGGAACATTAAGTTTTGGAGGAAAGATGACATACTACGTTTGCCTAGCATTTCCAGTCTGACTTACCAAAGACGTAAACCTGAATATTGTTCCATCTCTTCGATATAACTAGTTAAAGGACTGCCTCCTTTCTCTCAGCCACATCCAAGCTATTGACAAATCCAATTATTATTTTCCTCCTGCTTTTTCTCTTAGTTTCTCTAATTTTCCTATGAAAATTCTTTCTAGTGTTTAAGGGTTTAAATACTTTATAGTATACTTAACAAATGTAGAAAATAAACCTAGTAAAAGATAATTTTTTAGAGTTTCTACTTTCAAGGATGAGCTGGTGAGAGTGGACTGATGTTACTCCTGACATTTAGAAGGACTTCGAGTCTGCTGAAATTTAACCCCTTGTTTGAGAAGACCAATAAAAAGTTAGCAAATTGAAACTACTATAAATTGAATTAAAATGTGACTCATTAATACTTTAATTTGATTATTTTCTTCATCTTATATAATTTTTTAAATCTTTAGTGATTTTTTAAATCAAATACAACTTTGGAACTATGAGTTGGAGTTAATTACTATTTCCATTAGGTTAATTATTCACCTGTTGAGTCATATAATCATATAAAATAAAGTCTATCACTGTACAAGCATTTTATACACATACAATAGTCTACCAAAATTCCTACAAATAGAAAATGGCTCTTCAGATTAACATGTGGCTGGGTTGTCAGAGCTGCTCTTAGACTTCCTCTTTGCTACTAGATACGTGCAGCTATCCTACAATAGGTTGTGGTCTCATAGCCATTGAGAAGGTAGCCAATCATAGAAAGGAAAAATTGGAATTTTTGCACTTTGTATTTATTCTAACTAGAAGAACAGTTCCTGAGCTTCTGTGTTCTTTTGAAGATTAGAAAAGGCTGATGTTTCAAGATGGTAATATAACCTATATATAAGTTCCAGATCTTGCCTTTCATAAAAACTAAAAGGGTATTATCACAAAAACTAAATAGAAAATAATTCTCCTTTGACTAACAGCTTAAAAGAGTTGCCTAAGTTTTTTAGGTTTGTTGGTTTGTTTGAAATTCTTCTGTTTAGAGAATACTACTACTTCCCTTTCTTTTCTTGGTTTCCTGCTTCAACTGGCCAACTTCCTAGCCTCGCTGATAAACCCTGCCAAACATAACTTATTTTTCCAAAGCTGAATTTAGATCTTTATTAAAGTATTATAAATCCCTCATCTATAAAATGGGGATAATATTGGTATCATATCTCATAGGGTTGTTGTATTAAATGCATCAATACATGTAAAGCACTTGGAACAATGCTAGTTGCATTCTATAAGTGTTAGCTATAATTATTATTTTTCCATGAGTGAATAAATTTTGTTGTGCAATGTGATTAGTTGCCACATCTATTATTGAAAAGGAAAACTGGGAATTGTTTTAAACCATCTAATCATAAAATAGCATTTAAGAAGAAGCTAGCTCCCTAAAATGAGATCATTTTCTTCATTTTTAGAAAACAAACCAATAATTTCCAAAGTATCTTAAAACAGAGAGAGACTGCTGCAAAGACAGTCAGATTAAGCAAAGCTGGGCTCAATGCCCAACGTACAAGCTACTTACAAATAACTAAAAAAAAAAAAGTAGTAAACAAAGAATTGCTAGACAAAAAAAAAAAAGCTGGCCTGGATATACATGTCACATACAATTAAAGCTAAAAATCTATCCTTTGCCATCTATGTAAAGTAAAATGAACTTCTGTTCCTTGCAACATCACACAAAAATGGCAAGAGAGATTTTAATCACATCTGAAGAGACTATTTGCATGGTCTCATTTAAAATACTAACCATATGAAATTGTTTTTGAGGGTCCCCTGATGGCTGGGATGGAAGTGCAGTGGTGATCAGTCATTTTTCTTCATTCAGAGTGATACGGTAAAGATTTCAGTTAGTTCAGTTTATAAATTAATATTGTTTAGACTTAGATCACAATTACATGCATGGGGCCTCCAGATATTTATTGATTTTTCAAAGTGATTTTAATTTTTTTGTAGATTCATAGAAAATATTAAATTGGACTAAATCCCATCCTAGATACCAGAAGGTCTTACTTGTATATTAGCAAAACCTAAAAATGTTTTGATTTTACAAGTATCCTAAAAGTCAGTCAAAAGGATACCTATTTGACTATGAAAACAACCTCTGTGGTAGATTGTATTACTGTTCCCAAATATTTTTGTCCCTCTCAATGGGAGGTCTTTAATTCCTCACCTTGTTAAATGGCAGGCTTGGCCTTATGCCTTTGTTCAACGAAATGTGAATGGAAGTAATGTAGGCCACTGCTGAGCAGATAATGTGAGTCATCACTTGGTTCTATCATCTCTCTTTTCCTTTTGGTACATGAACAGCAGTTTCCAAAGACGGGATGATTCCTTTACCTGGGTCCCAGATTGATGGAACAAAGCTGAAGATGACTGTGATTGACAAACAGCATGAAGAGAAATAAACCTTACTGTAAGTAATCTCAACTTGGGCATTATTACCATAGAATGACTTAGGTTGACTGATATATCATCCAACTTGTGAAAATTTGGCAGCCATGAGACAAATATTGAGACAAATATATGAGACAAATATGAGACAAATATATGAGACAAATACAAAGAGTATTTGAGAACTCTGAAAGATAGGCAGTCATCTAGAGCAGTGGTCCCCAACCTTTTTGGCACTAGGCACTGGTTTCTTGGAAGACAGTTTTTCCATGTGTGCGGGGGGTCGGGGGGAAGGTTCAGGTGGTAATGTGAACGATGGAGAGTGATGGGGGGCGGCAGATGAAGTTTCGCTCGCTCACCTGCCGCTCACCTCCTGTGCGGCCTGATTCCTAACAGGCTGTGGACCAGTACCTGTCTGCAGCCTGCGGGTTTGGGACCCCTGCTCTAGAGCAGTTGAAACTGAGAACCACTGAGAGGACAGTCAGAATAGGCATATTCAGAATAGGCATTCTCTTTCAGGGATGATTAAAACCAAAGTTCAGCTAGGAGATGTTTGATGTAAATATATATTTGGACACTTTGGGGAAAATTAACAGTGGTTTGAAGTATGAGCTGCATATCAATTATGCTATGTTGGTTTTATGCTCTGAAATCTAATGTTGGTTCCGCATCTGAAATTTGTCGCATTTTCTAAGCCCTGGAAAAGAAAAATGAACCTGGACTTTTGTCACTTTGTGCTCATCAAATGGTAAGATCATATTACCAGTTTGGAAAACAGTTACTGAACTCTGCTGAAATCACTGTGTATGAAGCTAAATCCAAAATTCAGACATTTGGGAAAAAAGCATCAGAGTCCACAGCAATATATTTTGATGTTCTGGGATGAAGAGAAATCAGTATTCATTCTCTGTAAAGAGCAGGTTCCTTCAAATAATCTTTACTTTTCAAGCATCTGACATTTACAGTTAGCATGTGAGTCCCTCTGTCTAATTATAAGTCGCAAGAGGCAACTCTACAAAAGAAAGGTTGACCTATGATAGCTCTGCTTCTCATAGTGACAACACCATGTGGTATGTTCTGACGCAGAGCTTTATTCATATGCACCCCAGATAGTACAACAAACGAATGGTGTGACGTATAAAAAAATCTCTGTAGAAACAATCTAAACGTTTATCAGTAGGAGAATGGATTAAAATAATGTGATATTTCTACATAATGAGATAAAATATATTATTTAAAATGAATGACCCCCAGTATCATGTATTAAAGTGGATAAGTTTCAAAAACAAATTACAGATGGATATGTATTTTATGATACCATGATTATAAAATTGTAAAACGTGCAAAACAATATATTATTTATAGATGTATACATATATGGTTTCAAAAGTTTCAAATGTGCATAAGAATGATAAACATCTAATTCAGTGCAGTGGTTATTATCTCTGGGTATGTAAAATGGGGAATGGGATTGAAGAAATGTACAAAGAGCTTCAACTGTAATGAATGAACTGTCTGTAATGACTGAATTTTTAATTTAATTTAATTTATTTTTGGCTGCATTGGGTCTTTGTTGCTGTGCTCAGGCTTTCTCTAGTTGCAGCGAGTGGGGGCTACTCTTTGTTGTGGTACGCAGGCTTCTCTCATTGTGGTGGCTTCTCTTGCTGTGGAGCACAGGCTCTAGGCTCGCCGGCTTCAGTAGCTGTGGCACGTGGGCTCAGTAGTTGTGGCTTGCAGGCTCTAGGGTGCAGGCTCAGTAGTTGTGGCACACAGGCTTAGCTGATCCTCAACATATGGGACGTTCCCAGACCAGGGCTCAAACCCGTGTCCCCTGCATCGGCAGGCAGTTCTTTATTTTTATTTTTTTTTACTTTTGCGGTATGCGGGCCTCTCACTTTTGTGGCCTCTCCCGTTGCGGAGCACAGACTCCAGATGCACAGGCTCAGTGGCCATGGCTCACGGGCCCAGCCGCTCTGCGGCATGTGGGATCCTCCCGGACCGGGGCACGAACCCGTGTCCCCTGCATCAGCAGGCGGACTCTCAACCACTGCGCCACCAGGGAAGCCCGGCAGGCAGGTTTTTAACCACTGTGCCACCAGGAAAGTCCCTGTAATGACTGAATTTTTAAATAATAATTTTTAAAATCTGAAGTGAATATGGTACCGCGATAATTGATACACAGGTGTTTGTTATATTCTCTTTTTCTCTGTGGTTGAAATATTTCCTAATTAAAGAAATGCAGCTTTGTTATAATGTTGAAAGCCATTACTTTTCTCTAAAAATTATAAGTGTAGAAAATATTACAAATCCAATATTCAATTTTTAATGTTTCCTTTTAAACCTTTTTTAATTTTGCCTAACCAATGCTGGATGATACAAGTAGTAGGCATATATTTACCTTGTAAATATAGTTCAGGTGTGCAACCAACAAACCCTATCCTTGAACTAAAGGCTTTACAAAAGGTACAAATGACTAATACTTAACTGAAAAACCTATATAAAAAATTATCTGGTTCTTGACTATATCAAACATAAATATGAAAGCAATTCTTTAATTAATACAATATGAATAAAAGTACATCCTTTTTTCCTTTGAATTTAAAGAAGTTATTTATCTTTGTAACATTCCTGCTGGGGACAGGTGTTAATTGTTAAATTTTATGGCTATAGAAATTATAAGTTAATAAGATAACACAGCTAGTTAATAATAGAGTTGGCAAAGACATGCCCTCCAGCAAGATGTGGCCCTTGCCCTCATTTCTTTTGAACCATTGAAGAAGTGCCTACAAAAGATATGCTCATTGGTGCAAAAACACCACATGGCTCTTAAAAATCTTTAAGAGTAATTTCCCCAGTGAGAGGCTCCGTAAGTAACTTGAGTAAAGCAGACCAGGTTAATATGTTAGGGAATGATGAAGCCCAGTAAGGTGGAATCGGAATGCTCTGTCTAAAGGGGCAGTAGTTAATCCACTCTAGCCAATTTTAGCTAAGTGGAATGCAGGCACATTTAGATAAACCTTCGGATTCTTTAAGATAATAGAGAAATATTATTTTAAGAAATAAACAAAATTATCTGACTTTTAAATGCAGCTCATTCAATTTTCTTTTAACACTGTGCTAGTCAAACAAAACATCTACAAGAGTAATTTGGCGCATGGGCCATCATGTTTCCAACTCTGCCCAGAACAATCAGATGATGATAGCAATATAACATTTTTGAGGTTTATCCCTGGAGCAGATTCTACTCCAGACCATTAGTCCTAGCCAGCCATGGAAATTCCATTTCCCTTGAAATTGCTGCAGCTGTCTTAGTACCAGGAGAGAGCCAGCCTTAAGGCAAACCCAACACACCA
Source organism: Leucopleurus acutus (assembly GCF_964270905.1). Classification (NCBI taxonomy): domain Eukaryota; kingdom Metazoa; phylum Chordata; class Mammalia; order Artiodactyla; family Delphinidae; genus Leucopleurus; species Leucopleurus acutus. The sequence continues at coordinate 75,525,510 of NC_139149.1, read as the reverse complement.
AGGCCAACAGAGTGGAGAGATAGAAAGAATCTGGAATCTCCATGACATTCATGGGCTACTGACTCAACCAACTCTGATGCCTTCCCTCCTTAGGTACATGTGATACATTTCTTTAGTATTTAAACCATCTTGGATCTGGGTTTCCATTAAGACAACCTGACTGATTCAAAATCACATTATAGAAGACTCTTTCTCTGTGTTTATCTTTCTCTTTGCCCTGAGTGCAATTTATCAAACCTTTTTCTCTCTCATTTTTTAACCCCACTAAATTACATTATCTATGTTTTAACCTATTTACATATTATATGACTCCCCCAATTGTTTGGGGGCCATATATGATACCCTTGCATGATTTAAAATAAAGGGATGGAGTTAGAGACAGAGTAAGCATTAAGGAGCCTGCCCCAACCTTCAGTTTGGATCCTGAATCACTTCTATAACTCTAGATTTGCTTCCCTTCTATCCCAACAAAAAATACTGAGACATATTAAGACAACCAACTTTACCTTTTTGCTAAACTAGACTTCTCTACCTGTTTCTGACTGGTTAGTGTTTGAACCTTAACTTGCTGTTATTTATTCTTGCCAAAATGATCAGTTTTCCTTGGCTTAACCAACTTTCCTCCTTGGAGTCTTTCCTTATACTATTCTTATTACCTTATATGTCCTAAGCCCCTTTCTCTATCCATCAAAATTCCACTGACCCTTCAAGGTCCCCATCTTATATCTTCATGGTGCTCTCCAATTTCTTACATAATAGCCTTTTGCCTCATAACAAGCCATTTGAGATGGGCAGGTACATACAGTCTAATTTTGCAGGTGAGAAAATTGACACAAACATTAAATAATCTGTTCAACATTTTAGTGAGTTGCCTTAAAAGTACCACATATTTCTTGACTCTACCCTTACTATTACCCCTTACCATTCGCATCTGGATATACCTTCTGTTTCCTAAGAACTCAGCTCAAATATTGTCTCCTCTTCAAAGCCTTCCTTGACCTCTCTGGGAAGAGTTCAAGGGTTCTTTCACTCTATATCAGGGCTTATTTGGTAATATCTTCATTTATTCTATTACTCTAATTATTCATGTTCACCTCTGTCCCAACTGGACAGGATAATTTAAACTTTTTAGCTTTTAACATATCCACTATCATTTTGAATATCATTTTCAATAACATAATTGAGGCTGTTTAATATAACATAGGAGCTTATTAACTAGAAAATAAAAGAAATATATTAGAACAAATAAAACTTTCACAGTTTTATTTGAATCTTGAGTAAATTCCTTCCCTATTATATTATACAAAAAGGAGGATGCTTATTAAAAATTCCAACTGCAAAAGGACTTTATAAGCACCCTGTTTTTTAGTGACTGTCTACCTGTGCCAACCACCGTACGGGAGCTTAGATTACACAGATGAATAAGGCATAGTCTTTTGGTCTAAGGAGATAATGCAACACAGATACATAAAGTCCTAATTAAAATACAGTATTCTGGATGCCATAAATATTATGTATATATGTATATTCAATGGATAAAGATGATATAAAATAAGTTCTTTCAGGGAGATTATGGAATATTCTAGAAAGTAGGTGATATTTGCCAGATAGAAACTCAGGTGTAAGAGGTTAACAAGGGCATTCTGTCAAGAACAAAAAAGAGTGAAGTTAAATGGTAGGTTCAGGTAATTACCAGAGCAATCTGGTGTGGTATTATTAACACTCTCCACTAAATATTTCCAGTCTCCTCCTGTGTAGGACTGTATGTCCCTGCTCCCTAGAAGCTGGATGTATCCATGCAGCTTGCTTTGGCCAGGGAAATGTGATTATAAGCTTAAAAAGCCAATGCATAATTTTTTATTATCTCTTTCCCTATGCCATTCTAACTATTAATGCTTAAAGCTGGTGGCTGCTGTCTACCTAGGTCTCTGAGTTCAGAGAAAGAAACTGTTACTTTAAGCTTCTCTGCTTTGGGGGCTGCCCTTTTCTGATTGATCCATCTAATATGAGAGGAAGGTAGGAGAAAGAGCTTTGGATCATAGAGAAGCCAGTCCTACTGGTAGCACATAGAAAGGTCAGCCTATAAAATGACCATTTACCTAAAAGTGTTTGCACAAAATATTTGAATCAGTGAATTCATGTAAACGTATTTTATGCTTTTTCAGTTAAATTCCACTTCTGACTAGCTGTTCTTATTTCTGTAACTAACTCTGAAGCTGACAAATGTAATTTGAATCAAGAAATAGGTGTCTTCATAATCTATCTTTACTTAATCTCACAGTTACATAATAACTGACTTATTCCCATCAGTGTTCCAGATGCAGAAAAAAGTATCCAGAGGCATCTGCCGCCTTGATATATATTAGCTACACTTGGTGATTAGGACTGGATGCTAGTACATTTCTACTGCAAGAGGCATGGTACAAAGGAAAATGCATACCATTTCGGAGGGGAACAGGCTTATGTATTAATTCCAGCATGGTGTAGTGCCTTCACACAGTACTGTCTTCATGGATTTTACCTCCCAGCTAAAAGTGATTCATTTTAACAGGGGTTTGTAGAAATAATGTCTTAATCCAAGAGAGTGACTAAAATAGTGAGAACTTGACATCTTGTGATAGGCAAAAACAGGAGGACTTTGTGTTAGTTAGCACGTGAGTTTTGCTAACATACTACCTGAAAGGAGGAGCTAAGAAGATAGTATATACTTCATAGGTAAGTTTATAGGCAGAGAAAATGAGGTCTAAAAAGGTCTAGATGTGAAGGGGTATCCTAAGCTGTAAGCACGTAAGGCCAAGGGCCCATGAATAGGTTGGGATACACATCTTAAGACACCAGAAACACTAAGAGGAAAACCAAAGGGAGAGGATGGGGAAAAAGACAATAACTCTGGAGATAAACTTAGTTTCCTTCATAATGTTGTTTTCCCTAAGTAATTTGTGACATAGGCCAAAGGAAATGCCTCAAGTGTTTATACTGGGGATCTGCCCAAATATTGAGAGGAAAATCAAGTTCTTGTACAGTAAGAAATACAATAAATAAATTCTAAGTCTAATTTTGAAGTCTAAATTTGTGGTTCTTTATTAAAAAGTGTAAAAATATATATGGGTCTCTAAAGTCTTTCTGAACTGAGAGTCAGGCAAGTAGAATTTAGCTTGAGCCTGGCCATTGCATCCCTGGTAGACCTAGGAAGTCCCTTGATCTGCCAGTGCCTCAGTTGCCTCGTGGGAAGATTAGCCTAAGTGACCTTAAATGTGCCACCTGGGTCTGAACTGTGATTCTGAGCACTGGTTACAAGCAGTTGTGGCTTTTATCTAGAGATTATTAGTCACTTACTGATGAAATCTCATGTCTATTTTTTTTCCAACAGATATTATGGAAATTGCAGGTCATACATTATAAATATCAAACAAGGTTACAGAATGTTTCAAGTCCAGTCACCAGACAAGTCACCAGACAAAAGTTATAAGGAGCCTAACATATAGCAGTTTTGCAAGAGCAATGAAGGGTTCACACATCTTTTGCTTAATAATCAAAGATTTTTAAAGGAATGGTATGAGAAGGGACAAAGGCATACACAGCTAAGAACCTCAGGGCCTGGGTAGGAACTTGTCCCAGTGTGTGGAACAGTGTCCCTGTAACCTGGTTGTTACAATCTCGATGGATTTTCCCCCGGTGGTAGACATTATCAGAATGTAAAGGCAATTATATTCAAGGGTAATTCATGTACTGTGTAGCCGGCTGACATTCACACTTATGGCAGGGGGCTCTGTAGTCACTCAGTGTGCACGTGCTCACTGTCATTAGAGGCAGCTGTTGGCTCTAAGAGCCCTGCAGACTCCTCCAACAGTCTCCAGGACAGTATTTTGGTGCAAACCTTAGTGTGTGCTTTCAGAGAATCATTAGCGAAAGGAGATAACCAGAAGTAAATAGAAAGCAGGTGGACTGGTACAAATGGTGTTGCAAAAATACTTTTCAAGTCAATTACTGTAGGCTTTTTTTTTTTGTACTTTTTAAGGGGATGGGATATCTAGGCTCCACTTATCTCTAAATAATAAAACTTTTCACTCCTAGCAACCACTTCCTGGAAAACAACCTGACAAAAAGATCAAAACAGTGAAAAGAGGTCTTTCGCATATTTAACAATGATAAGAGAGGTTTTAAGAGCAGAATCCTATAATAGCTCCAATCGTACAGCTATATCCACTATCTCTCAGATGAACAGCCAGGGTCAGGAATACCCTTGCTGAAAAAAAACCATGTATTAACCTTTCTGTGATCACTGCATTCTGGATATGACTATCAACTACCTACAGAATTTTATGAGAAAACAATCATTGGATTTTATTGGCTGTAAAGTAAGCCCTATGCATTCACTGCACAATAATAAAACAAATTGCACTCATTTCCTTGCTTCTCCCTGTGTTATGCTGGGCAGTTTATATAATCTCAAAGGGCCTCTCAGTTCCCTTACTTGTGACATGAAGATGCTAACACCCACTTTGGGGGGGCTGTTGTGAGAATTAAGTGAGTAATGCATGTGTATTGTTCAGGGACAGGCCTACGCAGAAATTCAACAGATGTTAGCTCCTTGTCCCTTGCAGTTCATTTCTATCCAGAAGCCAGAGTGATCTCCTTAAGCTATAAATCAGATCATGTTACTCTCCAGCTTAAAACCGTTAATGACTTCCCACTACCCTTAGGATAAAATTAAAAATTTGCAATCTTCCTTAGAAGGCCTCCTTGGCTCTACCTAAATTGTAGCTGCATCTTCAGCCAGTCTCCCACTGAGGTTTATGCTCTGGCCACAACTGCCTTCTTTCAGGTCTTCAAATAAGCGAGACCTATCTCATGGCTCCTGCATGATAGTAGTACAAGGGGAGAGTTGGGGGGCTTTATCTTTTAATATTCTATTCATCAAGCCCATCTTTTCTTTGATATGCACAATTGATATTTTAAAAATCTATGTAAAATGCTATGCAAAAACAGCCCGCCACTCAGAGTCAAATCGCTGCCTCTAAGGTCCTCCTAAATTGTAATTTGGGAACTGTCACTGCTTCTGCACGTGCTGTTCCCTCTGCCTGAAACCCTCACCTTTCGTCTTTGTTGCTGGTGAAATCTTACTCTTTAGGTCTCAGCTTAAATGTCACCTAGTCAAATATGCTTGCTTGTTAAGAACTCTCATAACTCTTGTTCTTTTCTTTCAAGAAAATGGATAATCCTATGTGACTATTTCTCTCCTACTGGACTCTAAGGTTCATAAGGGCCAGGATAGCACGGCTGCTTCATTCAAGGCCATAGTCTGACATAGAGAAGGGATGTGGGAAATGCTTTTTGCTGACGTCAAAGATTTACTAACTAATAAAGTCCACCCAAAGGTATAGCAGAAGGTCTGACCCTGACATGAAAAATTGAAGAGCATTACTCCAGCCAGCCTGATGTCAAATTTTGAGGGTCCTTCTTGAGTCAACATGCAGGAGCAAAAGAGAAAGAAAATGCCTCCATCAAAGACTGTACCTTTGTATCCTGGGCTCTTTCTACTTCCTCTTTAACTCACTTCCTTTCTTTCCTTCTTTTCTCTTCTTTAACTCACTTCCTTCCTTTCTTTTCTTTCACTACACTTCAACAGATGGTTCTGGAGCAAAACTAAACTTTATGTAGAAAGAGGGATTTGAGAAGGAGCAAGTGCAGAGGCCACCAACTATGAACAGAAGAGATAAGCCACGAGTACTGCCTCAAGGCATTCCTTTTCCTGAGCTCTCAGCAGAAAAGACCCTGCCAGGTATTCTCTTTGTACCTTGCTTCTAGTCTGTGTCACATGTGCTTTGGGTCATTTATCAATGAGCTAAGCTACCTGTTTTAGTTTCCTGAGTTGTGCTTTTGCATAGGTCTCTGAAGAGAAGTAGTAATATCCTTTTCTGTTTGGATTCCAGATTTGGCCCCATGTTTGTTTTAGTCATGATAGCACACTTTATAGCCTGCCACCTCTTCCAACAACTCAGGATGCTTTTATAGGAGACCCCGTCTTCCCTCCCTTCCTTCCATGATACTTAATGAAATGTCCCTAAGTGCCAAAGACAGTGATAGGTACTACCCCTTCTGCATTCTCTGGCCTTGGCAGTCTATCTAGATTGACAGTCTCTCCTGCATTTTCTTATCCATTTTGAGTCTTCCCTCCTATCTAGCTTTGATTTTTCTTTAAGGTTCCTCTCCCCAGCCTGGTCTCACATCATCCTTTAGACTATGCCTGTTTGGAAACTCCCCATGTGGAAGGTAGGTCCTAGGGAAGTTCTTGGAGAGATTTCCATGTCTGTGTTTAAATATATATTATCACTTAACCACCCGGTCTGAGGCTCCTCTGAGTGAGGACCCGAGGCCCTTCCTCTGAAGTATGAGAACACAGTGGCATCTGCTTTGTCGGGGCCCTTTGTGTTTTAAGTTTGCTCAGAATTTCTATCCTTCCATTAGTTGAGATAGCCACATATTCTGGTCTTTGTCTCCAAAATTCTACTGTGTGTCTTGCCTGCTGAATAAGATAAACAGAATCAGAACAGTCATGGTGTCAATGATCTATTTTTTATACTGTATTTCATTTGCTTTCTTTGCCCCCTTCACTCCAACTTCCTATGGCAGTTTTCCCTCGCTACATTAAAAATAGCTTTCTGGAAACTTTCATGGAAATTCTTGTGTATAATAGTGTGAATTTAAGAAATCATCTTCCAGGCAGATATCTTTAAGTTTTATCTTTACAGAGTTTAAGGTTTTGGCATTCAACTGCTTAAACCCCTATAAAGAAATTTCATCCCATAGTGTCTTTGTCTCCTCTAAAAATCACACCCCAGAAGATCTGTCTGTTCCACCCATAAGTGAGCCCTACCCTGTCCCGATGTTCCAAACCCTCCCCTTTGGGTTCTAACAGTCACCTCAATTCTCAGGGCACATTCCTCCTCTGCTCCTATTTACAGAAACTACCCACTTCAGTCCTAATCTTGTAAAACCAAGCAAACTGCCCAGGAGATGAGAATGGGGAGAGACCATAGTCTGTAGCCTGTGGTTTTATTTAGTTAGCAAAGACTAACTTCAGAAAGGTGTCAGTGCTTCTAGTCACACATTTTCTACACTTTGGCACAACCCCTCATCTTGCAGGAGCGTCAGTAGGGAGAAAAGAGGCCAAGAAATCTCTCCATACTGTGCCTAAACACCATGGATTCAGATGTATTATGTCTAGTCCAAAAAAGTACAGAAGTGTAGAATCATAGAGGTGAGAAGGCAGGGACTTGAGAAATATAGCCCACTCCCCTATCTGTTCATTAATCCCTCTAACATTCCTCAAATTGGCCATCCAACCACAGTTTTAAGAAAAAGATTTTAAAAATAATAATGAGCCTAATTCTAAAACCCTAATCAGTATTTCTCAAAGAATGCTTTGCAGACAGCCTGCATCAGAATCACCTGGGTGCTACTGATGGGTCCTTGGGCTCTACCATAGTTGGACAGTATCCTAGACTTGGGGTGGGGTGCAGAAGGAGTCTGTACCCCCAGGTGTTTCTTGTGCATGCTAAAGTCTGAGACCCTGCATTCTAACAGGGATCTGCCAAGGTGGATTTACCAGGGCTGGAGAAAGACTTTTTGTGCCTTGAGTGGAGCAGTCCGTGCCTGCAGGCATTTTCACAAGAATGTGGTAAAACAGCTGCTACAAACCTACCCTCAACATTTTTTTCCACATCACACTCAGGGCAGCCAAGAGCGGTTATGAAGCTGGCAGATGCATAGGTTTCTACTTCCCGATGAAGATGAGGAAAAGAAGCCATTCCCTGTACCAAGGAGAGGGAGACTGAGCAGAATATTAACATCGCACTTAGTGCTGGAAATCATGTTCCAGGCCCTCTGGCAGTATATCTAGGCAACCATACTAAGGGAAAAGGTTTGAACATTAATGACAGTCTGGAGAAACTGCGATTTATAAGGAAGCATAAGTAAATGCATCTAGGCCATGTGGAGCATATCATAGTTTGTTCAAAAAACCAGAACACAGGAAGCGAAAAGGAAAACTATGAAAGTAATTTAGCTACAATTCAAAGTATAGCAAAACAAGCCTTACTAGTTTAACCATTTCAACAAAACAGCATATTTTTAGAGCAAGGAGGGCAGTGCATCTCTCCCTATGGAGGAGGCCCGTGTTGAGCATTCCAGAAAACCACGGAGCCTCTGAGCTCAGTATACAAGGGTCGGCTGTGTTGAAAATGCAAGAGCCAGAAATGACACATACCAAGGAGATGACCAAAAACTGACCAAAAGCTAACCAAGAGAGAACAGAGAAATCCATTCTTCTTTCTCCTACAGAGGAAAAAGTATCACACTACACCTCTCTTAACCTCCTTCCACCTCCCTCCCTGAAGAAAGAGCATTAGACTAGGAATCAGAAAACCTAGATTCTGATCCTGGCTCTGCTACTCTATGATTTTAACCACCAAATTTAATATTCCCAGCTCTTCATTTCTTCACCTAGATGTAATAGAATGTCTTGGCTAGAATGTACTTTAAAATTTGTGAACGGTTTTTTGTGTGTTTTTGGTTTCTACAAATAAATATTCATTCATCTTTCATGTAAACTGTTTCTTTGTTTTAGGAAGAAAAAAACCAGAATGGTTTCTTTTAGTTACACAAGAAAAAGAGCAAGTACTGTTAACCTGAATGGGACATTAAACACTATGGTTTGGTAAGGGAAATGGCTGATTGTGTAGCCTTGGGCTAGATTTCTATCTCCAAGTCCCCAGTGTGAGTGTGTGTGTTCACGTTTACTTGTATTTCAGTGGTAGGGAAAGAAAACATTTTTCTTGGAAGCATATAAACAGAATAGGGAACTCACAGAGAATGCTGCTTCTCCCTTCTGTTGAGATAAGTTTTTGTTTAAAAGTGTTAGAGGAAGAAATTCTATTTTGAGAGACACTGGGTGCTAGCGATGCGGGTCTTGGAGACCAGTTGACTGTAGAGGGGGGCTTTCTCCCGCCTTCCATGGCTCTGCTGGGTAAAGGCAGAATTAGGAGTGGCATCCCTGACATGCAACATGCTTAACAGTCTTTAGCAGTAGTGGCAGCAGTTTTCTTAAGGAAGCTTCAGTTGCAGTGGACATTGGCAAGAGGGAACCCAAGTAGGAGAGGAGAGACTTGATTTGTCTCTCCATGTGAGGCACCCCGGTCGGTGACTCTCAGAAAATAACAGGGAGAAGATTTTCAAGTTGGTAGGAGTAGTGTGTGAAGTACAGCTATCATACAAGAGTTGTATTGGTGGCATTCGAGGTAAGCTTTGTATAGGCTAAGCAGCGCTGCTCAATATACACTGGCTGGCCTGCTGTGCAGAGCTGCCTGAAGAGAATTAGGGCCTGGGGACAGGATTATTTGACACCCAGATATGATGGTTTTGCTCATCTTACATAACTTGCTTGCCTCTGGGAATCTGGGGAGCCAACATATAAATCCTGTGATCCTCCCATCATCATAGGATTAACTCCTCTTTAAGTTCTACTAGTTGCTGCCTTGTTACTTCTTCTGTTATAGCCCATTTAATAGTGAATGGAATGACCTGTGGCCCTTTCCTCCACTAGAGGGCAGAGGCTTGTCTTATGGAAGCCTCTACCTCCTGGTTCAATGCCTCACTCCTACCAGGCACTCAATAAATAAACCCAGGTCTTAGAGACCTAGATTTGCAGTTCAGTGCCATGTTATCCCAAACAAATTACTAACCTCTCTAACATCCAGCTTCTTTATTTGAAAATGTTGATAATAATGCTTGTGCCATGAGGTTGATTTAATAATCAAATGAAATAATGGTCATCTTGTGTCTGGCACACAATAAATGCATTATGATGCCTTGTTATTAACAATCAGAGTTTGTTGAATTGAATATGGTTCAGGGGAAGAATCACCAAGAGCTATGGCTATTACACTAGAAGAAAGGAATGAATGTTTTTCAACTCATCCACTCCTTCGAGGGCCTTCTATGGGCTAGGCACTGTGCTCAGGCACTGGAGATAGAATAATATCAACATGGCCCCTGCATTCCTGAACTCGAAGTAGAGTCACTTTATTTTCCTATGTTGGTATCCGACCAACACTTGGACCATTAGAGAAGAAATATAATTGACTTTCTTATCCACATAACCAACAATTTAACCACCTATATCACACCAGATCAGCAGCATTATGTCCCAAATGTCCAATATTTAAAGTGGAAGCCAATCTTAATCCTTAGTTCAGAAATAATCATTAATATTGTGAGAACATGTCCATTTTCTCAAAAGCCATGTCCCTACCTTCCATCCTCTTAAAGCTACCACAGATATTATATATTTTACTTTTAAATAAACTGTTTTAAAATTTATTTTCCATATGATTTTCTTGTCAGTCAAGTTCTTTGAGCATTATTTAATAAAATAGCACTATTGCCACTCACGAGCCTTCTACACATATATCTTACCTAAATGAAAACAAAAGGACTTCACTCCTTCAGCGAAACTCTTTAGGGCCCTGAAACTTTGATCTACCGACCATAAACTGGAAATGCATTTTGCTATAGTGTTATATAGTGCTTATCCTTACCCACATCTTTAAACCATTTAATCCTAAGATTGTGAAAAATTAATGACAGTAGTAGAAATTGACTTATTAAAACTGTGTCCAGTGAGAAATTTTTTTAAAAAAATCTATATTTTAGTGGGTTACCATGGCATTTGAGACAATGGTACTTCCATTCTTATTTTTCCTTATGTACTGATTCTTTTAAAATGATCTTTTGAATGAGACCAAATGTGACTCCAACAGTAGTTAGATGAAATTCTGAAGTTATGTTCCCCCCAAGGGAATAGTTTCTTCCAGGGATGCTGTCACAATATTAGAAAGATCAATGTCAAAGCACCGAACGACTCCTCACTAAGATGCCATCTGAAGAAAGCCTTGATTTTCAGAAAAATTTCCCATCCTTTTAGTCTGAATTTCTGAGTCATGTTAAGAGAGTCGACTGGCATTAGTCTGAGGATATTGAAGGGAAAGTTCATGTCAGCTTTTGCCCATTCACACACTGTATTCCTGAACAGAGATATGGTCGCTGGAGGTCCAAGGCAACTCGCCCCCTTGGAGGATGTTGGAGCATGTTGTATTTCCCATTAGAGAAGGTTCTAACGGACTCTAAAAAGGGTTGGCTAAAAGTTCTCACCAAGGTTGTTCCACACATTTGGAAATGTGTAGGAGGCATGTTGGTTGTCACAGTGACTGGGCAGGTGGGGTGGCAGGGGATATCCTTTTGGAATTTAGTGGGTTGAGAGCAGGGATGCTAAAATAGCCTGCCATGTATAATAACATTTTATAAAACAAAGAATTGTCCTGCCCCAAATGCCACTTTCATCCCTTTTTTGAGAAATAAGTTTTCTTCCAGTAGGAACTGTGGAAAACTGGCCTGGGCTTATTGAAACAGAATGCTACAAAGGTGGGGAAGAAACCACCTGCCTCTCACAGATTTTGGTAAGCATGCTATTAGGAACTCTTCTAAGCAATGCAAACACTTAGCCCATTTCTTTTTTCCCAGCCCTCCTCAGGACAGGGGAACAATGTTGGCAGCCCCTCAAATGATGTATTTGATGGACACAAGAAGATTGATCAATCATGCATGTGGAAATCCCCACCATTAGAGTCATTTCTATGCATTTAGATATTGTCTCTAAAAAAAAGAGAGTAAAATGTAAATATGTTACTCAAAAGGATAAAATTAGAACATACCTTAGTATGGATTAATTTCCCAGATTAGCTAGTTGGCATTTTGGCAAATAGTCCTTAAGAAAATAGATTATAAGCAAGTGATTTTGATACAGGCGTATTAAAAGAAGGAATTGGAATGCAGAGAATTTCCAGAGCTGGGCCATGAGACCTCTGAGAGATCAGGAGAGGCTATTGGGTGCCTCAAATAGAGATCAAAACATAGAAGACAGCTTAAACAATTTTGCCCATATTCTACCCATACTGGTGCTGCTATAAGCTTTCTGAAAAGAAATATTTCAATGCCAAAATAACCTTATTTGAGGGCAGAAACAGTATCTTTTCTTTGCTTAATTTCACAGTGCTTTGTACAATGAACACAATAAAATTTGACACTTAAGGAATAAAAAATAATGTGTCTTAGATTGGCTTGCTGGAAAGCTATCAAATTCCAGGTTCAAGAAAACATACACCCACACAAAGTTTTGTTTTGTGTTTTAAGTTCACAGTACAATTTTTATGAACCTGAGCATACAAGCTGCTTTCTTTAAGCATGAGGAATGCTTCCAGGTGTTTCAGAGCAAATTGAAACTGGATAAAAGTGAAGTGGACTTTAAACTCCACATCAGCACTCTATATTTGAAAAGATTAGGCCACTTTCTCTTATTTTATGTAGAATCACAAATTTTAAGATTTGAAACAATGTAAATGAAAATAATCCTGTCAAAATAATAAATGACCGCGGTTTACCCTGGAAGTTGGTGTTTTCCTCGGGTAAGACAATAATAGTAATAATAACAAGAAGTTATTCTTAAAATTCTTAAAATGTTATAATACAAATGTAAATGAGACATGAGTATTTTGTTTTATTTAACATATTACATCTCAAATGTTCTTAAGGTACACTCTCGAAGTAGACCTTAAGCCCCGTGTTAAAAAATCTATTGCTATAGCTTATTGTAAACCCAAAATATATACCTGGAAGTCTTGAAAAATATGCTTTTGAATTCTGTACATGTGAGAAAATTGTAAAGAAGACCCTTGATTGAGTGCAGAGTATCAGCACTGCCAATTGTCACTTTCCTTAATGTTTTTAGTTTTAAAGGTACACATTTGGATCCAGGGACACAGCCTATGCAGTCTTTCCACAAATTAAATAAAGGTGCCTGTTTTTAGGGGCAGATGAAGTCTCCCCCACCCCGCAGAGAATGAATTTTGATAAGTGAAATTGGGTCTGGATTTCAGTTCCCCTAGCTGTTCCATCAAGTGTCTGCCTAACACTCACACTAAAAATCTGTCTGTGGCTGCCCTACTCACATCTGATAGTCTTAAGTCTTCTCACCTCTAAGGTCCATCTGCATTTTCTGTTAATCTTTATTTTTGCCTAGACTCTTTGTTGACCCCTTAGTATTCTTTTCCTGTTTCCTTTCCATTCCTTCCTACACTCACCTCTCCCCCATCCTGCTTTCTTAGGGAGAGACTTCCACAGAACCAGAGGAGACTGATGACATTTGATGGCAGGAACGGTGGTATTTCACCTGGGGATTCCCAGCACCTGGCATGTAGGTGGCATGATGGACCCCATTCCTGTTTGATGGATGAATAAATGAACACATATGAGGGTATCTCACTGGTTAAGCAATCCAAGTTCCCATCATTTGATTCGTGGAAAATCCAATATTAAAACCCTGAAAAGAGGTAATTTCTATACCTCTGGAAGGATTTCAACTTCCACATTGGCTCCCCTTGACTCCTCTTCCAGAAACTTCCCCCATCAGACTAGTCCTAATACTAACCTGTGAAGAAAAAATTTTATTCAAACCTGCTGGGGGCAAAAATCCTACTTAATTTTTTTATTTTTATTTTTTATTTTTTGCGGTATGCGGGCCTCTCACTGTTGTGGCCTCTCCCGTTGTGGAGCACAGGCTCCGGACGTGCAGGCCTAGCGGCCATGGCTCATGGTTCCAGGACCGGGGCACGAACCCGCGTCCCCTGCATCAGCAGGTGGACTCCCAACCACTGCGCCACCAGGGAAGCCCACTTAATATTTTTAAACTTAAGAAATTATGTTTGGTTTATCTGCCTGTTGAGAATATCTGGACTGCATTATGGCAGTAATGCATTAGTGCCTCACTGCATTAGTGGCAACAATGAAATGTTGACTGCGAAGTTTCCTCTTCAATTCTCTGGGGCCAATTGAAAATGTTTTACACATTCAAAATTAGCTTTCATTCAATTTCAAAATGTTTCTCCTACCTCAAACACATATCAATTTCTTTCTTTTTGGGTTTAGTGTTAGTAACAAAATAACTTTAAATGTCTGTAGATCAGATGGAACAATGAAAACAACAGAATAATATAGGGACACTTTTACACGTGTTATACTGAAAGAAGAAAAATGAATATTTCAGAATTTCATCTTTCTGACAGTGGTAAATTCCAGTATTCAGGGCTCTGAGCCCCATGTACTTTCTTTGTTTGGGAACTGTACTAATAGGGTTGACTCAAAAGTACATCATGATCATTAAAAGATTTTCTTCTGAATCTACTTTACTGTTAATACAAACCTGCCTCCATATGCTCTAGTGTCAAGAAGTCATCGGTTATGAGTGATGTCAGTTAATAAATATAGAAGAAATAATAGAAACAGAAAATTACCATTTGGCAGTCATCACTATAATAACTTATTTAGGGAGGGGTGTGTGTGTGTGTGTGTGTGTGTGTGTGTGTGTGTGTGTAAAGAGAGAGAGAAAGATTGCAAACGTAGCAAAATGTTAACAACTGTTGAATTTAGGTGAAGAGTATATGGGTACTCTTTTATTTTTCGTTCAACTCTTTTATAGGTTTGAAAATAATAAGTTTGAAGAGAAGGTAGTTGATTAGAAATTTTATATGGAGCTTGGGACTGTGAACTAGGGCCCAAAATATGAAATTTGGTCTATAAAATGCTTTTTTTTTAACCCACTAAACCAAGGATAATATAACAAGGTGACAAGCCTGAGTCACTGGGCCTCTAAGTTTTGGGTGAAATTGAGAGATATGCCATCTTGAAAACAGAATCAAATTTTGTTTTCATTTATTCATTCAGCAATTGATTTTTGAATCCCTATCATATGCCGATATGTTCTTTGAGCTGCAGAAACAGCTGTCAACAAAACAGAAAGGTCCTGCTCTTAGCTCACACTGCATGGAGGTAGAAATATCAACAAACACATAAACAAAGAAATGAACAAAGTAATTTTAGAGAATGGTAACTATGGAGAACATCAAACATGATGTGATAGTGGGTGACCAAGGTGGAGGAGTGTTACCTCTGACTGTAGGCTTCTTTGAGCCGGCAACATTAAACTGAGGCCTGGGATGACACAAAGGACATACCACACAAAGAACTCTCAAGGCAGAGGGAGAGCAAATGAGAGACATACACAAGCTTAGTGTATTCCAGTAGCTGCAATAAGGTGAGTGGGGCCAGAGCAAGGAAGAGAGAGGAAGAGGCCCAATAGGGAGTTGTGGAACAGGAAGCTTCTGGAGGATTTTCAGCGGGGGAGTCATGTGACCTGATGGGCTTGCTGGGTGGAGAATGTGATGAAGAGGGCAAAAAGTGGAATTAGGAACACTAGTTAGAAAGCTATTGCTGATGCCCCACGTGAGAGATGATAGTGGAGTAGACTCAGGTACCAGGGGTGGAAATGGAGAAAGGTAGACAGACACTTTTAGTGCAAAATCCTCCATCACATTGGTCCACCCGTCTCATTTTTGATACCTCACTGACATGAAGAGCTGTTTGATATTTTGAATTTCAAAAGAGATTATGTTATTTTCCTAATTTTTTCCATTTAAATGTACAGATTTTTCCAGAAGCTGGCAGGCTTCCCAGATTCTGGAAATCAAGATTTTTGAGTATCTCAGCAATAACTTTTGGATACTAGCTTTGCCCACAGAACTTGTTTATGACACATCATCATATTTTACCCTATTATGAGATGGCATGTTTCCATTTCCTTATGCATTTAAAAGGGGAAAGGGCGGGAGGAGTAATTAGTAGTTCCGAGCAATACTAACAAAATATGTTTTGCTATGGCTTCATTTTGAAATCCCTAAATGTATGATTACAAATTAATATAATGCAAGAGAAACTTTATTTGTTTGATCAAAAATCTAACTAAGGGCTTCCCTGGTGGCGCAGTGGTTGAGAGTCCGCCTGCCGATGCAGGGGACACGGGTTCGGGACCCGGTCCGGGAAGATCCTGCATGCCGCGGAGCGGCTGGGCCCGTGAGCCATGGCCGCTGAGCCTGTGCGTCCGGAGCCTGTGACCCGCAACGGGAGAGGCCACAACAGTGAGAGGCCCGCGTACTGCAAAATAAATAAATAAATAAATAAATAAACATTCTAAATAGAAAAGACTGATTATCCTATTTTTAAAATCCTGAACCATTCTCTCTTACTTTATAGCACTCAAGTTTTAAGTTTGGTTATGGTGGAACTGATAGAGATTGTATTTAGAAGTCCATATTTTAAGGTTCAGTTTGCTTATTCAATTATTGATCAATGAAAGATTCCAAATGACAAGGGAATCCTATGGTCTGGTATATTTCAGAGTCTATGTCTTTCTATAAAGTTAAGACCACATAATTGGCAGAATTTTAAGGACTTGTTAACTCTTTTTTTTTTTTTTTGCGGTACGCAGGCCTCTCACTGTTGTGGCCTCTCCCGTTGCGGAGCACAGGCTCTGGACGCGCAGGCTCAGCGGCCATGGGTCACGGGCCCAGCCGCTCCGCGGCATGTGGGATCCTCCCGGACCGGGGCACGAACCCGTGTCCCCTGCATCGGCAGACGGACTCTCAACCACTGCGCCACCAGGGAAGCCCTCATTAACTCTTTATTATTAGTAGTATCACTATTGTTATTTTATAACAGCTTTTTTGAGATATAATTTACATACCATATAATTCTCCTATTTAAAGTGTGTAATTCAGTTTTTTAGCATACGTCACAGAATTGTGCAACTACCACCCCCAATCAACTTTAGAATATTTTCAACACCCCAAAAGGAAACTCCATTACCCCTAACATTCCCTAGGCCCTCATTATGGATATTTTTCCAATTTTTTATTGTGGTAAAATACACGTAACATAAAATTTGTCATCTTAACTATTTTTAAATATACAGTTCAGTGGTATTAAGTGGTACTGTTATGCATCCATCACTATGTATCCACTCCAGAGTTTTTTTCATCTGTGAAACTGAAACTCTATATCCATTTGGCAATAACCCTCCATTCCCCCCTTATCCCATCCCCTAGCAACCACAATTCCATTTTCAGTCTTTATGATTTTGCCTTCCTTAAGTACCTCATGTAAGTGCAATACAACATTTGTCCTTTTGTGGCTGGCTTATTTCCCTTAATGTAACATCCTCAAATTTCATCTACATTGTAGCATATGTCAGAATTTCCTTTCTTTTTAAAGTTGACTGATGAAGGACTTATTGTGTCATTCGCTATTTGTTTTCTATATGCTTTCTGGCTTTTTTGTCCTTCATTTTCTGCATTTCTGTCTTCTTTTGTGTTTAGTTTTTTTTGTAGTGAAATGTTAAATTCCTCATTTTCTTTTGTGTATATTCGGTATCATTTTATTTATAGTTACCATGGGAATTACATTTAATATTCCAAAGTTATAACACTCAAATTTGTTTTTTTTAAAAATTTATTTATTTTATTTTTTGGCTGTGTTGAGTCTTCATTGCTGTGCGTGACCTTTCTCTAGTTGGGGCGAGAGGGGGCTACTCTTCATTGCGGTGCACAGGCTTCTCATTGCGGTGCCCTCTCTTGTTGTGGAGCACGGGCTCCAGGCACGTGGGCTTCAGCAGATGTGGCCTGCAGGCTTCAGTAGTTGTGGTGCACGGGCTTAGCTACTCTGCGGCATGTGAGATCCTCCTGGACCAGGGCTCAAACCCGTGTCTCCTGCATTGGCAGGCAGATTCTTAACCACTGCGCCACCAGGGAAGCCCAACACTCACATTTGGATTTATGCCTCTTAACTTCAATAACATATAGAAGTTCTGCTCCTGGGCTTCCATGGTGGTGCAGTGGTTAAGAATCCACCTGCTAATGTAAGGGACACAGGTTTGAGCCCTGGTCCGGGAAGATCCACATGACGCAGAGCAACTAAACCCATGCGCCACAACTACTGAACCTGTGCTCTGGAGCCCGTGAGCCACAACTGCTGAGCCCATGTGCCACAACTACTGAAGCCTGCGTGCCTAGAGCCCGTGCTCTGCAACAAGAGAAGCCACCACATTGAGAAGCCTGCGCGCTGCAATGAGGAGTAGCCCCTGCTCACCGCAACTAGAGAAAGCCCGCACGCAGCAAGGAAGACCTAACAACAGCCAATACATTAATCAATTTTTTTTAAAAAGCAGCTCTGCTCCTTTGCATCTCCATTCCTACTGCTTTTAGTTGTTGATGTCACAAAAGTACATCTTTATACATTGTGTGTCCAAACCATAAAATAATTTGTAAGTTATTAGTCTCTTGAACAATGCAGAAAAAAAGGGAGTTACAAACATTGTAGCAAAAACACTAGCTTTTATAATTGCCCATGTATTTACCTTTATTGAGATCTTTATTTCTTCACATGGCTTCAAGTTACTGCCTAGTGTTCCTTCATTTCAATCTGCAGAACTCCCTAGAGCATTTCTTGCAGGACAGGTCCAGTGGTCGTGAACTCCCTCAGCTTTTGTTTATCTGGGAATGTCTTAATTTCTCCCTCACTTTTGAAGGATTCTTGGTTGACTTTGTTTTTTCTTTTATAACATTGAATATATGAGCCCACTGCCTTCTGGCTCCAAAGTTTCTGATGAGAAATCTGCTAGTAATCTGATTGAGGATCCCTTTTATGTGATAAGTTGCTTCTCTCTTGCTGCTTTCAAGAATCTCTCTGCCTTTGGTGTTTGACAATTTGATTACAGTGTGTCTCAGTGTGTGCTTCTTTGAGTTCATCCTGCTTGAGTTTCATTGAAGTTTTGAATATTTATATGCATGACTTTTATCAAATATGGAAGGTTTTTGTCCCTTATTTCTTTAAACATTCTCTCTACCCCTTTTGCTCTCTCTTCTCCTTCTGGGACTTCCACTATCTGTATGCTGGTCTGCCTGATGGTATCCTACAGGTCCCTTATGTTCTGTTCACTTTTCTTCAATCTTTTCCTTTATGTTCCTCAGGCTCAATAATTTCCATTATCCTATTTTGAGTTTGCTGATTGTTTTCTCCACCTGCTCAAATCTGCTTTTGAGTCCCTAGAGTGAGTCTTTCATTTCAGTTATTATACTTTTCAGCTCCAGAATTTTGGCTTCTTTTTAGGTTTCCATCTCTTTATTGATATTTCCATTTTTTATGTGTTTTCTTGACTTCCTCTATGTCTTCCTTTAATTCTTTCAGCATCTTTAAGACAGTTGTTTTTTCTTTCTTTTTCTTTCCTTCTTTCTTTTTGTTGAAATATAGTTGATTTACAATATTACATTAGTTTCATGTGTACAACATAGTGATTCATAGTAAAATAGTGATTTTTGTAGATTGTACTCCATTTAAAGTACTCTGGGGACTTCCCTGGTAGTCCAGTGGTTGGGACTTCACCTTCCAGTGCAGGGGGTACAGGTTCGATCCCTGATCGGGAAGTTAAGATCCCACATGCCTCCCACATGCCTCGGGGCCAAAAAACCAAAACATAAAAACAGAAGCAATATTGTAACAGATTCAATAAAGACTTTAAAAATGGTCCACATCAAAAAATCTTTAAAAAAATAATAAAGTTATTATAAAATATTGGCTATGTTCCCTGTGCTGTACAATATATCCTGGTAGCTTATTTATTTATTTAACATCTTTATTGGAGTATAACTGCTTTACAATGTTGTGTTAGTTTCTGCTGTATAACAAAGTATATCAGCTATATGTATACATATATCCCCATACCCCCTCCCTCTTGCATCTCTTTCCCACCCTCCCTATCCCACCCCTCTAGGTGGTCACAAAGTAGCTTATTTATTTTATACATGCTAGTTTGTACCTCCTAGTCCCCTACCCCTATGTCACCCCTTCCCTCTGACCTCCTCCAGCTGGTAACCTCTATATCTATGAGTGTTTGCTGTTTTATTATATTCATTAATTTGTTTTATTTTTTAGATTCCACATATAAGTGATAACATACAGTATTTGTCTTTCTCTGTCTGACTTATTTCACTTAGCGTAATACCTTCCAGGTCCATCCATGTTGTTGCAAATGGCAAATTATCATTCTTTTTAAATGGATGAGTAATATTCTATTGTATATATGTACCACATCTTCTTTAACCATTCATTTGTTGGTAGACAAGTAGGTTGCTTCTCTATCTTGGCTATTGTAAATAATGATGCTACAAATATTGAGGTGTATGTATCTTTTCTTTTTTTAAAAAATATATCCACTCTTTTAGATTCTATTCCCATATAGGTCATTACAGAGTATTGAGTAGAGTTCTCTGTGCTATACAGTAGGTTCTTATTAGTTATCTATTTTATATATAGTAGTGTATATATGTCAATCCCAATCTCCCAGTTTATCTCTCCCCCCACCCTTGCTCCCTTGGTAACCATAAGTTTCTTTTCTACATCTGTTGCTCTATTTCGGTTTTGTAAATAGGTTCATTTGTACTATTTTTTTAGATTCCACATATAAGTGATATCAAATGATATTTGTCTTTCTCTGTCTGACTTACTTCACTCAGTATAACCATTTCTAGGTCCATCCATGTCGCTGCAAATGACATTGTTTTGTTCTTTTTTTATGGCTGAGTAATATTCCATTGTGTGTGTGACACACACATACACACATACACACACACACACACACACACACACACATATCTTTTCATATTAGTGTTTTTGTTTTCTTTGGATATATACCCAGGAGTGGAATTACTGGATCATATGGTAGTTCTATTTTTAGTTTTTGAGGAGCCTCCATACTGTATTCTATAGTGGCTGCACCAATTTACATTCCCATCAACAGTGTACAAGGGTTCCCTTTTCTCTGTATCCTTGCCGACATTTGTTATTTGTTGTCTTTTTGATGATAGCCTTTCTGACAACCATGAGATGATATCTTATTGTGGTTTTGATTTGCATTTCTCTGATGATTAGCAGTATTGAGTATCTTTTTATGTGCCTGTTGGCCATCTGTCTGTCTTCTTTGGAAAAATGTCTATTTAGGTCTTATGACCGCTTTTTAATTGGGTTGTTTGTTTGTTTGTTTTTTAAAGCACTTGAGTATCTTTTTTTTTAATTAATTTATTTATTTATTATTTTTGGCTGGGTTGGGTCTTCATTGCTGGGCACGGACTTTCTCTAGTTGCAGTGAGCAGGGGCTACTCCTCATTGCAGTGTGCAGACTTCTCATTTCAGTGGCTTCTCTTGTTGCAGAGCACGGGCTCTAGGCGCGTGGGCTTCAGTAGTTGTCGCATGCGGGCTCAGCAGTTGTGCCTTATTGGCTCTAGAGCACAGGCTCAATAGTTGTGGTGCATGGGCTTAGTTACTCCATGGCATGTGGGATCTTCCTGGACCAGGGATCGAACCCCTGTCCCCTGCATTGGCAGGTGGATTCTTAACCACTGTTCCACCAGGGAAGTCCGGGTTGTTTGTTTTTTTGATACTGAATTGTATGAGTTATTTATATATTTTGGATATTACCCTTTATCTCTCATATAACGTGCAAATATTTGTTGCCATTCAATAGGTTGTTCTTTTATTTTGTTGATGTTTTCCTTTACTGTGCAAAAGCTTTTAAGTTTAATTAGGCCCCACTTTTTTATTTTTGCTTTTGTTTCCTTTGCCTGAGGAGACAGATCCAAAAAAAAATATTGCTATAATTTATGTCAAAGAATGTATTGCTGAGATTGGTTCAAGATGGCAGACTAGAAAGACGTGCTCTCACTCCCTCTTACAAGAACACCGGAATCACAACTAACTGCTGAACAATCATTGACAGGAAGACACTGGAACTCACCAAAAAAGATACACCATAAACAAAGACAGAGGAGAAGCCACAATGAGACAGGAGGAGGGGCACAATCACAATAAAATCAAATCCTATAACTGCTGGGTGGGTGACTCACAAATGGGAGAACACTTATACCACAGAAGTCCACCCACCGGAATGAAAGTTCTGAGCCCTACACCAGGTTTCCCAATCTGGGGGTCTGGCAATTGGAGGACGAATTCCTAGAGAGTCAGACTTTGAAGGCTAGTGGGATTTGAGTGCATGGCAATGACAGGACTGGGGGAAACAGAGACTCCATTCTTGGAGGGCACACACAAAGTAGTGTGCTCATCGGGACCCATGGGAAGGAGCAGTGACCCCATAGGAGACTGAAACAGACCTACCTGCTAGTGTTGGAGGGTCTCCTACAGAGGTGGGGGGTGGCTGTGTGTCACCGTGAGGACGCAGAAGTTGTGGGAAGTACCCCTTGGCGTGAGCCCTCCCAGAGTCTGCCATTAGCCCCACCAAAGAGCCTGGGTAGGCTCCAGTGTTGGGTCGCCTCAGGCCAACCAACCAACAGGGAGGAAACCCAGCCCCACCCACCAGAAGACAAGTGGATTAAAGTTTTACTGAGCTCTGCCAACCAAAGCAACAGCCACCTCTACCCACCACCAGTCCTTCCCAGCAGGATACTTGCACAAGCCTCTTAGATAGCCTCATCCACCAGAGGGCAGACAGCAGAAGCAAGAAGAACTACAATCCTGCAGCCTATGGAACAAAAACCACATTCACAGAAAGATAGACAAGATGAAAAGGCAGAGGGCTATGTACCAGATGAAGGAACAAGATAAAACCCCAGAAAAACAACTAAATGAAATGGAGATAGGCAATCTTTCAGAAAAAGAATTCAGAGTAATGATAGTGAAGATGATCCAGGACCTCGGAAAAAGAATGGAGGCAAAGATGAAGAAGATGAAAGAAATGTTTAACAAAAAGCGAGAAGAATTAAAGAACAAACAAACAGAGATGAACAATGCAATAACTGAAATGAAAACTACACTAGAAGGAATCAATAGCAGAATAACTGAGGCAGAAGAACAGATACGTGACCTGGAAAACAGAATGGTGGAATTCACTGCTGTGGAACAGAATAAAGAAAAAAGAATGAAAAGAAATGAAGACAGCCTAAGAGACCACTGGGACAACATTCAACGCAACAACATTCACATTATAGGGGTCCCAGAAGGAGAAGAGAGAGAGAAAGGATCTGAGAAAGTATTTGATGAGATTATAGTTGAAAACTTGCCTCACATGGAAAGGAAATAGCCACCCAAGTCCAGGAAGTGCAGAGAGTCCCATACAGGATAAACCCAAGGAGAAACACACCAAGACACATAGTAATTAAATTGGCAAAAATTAAAGACAAAGAAAAATTATTGAAAGCAGCAAGGGAAAAATGAAAAATAATATACAAGGGAACTCCGATAAGGTTAACAGCTGATTTCTCAGCAGAAACTCTACAAGCCAGAAGGGAGTGGCATGATATACTTAAAGTGATGAAAGGGAAGAGCCTACAACCAAGATTACTCTACCCAGAAAGGATCTCATTCAGATTCGATGGAGAAATCAAAGCTTTACAAACAAGCAAAAGCTAAGAGAATTCAGCACCACCAAACCAGCTCTACAACAAACGCTAAAGGAACTTGTCTAAGTGGGAAACACAAGAGAAGAAAAGGAACTACAAAAACAAACCCAAAACAATTAAGACAATGGTCACAGGAACATACATATGGATAATTACCTTAAACCTGAATGGATTAAATGCTCCAACCAAAAGACACAGGCTTGCTGAATAGATACAAAAACAAGACCCATATATATGCTGTCTACAAGAGACCCACTTCAGACCTAGGGACACATACAGACTGAAAGTGAGGGGATGGAAAAACGGATTCCATGCAAACGGAAATCACAAGAAAGCTGGAGTAGCTATACTCATATCAGATAAAATAGACTTTAAAATAAAGAATGTTACAAGAGACAAGGAAGGACACTACATAATGATTAAGGGATCAATCCAAGAAGAAGATATAACAATTATAAATATATATGCACCCAACATAGGAGTACCTCAATACATAAGGCAACTGCTAACAGCTATAAAAGAGGAAATCGACAGTAACACAATAATAGTGGGGAACTTTAACACCTCACTTACACAAATGGACAGATCACCCAAAATGAAAATAAATAAGGAAACAGAAGCTTTAAATGACACAATAGACCAGATAGATTTAATTCATATTTATAGGACATTCCATCCAAAAACCGCAGATTACAGTTTGTTCTCAAGTGTGCATGGAACATTCTCCAGAATAGATCACATCTTGGGTCACAAATCAAGCCTTGTTAAATTTAAGAAAATTGAAATCATTTCAAGCATCTTTTCTGACCACAATGCTATGAGATTAGAAATGAATTACAGGGACTTCCCTGGTGGCGCAGCGGTTGGGTATCCGCCTGCCAATGTAGGGGACATGGGTTCGATCCCTGGTCCGGGAGGATCCCACATGCTGCAGAGCAGCTGGGCCCATGCGCCACAACTACTGAGCCTGTGCTCTAGAGCCCGCGAGCCACAACTACTGAAGCCCACACACCTAGAGCCTGTGCTCCACAGTGAGAAGCCACCGCAGTGAGACGCCTGCATACCACAACGAAGAGTAGCCCCCGCTCTCTGCAACTAGAGAAAGCCCACACAGCAACAAAGACCCAATGCAGCCAAAAATAAATAAATAAAAAATAAATAAATTTATAAAAAAAAAAAGAAATGAATTACAGGGGAAAAAAACGTTAAAAACACAAACACATGGAGGCTAAACAATACATTACTAAATAACCAAGAGATCACTGAAGAAATCAAAGGGGAAATCAAAAAATACCTAGAGACAAATGACAATGAAAACACGATGATCCAAAATCTATGGGATGCAGCAAAAGCAGTTCTAAGAGGGAAGTTTATAGCTATACAAGCCTACCTCAAGAAACAAGAAAAATCTCAAGTAAACAATCTAACCTTACACCTAAAGGAACTAAAGAAAGAAAAACAAACAAAACCCAAAGTTAGCAGAAGGAAAGAAATCATAAAGATCAAAGCAGAAATAAATGAAATAGAAACAAAGAAAACAATAGCAAAGATCACTAAAACTAAAAGGTGGTTCTTTGAAAAGATAAACAAAATTGATAAACTATTACATTAGCCAGACTCATCAAGAAAAAGAGGGAGAGATCTCAAATCAATACAATTAGAAATGAAAAAGGAGAAGTAATTAGAGACACTGAAGAAATACAAAGCATCCTAAGAGACTACTACAAGCAACTCTATGCCAATAAAATGGACAACCTGGAAGAAATGGACAAATTCTTAGAAAGGTATAACCTTCCAAGACTGAACCAGGAAGAAACAGAAAATATGAACAGACTAATCACAAGTAATGAAATTGAAACTGTGATTGAAAATCTTCCAACAAACAAAAGTCCAGGACCAGATGGCTTCACAGGTGAATTTATTCAAACATTTAGACAAGAGCTAACACCTATCCTTCTCCAACTCTTCCAAAAATTGCAGAGGAAGGAACACTCTCAAACTCATTCTATGAGGCCACCATCACACTGATACCAAAACCAGACAAAGATACTACCAAAAAAGAAAATTACAGGCCAATATCACTGTTGAATATAGAGGCAAATATCCTCAACAAAATAATAGCAAACAGAATCCAGCAACACATTAAAAGGATCATACACCATGATCAAGTGGGATATATCCCAGGGATGCAAGGATTCTTCAGTATATGCAAATCAATCAATGTGATACAACATATTAACAAATAGAAGAATAAAAACCATATGATCATCTCAGTAGATGCAGAAAAAGCTTTTGACAAAATTCAACACTCATTTATGATAAAAACTCTCCAGAAAGTGGGCATAGAGGGAACCTACCTCAACATAATAAAGGCCATGTATGACAAACCCACATAAACATCATTCTCAATGTTGAAAAACTGAAAGCATTTCCTCTAAGATCAGGAAGGAGACAAGGAAGTCCACTCTCGCCATTATTATTCAACATAGTTTTGGAAGTCCTAGCCATGGCAATCAGAGAAGAAAAAGAAATAAAAGGAACAAATTGGAAAAGAAGAAGTAAAACTGTCACTGTTTGCAGATGACATGATACTATACAGAGAATCCTAAAGATGCCACCAGAAAACTACTAGAGCTAATCAGTGAATCTGGTAAAGTTGCAGGAAACTAAATTAATGCACAGAAGTCTCTTGCATTCCTAATACACTAATGATGAAAAATCTGAAGGAGAAATTAAGGAAACACTCCCATTTACCATTGTAACAAAAAGAATAAAATACCTAGGAATAAACCTACCTAGGGAGACAAAAGACCTGTATGCAGAAAACTATAAGACACTGTTGAAAGAAATTAAAGATGATACCAACAGATGGAGAGATATTCCATGTTCTTGGATTGGAGGAATCAATATTGTGAAAATGACTATACTACCCAAAGCAATCTACAGATTCAAGGCAATCCCTATCAAATTACCAATGGCATTTTTTACAGAAGTAGAACAAAAAACTGTAAAATTTGTATGGAGACACAAAAGACCCCGAATAGCCAAAGCAGTCTTGAGGGAAAAAAACGGAGCTGGAGGAATCAGACTCCCTGACTTCAGACTACACTACAAAGCCACAGTAATCAAGACAATATGGTACTAGCACTGAAACAGAAATATAGATCAATGGAACAGGATAGAAAGCCCAGAGCTAAACCCACACACCTATGGTCAACTAATCTATCATAAAGGTGGCAAGGGTATTCAATGGAGAAAAGCCAGTCTCTTCAATAAGTGGTGCTGGGAAAACTAGACAGCTACATGTAAAAGTATGAAATTAGAACACTCCGTAACACCATACACAAAAATAAACTCAAAATGGGTTAGAGACCTAAATGTAAGACCGGGCACTATAAAATTCTTAGAGGAAAACATAGGAAGAACACTCTTTGACATAAATCACAGCAAGATCTTTTTTTATCCACCTCCTAGATTAATGGAAATAAAAACAAAAATAAATCATAAAAAGAAAAAAAATTGGGTCATTTGTAGAGACGTGGATGAATCTAGAGACTGTCATACAGAGTGAAGTAAGTCAGAAAGAGAAAAACAAATATTGTGTATTAACGCATATATGTGGGACCTAGATAAATGGTACAGATGAACCGGTTTGCAGGGCAGAAATAGAGACACAAATGTAGAGAACAAATGTATGGATGCCAAGAGGGGAAAGCAGTGGGGAGTGAGGGTGCTCTTGTGATGAATTGGGAGATTGGGATTGACGTGTATACACTGATGTGTATAAAATTGATGACTAATAAGAACCTGCTGTATAAAAACATAAAATAAAATAAATAATAAATAAAAGGGTGTATTGCCTATGTTTTCTTCTAGGAGTTTTATGGTTTTCTGTCTTACATTTAGGTTCTTAATCCTTTTCGAGTTTATTTTTGTATGTGGTGTGAAATAAATACTCTAATTTCATTCTTTACATTTAGATATCCCATTTTCCCAGTGCCACTTATTAAAAGACTGTCTTTTCCTCATTGTATATTCTTGCATCCTTTGTTGTAGATTAATTGACTGTAAGTGCATGGATTTATTTCTAGGCTGTCTATTCTGTTCTGTTGAGCTTATTGTCTGTTTTGTGCCAGTACCATACTGTTTTTTTTGTTTTTTTTGTTTTGGCTTCTCACTGTTGTGGCCTCTCCTGTTGCGGAGCACAGGCTCCGGACGCGCAGGCTCAGAGGCCATGGTTCACGGGCCCAGCCGCTCCACGGCACATGGGATCTTCCTGGACCAGGGCATGAACCTGTGTCCCCTGCATCGGCAGGCAGACTCTCAACCACTGCGCCACCAGGGAAGCCCAACCATACTGTTTTGATGACTGTAGCTTTGTAGTATAGTCTGAATTCAGGGAACATGTTACCTCCAGCTTTGTTCTTTTTTCTCAAGATTGCTTTGGCTGTTTGGGGTCTGGGAGGTGGGGAATGATAGCTGCTACTGCACAAAGAGCTGAAATTTTCCAAAATTAACCAAAATTTACCATCCAAGCCTTCCCCTGGAAGTCGTAAATCTTCAAAGGTCTCCAGAGTTTCAAAATTGTTACATCAGACAGATTCCACGAGTGCAATTGTTGTTTTGCTGGAGAGACATTCCTAGCGTTTCCTACTCTGCCGTCTTCCCCAAAGACTCACTAACTTTTGACTAAAAGTCTCTTTCACTATGAGGATCTTGTTCATCTGCATCCTAATTATTAAACCATCAGGATTAGAAGAACAGCCATCTTTGGCCTCCAAAGCATTTTCCAAACTGTAATATTTTGTATAGTGTTCTACACTTTGTTTTCATCATATGTATTATTTTGATTCTTCACAATAACATGGGGGAAGTAGTAAGGGCAAATAGTGTTATCCCTATGTTATAATCAAGAAGATTAAGCCTTAGGGTACGAGTAAATATTAATGATTACTCAGTGAGCGATAGAGTAACAATTCGAACCAAACTTTTTTCACTCAGAGCTAGAGCTCTGTCTGCCACCCCAAATTACCTCTATAGAGCAACCGTACCTTCTCTATGAAATCAGAAAGTTTGGCTCTGAATAGTGAGCACAGTCTAAAAAGAAATATCCTCGCCGTCAAAGCTATCACTGACCTTGGAAACCATCACTAGCTCTCTCTGCATGTTCTGATTGTGAGTGAATTCACAGAAGAGTGAAAAGAAGGCAAAAAGGAAGAGGATGCTATCTTTCTTATCTCCTCCAGCAGTTTTTTCCACTTGCTAGAGAGAGAATGAGATAAGTAAGAAGTTAGGAAACTGTGTCTAAGCAAGCTCCTCATGGCAGCTGTGCAATTCTTGCTTTTACTTGAAACTAAGAGAATGATCAGATGCCAAATTGGTTTGAAGTAACAAAATATATAGCCTCTCTAGGAGGGCCCTGATTCCTTCAGGATGTGTATTTAAGATGAATATCCAAATTTCTGTTTCAGTGAGAGGATAAGAACAACGTTAGAATAAGGTAATTTAAAGTAGTTAAGCATTAGTGAAAAACATATAAAATTATACCTAAAATTTGGTCATTTAAAAATACGTTGATCTCTGTATTAATTTTCAATTATTGTATTCCTTGATGGTACAATGTTGTTTTTAGCAACAAAAGTTAAAATTTTTACTTAAAGAAGTCTAGAAGGTTAATGCATATAATCTTTCTTGTAACCATACTTCCTGCCTTAGCCCTATAATTCGGATGAAGAGTTCACACACTAAAATGCCACAGAGGCCAGGCAGGTAACCTGAAGCAGGCTGGGTGTAAGCACATGTGCATATATTATATGAATGATGGAGTGCTGGAGACAGCCTGGCTCTCCAAATGGGGCAGCTGGAGTCAGCTACAACCAACTGTTATCTTGAGGAAACACAGAGCCAGTAATTGCTAGATATTCTGATTTTTTCCAGAAAAACTGAAAATCTATATTTTTATGTGAACACTCCTGATTTTTAAATGTTGACTTAAATTTAAAGTGAACAAGCCAACAAACCACTTGAACTAAACAAAATATGGCTGCTGGCCACTAATTTATCTCTGGTTCTGACCATGTGATATTTGTTGCCACCTGGTGGTAGCTTTCCTCAATTCTAGCTTTAATTTTAAAGGATGATGTGACAGCAAATTTCAGTGTTTGGCTTACTTGTGTGAGGAGCATGGTCCTGCTGGGTGGGCGAATTGCCCACTTCCAATATCCATGCCAATGCTTCCTTATATTGGCACAAATGGCCAAAGTGAAAATCAGCACTGAAATAAGAGTTGGTGATTAAAATACTGAAAATAAATGTTCATTAACACAGATATTTATGTGATAATCAGTACAATATGGAGTTATTTTTATGCCTGTATTATCAAATACAGGGTGTTGTTTGTTGTTCAGGGTGTTGTTCAGGGTGTATGTTGGGCACAGCTAAAGCAAGGGGTCAGAAATGTGGGGTTATTGTCTTGGGCCCTTGTGGCTGCAAGACTGAGCATCAGGACCATGACTCACTCAGGCAGTTGGCCAATTCCCCAAATGATACTAAAAACGACCTGAAATACAGTTTTCTCATCTGTAAAATATGGGGATAATAATACCACCTGCCTCATAGGGCTATAAAAACTCAGTGTCCTCAGCACACTTTTTTTTGGTGGAGGGGGAGCTTTTCTTATATATGAATGCAGTGAGCCCAACCTACTACCATACCCTTGGTCAGCAAGGCAGGCAGGTAAGACTGGCTTATCTTCTAAGCACACCCTCTGCCCAAACTGGGTGTGGCTCTTCTGAGACTTCCTCATTCTCTTCTTTAAGGTTGATTTCTTTTAACCTGATATTCCCATATAAAAATGTTTGGAGCAGAAAATGGGAGAATACAGTGTGATTTGGGCTGGTTTCCACTCCCACCTCAATGTCAACCATGTAGTTAGAGCATATGAAAGATGTGTCTGCTTGAAAGGATCTTGAATACTAATTTGTGATGGAAAATTACAGGAGCCCATCAGAAAAGAATTATTATAAAATACCACCTTTCACAGGGGAGTTGAGAGTGCCTTCATCTTCACTTCACTTTGCTTACTTTTTTTTTTTTAACAGGGAGACTGGAATAGTAGAGAAGTTCCTAAGATTCCAAACAAATAATTTAAAACCATGAATTACTAGGCCCAGGAGTTTTTTTTTAAACCAATATAATACAAGAAATTCCTCTAATTAAAAAAAATCTTATAGACACTCACTTTCATGTCTTTCATATTTAAATGTGAGGATGTATTGAAGGAAAACAAGGGCTGCTAAAAATTAAAATCTACACAGTTCTGAGAGTTATTAACATGAATATTAAAACAAGAAGGTGTCATACTCCAAAGAGAAAACAGACAGCTTATTAATACCAAATATAAAGTGAGAGTAAGAACAGTGTGAATAACTTTGTAAAAAAAATACTACAGGACTTATATATTTAAAGGATTCAGCAGAAAAGAAGTTATGTGCTTGTTCCAATGCTAAGACTTGTGGAGTTTCTTTTCTTGCACTATCTTCAGTTTTTGTTTATTTTGAAAATTCCTCACATTGGCTTATAGTCATGCTTCACATTGAAATCATTTAGGTGATGGTTAGGTTTTGTGTCTACATTACATGAAGGTGATAATATTTTGAAGGTGACCTTCATGAGCGGGGTGGGGGAGCAGGAATAAACAGGAAGTGACACAGGGATTGAAGGAGGTTTATCAGAGAGGCAGAGAAAGCAGATGGAATCCAAAACAATCTAAAACCAATCAGTCAAGGCATTTTAAAAGTTACATAAATATTTATATAGCCATAGAGATATCATGAAATATTTCTTTGTGACAAAATATTTTTTCTACCCTAAAATAATACTGTAAGCAATAGAGCAGGGTAAATTTTTTTCAAATAAATGTGGTATTTTAATAAAAGGGGGAAATGAGAAAAATATTTCATCTCGTGCAACAACTCTGAAGTCCTGATAAAGAAATATGAAACAAAGCAGAGCAAGTTAAACTATTAAAGAGAACAGATGGAAGCTTCCCCCTGAGATAATCCTGAGCAGAATACTCAGTACCTTCCTGGAAAATTTTGAGTCTATCCATCTCATCAATTTTCTTTTCTTTTTTTTTTTTTTTGGAAGAGAGAAATGTTTATGAAATGAGTTTGTACGAGACTGGCTGCAGTTCAGCTTTTGCAGGAACAAGCTGCTTATCTAATTCCTGTCTGAATGGCATTTATTTTTATTAGTGGACATTGTACCAGCTATCCAATGCCTTTCCTTCTCAATGAGGGAAAACGGATCTTGAGAGCCTCCTGAAGACTTTTTATTATACCTTAGGTAATTACGTATTTGTATTGCCGAATGTACACACACATGCACAATAGTGAGAAAATGCATGGAGAAAGAGGTACACACATTTTTATAAAAACAAAAAGGAAAATTTATTAGCACATTTATAATAAAAACCTTTTAGGACTTCCCTGGTGATGCAGTGGTTAAGAATCCACCTGCCAATGCAGGGGACGTGTGTTCAAGCCCTGGTCCGGGAAGGTTCCACATGCCGCGGAGCAACTAAGCCGTGAGCCACAGCTACTAAACCTGTGCTCTAGAGCCCATGAGCCACAACTGCTGAGCCCACATGCCGCAACTACTGAAGCCTGTGTGCCTAGAGCCTGTGCTCCACAACAAGAGAAGCCACCGCAATGAGAAGCCCGTGCACCTCAACGAAGAGCCGCAGCTAGAGAAAGCCCGCACGCAGCAATGAAGACCCAATGCAGCCAAAAATGAAAAATATAAATAAATAAATTATTAAAAAGATAAAAACCTTTTAAGTAGTTCTATGTGAAGAATAATAAATTTAGGTTTTAAGACCTTGTCTCAATTACAAGTATATATGGAAATATTGACTGAAGGTAAAATCTTGCTGTCTGAAATTTGGTTTTTTTAAATTTTTTTTATCGAAGTGTAACCGATTTACAATGCTGTGCCAATCCCTGCTGTGTGGCAAAGTGACTCAGTTACACACATGTAGACATTGTTTTTTTATTATTCTTTTCCATTATGGTTTATCCCAGGATATTGAATATAGTTCCCTGTGGTATACATTAGGACCTTGTTGCTTATCCATTCTAAATGGAATAGTTTGCATCTATCAACCCCAAACTCCCAGTCCTTCCCTCCCCCTCCCCACCTCCCCCTCAAGCAACCAAAAGTCTGTTCTCTTGAAATTCAGTTTTGAAATTCAAGCATCCGGTCCTTCACTGAAAAGAAGAATGATTTTAACGAAGTTAAAGGACTTTAGTTCAAACATGCAAAAGACTCCAATAACATAAGAACTATAAATAGGAACTGTATTTCATGTGCAGATTTGTACCTTTCTGAAGCCCGTTCTTCCAGAGGGTCATGGCCATACCCTGGAGACCATTACCCTGACAATGGTGGTTGGATTTTTGTCCTGAAAGCATCTTCTATCTTATCTGTCACTTCTCTGCCCACGACCCCCGCCTACATCTTTCTACGGTTTATCCTGTTGACTTGGCATTTTACTAATTGGAAGTTTCATGTCATATGCCACTTTGGAGATTTCACACATATGCTCACCTCTGAATCATTTACCAAACTGTTTTCATAAGAAACAATCCCTGGCTTACCCTGATGTTTAAATCTCTTCATCCAGGTGGAATGGAATGTTAAAGTGGAAGTTTCAGCTGAGATCCTAAGGTATCAGGTACCTAAGGGAATTGTTAATTGATGAATTTTAGATTTACAACACTCACATCAAGGGCATAAAATGGTGGTTTTACTCTGCATTTGTAGAAGTATTTTTTTTTAAGAGCGAGAGAATTGTGGAATATTACTTCCCCCTATATTTCAAGTCAAGAGAGAATCTTTAAATGAACCAGCAAAGTGAACTCTTCTTA
The DNA here is from genome assembly GCF_964270905.1 of Leucopleurus acutus. Lineage (NCBI taxonomy): Eukaryota > Metazoa > Chordata > Mammalia > Artiodactyla > Delphinidae > Leucopleurus > Leucopleurus acutus. The sequence continues at coordinate 75,492,173 of NC_139149.1, read as the reverse complement.
CATAAGAGTAAGAAGAAAAGCCAAGTTTTTACAGAGAAGCATGGGAAGCACCAGACCCACTGAATAAATGTAAGTGGGCAATTGAAGAGAAAAGGAAAATTGTTTTTCTAAGTACATTCCACAAGTTAGTGCTTGTTCAGTGTACTACACATGCAAGTGCCCATTTACCCTTATCCTTTGTTTAGTGCTTTTAAAGCAGTTCTTTACCCACAAAATATTTTCCATGATGATTTTTGGGTTTTTTAAGTGTTTTTAGTATAGAATCTTATCAAAGTGTACTAAAACATTACATTTGTTGTTGTGCTCTAATTAAGATATTTAATTTTGCTTTCAAAGGAGTCTAACACATTATTTAGATATGATTTCCCCTTAATGAAATAAAATACATTTTCTATCAATATGTAAAGTTTGTGCAAGTTTTCAATGATCTTATACTCCGTGGTAAATTATATCAATAAAGCTTAGATAGAGATAAGACTGTGCTGCTCTTCCTGCCTTTTAAAAATCAAAAGACAGAATAATAAGCTAAGAAAGAGAAGTCAGAGAGGTAGAGGTCTCCGAGAAGCCAGTGGCAGAAAAATTTTAAAGAAAGTCAATAGAGTCAAATGACGCAGAGACATCAAGAAGGATAAAAACAGAAATTATTGTGATTTAGGGAGTCAGGACTGACCTTTTTTGAATGTTTTTGAGTGGAGTGGTAAGATGAGATACAACAGTGAAAAGGCTGAGGAGCAAATGAGGGGTGAAGTAGTGAGGGTAAAGATGTACGTATAGTGCTTTTTCCAAAAGTTTGGTGTTGGAGGACAGAGTAAAGAAAAGGTTTAGTGTTTTTTAAGTCAGGAGACTTGAGCCTACATGGCAGCTGAGGAAAACAAGCCGCAGAAAGCACAGGAGTAATGGTGTGAGCATGTAAATGGGTATAACTGGGCCCTGGAAAGGGAGAGGAGGAAGTGCCCAGGAGGATGGAGCAAGTCTGGAAACAGTATGTCTTCCATACACGAGGGAATATGCAAAGACAGAGTTAAATCTGAGGTGGAGAAGATGGATAGTGAAGTTCACAACTCGTGGTCTTAATTTTCTTTGAGATTTGATGGTAAGTTCATCCACTGAATGGGTGTGTGAGTGGATTAAGGTTGTGCTCTTCACAGGGTAGAGTGGAAGCTGAAATTCCTGAGGGGATGCCTTTTTCTAATTCTTACAAAGGTACCATAAAGACTAACCACAGCCTTTGGTAAGAGCCTTAGTAAGAGTGGTGAATTATTGGAAAAATATGTTTCTAAGGAGTTATCCTATAAGTTGTTGGTTAATTAGTTGTACAAGATGTAAACATTATCACAATTTGATCTAATCATTCTAATTTAGTTGTTCAGAAGAAAATTTGGGCTTGGAAATCCTCTGATGCCTCCTAAAGGGAGACAATTAAATTTGTACTTGTTATATATATATATATTTTTAAATTTTATTTATTTATTTTTGGCTGTGTTGGGTCTTCGTTTCTGTGTGAGGGCTTTCTCTAGTTGCGGCGAGCGGGGGCCCCTCTTCATCGCGGTGCACGGGCCTCTCACTATCGTGGCCTTTCTTGTTGAGGAGCACAGGCTCAGTAGTTGTGGCTCACGGGCCTAGTTGCTCTGCGGCATGTGGGATCTTCCCAGACCAGGGCTCGAACCCGTGTCCCCTGCATCAGCAGGTGGACTCTCAACCACTGTGCCACCAGGGAAGCCCCTGTGCCTGTTATATTTTAACTGGACTCTGTCATTTAGGGATTTTAAAGAGTCTCTTAGTATTGGTTTTTGAGTCTCTCTAGACGCTTTTTTCTTGAGTTCCTTTTTGACAGCTAGATTTTAGTTGATACGTTTAGCACCCGTACTTCTGTGATATTTTGTGAAGGCAAACGTTGCACATTTTGAAAGTTGCCTTTCCTCCTATAGCAGCCACTTTTGTATTGCCAGTTGGGCATTTAGGTTTTGTTTTGTTTTTTAATTCCTGAAGAACCTGATCTTTCTATCCATGGTTTAATTTTTTTGTGCTTTAAGGTTCTTTCAAATGCCCCATTGTTTTCATTTTTTTGACTTTTCTCTTAAACAATGCCCGTATACTGTGTTATTTATTTTTTTTCTTGAAGTGAATTACTCCATATGGAACAATTGGAATTGTCCTTTTCCTACCAGGATGTTGAATCATTCAAGATTTGTCTGGTAGCTTGAGACATCCAGTAGGCGAGTCATAGGGTTGGGCACTTTTTTATGAGCTCACTTCTGATCTTCTCCTGTCTCACAAAAGGTGTAGCAGATACTACACAAAAGGTGTGTAGTATCTCCTGTCTCACAAAAGGTGTAGCAGATACTACACAAAAGGTGTAGCAGAAGGCAAGGAGAAAACAGGCTAAAAGTAAAAAGAAAACAGGACTTTATGCTTGATCCCCTAATGTAAAGTCCTTACCTCTACATCTTGGGTTACTCTGACAATTCCACTCATCATCCTTACTTTAATGGTAAACTTTTATTTACTCAGTTTTCTTAAGGTGAGTCCATTTTTTGTGCTGAGGACTTATGGATAAGAGAGGTGGGGTGAAAAAGAGTTGCTGATCATCTGAACTACTGGTCCAGTTCAGAGTATGTGTATGTTGTTACATATGCAGTGGTTGAAAGGATTACAGAGTGTATGTTAATCCAGGTCTCTTGGGAAGCAGACAAGAAGAGATTGGATGAAATTTTTTATTTAAAAAAAGGCCTGTAAGGGAAACAGTGAGATGGGAGTGGCCAAGAGAGCCATCAGACCATAATGCAGGTCTACCTTTAGATAAACTGAGAAAGAGAAGGAAGGGAGACGGGTAGAAACATCTTAGACTGCAGTGCAGTTCTAAGAAAGTTAGGTAAGGCTGTCAGGAGTCCTTAGGCAGAGTCACCTTATGGGGAGTCCTGTGCCCTTCTGGGAATGGACCTGCTTCGCTCAGTCATTGCCTAGGAGCAACCTGTGAGAAGCGTGGTTTCAGCGCAAATGCAGTGATATTCAGAGCGCAGCAGCTAGGGCTGCCAGTCAATTATGCTTCCCGGGGTTAGAAATCTGAAAGTCAAATTTTCATGGCTATTACTATCCACCCCATTCACCAAACAGATCCAATTTTCCACATAGGTTCAGGGAGCAGCAACTTCATGGTTATCATGGACCTATCTTCCTAGGGGGAAACAAAGAAGAGGGAGGTTAGTGAGATGAACTACAGACCCTGTTACTGCAGTAGATCTCAGAAAGGCAACTGGTACTTATTCTCTCACTCCTCCAGATAGTGGTGATAGCTGAGGCTCTGTGATCAGGAAAGGCAGACCCTAACCTAGACTAGGTATCTATCCCTTGCACATGAACCAAGTCCCCAACGTAGTCAACATTAACCACCAAATAGCCATCTGGTTTCTTTGAGAAATAAATAGTGCCTTACTGGGGGCTCAATGTTGGTCTCTGTTGCTAACAGGCTGGACATTCAGAGACAGCAGTTGCTAAATTAGTCTCCATATATGGTAGGCCATGCTACTGGGCCCTTATATAGCCTCCATGTCTGCCACCATGGTTACTTCATTCATGTACCCATTGTGACAGTTGTGTGATGACCAATGACAAAGACTGGCTAACATGAACTAACTAGTCATTTTGTCTATTTAGTTGCTGAGAACTTCTTTCACGGTAGATGCTTTTTCATGAGCATTAATGTACAATACACTTCATGTCCCCTCCCACATGTTTGCTCACATACCTTCTAGCCTATACCCCCATATCTCTAATCTTCCAGTGTTTTTCTTTCCAGATCTCTGATGGCCAGGCCATTGACTACTACCCAGGAACTTGTACATATTCTCACCTTCTACATTAAGTAGATGCCAGGTGTACTGCTTACAGCTCTGCCCACTGGAAAGATTTTCCCTCTCCACTGTCTTTCAGGGCCACCCTCAATATGGCTGAAACGAAACCTATTTTTGGTTCACTCTCAAGTATGAAGCCAATCTTAACCAAGCTCAGACTTTTTCCTTCTCTTTCAGCTGGTCAAATAGACTCCTCCATAATGCTATATGGTACGGAGGAAGGGGTATGGTGCAACTGTGATGGGTAAGAAAAAGTCTGGGCTACAAAATCATGGTCTTATTCCATATTTCAGGGTCCCACATTGTGAAACTCCCATGAAGGTCTGTCATAAACACCATCCTGCCTATTTTCTCACTACTGTCACCTCCAACATCATGGATTTTGCCAGATCATATGGCTTAAGCAGCAAGGCTTCAATCACAGCCTAGGCTTCAATCAGAGCCCTTTTCTGCTCTGGGCTCCACTTAAAACTGACAACCTTTCATGTCACCAGGTCAATATTCCTAGGTGGTGAATGTGTTGCCTGCAGAACACAAGAGGCCTACCAGGTACTGTGCTTTCCTCTTTGTGGGAGAGTATGCAAGATTCAGCAATTTGTCTTTTGCTTTGGAAGGCATCTCCCAGCATGTCCCTGACCACTGGACCCTTAAAACTTTCACTGAAGTGGCAGGTCCTGAGTCTTCAGATGGTTTATCTTTTACCCTCTGGAGCACGTGTCTTACGTGCTTTTACCCTCTGGAGCACGTGCCTTCAGTGTATTAGTCACCTCTTCTCTTGTCCAATCATTATGATGTCATTGATGTAATGAATCAGTGTCTTACCAAGGCCTTCAGTGTATTAGTCACCTCTTCCCTTGTCCAATCATTATGATGTCATTGATGTAATGAATCAGTGTGATGTTCTGTGAGTGTGCAGGGGATTCAGATCTTTTCAAGCAAAATTATGACAGAGAGTAAGAGTACTAACATAACCCTGAGACAAAACTGAAAATTAATTTCATTGTCTATCTCACATGAATACAAATCATTTTGATCTTTTCTAAGTGGAATGAAAAAGAACACATTGTTCAAATCAATGGCTGCATACCATGAACTTGATTTCTTATTAATCCCCTTAGCACAATACCATGTCTGGCATATGATCAGGTTTGCTACTTGATTAAGTCTGTAACAATCCATAGTCATTCTCCAGGATCCATCTGTTTTCTGCAAGGGGCCACAGTGGTGAGTTAAACAGAAATAGAGAGCTCACCACTTCTGCGTCATTTAGGTCTTTAAGAGTAACAACAATTTCCACTATATTTATGGGATATGATATTGTATTTTATTAACTATTTTGGTTGGGGGCTGGGGGCAGTTTCAGAGGTTCCCACTTAGCCTTTTCCATTACGATAGCTTTCACCCACAGCCCAAGGACCCTATGTGGGGGTTAGTCCAACTGCCAAACCAATTTTAATAATACTTTCAGGAAATGGCTAAATGACCAGTAGGTGGATCTCTGGATCCAGTGGGCCAACTATGAGCCAAACTTTAGCTGACTTATTTATTTCCTGGCCCCTAGACCCTCACACTAGCAGGGGGCCATGATGATACTTTGGGTTTCTGGCTATCAACGTCAACTATGTTTTTGTGTAATAGTTCTAAAAATGTTTGGTTATTTGTAGGCATCTTTCCCTCCCCCCCACCTCCTGCTGCCATACATTTCAGATGTCTGCACCATTGTACTTGCCACAGCATTCCCCTTCACCAGGATAATTTCCCAGGTCACCAGGAGTGGAATCTTTAGCAATCTTGAGCCACTACTGCTTAGTGCCAGGGACCTGCCAATCTGGATGATATCTTCTTCATCCCCCAAGTGACTAGTAAACTCCCATTTCCTCACCTATTTTCTCAATCCATTCTAAGTACCACTTGTGTTAATCTGGGTCGTCCAAGATTCAGATTCCAAGATGGGATTAGAGGAGCAAGAGATTTATTAGAGGCAATGCCTGTGAGGGAAAATTAAGGCAGAAAAGGGGTAGGGAATGAAGGCCAGGAGAGTCATCAGATTACAACACAGGTCAATACGAGAAAAAAAGAAGGAAAGTTGAGGAAAGCATCTTAGACTTCATTTTAGTTCTGAGGAAGTTTGTCAAGTTCATTGGGAAATCCTGGAGTCAAAGTTGTCTGTCAGAAGAGTCCTGTGCCTCTCAGGAACAGGCCTGCCTTAGTATTCCCAACTTGCTCTGTCACTGGCAGAAGATAGCCCATAGAAAGCATGATTGTGGCTCAGATGCAGTGATGGATTTCAGAGCACATTAATGAGGGTGCCCACAGTCAGGGATCTGGCAGATACATTTTCATGGCCACCACAAAGTAGAACGGTTGGAGAAAAGTGGGGAAGAATGATCATTCTCTATGCAGGAAAAAGAAAAGAGATAATGGATACAGAATAAGAAAAAAATGATGATCTCTAGTGAAACAAATTATGTTCTCTTCCCCTCTAGTTGACCTGTCAGAAGTTAACTAATGTGGAGCTAGTGGTTGAAAGCCGGTAAATCAGCAAATGTTCACCCACACATATGGATACCCAGAAAGCAGCAAATATAGATACTTGCACCAGTCCCCAACAGGAAAGCAGGTGGAAGCAGAGAGCAGCTCTGCTGATTCAGATTAGATGAGACTGTCCACCTATCATCAGGGTTTGGTTTATGTTCTAGAATCTAGACAGTGAAGAACAACATGTCCCAGTAAGTGGGTGCTCTGCTGAAATTGAGCTCTGAGGTATTTCTGGAAACTCTGATGTCCATGAAGAGGGAAAAATTCCCATTTTAAGTGACAAGAGTGTTTTTGTGTCCCTAAATGTGGAGTTTATGATTTAATTTTGGAGCAAATCGCTACTCGTTTTGAGAAATAATCACTGTATCAGACATTTTATGCAAAATTAAGTGTGACCCAGTTTGGAACTGAGATATTTGAGACACTGAGGCTTTAAACTGTCAAAATGAAAATTTATCTTCATTGAGGATAGAGATACATTTCTGCAGATTGTATCTTTTAGGAAAATGTTGCTTTTGTAAACATGAAATTTAGATTTAATTGTCTCTGAAAACTGTTCTTGAGTGATGCTTTTGCGTCATTCTGAGCAAGCATTCAGAATGCAGGTTAGGAGTGGAGAGCAACTTTGGCAGAAAGGATCTGGAGATACACATTTACCTTCTTCTAAAGAAGAGACCCTAGAGAGGAGCGACCTGGCCTTGCAAATTCCCGTATTAGACCAGGCTTTTCTGGGGTTATACTGAAATAAACAAACTCTGGAAATGTACCCATTATTGAGTCTTGATTAATTTTTTTAGAAAAACAAACCGTTTAATTCAATCCTTGAATTATTATTGAAGGCCTACTATGTCAAGGTACTGTTTCAGTCACTTGGAATATGTCAGTGACAAAGCAGACAAAAAAAGCTCTCTGGAGCTTATGTCTTCTCTCCTGATGTCCTGTCACTGGAGAAATGAGTCTTGGAGTAGGAAATAGAAGAAGGAGAAAGAGTTCCCTCTCTCTTGGCCTTGGGCATGCATTAGGGCCTCAGCTCTGGGAGAGAACAGAGTCCTCAAGAAAACTCTCAATGGGGGAGTAAGCCAGCCCTGTACCATGTGGGCAGGCCAGGAGCCAAAGTGAGAGATGTCCAGTAGGAAACTCCTCTGGAAGGTCCTTGGCTTGTAGATGCTGAGAACTACTATAATACACCTGGCATAAGGCTTTAAGCTATTAGGGAAGTTCCCCTCTATTATTTACTAAACCTCTAGGCAAGTCTTGTTAAGGATTACATCCTGGTCTTAGATACTACTGTGTGGATTTGAATGAAGGGCCTGGTATCTCCATGGTGGTAAAGTGGTACAAGAGGAAGTTTCGCTGGCTGGCAGTAATGAACTTTGACCTGCAGAGGAATAGAGCAGCAGTCCAGCTAATGGGCTGGGATGTCAAGTCAGGGTGTATTTGTGGAACAAGAAATCCCTTTCAGGGAATTTTCAGGGATACTTGGGAAGCAGAAGCTGGTAAAAATTGGACCTCCTGCAGTCAAGCAGAATTAGAGGCTTGAACTATTGTTGATACCCTAAAGAGAAGAGTGACTTCTAGGCTGGAAAGGACTGGGACTTCTGTGTTATGGCCCCTGCAGGCTTCAGGGAGCAGTAAAGATGGTGTTTGTGTGAGAGCTCTAAGAAAGGTTAGAGGTCATATCACAGAATAGGGTATGAGTCAAAGTTTTCAACACAAGCATAGTGAATAGGATTTTACATTCAGGGCACTTAACAGTTCTGTGTCTAATTATATCTGCACATGCTTTAATTAATAACTGATATATGTGCTACCCAATATTTCTATGTATTGTCTTCCTTCTGGTAAAAGTGCCCAACATTTCAGGTCATCTTAAGAGTAATATGGAGTAGAATGCATGCCCCAGAAACAATCTATGTAGCTAATTTCCCTGAAGAAATGCATCTACTTTAAGAGAGATTTCCAAGATGAAAACAGTGAGAAATGCTGTTATATAGTGTCCAGTCCTCATCCATCCTTTCCTGCCTCTCAGCTATTTGTGAAAATACTGATACAGCCATACACATATTACCACAGAAACAAATACACCAAGCACTTATAGTCATATATGCTATATAAAGTATATCACCCGAAAGATAGGAGTGGGAAACTCACAGAACTACCTAAGGTACATTATTATTTAGCATTTTATGTTCACATCATTAAAGTTTGGTACTCCCACAATGTAGAATGTAAAATGTAGGGGACTACACCTGGACTGTATAGATCAATAAGCACTGACAATCCGCTAAAGGTGGTGCACCTATAGAAATGAAGTTTATATGAAGTTTATAATGCTGTAATCTTATACACTATAGAGCCTAAATTCTGCAGCATAGGGGCCTGGACCCTAAACTTCCGTTCTGTTTCTATTGCTTTTATTATAATTCAGGTGTCTGCTTTTAGATATAAGAGTCTTTCATAAAGGTCACATAAAACTCTGAAATTGGATCAGGTGAACTGAGCAATATTATAATGTTCACTAGAATAGTGAAATTTTACCAAAGTTTGGAAGAGTAGTAAGAAAGGAGTTAGAGGAGCAATCTTCTTTTTCCCTTCCTCCTTGTGGTTGATTGCAAAAAATATGTGGGAAATACAGTGAACAAGCAATACTTTGCAGCTCCTACATCAAGAGGTAGAGTCTATTTCCCCATCCTCAAGGTGAGGTGGGAAGCTCTTGTAATGAGGTGATATTTTGTGAGTTTTGAACCTAGGCCTTGAGAGATCTCTCAGCTTCCTCTTTCCTGCTCTTGAGACTCTCCTGGGATAGCCTGAACATCCGAAGAGACCATGTGGATCAGAAGGCTATTCTAGTTGAACCATCTCAGACCAACCAGCCCTAGGTGACCTGCCAACTGACCACACACACATGAGCAAGCCCAGCTGAACAATCAGCTGAGCCTGGTCAAGGCTAGAACCTTCAAGCCGAGCCCTGTCTAATTTGCCAAATTGCAATTTGTTTTAAGTTACAAAGTTATGGGGAAGTTTATTAAATAGCAAAAGCTAACTGATAGCTCTACATATCTCTATGTGTCATACAGCTTAGAAATGTTTTAAAGTAAATACTTTCCTCAAAGTAAGTTAAAGTTTTATTGTCACTTAAACCAGTGTCACTAAAATGCTGATCCACAGAGAGATACAGAGCTTGCCTCAGAATGTAAATCTATCCACTGCTTCCTTCATCAACAAAGTCTTGGTGCAAAAAGAACATCAGCTTAATTCAATAGTGTGCCTATGACCTAGTTGGTTTCTATTTATAGTTCATGCAAGCTCCTCATATTACTGAAAATTGGTAATAAATAAATAGTACATAGACCAATTATAGTCTGTAAGCCACACTCTTTTTTTTTTTTTTTTTTTTTTTGCTGTACGCGGGCCTCTCACTGTTGTGGCCTCTCCCGTTGCAGAGCACAGGCTCCGGATGCGCAGGCGCAGCGGCCATGGCTCACAGGGCCAGCCGCTCCGCGGCATGTGGGATCCTCCCGGACCGGGGGCACAAACCCGTGTCCCCTGCATCGGCAGGCGGACTCTCAACCACTGCGCCACCAGGGAAGCCCCAAGCCACACTCTTGATAGCAATTACTTAAGGCTTAGGAATAAGCAAAAAAAAATTTTTTTTTCTATAAAGAACCAGATAGTAAAAAATTTAGGGCCATACAGTCTCCGTCAACTTTGTCATTATAACAAGGAAGCATCCATAGGCAATATGTAAATGAATGGGCCTGGCAGTATTACAATAAAACTGTTTTAAAAACAGGCAGCAGGGCTTCCCTGGTGGCGCAGTGGTTGAGAGTCCGCCAGCCTATGCAGGGGACATGGGTTCGTGCCCTGGTCCGGGAAGATCCCACATGCCGCGGAGCGGCTGGGCCCGTGAGCCATGGCCGCTGAGCCTGCGCATCCGGAGCCTGTGCTCCGCAACGGGAGAGGCCACAAGTGAGAGGCCCGCGTACTGCAAAAAAAAAAAAAAAAGAAAAAAAACAGGCAGCAGGCTAGTTGGTTTGTGGGCCATGGTATGCTGACCCCTGAATCCTAAGTCATTTCTGAGTCTCAGCCCAATCAAAGCTCATTATCGGGTCTTACTGTCAAAAGAATATAGGCAAAGGCAAAAAGAGAATTGGAGATAGCCTTTATTGGAGAGAGGAAAAACCAATGCCTTAAATAGTTATTTCAGATGTCCCAATGCAGAGCCAGCCAGAGGAATAAAACGAAAGGTGGAAATAGGTACATAATTATTTTTTAAATAATTTTAAATAATTAGGAAAATATAAATATATGGGAAAAGCAGTGAGCAAGTACTGCCAATCAAAGCCCTTGGCTAAATCTTGGGAAAAAATAAATATTCTAAGAAGCTTTCATTTCAAAATTTTGACATCTCAAAGATACAGAACTGTTTAACAGTAGAGAGCCAAAGTATTCCTTCCTGCATTTTTTTCCTCCCCACCCTCTCTTCCTGTCTGCTTCCTTTTCTTTTATTAAACTTTTTTTCTTTTGCTGTTAACACAGAGGAAAAGATTTCCAACACCATTAAAAGCAACCAGTATTACATTCTTGAAGAGCAGGTTCATAAGAGCAGCTATTAATAATTTATGGTTGCCTCATTTGATTCTCCTTCAGTGTAGTCAGGAAGAACATATGTCTGTGTCATTGAAGTATTAGACAACAATCTGTCTTTAGATTTACCCTGAAAATGGTCAGGGTATGCCCCCGTGAGGGAGTTTCAGGAAGAGGTGCAAAAAAAGAGATGTCAACCATTGCCATCCATTTCTCAGATAGCATGCTGGGCAGATTTCCAAATTCCTGTTACATTCTGTTTTTTTTTTTTTTTTAATGCAAGATGATTAGCTGCTTTGACAAATATGCTTCTCCCCAATTAACAACAGCTGCGATCAAAATTATTAGAGTGAAAGAAAAATCTGAAGTGCTGTGTGTTCTGTTTATTTTAATGAAATATGAAATGCTAAACTATTTCTTAAGGATCTCAAGCTCCTTAACCCATAGTGTGGGTTAGCTTTGCAAATGGTTTCCTTTATTTAGTTTTTAGTATTCACTACACCTTTTGATTAAGCCACTGAAAATCTCTAGCAGAATGCATGTTTGGAAAGATTAACACATTAAGAACCAAAGCCATTGTCAGTCATTAACAGTTTGGTTCAGCTCTTCCCTTTTACAGCCATCGCTGAAGCATCAGCGGCCAAAATGAAGTTCAATCCTTTTGTGACTTCTGACTGAAGCAAGAATTGGAAAAGGCATGTCAATGCACCTTCCCACATTCACAGGAGGGTTATGTCTCCCTCTCTTTCCAAATAGCTGAGACAAAATTGCAATATAAAATGATAAGTGCAAACTGGAATTATGTACAAGGTATTGTTTTGTTCAATGGAAGTAGTGAAGGACTCTGTTAGGCCGAGGAAGAAAAGACTTCCCTGAGCGGGAGAGTTTGAGCTGAGTGATGAGAAATAATGGAATTCACAACAAAGGGAGAAGCAGGAACAATCACTCTAGTAAAATTTGCTGTGAACAGGGAGTTCATGTAGAGGATTGTTAGGAGATTTTAGCCCTAGTGGCAGCAGAACTAAAAATAGGAATGGCTAAGTATGAGAGATGTTGAGGAAATGAAATGACAGGTAGAGTTTAATTATACAGAAGAAGAAGGTGAACATGACTTCCAAGTCTCTAAGTGTAGAAAGAACCTTAGGTCTTATTTATTCCATTTCTCACTCAACACAGGAGTCTCACCCACAGTATTCCCAAGTGGTGGCCCACTAGCCTCTGCTGGGACTCTTCTAAGGGCGGATGCTGTCTGCCTCACAAGACAGCAGTCTGCTCCATTCTGGACAACTTGGATTTTAGAGAGAGCTTCTTTACATTGACCTGAAATCTGCCTGCCCTTAAATTCTACCCATTGGTCTTAATTCTTTATTCAGCAAAGACTATGTCTGTTTTCTTAGGTCTAAGTCCAAGTCCTCTATATTCTTAGAAACAACTATTTTGTCTCTCTTTAATCTCCTCCAGTCTTCTTCCCTCAAAACATTTCCAAGGCTTCAGGAAAATCCTGACAAAATCTCTGTTAGTCACAATGCTGACATATATAAAAGGCAGCTTTTCATATTTCTCCAGAGGTTGGATTTGGTGTCAGAAACATTTAGTGCCATCATCTTAAAATATGAAGTTCTCTGACTGAAGCTGTTAGCGTATCAGCCTCTTCAGCAGCCCCAACAAAGGAATAAGAGGACAAAACAAATGTTGGAGAAATAATAGCATATATTCTTAAAATATTATTCATCAAGGGGTTGTGCCCTTTTCCACTGCCTTAGTCATTTGAAGTAACAGTCTGGTTTTATTACTGCAGAAGAAAACAAGATATGACTTGATTCAAATAAAGTCAACATTAGACCAAGAGAATAAATTAATGTTAGAATTGAAAGTTAAGATGATCTTGTCTAACCCCTTCATTTTATGGACCAGGAAACAGATGACTACATGATGATGACAAATAGTAAAATCATTTGCTAAAACCATTAGGAGAATAGTTGATGGGTAACTAGACATTCCTATCATGCCACCAGATTATTTTCTAGTCACAAAGGAAAATATCACTGTATAAGGGAGGGATCTGGTAGTTATCACACTAAAATGAATAGTTAAGTTTCACATTGCTAATGATGGTTCACCCAGAAAATATCTTCTGATGGGATTTAACATCACCTATGATGTAGTCTAGGCAAAAATATGTAATTGGAATATGTAAAGTCCAACAAATGGTACTGGGACAACTGGATATCCACATGCGAAAGAGTGAATTTGCACCCCCTTCCTCATACTACATACAAAAATTAACTCAAAGTGGATCAAAGACTTAAATATAAGCACCTAAAACTATAAAGCTTTTAGAATGAAGCATAGATGTAAATCTTTGTGGCTTTAGGCAATGGTTTCTTTTTTTTTCTTAACATTTTTATTGGAGTATAATTGCTTTACAATGATGTGTTAGTTTCTGCTTTATAACAAAGTGAATCAGTTATACATATACATATATCCCCATATCTCTTCCCTCTTGAGTCTCCCTCCCTCCCTATCCCACCCTTCTAGCTGGTCACAAAGCACCGAGCTGATCTCCCTGTGCTATAGGCAATGGTTTCTTAAATATGACAGCAAAAGCACAAGAAGCTCAAGCAAAAAAAGAAAAAAATAGATAAATTGAATTTCATCAGAACTAAAACCTTTTTTGTATCAAAAATCATTACCAAAAAAGTAAAAACATAACCTACAGAATGCGAGAAAATGTTGCAAATCATATATCTGATAAGGTTATAGTATCCAGAACACATAAAGAAACCACCCAATTTTAAAATGAGCAAAGGATTCTAATAGACATTTCTACAAAGAAGATATACAAATGGCCAACAAGCACCTGAAAAAATGCTCAACATCATTAGTTATTAGGAAAATGCAAATCAAAATCACAGTGAGATACTTCACACCCTCTAGGGTGAATAAGAATTTTTCAAAAGTGGAAAGTAACAGGTGTTGGTGATGATGTAGAGAAATTGGAACCCTCATACATTGCTGGTAGGAATGTAAAATAGTACTGTGGAAAAGTTTGGCAGCTCCTCAGAAGATTAATGATAGAGCTACCATATGATGCAGCAATTCCACTCCTAGGTATATAGCCAAAAAAACTGAAATCTATGTTCACATAAAAATACGTACAGGAATTGTCATATCAGCATTATTCATAATAGCCAAAAAGTAACTCAAATGTCCGTCAACTGAAGAATGGATAAACACAATATGGTACCATGGAATATTTTTCAACCGTAACAAGTAATAACGTACTGATACATGCCACAACATAAATGAACCTTGAAAACATTAAATGATGTGAAAGAAGACGAATACAAAAACACAAAAGAGCACATATTGTATGATTCCATTTATGTGAAATGTCCAGAACAGGCAAATTCATAGAAACAGAAAGTAGATTAGTGTTGCCAAAGGATTGGGGGAGGAAGATATTGGGAGATTTGTGATTTCTTTTTGGGGTGATAGAAGTATTCTGTAATTAGTAGTCACAGTTGCACAACACTGAATACACGAAAATCCACTGAGCTGTACACTTTAAAATGGAGGATTTTATGTTATGTGAATTTTATCTCAGTAAAGAAGTTTTTTTTTAAAAAAGAATACAAGTTTTAGATGTGACTTTCATTTTACGGTTAGTTCAGGCAATAGAGAAACAAGCTAAATGATATCAAGTGAGTTATGGGACAAACCCAGAAAGTGGCCCAATCTGTAGGACAAATGGACTGATGTTTTTCAAAAAATAATAACATAAAAAGGTGACTTTGCTAGCATGTGAAATACATGGCAGAATATCTTATGAGGTGTGTGATCTTGAGTGATAAGAATATGGTGTTTTAATTGTTTTGTTTTGTGGTATTTTATTATTTTCTAACAAGCACCTGTACTACTTTTAGAATGAAAAGTGTATTAAAAGTACTTGCCTGAGGTCATATAGCTAATTTAAGGAACTAAATTAGTTATTAGGAAAGAGTATTTTACTAAAACAACTCAGAAAAAGACTGAAAACCATAGGATAGGACTTAAACCTTAAATATTAGCTCCAAGGGAGAAGTTCTAAATGGCTGGGTTTGTAAATGGGAATAATGTCCATGTGTTGGTATCACATGAAGATTTTACTGGTTTCCCCCTACATTTCTATTTCTTTAAATATTCCTTTTTTTTTTTGCTTCTCTTTTTTGCTCCTTCCCTCCCCACCACACACACCAATCATTGATCCCCACCCCTTTTCTATATTAATATTCCCTACCCATCTCCTTTTTGTTTTCTGGGTTTCTTGCTTTGGCTCTTCTTTAAAGGTCTGAGTCTTCCCTTGTCTCTTCCCTGACAAACTGTTCTTTACTCAAGGAGCAGCAGTAGTTCCCAGGATCAGAACTTGGTTTGTCTCTGACATAGTTCACAGAGGAAGTTACTCTTTCCAAGCACAGGCATGGGAAGTCAGTGTTGCTCTCTTAACCCTGAAGGCATCAAAGTTTGTAAGGAAATGTACTGTAGGAAATAGTGGGTGAAACTTCTGGCTCCATCTATAGTTTGGATGAAACCTTAAACACACTGGGGAGAGGAAATTGGGGAATTTGGAGTAAGCAGATTCTTCTTGCTTTTTGTTTATTTGAAAAGGAGATCTAGAGCCCTACAGGTAGAATTGGACTAGACTCAGTGTTTGCTCCTTGGTTGATCTGGCATTGTCTGGTATCATAATTTACCTACAAACTGCTTCGGCCTTTGAGAGCCTGTGTGCCAGGTCAGCAGTCAAAGGTGGAAGTTAGAAAGATGTGGGAGAACTCAGGGAGACTGATAACTTTGATAATTTTGGGTATTTGATAAATAATGTATATTAATTAAAAGATAAAAGGAAATTATTATATGATGAATTTGTTGACTGGCACATATATATTTTTTAACATCTTTATTGGAGTATAATTGCTTTGCTTTTTTCTGCTTTTATAAAGTAGAAACTAACACAAAATGGTGTGTTAGTTTCTACTTTATGACAAAGTGAACCAGCTATACATATACATACATCCCCATATCCCCTCCCTCTTGTGTCTCCCTCCCACCCTCCCTATCCCACCCCTCTAGGTGGTCACAAAGCACAAAGCTGATCTCCCTGTGCTATGCGGCTGCTTCCCACTAGCTATCTATTTTACATTTGGTAGTGTATATATGTCCATGCCACTCTCTCACTTCTTCCCAGCTTACCCTTCCCCCTCCCCGTGTCCTCAAGTCTGTTCTCTACGTCTGCATCTTTATTCCTGTCCTGCCCCTAGGTTCTTCAGAACCTTTTTTTATTTTAGATTCCATATATATATATATGTTTTAGCATACGGTGCTTGTCTTTCTCTTTCTGACTTGCTTCACTCTGTATGACAGACTCTAGGTCCATCCACCTCACTACAAATAACTCAATTTCGTTTCTTTTTATGGCTGAGTAATATTCCATTCTATGTATGTGCCACATCTTCTTTATCCATTCATCTGTCGATGGACATTTAGGTTGCTTCCATTGTCCTGGCTATTGTAAATAGAGGTGGTGCATAGATTTTTAAAATTCTATTTACTTAACTACATAGTCATCTCTTACTTGAGTTTCCCTAGGTCTCACGAGCCTTTGTGTTTATAAAAGGAGTTAAAAACTATATTCTATTTTTTTTAAGTATATTACCCCAAATTTATCCCACTTGCCCATGTAGGACCTCAGATTCCTGAAATGCTTGACCCAAAGTATTTCCGGGAATCTACAGAGCATCCAATCAGCTATAAGGCATTCTTCTGCGGGGTGCCTTTCCTGGGAGAACTGCTATTTCCACCAGTCTTGCCTCATTCTCTGCCGGGCACTGCTGCCTTCCTGGCTGACACCCCACTGCTTCTCAATCACACCACCATCTGCTGGTCAGTACCTGAGTCTCTGTGATGGTTGATTTTGTGTGTCAACTTGACTGGACTAAGGGATGCCCGAACAGCTAGTAAAACATTATTTCTGGATGTGTCTGTGAGGGTGTATATGGAAGATACTAGCATTTGGATCAGTAGGTTGAGTAAAGAAGCTCCGCCCTTGCAGGGCATCATCCAAAGCATTGAGAGCTCTAATAGAACAGAAAAGCTGAGGAAGAGCAAATTTGCACTGTCTCTTCTTGAGCTGGGACAGCCATTTTCTCCTGCCCTCAGACATCTGAGCTCCTGGTTGTTGGGCGTTTGGACTTGGACTGAATTGCACCACCAGCTTTCCTGGTTCTCCAGCTTGCAGACAGCAGACTGTGGGACTGCTCAGCCTCCATAACCGCAGGAGCCAATTCCCATGATAAATCCATATATCACACTGGTACTGTTTCTCTGGAGAACCTTGACTAATAGAGTTTACTTCCCTTCGGAGGCCGAACTTATGCTGTGATCTGTGGCAAAGTGGGCGGGGACACATCTCTCCATCTTACTTTACGATCTTAAGAGGGGAAGCTGCCTGTGCCCAGAATGTCATACAGCAGGTTAGGAAACAACCCTTTCAGCTTTAACAGATAGAAATCTGAGTGGCTGGACCAAGGATAAATGGCTCAGAACCACCTCTTCCCTCGTTATTCCTTTTTCGCTGATTATGTGTGAACATAGAAAAAACATTAAAATAATAACAGAGAAAATGAACTAACAATTTGGCACACATTTAAATGTCTACATAAACATATAATTTTTACATAAATGGAATCATCATATTCTATAAACTTATTTCAAATTAAAATCTACTTACTATTTTTTGCATGGTCATGTAGTATTCTGTTGTTGGAGGTGCCATAACTTAATTAGCCAGATCCCTTTTAATGGACTTCCATGTTGTTTATAGTTGCCTGACTATACACAGTGCTGTTGTAAACATCTGTGTACATATATCTCTTAGCTCTTTAGGAGAAATTCTAAGAAGAATTCGTGAATCAGTGGTTAAGTAGACAGTTTTGATGAATATAGGAGAGAATGATCTCTACAGATTTTGTACTAGTGTGGAGGATGGTTGAAGAGTCTAAGACCCTCGGTCAGCTGTAAATAAGACTAGCTATTTTCTCTCATTTTCACTAGATAATATCCATATTACTAACCTTTTTCATCTTTGCCAGTCTGAGAGACTTAAACAAATGGTTCTGCATTCTTGTTTTAATTTGAAAATTTAAAAAATTTTAGTGAACATTCCATATTGTTAATTCTTCTGTAATTTTCCTGTTCATATAATTTGGACATTTACAGCGGGGTATTCATTTTTTTTAATTAATTAATTAATTTTTGGCTGTATTGGGTCTTTGTTGCTGCGCAGGCTTTCTCTAGTTGTGGCGAGTGGGGGCTACTCTTCGTTCTGGTGCACGGGCTTCTCATTGTGGCGGCTTCTCCTGTTGTGGAGCATGGGCTCTAGGCACGCAGGCTTCAGTAGTTGTGGCATGTGGTCTCAGTAGTTGTGGCTCACAGGCTCTAGAGCACAGGCTCAATAGTTTTGGCACACGGGCTTAGTTGCTCTGCGCCGTGTGGGATCTTCCCAGACTAGGGCTCAAACCCGTGTTTCCTGCATTGGCAAGTGGATTCTTAACCACTGCACCACCAGGGAAGTCCCTGGGGTGTTCATATTTTATCTGATTTTTAAGGGATATTTATATATCAAACAATAATAATATATGTCAATGTTTATTGACATACATGTAACATATGTCAATATTTAATATCTAAAATTTCCCCCATAATTTCCTTGCTGAGGGTAAGCTTTCTCCATGAAGCTCTTACTCCCACTGAACAGATATCTTTTAGATTATCCTCACCAATTTAAAAGTCATGCCCATGTATGCCTGAATTTCTGCTGGGATCCCTGCTGGATATCCTATATCATATCATAATAGATATGTCAATAAAATGTGTACATATAAAAACACATTTATTCAAAATGAAAATTACAGTGTTAGATATTGCAGTTTATTTTCTAATGGAAAGACATTCAAAATAAGAGGAGTATGCAATGTAAGGTAATAAGTGGCATAATCAATTTAGAAGACTGGCACATATGTACAGAAATTTATTAACCTAAGAGTGGAAGTTTGGAGGAGACTCCTTTGGTGAGATTGTCAAAAAGAAAAAAGCCACATACAATCTGCCTGTCTTCCTGCCCCTCTAACCCTCCTTTGATTGTAGCTGAGCCCCTTCCCCACCCACATATCACAGTGGTTCTTAAATTGGCTGTGCATTGGAATTATGTGAAGAACTCTAAAAACTACTCATTCCTGAGCCCTACTCTAGAGGTTCTGAAGTAATTGGTTTGTGATCAGGATTTTTTTCAAAGCTCCCCAGGTGATTTTAATGTGCAGCCAAGGACTCAGCACCTCCCATAACTTTGGGAGTAATTTAAGCTTAGACTGGCAAACTATAATGACTTCTAATTCAGAGCACGCTAACTTTGCTGGTTCTTACCTACTTTTGTAATTCCAAAACCTGGGCTTCTGCCTTTTTCCCAACACAAAGTGCCTTACCTTACGCTTTTTAAAAAATGGAATCTTGCCTTCTTGTTTCTATGGGTGCTGCTACATAATAGTGTTTCCTTTCTGTATTTCCACAAATTACTTAATCTTAGATCCACACATCATCTTCACACATCAAGTAGTACTTCTTGGGACTACTGTGATGCTGAACCCTACCTTGGGTTACCTCTTGTTGCTCTTCATTATACTCTTCATATCATGCTCTACCTACCCAGATAGTTATTCACTTGTTTGCAGCTGGATTCTTTCTCCTGGTGCCTGACTTATCCCTGGGGACATGACCCACTCCAGACCTCAGCCAGCACCCCTCTCTCCCAAATGTGCAGTTTGTTTTTCTTTGCCTGATGATGTTATTTTATAAAATCTATAGTTAATGTTGTCAAGGAGTATATGAGAAACTGCCTAGGCCAATGGAGGTTATGAAAGTTTCCTTTTTAAAAGCAAATTAGGGAGTGAGACTTTCAGAGAAAGGAGTTTAGCAAACTCTCTCCCCAGCAAAACAACTATATAACTGGTGAAAATTATTTTTAAAAAAATTATCTAGTATCTCTGGAAATTAGATAAGTGCATAGAGAAAATGGAGAAACATTCATTCAAGAAAATCTACTAAATCTCCATACAAATGTGAGAGTCTGTGGCATTTGAGCCATGACCTGCTCCCTCCTCTGCCCCGTCTCCATGTTATGGAAACTCTACTCTAGGTGATCTACTCCTCGATGGTGTGGACAAGAAAATGGTAACTCATTCTCCCCATAGCTCACAGTCTAGAGCTGCAATTTCACCCCAGCAGAGGCAAGCCATCAGCATTTCTCACACCCTCATCCCTGTGTTTTAGAAGCTCTATTTTGGACAATGTAGCTGAAAGGACTGATACTTCCTTCATCCACTCAGCCCCTAGTCATAGGGGAGAAGCTCTTCTCCAGATTTGGCAAGCCCAAAACACTGGGGCTTTGATTACGCCTTCCAGAGCTCACTCATAGAGCAGAGATTCTACACTGGGAGGGCCAAGCAGAGATAATCAGCTTACCATCCTCCACTTCCAGCAACCACACATGTTGCTAGATTGTCATTCTGGGGGAAACAGGCTTCTGTCCCTGCCCCCAGCTCTTTGCAGTGCTTCAGAGATTATGTTCAGGGAGAGAGGCAGGCCATAAGAACTACTGATTTGTTTGGAACAGAATGTGGAAATTCCATGCTTAAGGGTGTTGTTCAAAATAATGAAGATTTTGGTGGAGAACAATTGAGAGAGTGCTGTTAGTTCCATGACACTAGTATCAACAAGCAAAATGCCAAAGCAGCCAGATATTTAACAGAGAGAAACAGGGAAAGAGACAGCCAAGAAAAGCCCTCTTGGGACTACAGTCAACCTCAGAGATCAAGAAGACTGTGCAAATGTGCTAAGCTGCACCCATTCAGGAGCAATCAGAGCAGGATGTGGGACAGAATTGAAAGCATTCCCAAGTCACACAGAGATCCATCAACAAAGGGCAGAAGCATCACTGGCACAAAGGACTTAAATGCAATCTCTGCATAAACACTGACTGAACAATAAGCTACTCTGATTCAGGAGCAACTCCCATGAAGCCAGAATTGAAAATAAAATCACATCCTTGGCAGTCTGGAAGACTGTGTGCCTGCCCAAGGCTGCACTTTTTCAAGAGTGATACGAAAGGGAATTTCTAAGATTCTAAGCCCTGGTTGAATTTGAGTAAAAAATGTAAACTCGCTGAACTACAGTAGCAGCCTCCAAGCCACACACACATCCAGTAGTAAAGGGTAAGAATCAACTAGCTAAGAGTGTTTAAGCACAACATTTAAACAATAAGTGACCTGTGCTGACTCAAGAATATATTCTAGATATCCAGGATAAAAAGCAAGGATAAAATATGGAAACAAGAGAGAAAAATCTGAGCAGGGGTATCAGAAATTACAAACTGCATGGAAAATAGACTTCACAGAGTTAGTTCAGTCAAGTCATTGAACAAATAAACTAATGACCAAGCAAAAACCAAAAACAACATCAATCCCTAGGGTCAGGGAAAATCAGTATCCAGAGTAATTACAATATATTTTCTAAAATGTCCAGATTTCAGCAACAAAAACAAATAGACATGCAAAGAAACAGGAAAGTGTGACCTATACACAGGAACAAAATCAGGCAAATAGAAACTGCCTTGAGGGGGGAGCACACAGATCTTGGACTTAGCAAAGACTTCAAAGCAGCTATTATAAACATGTTCAAAGAACTAAAGGAAACCATGCTTAAATTATTAAAGGAAGCTATGATGAAAATGTCTCATCAAATAGATAATATAAAGAAATGGAAATTATAAAAAAGAACCAAATGGAAATTCTGTAGTTGAAAATTACAATAACTGAAAAGTATAATAACTGTTAACAGCATATTTGAGCTGGTAAAAGAAGAACCTGGATACCAATTAAATTTGAATTTAAGATAAACAATTAATAGATTTTTAGTATAAGGATATACCATGTAATATTTTGAAATTATTCATTGTTTGTAAGATATTCTAATTTAAATATCTATTGTTTGTAAGATATTCTAATTTAAATTTCTATTAAATTTCTAACTTCTATTTTATCTGGCAACCCTACCGCCAGGGGACACTTGGCAATGTCTTAAGACATTTTTGGTTGTCACAACTGAGAGTTTGGGGGGAGAAGTGCTACTGGTATCTAGTGAGTAGAGGCCAGGGATGCTGCTAAATGCCCTACAATGCACAGGACAGTCCCCACAACACAGAATTATCCAGCCGAGGTTGAAAAACCCAATGGACTCCCCAGGAAGGAAAGAAAAACAAGTAACTCCATGATGGATTTCCCACCCCCTCCCTTTTTCCCTCTGTATTTCTTCCTGTGAATAATTGCACAGTTGTTTTTTTTAAGTAAACTTTTGATAAAAGCATTACATACATTCCAAAAAGTGCCCAAACGATAAGTGCACAGCTGGACAAGTTTTCACAAAGTGCACACAGCTGTGTAACCAGCCCCCGAGATGAGGACTCAGGCCACCCATCAGTGTCCCAGAAGTTCTGGTGCCCTTTGCAATCACTATCCCCTGCCCACTCAAGGGAACCCACTGTTCTGACTTCTTTCACCATAGATTAATTCTATCTTGGTTTTGAACTTTGTATTCATGAAATCTTACCATACATACTCTTTTGTATCTGACTTCTTTTGTTCAACGTTATGTTTGCACGCACATATTTTCATGGTTGCCACATAACGTATATGTATGTATATGTGGATGTGTATATAATATCATATTCTATTTTCCACAATTTTATATCATCAAAAGTGTTCCATGTACCATAGTCTTCATAGTTATTATTTTAATTATAGTATATTTCATGGGATAAGTGTGCCATACCTTATTAAACCCTTCCAATATTTAGAATATTAATAATGTAATAAACATTTTCATTCATATAAAAAAAAGAAGAACTTGGGAACTTGAACTTGAGATTGTGCTATCTGAAGATTGTGCTATCTGAAGAACAGAGAGAAAAGAAAGAAAATGAGCATAGCCACCGAAGAATGTGGGGTACCACTAAGTGTACCAACATACATGTAATGGGAGTACTAGAATATGAGGAGAGAGAAAAAGAAGCAGAAAAAAAAATATTGGAAGATATAATGGCTGAAAACTTCAAAATTTGATGAAAAACAACCTACACATCCAGGAAGCTCAACAAACTCCAATTAAGATGATATAAAACAATCCCTACCCATCATAGTCAAAATGTTGGAAGCCAACAGAAATTCTTGAAAGCAGTAAGAGAAAACAACTCATCATATACAAGAAAATCCTAATAAGAGTAACAACTCATTTCCCATTAGGAACAATGGGGGCCAGAAGGCAGTAGCATGTTTAAAGTACTAAAAGTAAAAAATTGTCAATTAAGAATCTTATATTCAGCAAAACTATCTTTCGAAAATGAAGGCAAAATATATTCCCAGATAAACAAAAGCTGAGAGATTTCATTGCTAGCGATGTGCCTTGCAAGAAAGATAATTATGTAGGTAATTATAATAGTATAATTGTATATTTATTCTCCTTTCTTCATTTAAATGATTTAAAAAGTAGTTGCATAGCACATAATATAATATGCTTATATATGTACAATATGTATATATACAATGTAGTGTTGGGCCTATAGCTTATGGAAATGTAATTTATTTGCCAAAAACAGTACAAAGTGGAAACAAAGCTGTATGGTGTAAGGAAATGACACCAGATGGTAATTTTCTATAAATATATACTTGCTGTCCTTTCTTCTCTCAGCTTCTTTAAAATACATCAGATTATACAAAGTAATAATTATGATAATGTATTGTTGGGTTTGTAACTTATGTAGACATAATAACTATAACCATGATAGCACAAAAAAGGAGCAGGGCATAGGCTATATAGGTGTAATGACAGCACTTATTTCCATATTTCACTAGAATTTGGTTAGTATAACTCTGAAGTAGCTTTTGCTAAGTTAAGAAGTGTATTGTAATCTCTAGAATAATTATTAAAAAGTAACTAAAAAATATACTTTAAAAAACATTAAAGGAATTAAAACATTACATTATAAAATATCCACTTAATACAAAAGAAGACAGTAAGGACGAAGAGAGGAACAGAAATACATGAGAAATACAGAAAATAAAAAGCAAAATGGCAGATGTGAATCTAAACATATCTAACAAAATATAAGCATACAGATGTGAATGTGAATGAATCTATAGAAGAGTCCATCCAACAACAACAGAATGTTTTTTTCCTGAAGTGCACATGGAACATTTTTCAGGATAGACCATATGCTAGGCCATAAAACAAGGCTCAATAAATTTAAAAGGATTGAAATCATACAAAGTATGTTTTCCAACCAAATGGAATGAAATTAGAAATCATAACAAGGAAATTTGGAAAGTTCACAAATATTTGGAAACTAAACAACACACTTCTAAATAACTAGTGGGTCAAAGAAGAAATCACAAGGGTAACTAGAAAATACTTTGAGAAGAATAAAAATAAAAACTATGAAAAAGTGTATGTCAACAAAATAGATAACTTAGATGAAATGGACAAATTCCTAGAAAGATACAAATTACTGAAACTGACTCAAATAAAAACTGAAGATCTGAATAGATCTATAACAAGATATTGCATTAGTTATCAAAAAAAAAAATCCTCACAAAGAAAAGTATAAGGACTTCCCTGGTAGCACAGTGGTTAAGAATCCACCTGCCAATGCAGGAGACACAGGTTCGAGCCCTGGTCTGGGAAGATCCCACATGCTGCAGAGCAACTAAGCCTGTGTGCCACAACTACTGAGCCTGCGCTCTAGAGCCCACAAGCCACAACTACTGAAGCTCATGCGACCTAGAGCCCACCCACCACAACTACTGAGCCCATGCACTGCAACTACTGAAGCCTGCACACCTAGAGCCCATGCTCCGTAACAAGAGAAGCCACTGCAATGAGAAGCTCATGCACCACAACAAAGGGTAGCCCCCACTCACTGCAACTAGAGAAAGCCTGCATGCAACAATGAAGACCCAACATAGCCAAAAATAAATAAATAAATGAATAGAAAAGAAAAATCTAGAACCAGATAGCTTCTCTGGTGAATTCTACCAAATATTTAAAGAAGAATGAATGATAATGCCTCGTATACACTTCCAAAAAAAGAATACAAGGGAACTTGTTCCAAATCATTCTATGAGACCAGTATTAGCCTGATACCAAACTGAGATGAAGACATTTCACAAAAAGAAAACTACATATCAATATCCCTTAAGAATATAAACACAAAAATCCTCAGTGAAATATCAGCAAACCAAATCCAGTGACATATAAAAAGGATTACACTCCGTGACCAAGTTAGATTTATTCCAGGAATGGTTGGTTTAACATTTGAATATCAATTAGTGTAATGCACAATAGCAATAGAGCAAAGGACAGAAATCAAACAATCACCTCATAGATGCAGAAAAAGCATTTGACAAAATCAACATCTTTTAATGATAAAACATTCAGCAAACTTGTATTAGAAGGGAACTTCCTCAACTTGATAAAGGGCATCTAAAAATATCATACTAAGGTTAAGAACAAGACAAGGTTGTCTACTCCTGCCACTTACATTAATCATTGTACTGGAGGTTCTAGACAAAACAATTAGGCAAGAAAAAGAAATAAAAGACATCCACATTGGACAGGAAGAAGTAAAACTCTCTCTATTTTCATATCACATGATATTAAATGTAGAAAATCTTATGGCATCCATTAAGAGACTCTTAGAATTAATAAGTTTAATAGGTATACTCTTCCAATTCCCTGACATAAACTGAGTGTCCAAGAATTAAATTCAATGCTGACACTAACCACCCAGAGTTAGTACAGACCCCAGAAGTTAACAGCTCTGTCCCACAAGACTGCGCCCGCTTTAGACACCAGCTTCAAGTGGGATTCCCTGGCTATCCACACTTCTGCCCAGCTGACTAAAAATTTGGGGGTTACTATGACCCCCTCAGATTTGGTAATTTGCTAGAACAACTCACATAACTCAGAAAAGCACTATACTTACAATTACATTTTTAAAATAAAGTTTTAAATAAACTCAGGAACATACAAATGGAAAAGATGCATAGGACAAAGTATGGAAGTGGGGATACAGAGCTTCCATGCTCTCTCCAGGAGCACAACATGCCCAGCACATCAATGTGTTCATGAATCCAGAAGCTGCCCAAACCTCATTGTTCAAGAGTTTTTATCAAGGCTTCATTATGTAGGCATGGTTGATTAAATCACTGGCCACATGACTGAACTCAATCTCCAGCCCCCTCCTCCCTCCAGAGGTCAGGGGGTATGGCTGAAAGTTCTAGCCCTCTAATCACTGTGTGGCCAGCTCCTTCCTTGAAACTATCTGAGGGTCCACCATGAGTCACCTTGTTGTCAAAACTCAGTTATGGTATGGTAGTGAATAACAAAAGACACTCCTGTCACTCAGGAAATTCCAAGCATTTTTGAGCTCTATGCCAGGAACTGGGGGAAAGGACTATACATAGTCCTTATTATTATCGTTTTTTTTCAATTATACTACAGGTAAGGAATCCACTAAAAGACTACTAGACAAGTTTAGTGGAGTTGAAGGATACAAGATTAATATTCAAAAGTTAATTGTATTTTATATGGTAGCAATAAGCAATCTGAAAAGGAAATTAAGAAAAGAATTCCATGTACAATAACATTCATAACAATAAAATAGTAAAAATTTAACAAAATTAAGTACTTGTATACTGAAAACTACAAAACATTGTTGAAAGAAATTAAAGAATATCTTAATAAATGTAGACACCTCATTTTCATGGATTGTAAAACATATTATTGTTAAAATTGCATTACTGGGCTTCCATGGTGGCGCAGTGGTTGAGAATCCATCTGCCAAGGCAGGAGACACGCATTCGAGCCCTGGTCTGGGAAGATCCCACATGCCGCAGAACAACTAAACCCATGTGCCACAGCTACTGAGCCTGCGTTCCAGAGCCCACAAGCCACAACTACCGAGCCATGTGCCACAACTACTGAAGCCTGTGCACCTAGAGCCTGTACTCCGCAACAAGAGAAGCCACCGCAATGAGAAGCCCACGCACCACAACGAAGAGTAGCCCCTCCTCACCACAACTAGAGAAAGCCCGTGCGCAGCAACAAAGACCCAACACAGCCAAAAATAAATAAATAAATTTTTTTAAAAAATTGCACTACTTTCCAAATTATCTACAGATTCAATGCAATCCCTATCAAAATCCCAGCTAGATTTTGTGCAGAAATTGACAGGCTGACTCTAAAATTCATATGGAAATTCAAGAGACCCCAGAATAATCAAAGCAGTTTTGAGAAGGAGGGACAAAGTTAGAGGATATAATACAAAGCTGCAGTAATCAAGACAGTGTGGCATTAAGTTAGAAATATAGATCATTGGAATAGATGTGAGAATCCAGAAATTAAATTATTGTCAATTTATTTTTGACAAGCATGCCAAGACAATTCAATGGGGAAAGAATAATCTTTTCAACAAATGGTGTTAGGACAACTGGATATCCACAAGTAAAAGAAAGAAGTTGGACTCTTACCTCACAATTATATACAAAAATTAACTCAAAATGGACCAACAAACTAAATTAAGTGCTAAAACTATAAAACTCTTACAAAAAACACAGGAATAAATCTTAGTGACCTTGAATTTGGCAGTGATTTCTTATGTATGACTCTAAAAGCACAAGCAACAAAACATAAAATAGATAAGCTGTATCTTATCAAAACTAAAATCTTTTGTAAATGAAGAGATACTGTCAAGTAAGTGAAAAGATAACCCACAAAATGGGAGAAAATATTTGCAAATCATATACATGATAAGGATTATATCCAGAATATATAAAAAACTCTGAAAACTCAACAAAAAGAAGACAAATAATCCAATTTAAAAATGAACAAAGGACCTGAATAGACATTTCTCCAGTGAAGATACACAAATGATCAATAAGTACATGAAAACATGCTCAATATTATTAGTCGTAGGAAATGCGAATCAAAGCCACAGTGAAATACCTTTTAGACCCATGAGTATGGTGTCATAGGTAAAATTGTGTCTCCCAAAATTCATATGTTAAAGTCTTAACTCCAGAATGTGACCTTATTTGGAAACAGAGACATTGTAGATGTAATTAGTTAAGATGAGGTCATATTGGAATAAGGTGGGCCTCCTAATCCAATATAGCTGATGTCCTTACAGAAAGGGGAAATTTGGACACAGACTGCACAAAGGGAGAACACCATGTGAAGACTGAAGTTATGCTTCCACAAGCCAAGGAATTATCAGAAGCTAAAAGAAAGGTGTGGAACAGATAACACCCTAGGATCTTCAAAGGAAACATGGTCCTGCAGACAAATTGATTTGGACTTCTAGCCTCCAGAACTGTGTGACAAGAAGTTTCTGTTGTTTAAACCACTCAGTTTGTGGTACTTTGTTATAGCAGCCTTAGCAAAACAGTACACATGGGTGTAATTAAAAAGATAGACAATAATAACTGTCATTGAGAATGCAGAGCAATTGGAACACCCAGACATTGTTGATGGGAATGTGAAGTGCAGTCCTTTAGAAAATAGACTGCAGTTCCTCAAAATGTTCAACATATAGTTGCCATATGACTTGGCAATTACACTCTTAGGTATATACCCAAGGGAATTGAAAACAGGTATTTAAATAAACACTTGTACTTAAATGTTTATGGAATCATTATTCAAAATAACCCAAAGATGGAAACAACCCAAATGTTCATCAAATGCTGGGCAAATAAAAAAAATGTGGTATATCCACATAATGGAATATTATTCAGCAGTAGAGATAAAATATTGATACATGCTACAACATGGATTAACCTTCAAAACATTATGCTAAATGAAAGACGCCAGTCACAAAAGGCCACATGTTGTATGATTCCATTTATATGACATGCCCAAAATAGGCAAACCTATAGAAACAGGAAGTAGATTAGTGGCTTCCCAGGACACAGTAGTGCATGGTAGGTAGGGTTGAGGGCATGGGAAAGGTTGGGAGGAATGGGGTGTGACTCAGCAGATACAGAGTTCCTTTTTGAGATGATAAAAATGTTATAAACTTAGATTGTGGTGATTCTTACGCAACTTTGTGGATACAGTAAAAACTATTAATTGTACACTTTAAATGAGTGAATTTTATGATGTGTGAATAAAGGTATTTTTTTAAAAGCAAACCCTGATCCTGAACTACCCACTTGAGCTTTTCCTGGAATCCTGACCTAAGAAACCAAGAGAAAGAATAAAATAATGTTAATTTTAAAAAAGAAAGCTAATTAGAAAATTTCCACAATATACTAGTTATAGGATGTCTGAATTAAGTAGATATATATATGGCAATGGCAGTCTTTTAAAACAGGACATTATTGTCTTGCCTTGATATTTTTAGAAATGCTCCTCATCCACCAGAGGGCAGATAGCAAAAGCAGGAAGAACTACAATCCTGCAGCCTGTGGAATGAAAACCACATTCACAGAAAGATAGACAACATGAAAAGGCAGAGGGCTATGTACCAGATGAAGGAATAAGATAAAACCCCAGAAAAACAACAAAATGAAGTGCAGATAGGTAACCGTACAGAAAAGAATTCAGAATAATGATAGTGAAGATGATCCAAAACCTCGGAAAAAGAATGGAGGCAAAGATCGAGAAGATGCAAGAAATATTTAACAAAGACCTAGAAGAATTAAAGAACAAAGAAACAGAGATGAACAATACAATAACTGAAATGAAAACTACACTAGAAGGAATCAATAGCAGAATAACTGAGGCAGAAGAACAGATACGTGACCTGGAAGACAGAATGGTGGAATTCACTGCTGTGGAACAGAATAAAGAAAAAAAATGAAAAAAAATGAAGGCAGCCTAAGAGACCTCTGGGACAATATTAAATGCAACAACATTTGCATTATACGGGTCCCAGAAGGAGAAGAGAGAGAGAAAGGACCCAAGAAAATATTTGAAGAGATTATAGTCAAAAACTTCCCTCACATGGGAAAGGAAATAACCACCCAAGTCCAGGAAGCACAGAGAGTCCCATACAGGATAAACCCAAGGAGAAACATGCCAAGACACATAGTAATCAAACTGGCAAAAATTAAAGACAAAGAAAAATTATTGAAAGCAGCAAGGGAAAAACGACAAATAACATACAAGGGAACTCCCATAAGGTTAACAGCTGATTTCTCAGCAGAAATTCTACAAGCCAGAAGGGTGTGGCATGATGTAGTTAAAGGGATGAAAGGGAAGAGCCTACAACCAAGATTACTGTACCCGGAAAGGATCTCATTCAGATTCAATGGAGAAATCAAAAGTTTTACAGACAAGGAGAAGCTAAGAGAATTTAGCACCACCAAACCAGCTCTACAACAAATGCTAAAGGAGCTTCTCTAAGTGGGAAACACAAGAGAAGAAAAGGAACTACAAAAACAAACCCAAAACAATTAAGACAATGGTCACAGGAACATACATATGGATAATTACCTTAAACCTGAATGGATTAAATGCTCCAACCAAAAGACACAGGCTTGCTGAATAGATACAAAAACAAGACCCATATATATGCTGTCTACAAGAGACCCACTTCAGACCTAGGGACACATACAGCCTGAAAGTGAGGGGATGGAAAAAGATATTCCATGAAAATGGAAATCACAAGAAAGCTGGAGTAGCAATACTCATATCAGATAAAATAGACTTTAAAATAAAGAATGTTACAAGAGACAAGGAAGGACACTACATAATGATTAAGGGATCAACCCAAGAAGAAGATATAACAATTATAAATATATATGCACCCAACATAGGAGTACCTCAATACATAAGGCAACTGCTAACAGCTATAAAAGAGGAAATTGACAGTAACACAATAATAGTGGGGGACTTTAACACCTCACTTACACCAATGGACAGATCATCCAAACAGAAAATTAATAAGGAAACACAACCTTTAAATAACACAATAGACCAGATATATTTAATTGAAATTTATACGACATTCCATCCAAAAACAGTAGATTACACTTTCTTCTCAAGTGTGCACAGAACATTCTCCAGGATAGATCACATCTTGGGTCACAAATCAAGCCTTGGTAGATTTAAGAAAATTGAAATCATATCAAGCATCTTTTCTGACCACAACGCTATGAGATTAAATATCAATTACAGGGAAAAAAACGTAAAAAACACAAACACATGGAGGCTAAGCAATACGTTAGTAAATAACCAAGACATCACTGAAGAAATCAAAGAGGAAATCAAAAAATACCTAGAGGCAAATGACAATGAAAACACGATGATCCAAAACCTATGGGATGCAGCAAAAGCAGTTCTAAGAGGGAATTTTATAGCTATACAAGCCTACCTCAAGATACAAGAAAAATCTCAACTAAACAATCTAACCTTACATGTAAGGGAACTAGAGAAAGAAGAAGAAACAAAACCCAAAGTTAGTAGAGGGAAAGAAATCATAAAGATCAGAGCAGAAATAAATGAAATAGAAACAAAGAAAACAATAGCAAAGATCAATAAAACTAAAAGGTGGTTCTTTGAGAAGATAAACAAAATTGGTAAACCATTAGCCAGACTCATCAAGAAAAAGAGGGAGAGGACTCAATAAAATTAGAAATGAAAAAGGAGAAGTTAAAACAGACACTGCAGAAATACAAAGCATCCTAAGAGACTACTACAAGCAACTCTATGCCAATAAAATGGACAAATTCTTAGAAAGGTATAACCTTCCAAGACTGAACCAGGAAGAAATAAAAAATATGAACAGACCAATTACAAGTAATGAAATTGAAACTGTGATTAAAAATCTTCCAACCAACAAAATCCAGGTGAATTCTATCAAACATGTAGACAAGAGCTAACACCCATCCTTCTCAACCTCTGAAAAAATTGCAGAGGAGAGAAAACTCCCAAACTCATTCTATGAGGCCACCATCACCCTGATACCAAACCAGACAAAGATACTACCAAAAAAGAAAATTATAGGCCAATATCACTGTTGAATATAGATGCAAAAATCCTCAACAAAATACTAGCAAACAGAATCCAACAACACATTAAAAGGATCATATACAATGATCAAGGGGGTTTATCCCAGGATGCAAGGATTCTTCAATATATGCAGGTTAATTAATATGATACACCATATTAACAAATTGAAGAATATAAACCATATGATCATCTCAATAGATGCAGGAAAAGCTTTTGACAAAATTCAGCACCGATTTATGATAAAAACTCTCCAGAAAGTTGGCATAGATGGAACCTACCTCAACATAATAAAGGCCATATATGATAAACCCACAGCAAACATTATTCTCAATGGTGATAAACTGAAAGCATTTCCTCTCAGATCAGGAAGGAGACAAGGATATCCACTCTCGCCATTATTATTCAACATAGTTTTGGAAGTCCTAGCCATGACAATCAGAGAAGAAAAAGAAATAAAAGGAATACAAATTGGAACAGAAGAAGTAAAACTGTCACTGTTTGCAGGTGACATGATACTATACTTAAAGAATCCTAAAGATGCCACCAGAAAACTACTAGAGCTAATCAGTGAATTTGGTAAAGTTGCAGGATACAAAATGAATGCACAGAAATCTCTTGCATTCTTATACACTAATGATGAAAAATCTGAAAGAGAAATTAAGGAAACACTCCCATTTACCATTGCAACAAAAAGAATAAAATACCTAGGAATAAACCTACCTACGGAGACAAAAGACCTGTATGCAGAAAACTATACGACACTGTTGAAAGAAATTAAAGATGA
Organism: Leucopleurus acutus; assembly: GCF_964270905.1. Classification (NCBI taxonomy): domain Eukaryota; kingdom Metazoa; phylum Chordata; class Mammalia; order Artiodactyla; family Delphinidae; genus Leucopleurus; species Leucopleurus acutus. The sequence goes on along the minus strand of NC_139149.1, from coordinate 75,459,260 downwards.
TACCAATAGATGGAGAGATATTCCATGTTCTTGGATTGGAAGAATCAATATTGTGAAAATGACTATAGTACCCAAAGAAATCTACAGATTCAATGCAATCCCTATCATATTACCAATGGCAGTTTTTGCAGAACTAGAGCAAAAAATCTTAAAATTTGTATGGAGACACAAAAGACCCCGAATAACCAAAGCAGTCTCGAGGGAAAAAAGCGGAGCTGGAGGAATCAGACTCCCTGACTTCAGACTATGCTACAAAGCTACAGTAATCAAGACAATATGGTACTGGCACAAAACCAGAAATATAGATCAATGGAACAGGATAGAATGCCCAGAGATAAACCCACACACCTATGGTCAACTAATCTATGACAAAGGAGGCAAGGATATACAATGTAGAAAAGGCAGTCTCTTCAATACGTGGTGCTGGGAAAACTGGACAGCTACATGTAAAAGAATGAAATTAGAACACTCCCTAACACCATACACAAAAATAAACGCAAAATGGATTCAAGACCTAAATGTACGACCAGACACTGTAAAACTCCTAGAAGAAAACATAGGAAGAATACTCTTTGACATAAATCACAGCAAGATCTTTTTTGATCCACCTCCTAGAGTAATGGAAATAAAAACAAAAATAAACAAATGGGACCTAATGATACCTCAAAGCTTTTGCACAGCAAAGGAAACCATAAACAAGATGAAAAGACACCCCTCAGAATGGGAGAAAATATTTGCAAACAAATCAACGGACAAAGCATTAATCTCCAAAATATATAAACAGCTCATGCAGCTCAATATTAGAAAAACAAACAACCCAATCCAAAATTGGGCAGAAGACCTAAATAGACATTTCCCCAAATAAGACATACAGATGGCCAAGAAGCACATGAAAGGCTGCTCAACATCACTACATATTAGAGAAATGCAAATCAAAACTACAATGAGGTGTCACCTCACACCAGTTAGAATGGGCATCATCAGAAAATCTATAAACAATAAATGCTGGAGAGGGTGTGGAGAAAAGGGAACCCTCTTGCACTGTTGGTGGGAATGTAAATTGATACAGCCACTATGGAGAACAGTATGGAGGTTCCTTAAAAGACTAAAAATAGAAATACTATATGATCCAGCAATCCCACTACTGGGCATATACCCAGAGAAACCATAATTCAAAAAGATACATGCACCCCAATGTTCATTGCAGCACTATTTACAATAGCAAGGTCATGGAAGCAACCTTAATGCCCATCGACAGATGAATGGATAAAGAAGAAGTGGTACATATATACAATGGAATATTACTCAGCCCTAAAAAGGAACGAAATTGGGTCATTTGTAGAGACGTGGATGGATCTAGAGACTGTCATACAGAGTGAAGTAAGTCAGAAAGAGAAAAACAAATATTGTATATTAATGCATATATGTGGAACCTAGAAAAATGGTACAGATGAACGGGTTTGCTGGGTAGAAATTGAGACACAGATGTAGAGAACAAACATGGACACCAAGTGGGGAAAGCCATGGGGGGTGGGGGTGGGGGTGTGAAGAATTGGACAGTTGGGATTGACCTGTATACACTGATGTGTATAAAATTGATGACTAATAAGAACCTGCTGTATAAGAAATAAATAAAATAAAATTCAAAACTTCAAAAAAAAAAAGAATGGATAAACAACAAAGTCTTACTGTATAGCACAGGGAACTATATTCAGTATCTTGTGATACACCATAATGGAAAATAATATGAAAAAAATAATGTATACATAGGTATAACTGAATCACCTTGTTGTATACCTGAAACTAACACAACTGTACATCAATAAAATAAAAAATTTTTTAAGTAAGAAAAAAAAAATGCTGTGTATGTTAGAAAAACAAATACTTTGCAGTTTAAGCACATTTTGTGGGTGAGAAATTCCTTAGGTCTTGGAACCCCTCAGAAGTGGTAACATATCCAATCTGAGTGACCCTGAGCCATTCCTTCTTCTAGGGATCTCCTTGTCCTGTGTATGAAGGGGAGGTACCCTAGATAGTATCTAGGGCTGCCTCTCATCCCAAATATTTGTAGCCAATACCTTGTGTCCTATACATCACTCTGAGAAATGAGCCAGCGGAAGGAGAGCTGGGGGCACTAGAATCACCTTTGGGGAACATGTTAGACATGGAGATGCTAGGTCCTACTGAAACCATGCACCTCAGATTGGGACTTGAAGCCACGTGCCGGGAGTCGAACCCAGCCTAAACCCAGATTGGGACTTGAACCCATGCACTGGAACTTGAACCCAGCCAAAACCCACAGTCTTCCAACTGAGATCACACACCTGGTTTCAGGACTTAATGAAGCTCAGGTTCTTGATGTCTCATTGCAGAAAGTATTCAGTGAGAGATAAAGTGATGGGTAAGAAGTGGATTTATTTAGAGGGAAACACACTCCACAAACAGAGTGTGGGCCATCTCAGAAGGTGAGAAAGGCACCAGGGTATGGGGTTGTCAGTTTTTATAGGAGTGGGTAATTTCATAGGCTAATGAGTGGGAGGAGTATTCCAGCTATTTTAGGAAGGGGTGGGGATTTCCAGGAATTGGGCCACCACCCACTTTTTGATCCTTATAGTTGGTCTTGGAACTGTCATGGCACCTGTGGTGGGTGTGTCATTTAGCTTGCTGATGTGTCACAGTGAGCATATACTGAGGCTCAAGGTCTAGTGGAAAGTCTGCTTGTCCACCATCTTGGACCCATTTGGTTCTAATCAGTTTATGTCATGTCCTTGGGCTATGTCATTCTTTCAAAGGTTGTACCCTGCCTCCTTCCCTCCTGTTCTACCACCCCAAAATCCTATTTGCTTGGGTGAACGCTAGGAATCGGCATTTTATAGAAGCATGCCAAACAATTGAGAAACACTGGCAGGAGTCTTTGGAAACTATTTGCCTCCACAAATCAGAGGCCGTCTTTATCTCCTGTGCTTAATGAGGTAAGATAGACACCTCAGTTGCCATGTGCTACCTCTATCTCCAACTCTTGGACTAACCCTCTTTCTTTTATTTACTCATCATGTATCAGGAAACGACCCTTAGTAAGTATGGATTTTTAGCAGAATGCATTTAACACTAACCTGAACACTCCCAGTTTTAATTATATATTTTTCCCTCCCTGTTCAGGGGCTCAGAAATTCAGAACTGACCTGATTCCAAAAAGTGAATCCAAAGTGCTAGAAATTTGTTGGCATTGAAATTACTACACATCCATTGTTAGACACCTTTTTCACCTGGTGCTTTTCATTCAAGGACTCTTAGGAATGAGCAAGTTTTTGGACTAAAGATGTAGTCTATAAAAAAAATTTAATGTTGCTTTCCTATATTTAGTTTTTGAATATACGCAACCATTTAGCAGTGTGTTTTAGGCATGTACTATGCAGAAAGCAATATGGTAGGTATTATGAGGATATGAAGATGAATCTTGTCCCCAAAGTGTCTAGTATGGGAGATGAGATTAAAAATTGTAAAACAAGACACAGAGTAGATGATGGTACACGAGTAATGTAACTAGTGACTCTGGTTGTTCAGAGGAAGAGGATTTAGGTGATAAAGGGAAGCTTCTGGCTGATAGTTCCATTTGAGAGGACACTGAATGCAGGGTAGGATTTAGATACATGGAATTGGAGAGAAAGACTGAACTTTTTTAACTGAATCCTCAGAGTGGGTTGGAAGCTCTAGCAATAAGTGATGTAAAGCAGGGACTTTGTCTCTTACGTGATCATGGATCCCTATGCCAGGCACGGACTAAAATGAGAAAGGAAGGAAGGATGTAAAGAAGTAAGAAGCCAGTCAGTCTGATCTGTAGGGAAAGAGAACACATGTACCACTTGACCTGATGGACCACTCTGGTCCATCAAGCTCTCAAGCTTTGTACTTCATTCAGGATGAAATATGGTCACATCTAATGAATGCCAAAAGAATGCATGCAAGTGATGAACAATCCCCTTTCCCTTGTGAATTGACACTACCATTCTCAACTAAGAGCGAAGTGTCAAATATGTAGTGGTGTAAAATTAAACCATAAGATTGTTGAAATGACAAAGGTAGTATCTGAAAACATCAAATTGTTAAATAATGTTCAAATGATGAGGTGTTGAAAAAGTAATGGTATCAATGATGGAAACAGAAGTATATTTCGTTTTTCTAGTAAATATTGCCATAGTATCTCAAAATTTGTCTCTCTGTGCTCTTCTTAGAAGACTGTAGCATGTTGTGTTTACAGATTTGTCCTAGGAAGCCATAAAATCCAATATCTGAATCCAATATGGCCACCCAAAAGAACAAGAGCCGCCTCTTATTCTTCGCCCTTCATTGAAAGCACTGAAATGAACTAGAAACTCAGTTTTCCTCTTTAACTAGGAACATTGCCTTTAAAAAAATTTTTATTGCAAATGATGAACACTATGAAATTGGATGTCAGTTCTCACTAATGATTTTTTTAAGCTACAGAAATCAGTCACTGCTATATATATATTTTTACTTTTGTTGCTTGTTTCTATCAAATGCTTTCCCCTGGCCAGTGTGACAAATGTGTCCCCAATCCTCTGTGCAGACATTTTTCATCTCTCTGCAAGCTGAGACAAGATCAGTCCTTTGACTTAACCCCTCCCTTGGTAAATAGAACCAGAAAAGCATCTTTACACATGCCATTCTGGTCTCAGCATTTCTAATGTTAGCACGGAAGGAAAGGAAGTCAGAAGTAGTCTAATGACAATATGAACTTTTTGGACGGTTTACCACAGGTTAGAATACCTTTACACACTGAGTGCCACCATGGACGCAGTCAGGCATTTGTCTGTTGACCTGTACATTGACTTGCACCTTCTTCTGGGAGAGAAGTTGTTTGTTGGCCAGCATGGATGCTTCAAGTAAAATGAATGGCCATTCAATTGGTGTGATTTAAGAAATTATGAGATGTTTCCTCCACCTAAGATTATTTTCCCCGCCTTCCCCCCACCCCTTATACTGCCTGAGATTGCATCCTTATAGACTTGTTCCTATGAATTAACAAGCATCTGGGCCAAATCCCATAAGACACATTGTGATGGTGTCAGTCAGTACTCTTTGGCTTGACTTTAGCTGATTAGATCTTAGTTCTTCCCTGCTAACTCACTGAGGTGCAGGCACTTTGGAAATTAGAGTTTTGTTGGGTGGGTACTTGAGGCACTGCCCACAACTGGAAGTCTAGGTGGGGCACCATACAAGGGCACTCAGTGACTAGGGAAAAGGGAAGAGAGCCTACAGTTTGTATTAGTTTTCTAATGCTGCCATAACAAAATTATCTGCAAACTGGGTGACATAGGACAACAGAAATTTGTCTCACAGGTCTGGAGGCCAGAGTCCAAAATCAAGGTGTCAGCAGCAAATCCTCAAAGGTGCGCTAGGAAAGCATCAGTTCCAAGCCTCTCTTCTAGCTTCCGGTAGCCTCAGGTGTTCCTTGACATGGATGGCTATCTTCTCCCTATGTCCCTTCACATTGTCTTCCTTCTGTGTGTATCTCTGTGTCCAAATTTCAGATTTTTATAAGGACACCAGTCGTATTGAATTAGGGCCTCACTTAAGCTTGATTACTTCTATAAACCCCTATCCAAATAACGTCACAGGTACTGAACATTAAGAGTACATTATGTGAATTTGGGAGAGGACACAATTCAATCTGTAATAAAAGTATGTGTATGTGTTGGGCAGGGTCTGAGGGAGAAAGTATGTGAAGATACTTGAATACAGAACTTAACTAATTCACATTATGCCTTTGGTTGGCCCTGCCTGTTCAGTGACCTTGTGCATGAAGAAGCTTAGCTAGTTTAGGTGTGACCCGTGAAATCAAGAAAGTTAGCTGTTCAGGAGGATCAGGTGAATGTCAGAACTAAGAGAGTCAGGCAGCAGTCATGTTCAGAGCAGTCAGGAGGTCAGGAATCCAAGCAGATAAGACAAGGGTAGAGAAACAGAGCTTTTAGAAGCCATGAGAAGGCAAGAGATAAGATATCTAAAGAAGCATTTTTTCTCAGCTTTTATTATAAAAATGTTCAGACATATAAAAAAACTTAAAAGAATTGCACAGGAAACACCCGTACACCCAACACCTAGATTCTACAATTAATATGTTTCTATATTTGTTTTATCACTTCTCTATGCATCCCTGTATCTATACTAATCGTGCCTTTTTATTTTTTGTATTTCTGATGTTTTGACTAACAAATTCCTAGAGATGGTAAGTGACTAGTCTGCAAACTTGCCTTTCGTTTACTAACTAACCAATCCAGAGTCCACATCCCCACCACCTCCTCTGTGGGGCTTTCACCCTCAGGGCTGCTATTTCCCTGTCATAATCACCCCAGGGCCAGGTACCAGGCAATTAGAGCCCCTACATCTCAGAGCATGCTGAAATTAATCAAACCAGCCAATCCTAAACCTGCTTGCCCTTCCTTGCAATTCTTTGCCATGGAAGCCACAATCAAGGCTCTTGCCCACGTTTTCCCTGGCTCTGTCTGCCACCTAACCAGCCCTGGTACTTCTCCTTGTGGCCTGTGTGGCATGTCATGTCCCCTCCTCGTAAGGAGCAAACTATTTTTTCAGTGGCAGTTATCTCTTGGTCTATTGGCCTCACCATACCTGAATAATAATAAAACTTACATTTTAAAACACTATTCATTAATCTTACTCATTTGATACATTTGCTTGTTTTTTAAGTCATCTTTATTGAAGTATAATTTACCGTCAATAAAATTCACCTATTTAAAGCATACAATTGAGTTTTGTTAAAAACAAAACCAAAAAAACTGTCCAAAACTACCACAGCAATCACAATATAGAACATTTATGTTACCTAAAAAAATGTCCTCATATTCCTTTAGAGCCAATCTCATCTTCCCCATCAGCCCCTGAAAACCACTCATCAACTTTCTGTCATTTATAGTTTTGCATTTTCTAGAATTTTATATCAATGGTGTGTGCTCTTTTCTGTCCAGCTTCTTTAAATGAGCACAATAACACTTTTGAGATTCATCCATTTCGTTGCTTGTATCAACAATTCATTCCTTTTTATTGCTGTGTATTATTCCTTTGTATGGATGTACCATAATTTATCCATTCACCAGTTGATGGACATTTGGATTGTTTCCAATTTTGGGTTACTATGAATAAAGTTATAAACATTAAGTACAAATCTTTGTATGGACATATTTTTTTCTTTTCTCGTGAGTATATAAGAGTAAGATTGCTGGCTTATATAGTAAATGCATGTTTAATGTTACATGAAACTGTCCAGAGTAGCTGTACCATTTTGCATTTCCACAGCAATATATGAATTCCAAAGACTCTGCATTATTGATTGACAAGATTTGGTATTATTTGTCTTTGTAACTTGGGCATTCTGATGCATGTGTAGTGCTGTCCTGTTGTGGTTTTATTGCATTTCCCTAATGACTAATGATGTTGAGCATCTTTTAGATGTACTTATTTTCCATTAGAATACTTTTTTGTGTGAAATACGTCCATTTCTTTTTCCATTTTTAAATTTGGCTCTTTGCCTTATTAAGCTGTAAGAGTTCTTCGTATATCCTGGGTAAAAATCCTTTATCAGATATATGTTTTCCAAAAATTTTTTCCTAGTAAAGAAGCAATTCTTAAGTAGGAAATATCTGAGTTCAGAGGTGACAAAGGGTCCCAAGTCCAGTCAGTTGGGTGACTGAGGTCAACAAGTCAGTAATGAGAGTGCTGAATTATGAATCTCATTCAGAGGCAGAAGGTCTGGCCCTGCCATGGTTCTTTAACATACTTCTGGTTAGGAAGAACCACTTGCAGTGTATGAACAGCCCACTGTACATAGTTTGGGGTGACTCTGTCTGGAAGGAAAGAAATTATATGGAAAGGAAGGTAATGTCCATTTGCAGCAACATGAATGGACTTAGAGATTATCATACTAAGTGAAGTAAGTCAGAAAGAGAAAGACAAATACCGTATGATATCACTTATATATAGAATCTAAACTATGACACAAATGAACCTATCTACGAAACAGAAACAGACTCACAGACATAGAGAACAGACGTGTGGTTGCCAAGGGGGAGGAGAGGTGGAGGAGGTATGGATTGGGAGTTTTGGGTTAACAGATGCAAACTATTATGTATGGAATGAATGGGCAACAAGGTCCTACAGTATAGCACAGGGAACTATATTCAGTGTCCTGTGATGAACCATAATGGAAAAGAATATAAAAAAGAATGTATATATACATATGGCTGAATCACCCTGCTGTGCGGTAGAAGTTAACACAACATTGTAAATCAGCTATACTTCAATAATAAATAAATAAATAAATAAATAAGGAAAGCAATGTCAATTCTGGCCACCAGCAAGGAGTAGAATACCCTTTTATGGCATTTGCTGCAGGGCATTTGGGGAGCAAGGAGAAAGTAGAAGTCAGGAAAAAGAGGGGATTGGTAAGAAACTAACAGGAACTTGGGGGAAATGGGAATGCTGGCCACAGTATCCATGGAGAAGGTTAGCTTTCAGAGAGCAAGTCCTAATAAGAGAAAAGCAAATTCAGACCCATTCTGGGCAAACATTGGTAGTCCAAGGAAAGGCTAAGTCCAAGGTTAATGGAATGGTAAGATGAGGGAACATATTCAGAAGTCTAGAGCAGAGAGGGTAGAAGGATCAAGGAAGACAGGATACTTCCTGGAAATCTGTGGGGAAACAGAGCAGGAAGGAAGAAGAGGAAGACTTAGCTTCAAGGCACTAAAACACTGGTAGAAGGAAGAAGTGTTAGTCAGGTGACTCAGAAAAGAAAGGGCCCCTCCTCGGGTACCTGTCATCTTGACAAATACAGAGAAACCCCTGGCAGAAGATCCTAGAGAGGTAGCTTTACCTTCCCACAGTGGTATTAAGGTAGGTGCGGAAGCCTGCTTCTCAGTTAAGTCACTGCCTATTATGACTGTTTCCAAACCCCATTACTTTGTGAGATTAAAGAGGACTATCAGTGTGCAAATTTACTGACTTTTTAATTCCAGGAGAGGGGCAGCAGCAGGCTATTTGCCTGTTAGAAACATCAAGAATGAGGCCAGGGTCTGGGGCAGAAACTGAATGGCAGGTTGGGACAAGGGGAGCAAATCCATGACAATGTGCTGGCCAACCTGGTCTTTTATTATGATGTCAAGGAAGGATGGAACCTGAGGGGTCATAGCTCTGTGACTAGCATTCGCATACTACTTGTATGTTTTGATTCACCTTCCAGAAATGTTTTAATAGAAAACTTAGTGAGTTTTGTAGACAGAGCCTTAGCAAACATCCTACTCTGCAGTGTCTTAGGGCTGACTTTGCACACACGGAAGTCAGCCAGATCTCATGGGTGGGTCATTAAACTAGAATTATTTTCTTGGCACACTAGTACCTTAATGTGTGACCTTGACCTAAGGCAAGCCATCCACCTGTCAAGAGGAATGACCCCAGGGGTAAGGCCTTGCTGCCTCCACTTAAAAGACTATTCTTCAAGAAAGAATATAATCCCTTCTGGTTTCTACTTGTTTAAAAAGAATATTATGAGGATTCTAAAGATAATATCTGTGGAGGACTTTGAGCTGTTTCAATAAAAATTTTGTATAAATATAACTGAAGGAATTGTGGTAGACAAACATTGCGATATTGTAGATCAGCTTTGTATCTATATTCAGATTTTTTTAAACTTAGTTTGTGTCCAGAGATCTGCACAGGTATAGATAGCAAGTGTGTATTTAACTCAATCCCATCCTTTAAAACAAGGGCATGGAGCAGATTTTTATTAAAGCTCAGGGACCTGAACTGTAGGCTTCCCTCACAGTGAGAAGTAAAGCTAAGTGATTCCTGTGTGACAAATATTCTAATGAGAACTTTATATGTAGTATGAATTATTATAATACATCTTTCAGTGAAATGATTGTCAACCAATATTATTTCAAGTTATTTCAATGTTACTTCAAGTTCTATAGGTTTTACATAATTATCCATATAAAGGGCTTGGAATTTTCATGAAACATTCTAAGACATGATTTTAGTTCTAACAGTTTATCCTTGACATTAGTATTTAACTCAGAGAATGAGATCAAAGTGCTAAAATGAGATGTTCATGAACTTTGAAGGAGAAAAGATCATTGGGATTTCAAGTGTATGTGTGTGTGTGTGTTTCCTTTAAATTTTAAACATGAGGTGGTTATATAAAGGGGATTTCTAAAAGAGGAAAGGATGAAAATGGGCTGAACATTTCAAACAAAGTTCAGTGTAAAATCAGTAGTATATTCAGTGGGGCTGACAGGGAACAAAGTTGTGGAGGAGAAAGGAGAACAAGAAAATCAGGAAGCAGTAAAAATAATGATTGGGGTCAGGCGGTAACAATAAAATCAAAAAACTTGAATCTGACGGAAAAAACCATGGGTAGCTATAAAAGGGGCATTTGAAATAGGAAATGATGTGAGAGAAGAAGATAATTTTAGTATAGTTAAATGAGGTAGCAGCTATGGGTGTGAAGAGAGAGGATTAATTTTAAATGTGTCTCAGAAGTAAGAGAAAAAATGTTTTGAGGGGTGGGGGAGGATTGATGAGAAAAACCTGGTTGAGTGTTGTATGGTTATTTCAAGCAAAAGTCTTCCTAGAGTGTTATGGCCATTTTTGGACACTGGGCTCTCATAGGAGCATTGATGAACTGGAGGTCATTCAAGACACCAGTGTGGTGAAAAATGTGTCAATGGTGCCTCCACCTAGGGAGTTAAGGTGACATGGCAGCTCTCCTCGAACATCTGCCAATGGAAGAAAGATCACACTTGGCTCTAAATTGTTCAAAAGCAAGAAATAGACCCATGGAAAGTTAGAGGGAAGCAGATCTTGCTGAAGGTAATGTTCTGCCAATTAGATGTGCCCCTGTAACAGAATGGGCTATTATAAAGTAATGTTTCCCATCTTTGCAAGTATTCAAGCAGAGGATATTCAATAACCTGACTAACTAATAATAGAATGGTTTCTTTTATCTTAAAATGTCCTTTCTGACTGGAGGAACATGTGGTTTGTGGACAGTGAATTCAGGTCCTAACAGCCGTGATGCTGCGCTCTGATCTTCTTCCCCGGGGACTACTTTCCCAGCACCCCACCCCCACCCCCCGCCAGGAGGAAAGGAAGACAGACATGCTTGTGATGACTGTCACTTTGTCACATTCCATTGGCTGGTGTGTTCAGTGTCAGCTACTGCTTTTTACTTCTCCTTACCTATTATTAATTCTGGGCCCCCAGCAAAAGTTTCTGAAGGCCTTTTCTCCTCCTTATTAATTATAACATGATATCAGTCAGGGTCCAAGCAAAAACAGACAAGCAGTCAAACTGGGTAATTTGAGGAGAGTTTAATAAAGGAGCTGCTTACAAAAGTGTGGGCAGGGTTTACAGAAACTAGCAAGGTATGGTGGTGCAGTCCCCCAGGACTTGTGTAATGGGAGCCTTTACCACTCCAGGCCTGAAGATCAAGGGATGGAGCTGTTTCAGACCCTGGAGAGGGTGGTTATATGGAGAGGACTGCCTGAAAGGAAAGTTTGCAGCCAATGCACAGCAGGAGAGCCAGGGGAAGAAATAGCCCAGCCTCACTCTTCTGCTGCTGCCTCCCACTGCCAAACCTGACAATGAGCTGGGCAGGAAGGGAGTAGGCTGACATCTGTATGGGTTAGCCTCCTGGGGCACAGAGCAGGGTGGAGCTGAGGAGAGACTGAGTCTGGAGGGGCTAATGGAAGAAACCACAGAAAGTAAATTCTTTTCTAAGGTATGGCTGGTGCTTGAGCAGTATTTATACTGTTAGGAATGCAGCAGTGTGTCTTGGAAGAGCTCAGGGCCTCAACCCTCTGCTAACCACCATGAGTGCATGCCTGCCAAGGTTACAGCTCTCTGCAGGGATTTTCCTGATGGTCAGTGTTTAGTGCCCTCCACCTTCAAGGAAAGGGCACATAGTAATTTTATAGAAAGGAGGACACGCATGTAGAAGTCCTTCATTTTAGTTAAGTATTAGTTTCCCCATCTTGGAGCAGAAGAGAAATGCCTAGACAGAAAGGCAGGCTTTCTATGAAGTAATTGAAGCCAAAGCTTGAGACCTCTTTCTTGCCTGGATCTCTGTGAGCACTGGGGGTTGAGAATGTTCTAAGTGGAGAGAGAAGTCAGAAAAAAGGGATCTGGACTTCCAAGCCTCCTGTAATTTGTCAGGAATCCTTTTCTTATCCTATAAATATTCAATTTTGTACCTAACTTTCTATTTGTAATTTTATATTCTTTTTCTTAAAAAGGATCAACCAAATAATATCAGCTTTAGCCCCCACAAGACCGGGATCCACTTTACCTGCGTGGAATTTTAATTATACTCAAACTAGGTCAGATGTCAGTTTATAATGTAGGGATGTGGGTGGCTTTGGTATGGAGAGTCAAAGGGAATTTGTATGGAAGCACGTGGAAAGTATATGCACAAGAGAGAATGAGCATATGTGCAGGTGGTACCTGTGGATAAAAGAATGGCTCCCAGCTACTAGCAAATGAGCATCAAGGAATCAAAGTTTACCCTTTGACACCTTTTCACTGCTTCTCCATCTCTCCCTTTCATGTTAGTGTTCCTTGAACACACATTTTACCTGAGACATCCATCTCTTAACCACATCTAGGGCTTTGAGTCTCTTTACAACTTTGTTCCCCTTCCCCTTGCACCGCTTCCATCCCTAGAAGCTGCCATTCTCAACTAGAGAGGGCAAGTAAATTGCCCAAGGTTATAGATTGGTAAGGGTCTCAGCAGTGTTTGAATTCAGGTGTCTCTATCTTGGAATCTGTATTCTTAACCACTGTGCTAGTGCTTCTCAAAACATGGGCCATTGACCAGCTGCATCAGGGTCACCTGGGGGTGCCTGTTAAAGTGCAGATTCCTGGGTCCCACTTCATATCTGCTTAAATGATGAAAAGCAGCCTGTTTTATGCAGATCTAGTGAAGGAATATTCTAAGCAGAGAGAACAGCAACTGCTGAGATGGGAATAAGCAAGGACCAGAATGAAGGCCAGTGAGGCTGGAGCACAAGGAGACCAGAGAGACGGAGAGGGCCAGATCATGGGGATCCAGAGGCTTTGGATATTTCACTTAGTTAAACAGGAAGCTCCAGGTCAGTTGTAAGAAGAGATGAGTAATAATCCCTGCCTTACATTTTAACAGATGGCAGCTGCCCACTAAAGAGCTGTAGAGTTGTGGAGTTGCTGCAGGGAAGCAGCCGCCCAGACAGAGCATCTCTCTGCATCAAGAGAGGCCATGGGGCTTCCCTCGTGGCGCAGTGGTTAAGAGTCCGCCTGCCGATGCAGGGATCGCGGGTTCGTGCCCCGGTCCGGGAAGATCCCACATGCCGCAGAGCGGCTGGGTCCGTGAGCCATGGCCGCTAAGCCTGCGCATCCAGAGCCTGTGCTCCGCAACGGGAGAGGCCACAACAGTGAGAGGCCCGCGTACCGAAAAAAAAAAGAGAGAGAGAGAGAGGCCATGGATGAATTCTTGTCATTGGAATGGGAGCAGGAGCAATTTATGCATCACTCTTGGGCAAAAATATCAAAGGAGTAGATGTACCTGCTTCATTCTCTCTTCCCCCTTCTACCAGCTAGATGGATGTTAACTTCATGTATTGAAGATAATTGTGCTTTGCCCTGTCCCCGCCTGGCACTGACAAGGAACTCTTATATGGGACTATTAGGTGAGCTAGAAATAAAACGCATGTTACTCAGATTTGGGGGTTTCCTTGTTACAGTAGCTACTGTTACCTTAAACAATGCAAGTCACATGACTTACGCTTTGCCAGGATCATGTTGGCTGCTGTATGGAGAATAGCTTGGAAGTGCTAGGGGGTGGCAGCAAAGGTGAGAGCAGGGAGACCAGTTAAGTAGTCCTAATGGGACTGATGATGACTTAGATTTGGTTGGCGGCATCGCAGTGGTGTAAAGTGGAGATACTAGGACTATTTTGGAAAAATTTTCTCTGAAACCAGCAAGGTATGTGGATGGATTGGATGTTGGGTGTACCAGTAGAGCAAAACCAAGGACTGTGTGGTTTGCAGCTTGAACTCACTGAAAAATCAGATTCCATTTTTTTCAGATGGAGACCAGAACTTTCAAAAATCTCCTCTGCTTACAGTTCTCTTAGTCAACTCAGTTCACTCTGAACGATCCAGCTGTGGCCCTTAGACCACATTATTTATCACTTGTGGTCTCATCCATACTCTAAAGACCCCACGTATATTTCATGTGTTGACGCTAAAAGAAAAGCTTGGCCTACACTCTCTCAGCCTGAACAACTGACAACTTGATAAAAAGAAACTTGTAAACATGAAAAATGGCAATTTTAACCTCACATGGGTTTGATTTACTTTGCTCATTCTTATCATGCTGGAGGACAGATAGAGAAGGATTGTGTTTTTCACGTCTGCAGTTGGGAAATAAGGTGATGGTGCTAATCATAGGGTTTCTGTTAGTTCTGGGCTGACCTTGAGTTGGAGCATGGTTACAACACACTTTATGACCATAACAGCTCTGACAGGATTTATGTTTATTGCTTCCCTTCCCCTCTGTGTCCTCTGAATGTGGGTCTACTCAGTGTCACAGTGTCTCAGGGCAGGACTCTGTCTATCTCATTCTGCACTGGGCTTCACTTGCCATGGTGCCTTTGACAGAGCTGAGTAACTAGGACCTTTGAAAAATAATGCCCTGTGAAAGAGGGACATGGTACAGGAAAGAGAAGTAATATGAATGAAAGAGAGAGATGAGTAGATGTGAAAAAATGGGGAAAAAGATATGATAGTTGGTCATTTATTTATCAGTTAACCAAAGAGAGTATATATCAGGGTTTTACTTTAAGACCTTTGCTTCACTGTTGTACGAGTTCAATCGGGAAGCATTAGATACGGCCCTTAATCTTAGGAGGTTTGCAGTCCAATCACAGATACTCAACGCAGATGGAACAATGATTCTCTAACAGGATTAGACCACACTAGTAATGCTTTAGGGCTTGGAGATGAAGCTGCTTTGTCAGCCTGGAGTGGTCAGCCTATGATAGTTTTCCCCATGGGCCCCAGGAGGGGTGGCTATTTCATTTGGAACATGGTCATGGGAGGAGCCCTGTGTCTACCTGGGGACAGTAAAAGAGAACCCCTAGAAAGGTCAGATACCTGGAGCTGGTCCCAAAAGACAGGCTTTGCATGTGAATACATATTATGTTTTAGGGGAAGTCCTGTAGTTTGTTCCTTCACTTCTGACTGCCATTATTAGTACTTGAGTCCTCTGTGATCATCACTGCCATCCATAAGCATGTGTAAGTGGAACTAAGCCAAATCCCCAGCTGTGAGATAGTTTGTCCCTTCAATCATAGGGAAGAAGAAGATTGAGGGTGAAGGGAGAAGGTAAAGAAAGGGGAAGCTCATTAAATATCCCTTGAAAAGCTATTTCTGCTGATCCATCACTTCCTATTCTCCCATCCATGCCCTTGTCTCTTCCTTTCTCATATACTCTATAATTCTCTGTTTCTAGCCCAGTCACTGAGAATTGAATATGAGTGGTTCTGTAACCAACCAAGTGAGAGAAATGAGCAGTAGTATTGACTATATAAAGACTTTTGTTCATTCATTCATTCACTCATGGTGTCTAATCCAAAGATGAAGAAGACACAATCCTTGTCGTCAAACTGCTCTACCTGTGAAAACCATAATAGTTAATGAGGTAGCAAAAGTGTGAGAACAAGGTACTCTGGATGCAACAAGGAGTGACCAATTAGTCCTGTGGGTGTGTCTTTTCATCTGTGTGTCTGTGTGTTGTATGCAAGCAGACTATGACAAAAGGCAAGTTTCACAAAGGACATGATATTAGAGGACTTTTGAAAGTTGAGTCAGAATTCATCGTGCAGAGAAGGGGGAAAGGCAGAGGAGAGGAAGGACAGGAAATAGCTTGTGAAAAGGCATTATAGTCTATTAAGTCAAGGAATTCTGTCCTTAGGATATTCTTGGCTGAAGAAATCAGGATGTGTCATCATACCATAATATAATGATCTACCAATAGCAGTAATGACCTATATTGTAACCGTGGAATCTCCCACTGGTGTCATTAGTGATGTGAGCTGCAAACGTGAACATATCCTGTCATAAAGTTATTTGCAACATAAGGCAGCCTTTACACTTTGTTTTATCTGCTTTAGTTTTATTTTCAACCAATAATTTGTTAAATGTACCATTTACCAGGTATAATGTAGTTGATTTGCTACAAATGAAAAGTTGGAAAAATTGATGGTAAATAATCTACACAAAACTCAGATAAAACCATTTGAGTCTCCCACTAGATGGCATAGGAAGAACTTAGAATAGCATAATACCTAATTCTCATACTAGACTCCATAAAAAGTTTTTATTTCTACAGTTGCATAATTCTGAGCATTTACTCCTAAAAGCAAATACTCTATAAATAACATCTCTATAATTATATTTCTTTATTAACAATGATTTAAAGTAGGTAATAAATGTATGTGGTTTAAAATTCATAGCAAATAGGAGAATATGGTGAAAGTTTATTAAACTCTTTTTTTAAATAGATTAAAACCATACTTTTTCCATCAAACTGCTTTTTGTAATTCATTCTTAGTTTTTGTAGGCTAGCATTTTTCCAAATGGGTTCTTGGGAAGCCCAAGTCAGAGTTTATCTGAGTGACATCACTCTCACAGATTCCTGACTTGGGAAAGAAAATAAAAGTTAATAATTCTGTATTATTGTGACTCTGGAAGACAAGGCACTATCACCCATGACCTACAGACTTTTTAGAGCCATCAAGAGTGAAGCAATACATATTTACTGATTAGGAGTAAGGGATAATTATCATGTGACCTGTGTAAGTCAGTCCACATTACTTTAAGAACACTAATAAGTATTGCCCAAGGTAAAAAGAAACCCTACCAACACTATTCTCTAACACTTGGCCATTAATAACAGTACCTGTCTAATCCCCATACAATTACTCAAAACATGGAGTCCTAATAAATTTCCTCTTCACATGAACTTCACCCAAACCCTAGTCTGACTCTACGAATGTTGATGGAATGTGATTTTTGATAAGCTACCATAAGTGAATTGTGTGTAGACAAAGCTGTATCTGGAAAATACACATCAGGGCACAAACTTCCCCAAACTCCTAGTCCTGAGTTACCTGGAGTAGAGCTACATTGGATGGGAACCCAAGTCTTGGAATGACTTCTTAGTCATGACTACAAAGCCAAATAAATTTATCTTCCAATTAAACTCATCAATTGATATAACTGGTAGTATAGCACCACAAGGATTCCATTCAATACATATTTATTGAATGACTTCTTTGTGCAACACTCTGTGCTGAATCCTGAGCTAACTTCAACAATCTGGCTCTATAACACTGGGGCAGCAGATAAGGAGGAAGGAATAGTGTCCCCTTCAAGAGTGGTCTTTTACTGTAGCAAGAGCCTCATAAATCACTGTGGTTTGCCACACTAGAATCAAAAGGACACTTAACTTGAACCACAGTGCCCCCTGGCCATTATAAGTGATATTCTACTTAACCAGTGAAGAGTTCTCACTGAATGTAGAGTACTGCTCAATTCTATTCAAGTAGTTACAGCAAGTGGGAGCAGAACAACTGATTTCTGCTGGATCTCAGGGCAGTGCTCCTAATGCAAGATTTTTTTCACACTGTGTTAAAAAATGGATCCCTTATTGAATCAAGTATCTTTTACGACCACAACACTATAAGACTAGATATCAATTACAGGAAAAAAAACTGTAAAAATTACAAACACATAGAGGCTAAACAATACACTACTAAATAACCAAGAGATCACTGAAGAAATCAAAAAGGAAGTCAAAAAATACCTAGAAACCAATGACAATGAAAACATGATGACCCAAAACCTATGGGATGCAGCAAAAGCAGTTCTAAGAGGGAAATTTATAGCAATACAATCCTACCTCAAGAAACAAGAAAAATCTCAAATAAACAACCTAACCTTACACCTAAAGCAATTAGAGAAAGAAGAACAAAAAATACCCCAAAGTTAGCAGAAGGAAAGAAATCATACAGATCAGATCAGAAATAAATGAAAAAGAAATGAAGGAAATGATAGCAAAGATCAATAAAACTAAAAGCTGGTTCTTTGAGAAGATAAACAAAATTGATAAACCATTAACCAGACTCATCAAGAAAAAAAGGGAGAAGACTCAAATGAACAGAATTGGAAATGAAAAGGAAAAGTAACAACTGACACTGCAGAAGTACAAAGGGTCATGAGAGATTACTACAAGCAACTATATGCCAATAAAATGAACAACCTGGAAGAAATGGACAAATTCTTAGAAAAGTACAACCTTCCAAGACTGAAACAGGAAGAAAGAGAAAATATAAACAGACCAATCACAAGCACTGAAATTGAAACTGTGATTAAAAATCTTCCAACAAACAAAAGCCCCGGACCAGATGGCTTCACTGGTGAATTCTATCAAACATGTAGACAAGAGCTAACACCTATCCTTCTCAAACTCTTCCAAAATATAGCAGAGGGAGGAACACTCCAAAACTCATTCTACAAGTCCACCATCACTGATACCAAAACCAGACAAAGATGTCACAAAAAAAGAAAACTACAGACCCATATCACTGATGAACATAGATGCAGAAATTCTCAACAAAATACTAGCAAACAGAATCCAACAGCACATTAAAAGGATCCTACACCATGATCAATTGGGGTTTATCCCAGGAATGCACGGATTCTTCAATGTATGCAAATCAATCAATGTGATAAACCATATTCACAAATTGAAAGATAAAAACCATATGATCATCTCAATAGATGCAGAAAAAGCTTTTGACAAAATTCAACACCTATTTACGATCAAAACCCTCCAGGAAGTAGGCACAGTGGGAACTTACCTTACTTGCCATATATGACAAACCCACAGCCAACATCGTTCTCAATGGTGAAAAACTGAAACCATTTCCACTAAGATCAGGAAGAAGACAAGGTTGCCCACTCTCACCACTATTATTCAGCATAGTTTTGGAAGTTTTAATCACAGCAATCAGAGAAGAAAAAGAAATAAAAGGAATCCAAATCAGAAAAGAAGTAAAACTGTCACTGTTTGCAGATGATGTGAAACTATACATAGAGAATCCTACCAGAGATGCTACCAGAAAACTACTAGAGTTAATCAATGAATTTGGCAAAGTAGCAGGATACAAAATTAATGCACAGAAATCTCTTGCATTCCTATACACTAATGATGAAAAATCTGAAAGAGAAATTAAGGAAACACTCCCATTTACCATTGCAACCAAAAGAATAAAATAGCTAGGAATAAACCTACCTAAGGAGACAAAAGAACTGTATGCAAAAAACTATAAGACACTGATGACAGAAATTAAAAATGATACAAACAGATGGAGAGATATACCATGTTCTTGGATTGAAGAATCAACATTGTGAAAGTGACTATACTACCCAAAGCCATCTACAGATTCAATGCAATCCCTGTCAAACTACCAATGGCAGTTTTCACAGAACTAGAACAAAAAATCTTAAAATTTCTATGGAAACACAAAAGACCACGAATAGCCAAAGCAATCTTGAGAAAGAAAAACAGAGCTGGAGGAATCAGACTCCCTGACTTCATACTATACTACAAAGCTACAGTAATCAAGAAAGTATGGTACTCGCACAAAAACAGAAATACAGATCAGTGGAACAGGATAGAAAGTCCAGAGATAAACCTATGCACATATGGTCACCTTATCTTTGATAAAGGAGGCAGGAATGTACAGTGGAGAAAGGACAGCACCTCTTCAATAAGTGGTGCTGGGAAAACTGGACAGGTACATGTAAAAGTATGAGATTAGATCACTCCCTAACACCATACACAAAAGTAAGCTCAAAATGGATTAAAGACCTAAATGTAAGGCCAGACACTATAAAACTCTTAGAGAAAGAACACTCTTTGACATAAATCACAGCAAGATCCTTTTTGACCCACCTCCTAGAGAAAGGGAAATAAAAACAAAAATAAATAAATGGGACCTAATGAAGCTTAAAAGATTTTGCACAGCAAAGGAAAACATAAACAAGATGAAAAGACAACCCTCAGATGGGAAAAAATATTTTCAAACGAAGCAACTGACAAAGGATCAATCTCCAAAATATACGAACAGCTCAAGCAGCTCAATATGAAAAAAAAAAGCAACCCAATCCAAAAATGGGCAGAAGACCTAAATAGACATTTCTCCAAAGAAGACATACAGCTGGCCAACAAACACATGAAAGGATGCTCAACATCACTAATCATTAGAGAAATGCAAATCAAAATTACAATGAGGTATCATCTCACACCAGTCAGAATGGCCATGATTAAAAAATCTACAAACAATAAATGCTGGAGAGGGTGTGGAGAAAAGCGAACCCTCTTGTACTGTTGGTGGGAATGTAAATTGATACAGCCACTATGGAGAACAGTATGGAGGTTCCTTAAAAAACTAAAAATAGAACTACCATATGACCCAGCAATCCCACTACTGAGAAAACCATAATTCAAAAAGAGTCATGTACCACAATGTTCATTTCAGCACTATTTACAATAGCCAGGACATGGAAGCAACCTAAATGTCCATCAACAGATGAATGGATAAAGAAGATGTGACACATATATACAGTGGAATATTACTCAACCATAAAAAGAAAGGAAATTGAGTTATTTGTAGTGAGGTGGATGGACCTATAGTCTGTCATACAGAGTGAAGTAAGTCAGAAAGAGGAAAACAAATACCGTATGCTAACACATATATATGGAATGTAAAAAAAAAGGTTCTGAAGAACCTAGGGGCAGGACAGGAATAAAGATGCAGATGTAGAGAATGGACTTGAGGACACGGGGAGAGGGAAGGGTAAGCTGGGAAGAAGTGAGAGAGTGGCATGGACATATATACACTACCAAATGTAAAATAGATAGCTAGTGGGAAGCAGCCGCATAGCACAGGGAGATCAGCTTGTTGCTTTGTGACCACCTAGAGGGGTGGGAGAGGGAGGGTGGGAGGGAGATGCAAGAGGGAGGGGATATGGGGATATATGTATACATATAGCTGATTCACTGTTATACAGCAGAAACTAACACACCACTGTAAAGCAATTATACTCCAATAAAGATGTTAAAAAAAAAAAAAGGATGCCTTTCTTCAGAATCTCCAGGAGTACTTCTCTTAATGCAGATCCCTGGGCCCAACAGGAGATCACTGAATCACAACTCTGGATTGCTTGACCAGGAAGCCAGAGCTGAAAACATGAGTGAACCCATTTCCAAGCACACTTGAGACCACCATGGACACTCCACGAATCACAGGGAGATTTGAAGAACTCAAGATGTGAGTTCCTAAGCATGTCCAGAAACATCACAGTTTGGGCCTTGACATTAATGTGATCTCATTTTCTGTTGTTGATCTTAGATAAGGATCAATTTATAAGTGTCTTCTCTGAGAATGAACAGAGGGAATTAATTGACTGAAGGCGCTGAGTATGGTTTCTACTTAAAGAGTTTTTTTACTGGAAAGTATTTAGCTGAGATGCTTCATTTCATCATTAAGGTTTTTGTTTGTTTGTTTGTTTTTATGGGAGGAGTGGCTCTGTATTAGTTATGTTCTGCTGCATAAAAATATTATTCCAGAACAAAGGTGAGATACTCGGAAACTGTGAGATAGGAACCTGGAAGCAGACTGGCTAGGTGGTTCTGTCCCAGGGTCTCTCCTGAGGCTGCAGTCAGATGACAGCCAGGGCTGGGGGCATCTAAAGGCTTGAGCAGGGCTGGAGGCTGTCCAAGATGACTCCCTCACATGGTGACTGGCAGGTGGGCTCAGTTCTCTGCCATGTGGACTTCACAGAGCAGTTTACAACACAGCAGCTGACTTCTCTCAAACTGAATGATGAGGGGGGACAGAGAAGAAGGGGGCACCATCCAGACAAAATTCCCAATGTGTTTTAGGCTTAGTATCAGAAGTGACACACCCTCACACACCCACACCTCCATTGGTCATACAGATGGACCAGGTTCAGTGTGGCCATAGGGCTACACCAGCCCCAGGAGGCCATCTTGGAAGCTGGCTACCACAGGCTCTGAGAAAAAATACATTCAAGATGGCCTGATGCTTTTAATGTACCAATTTATATTTCCATTTCAGGGTTTTGGGATAAGGAATGGATACAGAGAAAATAAACCAAACCCAAAACATGAGGCAGTTATCAAGTGCAGGAAAAATAAGAGGTTGTACAAAAAAGGAGATGTAATCACATTACATTACTCAGCTTTGAGTAGTATGTGCAAAGAAAGAATAACGCAGACATTGAATTCTGATTCAATGAAAATGAGAAGATGGGTGGAAGGAAAGTGTATGAGAGGCTATGTGAGAGGGGACGAACTCTCAAGCCCCATGGCAGAAAGTCAATGGATAATTTCTAAATCTGCGGGCTCTTCTGAGACTCCCTGGGGGCACGGCTTTGGCCTCTGTGCCTCTTGCTCCTTTCAGCCGCAAAGCAGGGGCCCCTTGGACTCCCAGGGTCCTGCGAATGTAGTGGGGAGCGGATGTCAGCCTGGTGCAGGGGCTCCAGGATCTGAAACTTGCAGCAGCCATGGCTCAGGCGCACGGCTGCCTTCAGGCTCATTTTGTGGCCCACAGAGACATAGAGGGGCTTGGTGCTGTGGTCATGGCTCTTCAGCGCCATGCCCAGGATGGTCCCAGAACCTCCCATCAGAGGAAATGAGTCTCCTCCAGCCTTCAGGAGCCGTATCTTCTTCTTGTGCAGAGCGTTGTTCTCCAGCCCGTCCACCTGCAGGAGTTTCTTAGCCACCCCGATGCTGGACAGGTATGTGAGGACACCAAGGTGGCAGGCCACCCCAAAGCCTCGGTGGTGGAGCACCCCATTTCCATCCACAAAAAGGACCTGGGGCATGAGGCGGGGCTCCTTCTGCCACAGCCACTGTACCACGTCCACCAGGAAGGGCACCTCTTGGAAGGCCAGGAAGCCTGACACACAGGGGCCTGTCAGGCTCACCATGCGACAGTCCTCATACATCACCTCGAGCACAGGGTAGCTGAGCACCACCAGGGAGGCACAGGCGCTGACACCGTCGCCCTTCACAAAGGACACGTCCACGCCCCCGACCCTCTGCAGGCCTGAAAAGGCGGGGTCTCGTTGCCACGCCTCCGTGTCCCGGTCCACGACAAGGGTCTTTAACAGGACTTGCTCCAGTTTCCAGAGCGACAGTGTTTCCTCTGGCAGCCTCCCAGCCGCCTTTCGGGCCATGGCACGGCCCTCCATCATTAAGTTTTTTGGTTTTTGGTTTTTGTTTTTTTGCGGTACGCAGGCCTCTCACTGTTGTGGCCTCTCCCGTTGCGGAGCACAGGCTCCAGACGCGCAGGCTCAGCAGCCATGGGTCACGGGCCCAGCCGCTCCGCGGCATGTGGGATCTTCCCGGACCGGGGCATGAACCCGTGTCCCCTGCATCGGCAGGCTTACTCTCAACCACTGCGCCACCGGGGAAGCCCCATCATTAAGTTTTAATACCAGCAAAAGGTGATGAGGCTCTTCCACTGCCTGGTTTTCCCTAACTCATAGAACTTAAAGCATAGAACTATCAAAAGTCAAAATGCAGAGGAACACCAACATGGAGTCCCCACATGTGCTGGTAAATGTTGCTTCAAAGCAGAATTAAGTTTAGGGAACATGTATAGAAAGGTCAGAAACAGAGTTTTTTTTTCTTTTATGTTTGTTGGTATATATGTGTGTGTGTGTGTGTGTGTGTGTGTGTGTGTGTGTGTGTGTGTAAAGGACATAGTTTCTGCAATAAGTCCAACATTATGCTGGAAATTTAAATGTTTTATTTCCTAATTATCATAATAGCTCTGCTGGCTAGTAATTATTGTGTTACCCCATTATACAGTGTAGGAACCTGAAGCTTGAGTAACTTGCCCAAGGTCATATAGCAAGGAAAGTCACAAGGCAAAGAAAGATCTTGAACCTCCAAAGTTCATGATGTTTCCATTATACCATCCTTATAAAGAAACATGGAAAGAAATTAATACATAAAAGAATGATATTAAATGTTAAAACTCCCATGACAGTTTTTTCCTTTGCAATCTCAGAATTATCCAGTAGGCTGTACCCCTGAATCAGTTTTCTGTCGAAACCCCAAGCCATTAAACAGTGATTTTCTTAAGTGCTTCAGTTTTTTTTTTGTTTTTTTTTTTAATTTTATTTAGTTTTGGCTGTGTTGGGTCTTTGTCGCTGCACGCGGGCTTTCTCTAGTTGCGGCTAGCCGGGGCTACTCTTCTTTGTGGTGCGCAGACTTCTCATTGCGGTGGCTTCTCTTGTTGCGGAGCAGGGGCTCTAGGCACATGGGCTTCAGTAGTTGCAGCACACTGGCTCAGTAGTTGTGGCTCGCGGGCTCTAGGGCACAGGCTCAGTAGTTGTGGCGCGTGGGCTTAGTTGCTCTGCGGCATGTGCGGTCTTCCCAGACCAGGGCTCAAACCCGTGTCCCCTGCATTGGCAGGCCGATTCTTAACTACTGCACCACCAGGGAAGTCCCCAGTTGTTTTTTTATATATAAATTATTTTAAATGAAGTCTGTAACAATAATTTACAAATTTTTGTATGTACACCTGAAAGTCAAAAGAAAATATTGTTTTTTGTGCATTGGTTTTAGGTCCTTAACTGATATTTTAGATTAAAATAGTACCCTATTAAAATTGTTTGTGAAAATTATTGATGCTTCCACAGCTAGGGACAAAGATTTATTTTATTCCACCCCTGTGAAAGCCAAGCCCTTTTATCACAGGCTGCCATACAGGCTTAGCTTGATTTGCAGAATTGTGATTAGTTTATCAGTATGGTTCCAAATGTAGCCAAGGCACAGTTATTTTAGAATCACCTAAGACTGTGGTTCTCAAAACATGGTCCCCAACCAGCAACATCAACATCACCTGGGATCTTGTTAGGTAAACTCTCAGGCCGCACTCCAGACCTATGAATCAGAAACTCTAGATTCTGAGGTCCAGAAATCTGTGTTTTAACAAGCCCTCAGAGTGATTCTGATACACACTAAAGTTTGAGGACCACCAACCTAGGATAGTTATTGAAAGTAGAGATTTCTGCTTCTCACCCAGACTGAATCAGAATTTCTGGGGTCTAGAAATTTATATTTTAAAACAAATATCCTAGTGATTCTTAGACACAAAAAAGTTTGAGAACCACACTGGTCCATGTGGTGTGATTTGAGAGAACAAGAAAGGATCCTTCCCTTAACATCTCTCTCCACTTATTGATCAAAAGTTAATTAATTTGTAGAATTAAGCAAGGATATCTTCATTAGTTTCTAAATTCATTAAGTCATAAATATTTTAGAGTGAATTTATATTATTAACTAGATATTTCACCTTAATGGGAGAACTAAGAGAGTGGGCAATTAAAAGGGAGGATGTTACAAAGAGAGGCTACAAAAGCATAACTTGAATACTTTGCCTTATAGTCACCTAAGATCTGGATTCAGATACAGTACCTCATATTTTTCATTAGGGGGATGCCAGTTTCTGTGTAACATCTTCAGCATCACATCCTTTGGCCAACTCCTATGCCCAAAAAAGAGAACCTAAGTTTACTTGGCAGTAATCAAGCAATAATTATATTCTGAGTATAGGTAATAATGTATTGTGGTGTTTATTTGGTGTGGGGTTTTTTTGTTTTTTGTTTTTTAGTGTAAATAGAACCTATATATTCAAGGGTAAGAAAACAAGACATGAGCACATAGGAAAATTAATCTCATTTACTTTGTAATATCACTTAAACTCTTTTCAAACAGTATATACTCAGCCAACTGACCAGACTAGGCTCTATTTGACTTCCTGTTGCTTCAAAACAAATACAGCTACAACATGGATGATCCTCAAAAACATTACATGTGAAAGAAAGCAGACACAAAAGGACACATATTGTATGGTTCCGTTTATGTGAAATATCCAGAATAGGCCAATCCATAGAGATGGCAGATTAGCCGTTGTCAGGGGCTAGGGGAGGGGGTAATGTGGAGTGACTGCTTTTTGAGCAGGGGTGATGAAAATGTTCTAGAACTAGATCGGTAGTAATGGTTGCACAACATTGTGAAGGCACTAAACGCCACTAAATTGTACACTTTAAAATGACAAATTTTGTTATGTCTGTTTTCCACAATAAGAAACAAATACATACACAAAATAAAATCTTCCCTCAAAGGATGAAGATTGATAGTACTCAGGATATACAAAAGGATGAGCTGTTGGAGTAGAAGGGAATTCTAATAATATACGCCAAAATGTTTTAAGCAGTGACGGTTAATTTGGGAAGAGTCAGGTTACAATGTTAAAAGCCAGCTCTCACTTAGATATATCCTTTGGCTTGCCAAAATCTAAAGCAAAAGCAAACAAAGCTAAAAATCCCTTAAAATCTCCCCACAAACAGCTACAGCACAGCATATATTGATATAATTGTGATTAACACATTCATAGGCCAATCAGAGTCCCAAGAGGTCTTCTTAGTGGGCGGGGCTTCCTAGGCAGCAGCCCACAACTGGTTTCTCATGTATCTCCACAGAAAGACATGGAGTGGGTTTCATGACTTACCCCTACCCTGACCCCTTTGCCACCAAGCCCCCAGGGCAAATATGGATCCCTCCTATGAAGAAATGTAAGAATGAAATCTTACACTGGCATTAATTTAATGCCTATAAGTGTCTATGTGACTAAAAATAAAGGCTATTCTCACTTTAATTTACTCCTTCAGAGAACTCAGAGATATTTACAGCTGTGACCTCAATTCTTGCCCTTTTCTATTCTCCCTCCTACTGTCTAGAAATCAATACCCTCCTAAAAATTCATCATGTCCCGTCAGGTTTAGATTAAAAACTTTGTGTCTGAAAGCTTCAACTGAAAAACTGGAGAAGGTTGTGAACTGCTTTGGAATGAGACAAAATGGTGTCTGCTGTGCCTTCTGAAGAAGGGCTGCTCTTTGTGTGGGCGATTTTGTGAAATTCTGTGTCACCCACGCTACCCATTACAATGCTCAAAACATTCACATATCTGATGCAGAGGAAATGTAGCTGGTGCTGTATTTATTCCTGTTACCTCCTGTCTTGAAGCAAAATGCCAGTGCTTCATGCAGCCCGGAGTGGTAAACATCAGCTGGGAAGAAGCCTTTATTTAGGGAATTTATCAAAAAATGAATTTCTGAAGGCCAATATTAAGAAAAGTGGAAGCACTGTTTACAAAGTATACCATTGGTGAAAATAGATATTTTTAATGGTGAATTTCTGATACATTCATGAGCAGCATCACTTCTATTGTGGTGTCCTGTATTTGTAAATGATACACAGATTATTCCACTTTGGATGCCCATCAACTGTGTGCATTCATAAAACAGATTTTTGTGCTCTTAAGGAGATATAATATATAATATAGGCTGAGGATTTGATACAGTGCTAATAAAATTAAATTTTTAAAAAGACCTGCCAAATGGGTAAGATGTTTGCCTTATATTAGTGACTATCATTTTGATGTGAAATCCACTTTAATGAACACCTGACAAAGAAAACTTTTAAAGGAATGATTATCTTTGACATGAATATATTCAGCTACTGTTTATACAATGAAATCTTAACTAGCTGGTAAAAATGGCACAATATTACGATGAGTATAGATAACACTATATAAAGAAAATGTAAAGGCTGCCTGAAGAGTTAATGACTAATTCTGTTGTCTGAGCTGGCGCTTCAGTGACGATTTGCTCTGAGAAAAGCTTATGTTTATGGTATTTTGGGTGCAGTCTGTAAATTTGAATTATACCTAGGGCCTCATCAATGCTGTGTATAAATTACAGAAATTACCAAAGCAAGAAAGCTTTATGTTAGCATTCTATTTTCAGATACAAGGTAAGATAATTATAATTTATTACCCAGTAACTGTATTTTATGTCTTAAAATTGAAAAATAAGGTATAAAATGGAAAGTATTTGAGTATGAAGGTAATGATACTTAAAAATGTTGACCTCACTGCATTTTTCACCTTTAGATGACATGCTAAAGCAAAGGTAAATAACTATTTTATTACACAGTGCTCTAATTATGTTCAGAGAGAAGGAATGAAAACTATAAATGGTTATAAAATATAGGCCATAATGACAGGTTAAGTTATTATTAGCCTGAAGTAAAGAAGGCTAAGTTTCGAATTTGTGAGTCCACAACTAAAGAAAAGATACATAAACAGGCAATCTATTCATTGTTCTTCATTTCCACAGAAGACAGCAGTTACATTAAATTGGTTAAGTAAAGAACATTCTCAGCAGTGTGGCAAAGAATAACAAAAGAAAATACAAATACTTCTCCTTGATGATTTTGAACAAAGAGGACATGCACTATAGGTAAAAATTTCCCTAGTGGCTGAGGTTTGAATGATATGCTTCTTGCTGATCATGTGATTCTATGGAAACATATTCTCTAAAATAATGCAATACTGTGTTGTCCCAAGCAGGTGGAAATGTCTTTTGTGTTTAATGTAAATTAAATGGTTTTAGCATTGAACTGCACTAATTTAGGAAGTTCCCACTGGTCATCAGGGAAATCCAAATGAGGACTGTGCATTCTGTGTCTCCCAGTTAATCATAGAGGAGGACATCACGGAGAAGTTGGGAAATGTAAACAAAGCGATTGAAAAATGGATAAGGACATTAAATAAAACTATTTTAGAACAATGATTTTCAATCTTGGTTGCAATTATAAACATTTGGGGAAGCTTTTTCAAAAATACCAATGCCTGAGTCCTGCTGGCTTGGGCTAGGACCCTGGCATAGGTCTTTTTAGAGCCAGGTATGAAAATCACTGTTTAGGACTTTTAAGGATCTTCAATGCTCATAAAATCAAGCAAAGTATGATGTAAAAAAATCTCGACACCATCTATTGTTTCAGAGTATTTTTTAAACATAAAATACAAATAAATACTATCAACTGCCCATCTAGCCACGGACCCATGACTGGTATGATTTAGTAGAAGTGTATGATGTAGTACTAAGAAGAAGAGCAATGAATCAGAACGGGTGCAACCTAGCCCTGGCTCCACCATTGGTGAGATGTGTGACTCTGGACAAGTTACTTTTTCACTCCGGACTTTAATTTCTTCATTCATAAAGTGAGCGAACTAAATAGCCTTCAGGTCTCTTCTGGTTTCCTGATTCTCTGGCAATATGTGATGATTGTGCAGCTTTTTGCAGGAATCTGTGCTTAAAACATATTTTCCCATTTGAAAGTTATAGCAACAGCCTTACAATAGAGAGTATCAAGGTATCTTATTAATTCTATTTCAGTATATTTCTAATAACCAGTTTTTTTAATTGAGGTATTGTTGGTTTACAATATTATATTAGTTTCAGGTATATAACACAGTGATTCAAAATTTTTATAGGTTATACTCCATTTAAAGTTATTATAAAATATTCGCTATATTCCCTGTGCTGTACAATGTATCCTTTTTCTTATTTATTTTATACATAGTAGTTTGTACCTCTTAAAACCCTACCCTTATCTTGCCCCTCCCCACTTCCCTCTCACCACTGGTAACCATTAGTTTGTACTCTATATCTGTGAGTCTGTTTCTGTTTTGTTATATTCATTCGTTTTATTTTTTAGATTCCACATACAAGTGATAACATACAGTATTTGTCTATCTCTATCTGACTTATTTCACTAGGCATAGTACCCTCCAGGTCCATCCATGTTGTTGCAAATGGCAAACTTTCATTCTTTTTTTATGGCTGAGTAGTATTTCGTTCCGTATTGTGTGTGTGTGTGTGTGTGTGTGTGTGTGTGTGTGTGTGTGTGTGTGTGTATCACATCTTCTTTATCCATTCATCTGTTGACGGATACTTAAGTTGCTTCCATATCTTGGCTATTGTAAATAATGCTGCTATGAACATTGGGGTGCATGTATCTTTTTAAATTGTTTTTGTTTTCTTTGGATATATACCTAGGAATGAAATTGCTGGATCATCTGGTAGTTCTATTTTTAGTGTTTTTGAGGAACTTCTGTAATGTTTTCCATAGGAACTGCACTACTTTGTATTCCTACCAACAGTGTACAAGGGTTCCCTTTTCCCCACATCCTCACCAACATTTGTTATTTATGGTCTTTTAGACATTCTGACAGGTGTGAGGTGATATCTCATTGTGATTTTGATTTGCATTTCTCTAGTGATTAGCAGTGTTGAGCATCTTTTCACATCTGTGTTGGCTATCTGTATGTCTTCTTTGGAAAAATATCTATTCAGGTCTTATGCCCATTTTTTAATAGGGTTGTTTGAGGTTTTTTGATATTGAGTTGTATGAGCTGTTTGTATATTTTGGATATTAACCTCTTATTGGTCATCGTTTGCAAATATTTTCTTCCATTCAGTAGGTTGTGTTTTCATTTTGTCGATGGTTTCCTTTGCTGTACAAAAGCTTTTAAGTTTAATCAGGACCCACTTGTTTATTTTTGCTTTTGTTTCCTTTGCCTTAGGAAACAGATCCAAAAAATATTGCTACAATTTATGTCAAAGAGTGTTCTGCCTATGTTTTCTTCTGGGAGTTTTTTGGTTTCCAGTTTCACAACCAGTTTTAAATGACTATTGACCTAAGTCAACTCATCAAGTTGAAGACAATATTTTGACAGACTTTATGCACGTGTAACTCAGCAAATATTTTTGAGCACCTATTGTGTTCCAGACACTGTTCTAGAAACTGTGATGATGCAAAGATAAAAGAGACACAGTCCTTATTGTCAATAAGTTGATGGTTCTGTAGAAAAGACAAAATGAAGAGTGGAGTCCAAGTTTTTTAACCTTTAAAAAGCACATACTTTTCTATCAATATTCCCACAAACAATAGCAATAGCCCTCGGGGAGAACTGTGGGAAATCTGTTCTTTTACTGGATTTGCTTCCCAAATAAGTTCTATAAATCTCCAAGGAACACTTCCATGTTCCACAATCTGTCCGATGATCATTGACCAATTGACTAGCCATCTTGATCTGGACGTTAGAGCTCCATATTCCACAGTTTATTTTTTGATGTCCTGTAAGTGCCTTTTAGTGCTGCTGCTGCTCTTCTTTGCTTCACACTAGATGCGTGCACAAAGTTCCCTTAATTCCCTAGAGCACAGCCAAGCCTACTGAAATACTTAACACTTAACTGAAGGCTTAGGGATAATTCAGGCACAACGTAGAAAGTACCTTTTAACTCAGCTGCCATTAAAAGAGACTTGCTACTCTTAGGATCTTCCATCAATATTAAATATAAATAAATTGATATTGTATGTCAGAGACTGTTCCATGTGTCAGGTCACCCCAGTTATCTACACATTGTGGAGTTTCTACACTTACCCCTCCTTTGTCTATTAACTGGGAAGAAGTCTGCCCTCTCCCAGTCCCTGCCCAGGCCTACCTCATCTCCCACCAAAGGATGATTGACAGTGGAAACACCCAATTCCTTCACCCTCACCCAGCCTCAGGGGAATAGACAAGACAATGCCACAGTTTAGAAGACATACTTCAAAGTCTGGGTTATTCAATAAAAAAACCCATAGATGCGTTGCCAAGAGTTCAGCCACGGTAAAGCTGTTCCAAGGCCATCCCAGATCTTCACTCTAACACGATGTTAAGTGAAAGCCCAAAATGGACTGTTCCAAACCAGTCTGTGAGAAAAAAATTCTCTTATAAAAGATATACATATCTCCTGGGTCGGGGTGGGAGGTGGGTTCAGAGGCAAGATTAAATACTTAGGAAAAAACTTAACATTATCTGTCTCTGTCTCTGCCAGGGTGTATTTATGCTAAAGACAACAGAATGTACAATGATCAGTGGCTTGTTTCACATCTCTGTCTGAAGTACTAGCTTTCAGATTAAAGATGACTTAATATTTTTCTCCAAGAACAATGGTGGTTGTTATGTTTATAAAAGTATTCTAGTGATTTTCCTAAAGCAAAAGAATCTGCTTCAAAGGTGAATGATTGTTTCCACTACTAACCCGTTTTAAATGATCTTTCCAGTTAAGAAAAAAACAAACTTGATTTCATTTTAATATCCTACTGTAAGGGTGAGAAAGGCCCCTATTTAGACTGGGGACAGTAGGAGTGAGGACAGAGGAGCCACCCAGGACAGAGAATGACTGAAGAGAGTGCTGAAGTTTGGGTAGGAGCCAATGACCTGAGGTAGGGAGGTCAGGAGAGCATGATTCAGACAGGTGGAGCAGCATTTGTGAAATCTTAGAGACCAGAGAGGAGGGTGCCTTCAAGAGGAGGTGACATTTTGGGTGCGAGTTTGCAGAGGGGGCGACATTTTGGTTGGGCAGTTTTGACATTTGCACCTATTTTGTGACTCTAAAAGTACCAAGCCATTAAACTTTGCTTTTTGAAAATCACTAGGTAATTTGTATTGTAAAGTGTAAAACAGACACTCTCACTCCCTTTCTTATTCAAAGTTGGGGGGGCGGCACCAGGGAGGGATGGTTAGGTTGAAACTACAATGAATTGTTGCAGACTCTATCAAAGACTCTGTAGTTTGTAAACTATTTCCAAATGGACATAAAAAGTCCTCTTACCTAAGGTTTTATCATGGAAGATTCTCTGTACCTAATACTGTACTGTAGGTATTCTATATACTTTTAATGATGAATGAATGAATCATTATGGGGAGGTTATGAAGGATTTTAATACAATTCCTTAAATAAGTGTCTCATTTCTAATCCTCCCAACCCCAAATAAGAGATTCAACTACCTTAATGAGATAATCTTACTTACATTATCTCATTTAATCATCATAATAACCCCATGAAGTACATAATGTGATTTTCATTTTATGGACGTAGAAACCTAAGCTCAAGGTAAGTGATCCAAGGTCACAGGTTAGAAATGAAAAAAAAGTGGGTTTTGAATCCAGGTCTGTTGCTTCTGTTTCATTAATTCAATAAACATCCACTGAAGCATGTCCACAATTTCTCCTATTGAAACCTCAATCGAAGCAACCCACTGTTGAAACTCTAAACCACACGAGGACAAGTACTTAGAAATAGACCCCATTATTGACTAGAACCATTTTGTGAACTATCTTAAAAGCTTCCAATATCTGTCACAAATAAAGAATTTAGAGGGATTCTGGTTGATCAATTGTATTCTATGACAAACTGTTCTACTCTGAGATATAAAGAAGGGTTGGTTGCCTTTAGTGGCCTCAACCTCTGTAAAGGTTATGATGCCTCCCCATCCCCTCAACCTCTCAAACATATTTCAAAAAAATGTTTTAATCTGATTTATAAAATCAGTGTAATGTAGTTTATTAAAGTATACTTCTCTCTCCTAATGACAGCTTACATGCTATTTTAACTTTTTGTGGTACCCTAAGCACATACTTAAATTTGCTCTTTGCTTAATCCAATCTGGGATACCAGATGCATTTGTACATTTTCTTTGGCATTGTGCTCTACTTGTATACTTGTTGATTAATTTGGAAACCAGAGATCAGTTGATAAACTAACCTACTGGATAAAGGCTATAATTTTATTCTCAAGTGGAAAGAGATTATGGTCTCCTGGGCTTCGAAGGGAGTAATACAAGCTACAGAAGCTTCTTTGCTCCTGCTCCAGGTGGGTGGAATGGTTGATGTGGTGTGGTGTGGTATGTAACTCGTGTGCCATAGAAATCTTGTTCAAAAACTGTGGCCTGTGTATTTTGGTATAGGAAATTTTGACACTTTTGAACATAAAATGTCTGAAGAGGTTCTTGCTGCCCCCAGTGAACTAGAAATTAACATTTTTGAAATAATGTCCTTGCCATCTTGAAACTTGAGCCTTGTTGGAAGATGGAGGGAACGAAAGTATCCACAGAACTGAGAAGTCATTGTGAGACCAAAAATCGAGGTATGCAGCTCCATATAATCAATGGATCAGTTTATCATAGGGTAACTTACTCACAGGGTAGGATCTGGATCGGGTGGACAATGATCTGGAAGCGTTCACAGCTGCACTCCTCACCACTGAGGGGCCATTGGATAATTTTATAGTTAACCTGGGGTATGAAAGTAGGTGCTTGGAAGCAGGACATGCATTCCTAAATCAAGATTTATGATTGGGTAACTAGTCTCGTGGTCACCAGGAATACGTCAGCAAGGGTTTTCATCATTGTTTGGGGACTAACAGAGCATAGAGGCCACCTGGTCCTAATGATTATTAAACAATACCTGTTAACTGCAAAGCTCTTGACGACAGAGAAGTGATTTACCACACAGTACAGTCCTGGGTAGGGTCAGTGAAAGGACAGGAGGAACTGTAAAACACAAGGTTGTGTCAGTTATGCTAACAGCCATATAAGCCTTCATTAATTATTTTTAAATCAGTGGTGGGAACTGTATAATCTTATAATTGTAACCTACCAATAAAGCTCTCTATACTCTTCTTAAAGAAACATATTACAAGCAATCTGAAATATATAATTGATTAACAATTAACTAGAAAAATTGTTAGACAACTAATACTCTATTGTATCGATAAAGACAGATAAATCTTGAGTTACAAATTAAGTCTTGTGTTAGATTTCTTTTCTTTCGTGAGGGTAAGGGGAAATCAGAACACAGAAATATTTTAAAATATCAGAATCATTATATTATGGAGGCAAGAAACCCAGATATTTTCCTGACATTGAGCAGTGCAAAATTTGGTTTGAAATATCCTGAACTCTGTGGATGTCCTGGCTCTGCCGTTTTCTAATTGTGTGACCTTAGGTAAGTCACTTCTTTAAAATTCAGTTACTTTATCTATAAAACAAGTATAATAATAGTACCTACTTCTAGGGCTCTTTTAAGGGTAAAATAAGAAATGCAGTCAAGTGTATAGCATAATGCTAGAATCTTGGACATTGTGTATGTTCAATAAATTAAATACTATTATAATTATTTTATTAAAAGCATTTTACAGTTCGTAGCACTAGCTGTTCTAATCAGAGCCATCTGTCAAAATTGAGAGTCAAGTGAGATCTGTATTTTCCTCCACAGTACCAGAGGTAACGACCTCCCTCCACAGAA
This sequence comes from Leucopleurus acutus, assembly GCF_964270905.1. Classification (NCBI taxonomy): domain Eukaryota; kingdom Metazoa; phylum Chordata; class Mammalia; order Artiodactyla; family Delphinidae; genus Leucopleurus; species Leucopleurus acutus. The sequence goes on along the minus strand of NC_139149.1, from coordinate 75,424,045 downwards.
TCCCCACACAGCACTTCACTCATACTTAAAGACTAGCATCTGATGTCTATAGTCAGAAATGACTATGGCTGGCTAGAAATGTCTGAGCCTGTCTTTCCCACTAGATTATAAATTCTGGAGGATAGGAACCATATATTTTGAATTGAATTTTAATTGCATCCCCAACTGCGATCACACTGCCTGCATATAGTTTAATGACCAGCAAAGATAAAATTTCAGTCAACAGTCCATCTCTGCAATCCTGAGTTGTACAATGGAACCTCCACCTGACCTGTCTCTAGTCAGGGACCCAGCACTCTAGGATGAATGCTAATGGGGGTCCTATATGGAGCTGCAGGGTGAGAACCTTCAAAGGGTGGGAAGAGGACCTGGCTTTGCTGGTCTTTGCAAAGAATATTTGTGATGGTATTATGAGACCTGAAGTCCTATTTCTGCTAATAAATCTGCTTCCCTTCTAAACATACATACTCATGCACAGGTACACACAACCACATGTAACCACATGCACCATCCTCCTCATTCAATGTTAGTCCTGACCTGAACTATAATTGGGCTCTTTATAATACCACTTGAATGGTGTAAAACTCCATGGAAATAAAATTAGAAAAGCCCATCATGTGGTGTGTTTATTGTAATGCATAGGTATATCCATTTTAGAAGTGGGTGGTATTTTACATGGCTTTTTGGTATTAGTTGAGGATAATGATTACTTCAGACCTTTTTCCTGATTTCGCTGTAGTGTTCTGGAGAGAAATTTTAGACATAAGTTATATAAAGATCTGAACACAATTCTGTCAATTCAATTCACCAAATCTCTTTTGAGCTTCTGTTACAAAGAATTGAACTAGGCAATATTGGGGATACATAAACAAGTAATAGGGCATAGTCCCTTGTCTTTAGAGAGGCCATAATTTAACATCATCACCATTGTCGAAGAGTATTTCTTAATGATTCCATTATACACAGTATGCTGTTTGGGGTATGAAGCTGGTTAAGCAAACATCAAAGCCTCCTCAAATCCTCTTTTGAAAAAGAGAATGTATATAAATGAATAAGTAATAATATGCGAGTTCCCAAGACTTACTCTTGACAAGCAGCACAAACACCAAAAATATGAAATGCATTCAGTTAAAAATTATAATGAAGCCTAATTTATCCAGTATTATCAAAGAATGAAAAATTTATGTGTTTTAATTTTTCTGATAATGGAAATGTTATTCCTTTTAAAGCACCAATCTTTTTAAATATTAACCAATGAAAGGTGTTTTTCTTTCTAAAATGTATGATCTATTTCCCCTGCGTTGTAAAATTATATATCCTGAACTAAATCTAACACTTTCTTAGTGAGACTGGAGTATCATTGTGAGCATAGTATGCTGTACTGTAAATAGGGAACTTTTCAGGAACAATATTGAGGTGTGCAGAGCTATTTTTCCATACTAAATGGACTCAGACTATACTTTTTTGGTTCATCATTTTACTTATTATAAGTATTTTTAAAAATCTTGTTCCCTTAGTGGTTTATCTGTCCCACTAAGTTACTATTGCTCTGCAGTAAACCACCCCAAATTTAGTGGCATAAAAAATTATTTTATTATGCTCTCAGATACTGTAGATCAAGAATTAAGAAAGGGTGTGTGGAGACAGTTCTCTGCTCTACGACACCTGGCCCCTGAGCTAGGAAGACTCAGGTGACTAGCAGTGACTTTAATAGCTGGAATCTGGAACAGCTGAGACTGGAGGATCTCTCTCCATGATCACTCACTCACCTGTCTGGCACCTGGGCTGGGACATCTAAAGGCTGGTCTCAGCTGCAACTATTGACTGGAACACCTACACATGGCCTCTTAACATGGTTTAAGATTTGCACAGCATGGTGACTGAGTTCTGAGATGGAAAGCCTCAAAATGGGGCTTCCAGAGGGTGAGAAACAGGTGTAAGCTTCACGGCCTTTCCTCATGGCCTCAGAAATCATACAACACCATTCTATTAGCAACAAATGAGTCATGAGTTCAGCCCAAAATTCAAGGAAACAAGATTTAGAGTTTACTTACTAATGGTGCAGTGGCAAGGTTACACTGCAGGAGAGCATGAGGGATGGGAGAGATTGCTGGGACCATCTTTGAAAAATACAATCTGTCAGCAGCCATTTCTTATCATTATCGATATATCTCCCCTGTAGGCTTCCCAAACGCTTAAGGTTTCAGTTCTAAACTTCTAAAGTGGCAAAACAAACTAGCTTTCCAAAATTGAACGTAAAATCAAATATGCAGTCATTTGGCTGAGGCAGTCATAAGGGTTCTCTTATGAATGAGGTGACTGAGTTTTAATATATGCACCTGATGGTAGCCACTCTGGCTGCCCTGAGGCTTTTCCTCACTGTTTTCCAAACAGTGCAGCCAGTGACAGAGATCTCAGGAGAAACCAAACAGCAGAAAAGGCACAAAAGAAGTCTAAAATTCCATATTTTCATTATGGAGATGATGATATTATCAATACATAAACATCACAAGGGGCTGTTGTGAGACTTTAGTCAGATGACATAGTAAAGAGCTTATTTCAATGCCTGGCACTCCCTGTGTGAGTGCTCACAAAGCTGTAAAATGCTTGCCGCAAACATTGGCTAGTAATTCCACATGGCAGTACCACTTTCCAAGTGGGTGAACTTGTGATAATTACTTAGGTTTATGACCCTCAGTTTTCTTACCTGTTAAGTGGGGAAACTGATGCCTTTCTGTGGGGTGGTTGTGAAGATTTGGTGAAATGATAAAAGAGAAGGGCACACTGCCAGGCACTTCACAAAGGTAGACTTCCTTTTTTTTTTTGAATTTTTGAATTTTATTTTATTTTTTTATACAGCAGGTTCTTATTAGTTATTCATTTTATACATATTAGTGTATACATGTCAATCCCAATCTCCCAATTTATCACACCACCACCACCACCCCGCCGCCACTTTCCCCACTTGGTGTCCATACGTTTGTTCTCTACATCTGTGTCTCAATTTCTGCCCAGCAAACCGGTTCATCTGTACCATTTTTCTAGGTTCCACATATATGCGTTAATATACAATATTTGTTTTTCTCTTTCTGACTTACTTCACTCTATATGACAGTCTCTAGATCCATCCACGTCTCTACAAATGACCCAATTTCGTTCCTTTTTAGGGCTGAGTAATATTCCATTGTATATATGTACCACATCTTCTTTATCCATTCATCTGTCGATGGGCATTTAGGTTGCTTCCATGACCTGGCTATTGTAAATAGTGCTGCAATGAACATTGGGGTGCATGTGTCTTTTTGAATTATGGTTTTCTCTGGGTATATGCCCAGTAGTGGGATTGCTGGGTCATATGGTAATTCTATTTTTGGTTTTTTAAGGAACCTCCATACTGTTCTCCATAGTGGCTGTATCAATTTACATTCCCACCAACAGTACAAGAGGGTTCCCTTTTCTCCACACCCTCTCCAGCATTTGTTGTTTGTAGATTTTCTGATGATGTCCATTCTAGCTGGTGTGAGATGATACATCATTGTAGTTTTGATTTGCATTTCTCTAATAATTAGTGATGTTGACCAGCTTTTCATGTGCTTCTTGGCCGTCTGTATGTCTTATTTGGAGAAATGTCTATTTAGGTCTTCTGCCCATTTTTGGATTGGGTTGTTTGTTTTTTTAATTTTGAGCTGCATGAGCTGTTTATATATTTTGGAAGTTATCCTTTGTCTGTTGATTCGTTTGCAAATATTTTCGCCCATTCTGAGGGTTGCCTTTTCATCTTGCTTGTAGTTTCCTTTGCTGTGCAAAAGCTTTGAAGTTTCATTAGGTCCCATTTGTTTATTTTTATTTCCATTACTCTAGGAGGTGGATCAAAAAAGATCTTGCTGTGATTTATGTCAAAGAGTGTTCTTCCTGTTTTCCTCTAAGAGTTTTATAGTGTCCGGTCTTACATTTAGGTCTCTAATCCATTTGAGTTTATTTTTGTGTATGGTGTTAGGGAGTGTTCTAATTTCATTCTTTTACATGTAGCTGTCCAGTTGTCCTAGCACCACTTATTGAAGATACTGTCTTTTCTCCATTGTATATCCTTGCCTCTTTTGTCATAGATTAGTTGACCATAGGTGTGTGGGTTTATCTCTGGGTTTTCTATCCTGTTTTATTGGTCTATATTTCTGTTTTTGTGCCAGTACCATATTGTCTTAATTACTGTAGCTTTGTAGTATAGTCTGAAGTCAGGGAATCTGATTCCTCCAGCTTCATTTTTTTCCCTCAAGACCACTTTTGCTATTCAGAGTCTTTGGTGTCTCCATACAAATTTTAAGATTTTTTTGTTCTAGTTCTGTAAAAACTGCCATTGGTAATTTGATAGGGATTGCATTGTATCTGTAGATTGCTTTGGGTAGTATAGTCATTTTCATAAAATTGATTCTTCCAATCCAAGAACATGGTATATCTCTCCATCTGTTTGTATCACCTTTAATTTCTTTTTTCAGTGTCTTATAGTTTTCTGCATACAGGACTTTTGTCTCCCTAGGTAGGTTTATTTCTAGGTATTTTATTCTTTTTGCTGCAGTGGTAAATGGGAGTGTTTCCTTAATTTCTCTTTCAGATTTTTCATCATTAGTGTATAGGAATGCAAGAGATTTCTGTGCATTCATTTTGTATCCTGAAACTTTACCAAATTCATTGATTAGCTCTAGTAGTTTTCTGGTAGCATCTTTAGGATTCTCTATGTATAGTATCATGTCATTTGCAAACAGTGACAGTTTTACTTCTTCTTTTCCAATTTATACTCATTTCATTTCTTTTTCTTCCCTGATTGCCGTGGCTAGAACTCCCAAAACTATGTCAGATAATAGTGGCGAGAGTGGACATCCTTGTCTTGTTCCTGATCTGAGAGGAAATGCTTTCAGTTTTTCACCATTGAGAATGATGTTTGCTGTGGGTTTATCATATATGGCCTTTATTATGTTGAGGTAGTTTCCCTCTATGCCCACTTTCTGGAGAGTTTTTATCATAAATGGGTGTTGAATTTTGTCAAAAGCTTTTTCTGCATCTATTGAGATGATCATATGGTTTTTATTCTTTAGTTTGTTAACATGGTGTATCACATTGATGATTTGCATATACTGAAGAATCCTTGCATCCCTGGGATAAATCCCACTTGATCATGGTGTATGATCATTTTAATGTGTTTGCTAGTATTTTGTTGAGATATTTGGCATCTATATTCATGGGTGCTATTGGTTTGTAATTTTCTTTCTTTTTAGTCTCTTTGTCTGGTTGTGGTATCAGGGTGATGGTGGCCTCATAGAATGAGTTTGGGAGTGTTCCTTCCTCTGCAACTTTTTGGAGGAGTTTGAGAAGGATGGGTATTAGCTCTTTTCTAAATGTTTGATAGAATTCACCTGTGAAACCATCTGGTCCTGGGCTTTTGTTTGTTGGAAGATTTTTCATCACAGTTTCAATTTCATTACTTGTGATTGGTCTGTTCATATTTTCTATTTCTTCCTGGTTCAGTCTTGGAAAGTTATACCTTTCTAAGTATTTGTCTGTTTCTTCCAGGTTTTCCATTTTATTGGCATAGGGTTGCTTGTAGTAGTCTCTTAGGATGCTTTGTATTTCTGTGGTGTCTGTTGTAACTTCTCTTTTATCATTTCTAATTTTATTGATTTGAGTCCTCTCCCTCTTTTTCTTGATGAGTCTCGCTAATGGTTTATCAGTTTTCTTTATCTTCTCAAAGAACCACCTTTTAGTTTTATTGATCTTTGCTATTGTTTTCTTTGTTTCTATTTCATTTATTTCTGCTCTGATCTTTATGATTTCTTTCCCTCTACTAACTTTGGGATTTGTTTGTTCTTCTTTCTCTAGTTCCTTTAGGTGTAAGGTTAGATTGTTTATTTGAGGTATTTGTTATTTCTTGAGGTAGGATGGTATTGCTATAATCTTCCCTCTTAGAACTCTTTTTGCCGCATCCCATAGGTTTTGGATTGTTGTGTGTTCACTGTCATTTGTCTCTAGGTATTTTTTTATTTCCTCTTTGATTTCTTCAGTGATCTCTTGGTTATTTAGTAACGTATTGCTTAGCCTCCATGTGTTTGTGTTTTTTACGTTTTTTTCCCTGTAATTGATTTCTAATCTCATAGCATTGTAGTCAGAAAAGATGCTTGATATGATTTCAGTTTTCTTAAATTTAACAAGGCTTGATTTGTGACCTAAGCTGTGATCTCTTCTGGAGAATGTTCCATGCACACTTGAGAAGAAAGTGTAATCTGCTGTTTTTGGATGGAATGTCCTATAAATATCAATTAAATATATCTGGTCTATTGTGTCATTTAAAGCTTGTGTTTCCTTATTAATTTTCTGTTTGGATGATCTGTCCATTGGTGTAAGTGAGGTGTTAAAGTCCCCCATTATTATTGTGTTACTGTCGATTTCCTCTTTTATAGCTGTTAGCAGTTGCCTTATGTATTGAGGTGCTCCTGTGTTGGGTGCATATCTATTTATAATTGTTATATCTTCTTCTTGGGTTGATCCCTTAATCATTATGTAGTGTCCTTCCTTGTCTCTTATAACATTCTTTATTTTAAAGTCTATTTTATCTGATATGAGTATTGCTACTCCAGCTTTCTTTTGATTTCCATTTTCATAGAATATCTTTTTCCATCCCATCACTTTTAGTCTGTATGTGTCCCTAGGTCTGAAGTGGGTCTCTTGTAGACAGCATATATATGGGTCTTGTTTTTGTATCCATTCAGCAAGCCTGTGTCTTTTGGTTGGAGCGTTTAATCCATTTACGTTTAAGGTAATTATCAATATGTGTGTTCCTGTGACCATTTTCTTAATTGTTTTGGGTTTGTTTTTGTAGGTCCTTTTCTTCTCTGTGTTTCCCACTTAGAGAAGTTCCTTTAGCATTTATTGTAGGGCTGTTTTGGTGGTGGTGAATTCTCTTAGCTTTGCTTGTCTGTAAAGCTTTTGATTTCTCCATTGAATCTGAATGAGATCCTTGCTGGGTAGAGTAATCTTGGTTGTAGGTTCTTCCCTTTCATCACTTTAAATATGGCATGCCACTCCCTTCTGGCTTGTTGAGTTTCTGCTGAGAAATCAGCTGTTAACCTTACGGGAGTTCCCTTGTATGTTATTTGTCTTTTTTCCCTTGCTGCTTTCAATAATTTTTCTTTTTCTTTAATTTTTGCCAGTTTGATTACTATGTGTCTTGGCGTATTTCTCCTTGGGTTTATCCTGTATGGGACTCTGCACTTCCTGGACTTGGGTGGCTATTTCCTTTCCCATGTTAGGGAAGTTTTCAACTATGATCTCGTCAAATATTTTCTCAGGTCCTTTCTCTCTCTCTTTTCCTTCTGGGACCCCTATAATGCAAATGTTGTTGTGTTTAATGTTGTCCTAGAGGTCTCTTAGGCTGTCTTCATTTCTTTTCATTCTTTTTTCTTTATTCTGTTCCACAGCAGTGAATTCCACCATTCTGTCTTCCAGGTCACTTATCCGTTCTTCTGACTCAGTTATTCTGCTATTGATTCCTTCTAGTGTAGTTTTCACTTTAGTTATTGTATTGTTCATCTCTGTTTGTTTGTTCTTTAATTCTTCTAGGTCTTTGTTAAACATTTCTTTCATCTTCTCCATCTTTGCCTCCATTCTTTTTCTGAGGTCCTGGATCATCTTCACTATCGTTACTCTGAATTCTTTTTCTGGAAGGTTGCCTCTCTCCACTTCATTTAGTTGTTTTTCTGGGGTTTTATCTTGTTCCTTAATCTGGTGCATAGCCTTCTGCCTTTTCATATTGTCTATCTTTCTGTGAATGTGGTTTTCATTCCACAGGCTGCAGAATTGTAGTTCTTCTTGCTTCTGCTGTCTGTCCTCTGGTGGATGAGGCTATCTAAGAGGCTTGTGCAAGTTTCCTGATGGGAAGGACTGATGGTGTGTAGAGCTGGCTCTTGCTCTGGTGGGCAGAGCTCAGTAAAACTTTAACCCACCTGTGTTCTGGTGGGTGGGGCTGGGTTCCCTCCCTGTTGGTTGTTTGGCCTGAGGCAACCCAGCACTGGAGCCTACCCAGGCTCTTTGGTGGGGCTAATGACGGACTCTGGGAGGGCTCATGCCAAGGAGTACTTCCCAGATCTTCTGCTGTCAGTGTCCTTGTCCTCATGGTGAGACACAGCCACCCCCCACTTCTGCAGGAGACCCTCCAACACTAGCAGGTAGGTCTGGTTCAGTCTCCTATTGGGTCACTGCTTCTTCCCCTGGGTCCCGATGCGCACACTACTTTGTGTGCCCTCCAAGAGTGGAGTCTCTGTTTCCCCCAGTCCTGTTGAAGTCCTGTAGTCAAATCCTGCTAGCCTTCAAAGACTGATTCTCTAGGAATTCCTCCTCCCATTGCTGGACCCCCAGGTTGGGAAGCCTGACGTGGGGCTCAGAACCTTCACTCCAGTGGGTGGACTTCTGTGGTATAAGTGTTCTCCAGTTTATGGGTCATCCACCCAGCATTTATCGCATTTTATTTTATTGTGATTGTGCCCCTCCTACCATCTCATTGTGGCTTCTCCTTTGTCTTTGGATGTGGGGTATCTTTTTTGGTGAGTTCCAGTGTCTTCCTGTCGATGATTGTTCAGCAGTTAGTTTTGATTCCGGTGCTCTCACAAGAGGGAGTGAGAGCATGTCCTTCTACTCCACCATCTTGAACCTGGTCTAGGCTTCCTTTTGTCTAGTGGACAAACTTGGGTTCTACTCTTAGCTTTTTTTTTTTTTTGTCAACTAATTCCCTAATGACTTTTGGGCAAGTTATATCAGGCCTTTGGAGCTCATTTTTCTCACACAAAGTGAAGAGTTGGACCAAGTGTATGTCTTTTAATTGTAAACTTCTTAGCAAAAGGTGACCCCCTCAGTGGGGCCATTGGTGATCATTTGAACTTGCCTTCCTCTTTTCTCCCATTGCTTGTTGGGGTCGCTGTGAGACCTGTGTTAGGAATCTTTGTGAGATGATGATGAGTGACTTGTCTACAGATAGGGAGAAATTTATCTACATGCATGGATACCTCCAGAAAATGTTGAGATCATTTTAAGTCAATAACACATAAAGATAAAATGTTCAGTTGTGTCTTCATGGCCTAGCCTGGTAGCAGCACAACATTTCTCTTGGTTGGTCAGAGCTCAGATACCTTCAAGTACCCAATCCTAAAACCCCCAACTTCCCACACTTTGTAGGAGCCTTTGGGTCAGCATTTATGCGTAAGAAAAATGGAGATTTGAGAGTTAATTTGAAAGGACTTAACTGTAACATTTAAAAAAAGAAAATCAATGAGAACAGAATGTTGAAAGCAGGAATGTCAAGCTCTAGGTTGACTGTTTAAATTGCCCAGGCTTGGGATTTCCTGTGTCTCTGCCAAGGCAGAAACTTACAAAAATGACTCCATTTTCTCCTTTGTATTTTGAAGGGAAGGTGATAAATGTCCAGGGTCTCAAATCCTACTTTTCCCTAAAGTATGCAAGAATTGATGGATAGCTAATGAACACGGATTCTATGATATATTGAACACGAGTTGTCTCCAGTGATGGGAAGAAAATTCCTTAAGAGTTTTGGTTTTCTAGACTATAAAGGGGACATAATACAGAATGAAGAAAAAAGCTTCCGAAAAGTAAGAATGTCCCTCTACAAAGAGCACTGAAGTGAAAAGGAAACGGCAGTGAGAAAGGATGGGGGTGGAAGATGATTCAGCCAGAGGGGGCTGGGTGAGTACTGTGGGCTGGCCTGCCGAGGTGTGAAGTAGGCGGGCAGCTATGACTAGCATTGAATGGAAGATAATTAAGAACAAGTTGGTACCAGTAACTGCCAGGGAAGGGAAGAGAATATGTCTAGAAAAAGCAGCTTTTTATTTCAATGCTGAATTAAAACACCTACCCATTAGAGGCTTGAGAATATCATTTTGAAATGAAAAAATATTTTCTGTAAACAGAATGCAGATGGTTGTGAAATTGTACATGCTTGCTTCTAATGTTGTGATGGAAAAGTTTTAAAACGACGTAAGTGTGCTGTATACTTTCTTAGAAAGAAACATATATGTTAAAATATCAGTCATTTTTTCAAAGGAAAAGCATTGCTGTTCAAAGCCATTCATCACACAAGTTATCAAGTTTCAGTTTGGGATCAGCTACACATATATATTTCTGAATCTTTTTCAAGAGAAAGGACTGCAAATTTAGCTTCAATTGTCCTTTAAATAGATTTCTGGATCGAAGAGCATTATAATTAAACTGCACCAAGTGTCACTGCAGAGAAGCTTCTAAATTATGGGTCTGAGGGGGGTAAGAAATGCTATTTGATTGCTTGACAATCAAAATCAGAAGATGTTCAGATATGCACAACCCAGACTTACTGTAATTATATCAGATGGAGAAGTGGGAGGAATAGGTGTAGCCTTGAATTCAATAATCAGTTGTTTATCTCTCTTTTGAAAAAAATTTTAAAGAAAAACTATTCATAAATACTCAAAATGTGTATTCACGAATAGTTTTTTTTTTTTTTTTTGCAGTACGTGGGCCTCTCACTGTTGTGGCCTCTCCCGTTGCAGAGCACAGGCTCCGGACACACACGCTCAGCGGCCATGGCTCACGGGCCCAGCCGCTCCGTGGCATGTGGGATCTTCCCCGACAGGGGCACAAACCCACATCCCCTGCATCGGCAGGTGGACTCTCAACCACTGCGCCACCAGGGAAGGCCACGAATAGTTTTGTAAAAGAAAAGACATATTAGCGAGTAATCAGTCCTTTCAGTGTGTCCCAGAAATAGGTTGTGAAAAAAATGGACATGGATATCATCAAAGTACTCTCAAAGTTTTAAATCTAGTACATTTAACTCTCCAACAATTACTTCATTTCAAATATAATGTCAGAAAGGATATTCGTAAGAGCTCTGAAATCTACTTGTCACAGTATTTTGTGCTCTATTTCACCCAGTTCTTGGTTCTCCTGAAACTGTTCTTTCTCTTAAAATGCGAAGGAATGTGTAGGAGATGCTCTCAGGACACTGCTCAGACATTTCAGAACCATTTTTGCCTCTTAAAGAAGCCCAAAAGTTGCCTCTTAGAAAGAAGCTGAGAATTTAATACTATACCAGCACCCTTACACAGTGTGTGACACCCTATTAGGTAGTACATACGAGAACAAATGTTAAACACTCGACTGGGAAATGTAGAAGCCTGAAAACTGTCAGGCTGAAAATGAAGACATAGTACATTTTTCATGATCCTTTCCCAAGTGAAAAACTAAAACCATAAATTTTCCATATAATACATATATGTGTAAACAAAATGATCCCATGTCCTTTGGATTGATCCTTTTTTTAACCTTTAACTAAAAATGGCTCTAGTTTCCATCTCACATAAAAGGGAAAGTCCAGTATCCTCCTACACCCCCCATATTTCTGGGGGTTTTCCTTCTCCTGGGCATTTTTCATTCCAGATTCTCATTACTGGCTTTGTGTACCAGTTGACAATTTTTTTCCTAGATAAGGTAAGTGAAATGTTGGATTTATTCAAAGACTATTAAGCAGCTTAAGAATTGGATTGAATGATTCTTTCTAAAAAGGGAGATTTCTAGACGGGTTTACACAACAGTATATGGTCCCATAGAGTGAAGCTTTAGATGACATAGAAAGACACTTTCATCTCAGTAAGGGGAAGATATTTCTGTGGGTCAGAGATTTCTCAAGATATTCTCTAGGGTTTAGGAATGCAGTAAGTCCCTCATCTCTGGCGTTATTCAAGTATTCACTGGCTTCATTAACTTGAAATCAACTCTCAGAAGCAGACCCTGAGATGAAGATTCACATATAAGTAGCTTATCTGGCAGGTGATCTCAGGAAAGACTGGTAGGAAATGAGGAAGTAAAACAAAAAAGGATGTTGGAAATAAAGGATATACTGTCACACAAGAGTCCACTGTGATAAAAGGAACTCTAATTTCACTTGGGAATTCTGGTGGCCAGTGTAAAATACTCACCTTAGTTAATCCCCCAACGAGCTGAGAGAGCTGGGGTATTTATACACGAATTTCCATCAGTGGTCGTTGAAAGCTACTCCAGGAGGGTATCATTCTCCTGCCACTTCTGGCCTGCCTGGCGGGAGGGGGGCAAAGCCGGCACTGGGGTTTCAAGAACTCCTACAGCAATTAAATGCTATGCTGGCAATTGAAAGCCAGACTGGCACACACTGAACTGGTAAGAGTGAAAGGATGTGGATCAGGGTCTCAGGAGTATCTATTATACTAGCTAAAAACTTGGGAAGGCTATTATAGAAGAGACTGCAATGTGACCACCCAAGGACTAAAGCAAGCCCAGATATATGTACTTACTGTTTTTTCAGTGTTTGTTTTTAAATTGAATTTGAGTGACTGTGGGTACTACCATGCTCTCTCCAATTTGCCTCAGGCCCCATCAGTCTCTCCTGGCTAGTTTCATACATTTACATTACTCATCTGCTCTTGGAGTTTGCCACCCCTGGAGGAAATTCAAATCTAAGATGATAGGCAGGTGTGAAGGTCACTGCCAACTGTGAAAATCTGTGATGCTATGACTAGATGATCCCTTAAACTCTTTGCAGCAATGAAAGTCTATAATTTAAGTATATGCTATCTTTTAAATTATCTCTGCAAGGCCCTTGAGGGCAGTAGCATAGGCCTGTAAATGCTCTTGATTGATTAAAATGCAATTATGCATTTCTAAATGCTAATAAACAGAGATATTCATGTATAAATTCACTGTACCACTATTACTGTTTGCACCATAAAAGTGTAGCTTGAACCAGCACATCAGAATAGATTACAAAGAGAAAATGCTTGGTATTCAGCAGGTTTGATATAGGTTCTACAGTCATACTCCAGTGAACCTGTTAAGATGAGCATGAACATTGATGCTCACCCACTTAGCCTTGGCTCACAAGGAAAGATGACCTTGGCAGACAACATTAAAGCTTTTAAAAACTGGCTTTGCATTATGTTAAGAGCAAGAAGCCTGACACACAAGACTATATACTGTATGATTCCATTTATATGACATTCTGGAAAAGGCAAAACTACAAGGAGAGAAATTGTCAGTAGTTTCCTAGAGGTGGAGGTGTTGACTACAGAGGGGCAGGAGGGGACTTTGTGGGGTGACAGAAGGGTCCTACGTCTTCCTTGTGGTGTAGTTATACTACTATACACATTTGCCAAACCTCATCAAACTGTACACCAAAAAAGGGTAAATTTTACTGTATTATATATTAAAACTCAATAAATCTGACATTTTAAAAGACTGGGAAAAAACCCTCCTAGGCCTCAGGCGAGCTCCTTACCTGCTGCTACAAGGGAAGGTTCCCAGCATCCTGGAAAAACAAGGGGAGGCTGGGTAGGACGTCTTCTGAAATGAGAAGAACATGTAGTTCCTGCTCCTAAGTTACCTCTTGTTTTTTAGCATTCAAAACGCTCTTTGCCTCTCAAATATGATAAAATAAGTCAGTGAATGAAATAAGACTCGTTCTGTTGTTGCTCTCGACTTCCTTCAACAGTCTCTGCCTTAGTCCTTTTACCTCCAGTGTTTTTCTCTAGGTCCTATTTCAGAATTCACATTTTATTATTTCGACATATTTGTTCTTTTACTTGTTTAAAGGAGATTTACAGAAGCTTTCTAATTTCCAAGTGAAATCCTAGACTATAAGAACCGTTAAGTCAGGAGGAGAGTTAACATGGTTTGACAGAGCCTGTAGGCCCCAAGATTCTACTTCAAAAATTGAAGGGCTTATCTTCTCTGTCAAATCCACTTCTCTTTTCTTAAATTCCCTATGCACAGCACATTCTTAAAGGACCTTGACCTAGATTCTCCCTTGGGTAAGCCTCTCTCTGGATGTGCTTACATCTGGGGCAGCTTCCAAAGGCACTAATCCGGGAGCAGGCCTCAGGACAGAGTGGCAGGTGCCGTTTGCATTTCCCTTCGTGACAAGGGAGAGCACTCATTCTGCTCTATTGAAGGGGGTGGGGGTGATGCAGGATGATTATAAGAACCTGGGGCGGGTACCAAGTGCTCTAGGTCTCTGTTTCCCTGTAGCATCTGGCACATTCCTCAGCCTCACGTTAGCTATTTTGGTGACTGTCAATTATTTGACTGATTGACCTCCACTCTCTGTGCCAGAACTTCCCTCCTCTACTGCTCTTGAGTGAGACTCATACTCATCCCTCATAATTCTGCTCCTCATCTTAAACCTCCGGAACCAGCCCTCCCCTCCTGAACAGCCCTAAAGTCTACACTAGGCGTCCCTTCTTTGAGCTTCCCTAAGACCTTCTGCTTATACTTATCATAGCCTAACCATTCTGTATTTTAATTGTATCCTGACTTCCCCACCTTGTTCCCCACCACCTCTCCCCCTACACTAGGCTATGAGCCTATAGAAGGCAAAGGTTTTTTTATTTCTGGTGTTTCTTTTTTTCCTATCTGGAACATTATAGATTCCTTATAAATGTTTGCCAGTGAATAAATAAGAATATACTCATGCTGGTTTTGGAAGTCTGCTTTATCAGGTGGAAATATCAACTACAAGTAAAAGAAAAGCTAGCTAACTTGTATTGGCTTGTATAAATAGACGTTTCTTTTTCTGGTGTAAAAAAATTTTGGAGAAAAGCAGCTGCTGACTGTGGTTTAGAGGTGCAAGTGGTCAGGGTCAGGGGCTCTGTGATTCACTTGGTCTTTCCTTTATGATCACAAGATAGTTCTTTATTTTTATTTATTTTTTATTTTTGGCAGTACGCAGGCCTCTCACTGTTGTGGCCTCTCCCGTTGCGGAGCACAGGCTCTGGACGCGCAGGCTCAGCGGCCATGGCTCACGGGCCCAGCCGCTCCGTGGCATGTGGGATCTTCCTGGACTGGGGCACGAACCCGTGTCCCCTGCATCGGCAGGCGGACTCTTAACCACTGTGCCACCTGGGAAGCCCTAAGTGCTCAACCTTTGAGATTAAGTGGAAAGAGGTTGCTTTCGTTTTCTATTGCTGTGTAACAAATTACCACAAACATAGCAACTTAACACCAATTTATCTTGCAACTTCTGTATGTCAGGAGTCTGGTCACTGGTTAACTGAGTTTTCTGCTCGAGAAATCACCAGGCTGCAATCAAGGTATCAACTGGGACTGCATGTCATCTGAGGCTTAGGGTCCTCTTTCAAGCTCACTGGTGGTTGGTAGAATGCATTTCCTAGGGCTGAGGTCTTCAGCTTCTGGAGGCTGCTCCAAGACAGTTCACAACATGGCTGTTTGCTTTCCTCTAAGAGCCCAACAGGAAATTGTCTCTCTTTTGAAAGATTCATCTGATTATGTCAGGCCCACACAGGATAATCTCCCTTTGATTGACTCAAAGGCAACTTATTAGTAACCTAATCATGGGGGCAATATCTCTTGATTCTGCCCATACTCCAAGGGAGGAGATTATACAGGGCATGTATATCAGGAGGCCATCTGAGAAGTCTGCCTTCCACAGGAGTGATGTCAACTGTGCCTTTCTCTTTCATCTGGAAAGCAATGGCTTCCCAGAATTCCCTTTAATAGAGTTCTGCTTACATCTCATTGGTTAGAGCTATATCACATGGCCACTTCTAGCTGTAAGAAAGGCTGGCAAAGGGGATATCTGGCTCTTCCAACTTCTATAGAGAAGGCAAGGAAAGGAGAGGGGATGGAAGTGGGTATTGGATTAGTCTATTAATAGACAAAATCACCCCGTCAGATCTCCTAGAGACCTTAATTATACAATGTTAGATCTAGAAAACTAGAATCTTCAGAAACTAAAGGTCATTCAGTACAACTTTCTGTTGATATTTTCTAGGTAATGAAGCCAAGGTCCCGAGAACTCATGCGACTTCCTTGAAGTCATGTATTATTTCCTTTGAAGGACCAACCAAAATTAAGTAACCCTAGCATATTCAGCTTCTTCAGGAGTTTAGTTTATCAAATCTCCAGGAAAAAAGTTATACAAATTAACTGATGATGGAATAATCTCTCTTGAAATCAATCACTGAGCCACTTTCCTGTCACATAAAACTGGTTTCTATATTCTAATCATGATTTGTGGAGCAACCAGCTTGGACAGGAGGGATGGCTGGTAAAGCATTAGACGTAGAGGATAAGTCTGCATGAATTCAGAGAAAGAAGACATATTCCTGGCCTGGGAAGTCAGGGAAAACATCAAAGAAGACTGGCATTTGAGATGGGCCTTAAAGGACAGGTAAAGTATAGCATGGGGAGATCAGAGGAGGGTATTCCAGGTAGAGAGAAACATAGAAACAGGAACATATGTGTTAAACTACAAAATGTGCAAGGAGAAAAGAGATCAACTTCATTTGACCAGGCTAGCTTCAGACAAATCTATAAAAGGCTGATTTATTAGCCTAGGAAAGAGGTAATGCTGACTTGAACTTGGAGGGTGACAGTGGGAATGAAAAGGATTGACAGTGGAATGGAAGGAGAGTTGTATGCAGTGATTGAACAGGACTTTTCATTGAGTCTGTAAGTAGAGTGTAGAAAGTGAGTCTTGTTGATCTCCCAGTTCCATGGCCAGTGCCTGCATATACTAAGTACTCAATAAATGCTTTGAGTTGAATTTATGAATGATTTGGGACAGAAGATAAAGGAAAGGATGGTATCAAGGACCATTTGAAGCTGGGTTGGAGGTTGGGAGGAGGTACAGGATTGAAAAGAGGGTGTGGAATTCAGTTTTAGACATGTTGAGCTCCAGGTGCCTCCTGAAACCCAGGGGTGGCACCCAGGGGTGCCTCTCTGATGTCTAGAGAGACACCCAAGAAGCAGATGTGTCTGGTTGTGTATACTGCAGTTTGCAGCTATGAGCACAGAAAAAGAAAGCAGTGGAAAACTTTGGTGGAATACCTACATTGAAGAGGGAAGAAGATAAGCCAGAACACGAGAATAAGGAGCTGCAGAACTGACTGGAGGAAAAAGATTGTGGCTCCAAGAAGACAAGGGGTAAAGGTATTTAAAGATGGTAGCCAACAGTTTCTGAACAAGGAGTTTTCAGAGAGAATGGAGAGAGAAACAGCAAGAGTTTTAGGAATGAGCAGGGAGGAAAAGAGGACAGCTAGTATAACGCACTTTTGGAAGTTTAATGATAAGAGGAAAATCAGATATGACAGAGTCAGGGGAAGGTGGTTTGGTTTATTTGCATTTTAGAATGAGAGTGACTTAGACAGAGCTTCTGTCTGGGGGAATGTATTAGAGGAAAAGGGGAGGGTGAGTATAAAGGAGATCATGCTAAGAGGGGAGTCATAGCATCTGGAGGGTGCTGAAGGCTGGATTGAGAGAGGAATTGTCTTTTGAAGCATGAGGAAGAAAAGAGGTGAGAAAAGGAAAGGAAGGCTTTCTCCATTGACCACCATGTTACCTCCCTGAGTCTCAGTCTCCTCATCCGTAAAGTCAAGTCGTTGGCCTAGGTGGACACAGAGTATGACAAACTATAATTTTTTGCTCTAGACATTTTATTTGGGATTCTCTCCCCTCCCGTGCTGTCTTCAACCAGTCATTGCCAATAATGGTGATAATAGCAATAATTGCAGACACTATTTATTGCATGCCTCAAAGATCAGATCCAGTTAGGATAAATTCTGAAAAGCTACATGGTGAAGAAATCATTTGACTGTAACTTGAAGGATGGCATGGATATGTATGTAGGTATTTTAAATGTCTTAGTACATATTATCTAAAATCTTACAGGTAATGCAGTATAATGTTTATTTTATTGTTTCTTCTATTTCTTTCCTGAGTTTAATCAACTCTCATTTTATTTCTTCCTAGTTTTGTGTGTGTGTGTGTGTGTGTGTGTGTGTGTGACCATTTCTGTACTTAGCTTTTGAATTTGTCATTCAAAGTTTTTTCATTATTCTCAAAAGCTTGTTTGAGGATATATAATTCAGTTTAGAGAGTTGTGTTACAGTTAGGGAGTTTTCTTCTATTGTACTCTGCCATTATTGGGGGCAGAAATTTGTATCAGTTGAACTGGATTCTTTCCTATTTCAGTAATTAAATGGAGACTAATCTGCATTTCTATGGACAGAGCTGGAGGTCTGGGGTTGTAGGATTCCTAGATCAAGAGTGCCCTCTTCTGTCAGTGTAGCAAAGTACGATTTCTTTTTTCTTTTTAAAATTTTATTTGTTTGTTTGTATGGTTTTTTCTTGTGGAAAAGAAATAATAGGGGTAGGGATTGGGTTTACCTCCATTTTGGAGGGAGAGAGGGTCTGACAGGTTCCTTAGTTCCCCCCTCAAGTTTTCCCCCCCACCCTTCATGATTTCCAGAGGAACCCTCTAGACCCTTTTCCTTTGGACCCTTTTCACTTGGAAGCTTTATTTTTCCAAGACTGTCTCCTTGCACCCTGCACACACAGTTAAGTGCCTTCCATGTAGTAAGTGCTCTACTTAGATGCAGACTTTCTCTTTCTGGTAGTTTTAAATCAATCCTAAGTCCACCACCATGGTTTTTCCCAAACTGACTTTGTTTACCTGAGAGGATTCATCAGCAGTATGGAAGGCAGCTTTCTGGGATTTAATGTTTGTTTTTCTATTTACAGTTAATTTGAAATTTGGACATTCTCTGTTTTCTAGTTATGCTGAAGACATGGGTTTTATGTCATTTTATTTGATCTCTTGTTCTCTGTGTGTGTGTGATTGTGTGTTTTCACAGGGGAGGGCAGTATGTTGGGAGATTTAGATTTACGCCACCACCATTATCTTGGCTACCTAGAATTCCTCCACAGTGTTCACTGTAAGTCTCTCTAATTTGCCAACAAAATACATAGGAGTCCACTGACTCAGATTATCTCATTGAGCTTTTTAAGCTTTTATCAATTAAGAATTAAATTGGGCTGCTGGTTAAGAGACCCAGAAAACAGTGGTTTAAACTAAACAGGGTTTTTTTGTGTGTGAAACAAGAGGTAGGTGGTAGTGGGCCTTGGTTGAGCAGCACAGTGATGTCAGTGTTGATATCTCTGTGACATCTTAACCTTTCCCTCATGGTTGCCATAGTTATGAGGGCTACTATACCTTCATCATACATCTAGAAGCCAGCTGGGAAGAGGCAGAGTGCAAAGGGCAAAAGGCATTTGTCAACTATCAACTCCATTTTAAAGATCTTTCCTGAAAGCCCCATGCAAAAATTTTTCCTTATGCCTGATTGTCCAGAGCTGGGCTAATGACAATCTCTAGCTGAAAGGAGAATGGGAAATGTAGGGTGCTGTATTTTTTTGGTTTTTGTTTTGTTTTGTTTTTCCTAAGCACATTATTGCCCACAACAAAATTGCGGAAGTAAGGGACGTGAGGGGGATATTGGGTAGGCAATTAGCAATTCTCCTATACAGCTCCCAAATTCCAGAGTCAGAGAGTTGCTGATCTCCCACCATTGACTCAGAGACAATTACTAGACTGATGATTACTGACCATCTTTGAGAGGTCCTGGGAGACGCCTATGTCAGGAAAAGGAAGAGAACGACAGAGGGACTAACCAGTTATGAAAAGGGCCAAAATAAAGCAACACTAAACCTCTGTCCCAGGCTGATTGACCCTTACCTCGGGAGGGAGCAAAAAAGAACCCAATAAGCAATTATTTTTTTAAAAAAGCACATTAAGGAATGTCCCAGTTTGTAAACAAGGACACAGTTCTTTTCTCTTTTCTCCACTCTTTCTCTTAATGGAAGTAATTCTATAATGAAATTAGTTCTTTAGGAGGTAAAGCCTAGTGGAGGGTCATCTGCTGCCAGTGAGGAAAGATCTAATGGGCTAAATTTATTTCCAAAATGACACTCCTGGGAACTCCCATATATGATGCCCTCATAGATACATATCTCCAGATAATCCATTTAAATTATCCATTTGAATTTGCTGAAATATGCACACCTTTGTGTACATATTGGCTACTTTTGTAAGTATACCAATCCTCTGTGTATCCCAAGATTCGTTTGAATCCTAAATGAGCCTTAAGGTTCATTTAAATGTATACAAAACCAGATACTGAAAAAATCTCCATACCCAAAGACAAACATCCAAGTTTATAAACACACTCATTTATTTACTCCAGCAGACAGAATCTTGGCTTATAATGACTACATTTTGATCCACAGGAAAATCTTAGGAGATGTGAACTTCTGGTTCTACCACTAGCTAACTGCTGTTTGGTGCAATCCAAACAGAATTGTTATCTTCTCTGAACATTGTTACCTCATCTTTAGAAGAATAGAATTGATATGAGTGTTTCCTCAAAGTTCTAAGAGCCTATGATTTTAGAGATTCTTTTATTCAATTAGCATTTGCTCAATGTCTGCTATGTGCTAGGCACTATTTTATGCACTACGGGCACGTTGTAGTCTAGTAATTGCGGTGGAGGATTTCAAGTCAATTAAAAGGAGAGGGTAAAAAAATACCTAGGAATATTAACCAAAAAGGTGAAAGACTTATACACTGAAAACTACAAAACATTGCTGAAAGAAATTAAAGACCTAAATAAATGAAAAGACATCCCATGTTCATGGGTGGCAAGACTTAATGTGAGGATGGCAGTCATACTCAAAGCAATCTACAGATTCAGCAAAATCTCTATCAAAACTCCAACGGCCCTTTTTGCAGACCTGGAAAAGCCAATCTTAAATTTCATATAGAATTGCAAGGGGCCCTGAAGAACCAAAACAATTTTAAAAAGAACAAAGAAGACCCACATTTTCTGATTTCAAAACTTACTACAAGCCCACAGTAATCAGAACAGTGTGATTCTGGCATAAAGATAGACCAAAAAATCAACAAATAGGATTGATAGTTCAGAAATAAACCCATACATCTACAGTCAGTATTTGACAAGGGTGCCAAGTCCATTTAATGGGAAAAGAGCAGTCTCTTCAGTAAATAGTTCTGGGATAGTTCCACATGCAAAAGAATGAAGTTGGACCCCTACCTCACACAATATACAAAAATTAACTCAAAGTGAATCAGTGACCTAAATATAAGAGCTGAAAACATAAATATCTTGCGAGAAAACATAGTAGAATATCTTCATGACCTTGGATTTGGCAATAGATTCTTAGATATGACACCAAAAACATGAGCAACAAAAGAAAAAATAGATAAATTGGATTTCATCAAAATTAAAAACTTTTGTGCCTCAAAGGACATTATCAAGAAAGTGAGAAGTCAGTCTAATGACTGGGAGAATATATTTGCAAATCATATATATGATAAAGAATTAATATCCGGAATATATAAAGAATTCCTCTAACTCAAAAACAAACAGCCCAATTAAAAACTGGGCAAAGGACTTGAATAGACATTTCTCCAGAGATATACAGATGGCCAATAGGCACATGAAAAGATGCTCAACATCACTAATCATTAAAGAAATGCAAGTCTAAATCACAATGAGATACCACCTCAAGCCCATTAGCGTGGTTATTATCGAAGAAGAAGAAGAAGGACGTGGGGGGAGGCGGTGGGGAGTAAGGAGGAGGGGGAGGAGGAGGAGGAAAATAACAAATGTTGGCAAGGATGTAGAGAAATTGGATCCCTCATCCATTACTGATGGTAATGTAAAATGGTGCAGCCAATGAGGAAACAGTTTGGTGGTTCTTCAAAAAGCTAAACATAAAATTACTATATGACCTAGCAAATTCAACTCATAGTTATATACCCAAAAGAATTAAAAACAGGAACTTGAACAGATACTCGTATGCAAATGCTGATTTCAGAATTATTCACAATAGCCAAAAGGTAGAAACAACCCAAGTGTCCATTACAAATGAACAGAAATAAAATGTGGTATATACATGTAATGGAATATTATTCAGCCACATAAAGGAATAAAGTTCTGATATATGCTCCAACAAGGAAGAACCTTGAAAACCTTATGCTAAGTGAAATAAGCCAGACATAAGAAGGACAATTATTATATGATTCCACTTATATGAAATATCTAGAATAGGCAAATTCATAGAGATAGAAAGTAGATTAGAGGGTACCAGGGGTTGAGAGAAGGGGAACAGGGAGTTACTGCTTAATGAATACAGAGTTTCATTTTGGGTGATGAAAATTTTGGAAACAGATAGTGATGATTGTTTGTCCAACATTGTGAATGTAATTAATGCCACTGAATTATACACTTAAAATTGGTTAAAATGGTAAATTTTATGTTGCATGTATTTTACCACAATAAAAATTTTAAAAACCCAGGAGGATAGCACTGCTAGATAGGGAAATTTGGAGGCAGATGGTCATACTTTATAGGAAGCTATTGGCTGCGCCTTAAGACACACATACAGATGAGTGCAGATGTGAACTTAAACATACATAAACATAACCCAGGTACCTAAACACAGATACCCAGATAAACACAAGAGTTTATACCTCTTGGTATGCACATACCTACAAACATACAGTTTGCACTTTTATATACAGACGGTTGATTTAAACCATCATCAGGATTTAACCTTCTGCTCAGTAGAGGTGCACACACATACACATTATGTCATGAAACAATATAGCCACACAGGTTAACCAAAGAACCTGTTCAACTAAAGAAAATCATGTTCTAGAGATGAAAGGAAACAAATGCCTACACATACAGAAAGATATTCCACAGAATACCCTGATGCATGATGTAACAGTAAAAGGGTTCAAGGGCATGTAAATGGGTTCACTGATTGGTAGGTGGGAGAAACAGGGTAGTAAGCAAAAAGCTAAGTGTTGTATGGAAGGGAGGATGACTGATATGGGTGAGTAGGAAAATGAGTGGGGATCATAAGAAAGCATTATGCAGCTTCTTTGTCAAAGAGATTCAAGACAATAAGCTTGAGTTGCCAAATTTTACTCTTTTATTTCTTACTATCCGATCTCTGGTTATCAGAGAACAAGCTGTACACTTACTTACCTTTATAATTGCACTAGTCCCTTCAACTGGTCCCAACAACATTCCAGGAGAGCTCTCAGGTGAAATCAGTGAGCTGCTTAGTATTCTTCCTGCCCAGTACAGTAGACCCTCCTCACACATTGTCTGAGCTCAGCAGTGGAAAATCGCCATGCCCATTGGCAGCCAGTCAGGGACCCAGAGTGAGGAGGGACTATCCAGACTGACCAAGGTCTTTTTAATGATGGTCCAGCTGAGGAAGTGAGATGCTGGGAATGGTGAGTCAGGAGCGAATGATCAGCATTTACAGCTGGTGCTCAAAGGGAGTAGCCAATAAGGGGAGACAGACAAGATCCTCCAGAGGAGCAGTAACATTGAGGTATAAGCGCAAGGCCTCCCCCAGAACACACCTTTTATGTTGATCCTGTTGTCCTTTGTGGTAGCAAAAGCTGTACCTTAGAAAGGGAGTTACTTATGGCAATACTAGCTAGAGTCTTGCAGAAAATCATGAAGGAGGCAAAGGGTCCTGCCACTAGTCTGTTTCCCGGCCTTTTCACCTCAGCACTGACACTTTATTTCCTTACCCCTCAGGGAATAATTCCCTTCTACCTCCTATTAAAATCCTGAGTGATTATGATAATTAACATCTTATCCTTCTCTGTTAGGAAAGCGATTTCTTAACTTACTGCTAAGCAGTAAAATCAGAATGAGTTACATACAATTATCAGTATTTCCTCTTTTTCAACCTGCTTCCGAAAACCAAAAAACAGCCTAGGCTAGTATAGGCTAATTATAATTATAATTCAGCAAACAAAGTGACATCTTGGTGTGTTCTGCTTTTTTTTTCTGAGTTTCATAATTTTTGGAAGAGAGTATACTGATTGAATAAAAGTTGGTCTTTAATAGAAAAGCAAGACTGGCTTTGATTTTTGAGTGTAGGTGTTATCTTTTTTAAAAGTATACTACTTTGAATTAATTTTTAAATGAATATAGCTGCTATAATTTTAACAGATATTAATAAAATTTGGGATGTGTGTTTGTATGTGTAAGTGACAGAGATATATGATTTTGCTGAGTGAAGTCTACAGGTCATAAAATCACTATTCTTAATACTGAAAGCAATTAAAAATGTTTTCATCATTGGGCTGTTATAAATCCATATTACATTATTTGAACTGTAAAGGATGTTGATTCTTGGATAAAATTATCATGTTGTGGCTCTTCATTTACTTTGAATTCAATTGTGGTGGAATTTCTTTGAAAATAATTTAACTTTTGTAAGCATGCATGCATGGATAACTCCAAAAATGAATATGAACTTGAAAAGCTGAACCTCTTCTGACAGCAGCTTGACTTATTCTGAAATGAATTAAGTAAGAGAAATATCAGAAGCATGTGCTCTCTTTTAGGTGTAACAAACTGGAGACAAATATTCTTGACTTGTGCCATTTGAGAAACGATTCTTCGTATCTTTGCATATAACTCACATGCCTACACAAAATATCACAAGCCAGCTGCCTCTGCAGGTTTCCTACTCAGAGGAAAGAAAGCAGACCATTGTCAGGGTGAGGGAGGTGAGGAATGAAGAGCAGCAGCTATGTATGGACTCCACAGTTAGCTTAAGCCAGGCGCTGAGACGAGGGCCTACTGGGAACTTGGGTCCCACCACCTCCCCACCACCCCCACCATGATGTCTGGGGCTCCTTCAGGTGCTCAGGCAAGGGGGCTGTCTGGAAGACAGAGCCAGTGTGGGTATCCAGGTGGTATTTTGTTTTGTTTTTTCTTTGAGATGCCTATGGATTAAAACTCTGTGTTTTTGCTTTAAACATTAGGGGTTTACGTTTTTTGCTTTAAAATTAAAAAATAAGTTTCTTTTTTTTAGAAAAATATCACTTGTTTACATAGAAAAATTTTAAAACACAGGTAAATAAAAAATAGTATATGTAGGGCTTCCCAGGTGGCGCAGTGGTTGAGAGTCTGCCTGCCGGTGCAGGGGACACGGGTTCGTGCCCCAGTCCGGGAAGATCCCACATGCTGCGGAGTGGCTGGGCCCGTGAGCCATGGCCGCTGTGCCTGCGCGTCCAGAGCCTGTGCTCCGCAACGGGAGAGGCCACAACAGTAAGAGGCCCGCGTACTGCAAAAAAAAAAAAAAGTGTATGTGAAATATCAGTTTACAAACCTTCCATGTCTAGAATATTCCCATTTTGATTTGATATATATTATGTATATAATCTTTCTTAAAATAAAAATGGGAATATTCTAGACATAGAGATTTGTAAACTGATGTTTTTACTTCATGTATAAGGAACATTGTTCAGCATTACTGAATAGACATCCATGGCATTGTTCACGACCATATGATATTTTATTAGAAGTAACATTATCATTATTATTATTATTTTTTGGCTGCGTTGGGTCTTCGTTGCCGCGCATGTGCTTTCTCTAGTTGTAGGGGGCTACTCTTCACCACGGTGCGCAGGCTTCTCATTGCCGTGGCTTCTCTTGTTGCGGAGCACGGGCTCTAGGCACACAGGCTCAGTGGTTGTGGCTCACGGGCTCTAGAGCACAGGCTCAGTAGTTGTGGCACACGGGCTTAGTTGCTCCACGGCATGTGGGATCTTCCCGGACCAGGGATCGAACTCGTGTCCCCTGCATTGGCAGGCGGATTCTTAACCACTGTGTCACCAGGGAAGCCCTAGAAGTAACATTATTAATTTACCTTCAGTTGCTGGACGTGTATCTCACGAAAGTGTTTCCCCATTATTAGCAATACAATGATAAATATACTTGTACATGCATCTGTTTATATTACCTGTTTATTTCCTTAGGATAAAATTCTAGAAGTAGAATTGTTGGCTATCCTCTTAAGATTTTTGATTCATATAGACAAATTTCCCTTCAGTAAAGTTCTTTCAATTTACATTCCAACCAGATGAGTGGCATCATGTTCATTTCTGTATACTCTCAAGAAAGTGGGGTATTCTTTTTTTTTTGCAGTACATGGGCCTCTCACCGTTGTGGCCTCTCCCGTTGCGGAGCACAGGCTCCGGATGTGCAGGCTCAGTGGCCATGGCTCACGGGCCCAGCTGCTCCGCGGCATGTGGGATCTTCCCGGACCGGGGCACAAACCCGTGTCCCCTGCATTGGCAGGCGGACTCTCAACCACTGCGCCACCAGGGAAGCCCAAAGTGGGGTATTCTTAAAATCTCATTTTAAAAGAAAATAAAAGGAAGAACTTGCACAGGAGCAATATATAAGTATAAATGAAGGAAATAAGAACAAGGCAATAGAAATAATGCTCTTTTCCTTAGACATATCCAACTCTGTTCAGATTCCTCTTTTATTTACTTATTTACTTAGGTCATGTTAGGGACATTGTGGTAGAGACAGTCACCAAACCTGTTTTCTTTTCCTCCTGTGCACACAGCTGGACTACATTTCCCAGGAACCCTTTGGGGGAAGTGTGATCATGAGTTCCAGCCAACAGAATGTGGGTGGAAATGATATATGTTGTTTCCAAGCCTGGGCCCTGATCCTCCCAGCTGTTCTCTTCCTTTGTCTGTCTGAGGCAGGGGAACCTGCAGAGGACTCTAAAACCCTGGAAGACGTCAGTCTCAGGAAGGAGGAGCCCAGTTCCTGAATCGCCTTATGGAAGGCCACTCATCAAATATGTACACAGAACTGTCACATAAGCAATTAATAAATTCTATTGTCTTAACCAGTGAGATTATAGAAAAACTATAAAATTCAAGTATACAAAAGAAAAAAAGTACCCAGAATTCCAAAGACCAGAGATAACTAATTGTTACAGAAATTAGTCTACCCTGACAAATCCAAGCCTGTTGCTGCTTTTAGTCAACCCAAATTGGAACTAGTGATTAATCATCTTCCTCCTTCTCGAATACCTGTTATGGAAAATAAAAATCTATTATATATACAGTAATTATCTTATGTATAAAAAACTGTTTATGTGTAAGGTATACTATATTCTTCTTTACATTCTTTTCACACTCAAATATTCATGTCAAAGGAGTAAAAAATTGACATAAGTAAATAATATCACTTATCTGATTTTGGATGATGTCAGCCTGTGTCAAAAATGCATACTTAGGGGCTTCCCTGGTGGCGCAGTGGTTGAGAGTCCGCCTGCCGATGCAGGGGACACGGGTTCGTGCCCCGGTCCGGGGGGGTCCCACATGCTGCGGAGCGGCTGGGCCCGTGAGCCATGGCCTCTGAGCTTGCGCATCCGGAGCCTGTGCTCCGCAACGGGAGAGACCACAGCAGTGGGAGGCCCACGTACCCCCCCCCAAAAAAAAAAAAAGCATACTTAGGTTTAAGGGAGAGACAGCTTTAACTAATCATTCCGTCTGTTCCCCAGATTCCTCAGCTTTGAAGTTAGGAAGACCATGTGATTAGCTGTGGCCAATGAAATGTGAGCAGAAGCCGCAGGTGGTCCTTCTGGGCAGAGGTAGTAAAAAACCCATCTGAGATTCTCCTCTCTCTCTATCCCTGCTGCAGTGACCAAGGAGCTGTTGTAGCCACAGGATGGCAGAAACTCCATCAACATGGTCCTTGAATAAGACGGCCTCCCCATCTGTAATGGGTATGTATCAAGAGCAAGAATTAAACCTTTCTTGTGTTAAGCCACTGGGATTTCAGATTAATTGGGTAACTGCAACATAAGCCTACCTTGTCCTGACTTACACAAGGCTCACACACTCTATGTATCTTGTTCATCCTCCACATCAAAAATTCCAAACGTCGTGGAGGCTCAAAGCCACCACTAATCATTCTCAGACCGGTTACATGGGATTTGACTTCCTAGCTATAAAGGTAAAGAATCAGGACTTTAGAGCAGAGACAGGTGAGAGCTCCCTTCTTGTGAGTGCAGGAGTGATATTAATGTGAATAAGAGGCAGATATAGTTTTGGATATTTCCAGGCCTAAAGTAACATGAAAAAAATGTATATTATGCTTACAGTATGTGAGAACCAATAATGGTATATGGACATATTGCTCTGCTAGGCAAGTACATTGTATCACTTACTCTCCACCAGTTAATCATGAAAAGCAATGTATGGCAAGGAGTGGAGAAGTTAGTTTACAAAAAGGGAATGTGAGATGAAGCACAGACCCTTTATACTCCTTCTGTATCTAATGGCTTTAAATGAATTCTCCTTAACTCATTGAATGATGCTTTTCTCTTGTATCTGAATTTTTTATAATGAGCATGTATTTTTTAAAATATATTTTTAAATTTATTTATTTTTATTTATTATTTATTTTTGGCTGTGTTGGGTCTTTGTTGCTGCACGTGGGCTTTCTCTAGTTGCGGCGAGCGGGAGCTACCCTTTACTGTGGCACGTGTGCTTCTCACTGCGGTGGCTTCTCTTGTTGTGGAGCATGGGCTCTAGGCGTGCAGGCTTCAGTAGTTGTGGCACGCGGGCTCAGTAGTTGTGACTCGCGGGTTCTAGAGCACAGGCTCAGTAGTTGTGGCTCACGGGAGGCTTAGTTGCTCCACGGCACGTGGGATCTTCCCGGACCAGGGATCGAACCCGTAGTTCGAATAATAGGAAGTCCCTATTATTTTTATAATTAGAAAAAGGTATTTCTATTTTGGAAAAATAAATCACTGTTGGTGAATGAAGAATTAATAATTGTTTCCGGGGCTTCCCTGGTGGTACGGTGGTTAAGAATCCGCCTGCCAATGCAGGGGACACAGGTTCGATCCCTGGCCCGGGAAGATCCCACATGCCGGAGCAACTAAGCCCATGCACCACAACTAGTGAGCCTGCGCTCTAAAGCCCATGTGCCACAACTACTGAAGCCCGCGCACCTAGAGCCTGTGCTCTGCAACAAGAGAAGCCGTGACAATGAGAAGCCCGCGCACCACAATGAAGAGTAGCCCCGCTCACCGCAACTAGAGAAAGCCTGCGTGCAGCAACAAAGACCCAATACAGCCAAAAATAAAAACAAATAAATAAATAAATTTATTTTTTAAAAAAGAATTGTTTCCTCCATTGACCTGGCAAAAACAGTGCTTATCAGCTTCCTTAACTATAATTCAAGGGCTAAGTTCCTTGACTGGCAGATGCAGGTTGTAATTCTAGAAGCAAGCACAGCAGGGAGGCACATCATAGAGGCTCAAATATGGGAGTTGCATATTGAATGACTACCTACCCTGTGCCTACTGATCCATCATCTCTGTCATTCTGGGATTATTTCATTTAGTTTCAAATGATATTCTTAGTACCTTTTGTGGGCTCTGGACTTGCCCATGAATTCACACTTGCCAGGGTCTAGAGATGCAATCATGGAATTGCCCAAAACCGTGAAAATCTGTGAATTTCTTGTTAAGTAAAATCTCTGTGCATAGACTTCACTTCACCATCATCATTATTCTCCCAGGTAAAACAAGGCAAGCAATTACATTGCCAATTCCCTATCTTTTTACATCTTTGTATTGCCTATTTACTGCATGTAGATAAGTATATCAGAAATTATCTTGTAATAGCTGTAAATAAAATTCTTCTTATCCTATTACCCATTTAGCTCCTTTTTCTGTGGCAAGTTATTTGCTGTCATTTCTTGGTCTATGAACAGCTGAAGGTCACTTTTTAGATAAGAAGTACAGCCAAAGTATCTCAATTTTCCCATTTTTAAAAAGTTTTGACTCACAGGAATGTAAGATAGGGTTTCATTTGTGATAATTACCAAATTTCAAGTAAGTGGTAAATGAAAATTGCCTGGTATTGTGTAAGGAGGGGGTTATTTAGAGTCTTTATGGGAAGCAATTGGTATTTTAAATAAGCCTGTCTGTAGACATCATGTGTCTAAAACTATTTTAAAGAGCTCTATGAAGCTCTATGCCTTTAAATTTATCTTACTATTATAGTCATTTTACTAGCTAAGGAACTGCAGCCATCTATCTCTGGCTGTCTCTTTCTGACACCCACAGATGTATATACACTCACCCACGTAAACCTACACTCTGACTCACATTCAAAACGATTGTCAAAAAATCCCCGCTCCTTGTCTAACTAAAGTGTTCCTTTCAAACACATGCTATTTGTTTGATCTATTTCCATGTTATCTGTGAGTCAGCTGAGTCTTGTCCGATCTACCCAGTAGACTAGAGCCTACATGTATGTTTTTTCATATGGATTTGGCAAACCCGATTCATATTCTAGCATATGGAAATCATAAAAGCCTGGTGAGCTATTTTTTTTACTGACCACACTTCTGACACCAAATATGTGGGGTTTTTCCTCACACCAACCAATTTTCAAACTCTCCAGACACCAACTAGGTGTTCCACAATGCAGTTCTGACACTAGCTGCCAGTTAGTGCAGACCCCATAGGTTAAGGACTCATTCCTACAAGACTGCCCCCACTTCAGACAACCATCTCAAGTCCCAGGCCACCTGTACTTCTGATCGACAGGCTATAAATTGGGTATTCCCATGACCTGCCTCTTCAGGTTCCATAATTTGATAGAACAGCTCACAGAACTCCGAAATAGTTTACTTGCTATTACCAGTTTATTACAAATGATGCAACTCAGGAGCAGCCAACTGGAAGGAGTGCACTGGACAAAGTATAAGGTGGTGGGGGGAAGGGGTGGCACAGAGCCCTCTGGGCATACCACCCTCCCAACACCTTGATGTGTTCACCAATTAGGAAACTCTCTGAAGTTTATCATTTAGGGGTTTTTAATGGAGGTTCCATACATGGGCATGATTGATTAAATCATTGAACATTTGTGATTAAGTCAATCTCCAGCCCCTCTCTTTCTCCTTTGGAGGTCAGTGGGGTGGGCTTAAAAGTTCTATCTCTCTAATCATAAGGTTGGTTGCACAACCAGCCCTCATCCTGAAGCTATCTAGGGGCCTACCAAGAGTCACCTCGTTAGCATATACAGCTCAGGTATGATTGAAAGGGGCTGCTATTGGTTTCTTAGATGCAAGACAAAATTCTAAAGTGCTGCTTAGTTCAATGAGTTCAATCATCAATGCTTGGCTGACTCAATGTCCTTTTTAAAATATGCCAACAAACCTAGGAACCCTAGTAGGGGTCATAGGAATAGGGCAGGCAGTTTGGTTTAGCAGGAGGGCTGGCCTCTTGGCCTGATTACCTCCTGATCCCCTGGTTCCCTTTCAAATCAGGACCAAATAGAAAAACATCAACCTTCCACCATTACCATCATCTTATCTTCAGAGACAACTTCTAACAGAGCTGACTTCCTTCCCATGGGCCCCAAATCATCTGAGTCATGGGCTCTAGGGCCTGATAAGTCTAACAGGAACCTGATGTGTATCAAAAATATCTATCAGAATGAAAACAACTTTTAATTAGATTGAGGGATAAAGAAGGGCATTTAAAACAATAGTCAACATCACGGTGCAGAATTTAAATATATGCTTATACCATTTGAGGTAAATGCTTGCTCAGCAAGAAACAGATTTCCATTTTTAACCACTCTTTTGTTGTGACCTCTGTATAGATTGCAATTGAGAGACCTATCTATAGGAACCTTAACATTTTCAGAAGTAGCACATGAATTTTCAGTGCATTCAAAAATACAGAGTAGTCTGAGGTTATCAAAATAGAGTCATATTTCAAAATAAGAAGTACTGTCAGTCAGGACAGCCCTACCAATTATAGCAACCCTGTTTCTGAAAGACTTAAGACCTGGGCCAGCCTCCATGGTAGCAAAGCAATGTTTTATCAAAATGGTATAATTAAGAATGTGTGGCAGTATTTTAACCCCTCCTCCCAAGAGTTCCACCACACTTTTTTAACATGTTTATAAATATTTGCTTTTGTGCCATTTTAGGGGGAGCTTTCCATACAAACATTTGGCTTCCAGTGAGTCATCCCCAGTCTGGTTCACACCCAAAAGCTGACTGCTTGGCTATCAATGAATATTGGGCTCAATAACTTGCCTTATTTTTATAATTGGCTTGAATGAAGGTGGAAAAGGTGGTAGAAGGAGAAAGACATATTCAGATAAATATAAGAACACTCTTGTTTCCTTACAAGAGTTTGACAACTATGCACCATAACCTAACTACCATTTAAGCTTAGCTCGATGCCAGATTGTGATGAATTTGTGTTTGGCCTTTAAAAAAGCATCTGGATAATTTTACCTAATAGTGTTACATTTTTCTAGTCATCATGTGTATTTTCTAGCTAAGGGCATCCCAGAATTCAAATTACTAACGAGAAGTTTTACTTTTACTGTTATAATTACAGTTATTGGATCCTAAAGCCATCAACTTAAAAAGCAACTGCAAGAATAAATCACCTTTCCGCCCATATTAAAATTGAAGAAAATAAGGGTCCTTAGATGAGATTTTAATTCTTTTCTGAACTGGAATTGCAAAACTTTTATTTTTGTAAATAAGGAAGCAACAGTTATTAAGCATATGAACTAGCAATGATTTCTATTTCCATTCCCAAAGGGCAAAATTTGGGAGTTGAAGTGGGACAGTATATATCCTGGAGGGAGGATATAGACATGGAAAGAAAAGAAACTAAAATTGCTT
Organism: Leucopleurus acutus; assembly: GCF_964270905.1. Lineage (NCBI taxonomy): Eukaryota > Metazoa > Chordata > Mammalia > Artiodactyla > Delphinidae > Leucopleurus > Leucopleurus acutus. The sequence continues at coordinate 75,391,586 of NC_139149.1, read as the reverse complement.
TGCATAATAATGTGAAATATAGAATTTCTTTTAAAGAGAAATAAGTACCTTGCAAATTAAGTGGAATATACTATTTATTCTTCTTTATTAGATTAGGAAGGATTGCAAATTCAGGCTCCCTATATCTTGAGTTGCACACTATGTTCCCAGTCATATTTTGTTTGCATATTATGTATTAAATGCTTAGGAATGATCTTTGTGCTCTCTTACCTTCCAAAAACATTCTTCCCATTTTTCTTGAAATGTATACTTCTCTCTGTCTACATTTCATTCTTCCCAGTGTTTATATGGACTTGGATATAAAACTATATCACTTTCTTCTTTACTTTAAGAAAAATGATCCTATTCATACACTGATGAATGGCAACTCTCACTTAGCCTTAGTGTGAAAGAGACAATAAGGAGTGGTGAGGACTGTGATAAAATAGAAAAACATATGCCCATCTGAAATGAGTATCTACTTCTAAGCACCAGAAAAAATGTCAATAGCCAGATCTTCCAATTTGTCAAAAAAAGTCTGAAAGTATTTCAATGTTTTTTTGGTTTTTTTTTTTGCGGTACGCGGGCCTCTCACTGTTGTGGCCTCTCCCGTTGCGGAGCACAGGCTCCGGACGCTCAGGCTCAGCGGCCATGGCTCACGGGCCCAGCCGCTCCGCGGCATGTGGGATCTTCCCGGACTGGGGCACGAACCTGTGTCCCCTGCATCGGCAGGCGGACTCTCAACCACTGTGCCACCAGGGAAGCCCCAATGTTTTATGAATAATTCAATGCTTTAAAAACAAGCAATTCCATTCTAAGAGGCTCAAAACAACAATAATTACCACTGGAAAACAAGGGAGATTAAATATGTATACTTCAACTCACACTGGGGGAGGAGAGATATAGAAGGTACTGAGAAACTTGGTGTCCTTCGTGGCCTGTCTTCTACCTCTCAGCCCATTACCAATACATGTACTGTCCCACAGAACACTTGAAGGGCCAAGGGTCATCTCTGATCCTCTTGTGGAAGCCTTCCCTAATTTGCTCCAGAGTGACCACTTCACATTTGAATTCATTCTTGCTGGGAGAGATGGAAAAATCTTAGGGGCAACTATAAGAATAAGAAAAATAAACTTATATTGAGAGTCGGTCACTACTAATTCTTTCACTCAGCCAATATTTACTGACTGCCTGCTATGTGCTAGAACTATAAAGTTTCTGTGACATGTTAGGCACTATGTAGGCACAGGAAAGAAATGTTTAAAAAAAGACAAAAATGCCTGCCCTTGCAGAAATTATATCCATTGGGAAGATAGACAATAAAAATGAATAAGTATGATATATGTTAGGTTAGATGGTGATAAATGCTATGGAGAAAACTAGGGTAGGAAAAGGTCATTTCTCTGACTCCCCAGTGTGTAATTGGAATAGATGTATTTGGTGACTTGCAGAACTTCCACACTGATCACTTGTACTGTGGGATAAAAGCTGTATTAGTGGGGAAGATCAAGTGGAATATCTGAAACATTTGCTCCCTTACCAAGATAGTAAATTAAAAATAATATCATATCCTGGGGGAAATGGCAGAGATTAGTGCTACCCTTTAAGACCTAAAGAATGTAGGGTGATAATGCTCATTTATCCCCATTTAATTCACCAGTCTTGCCCTGACAAAAATGTCTGATCCTGGGGAATACAAAACTCAACCAGATAGTTGCCCTAATTGCAGTTGCTATGCCAGATGTATCAATAATATCTCTGCTGGAACACATTAGTATGGCCTCAGGTACCTTGTGTTGATTAGCAGATGCCTTCATTTCCATTCCTATCAAGGAGAGGGAACAGATGCGTGTGAATAACACAGACACTTACAGTCTTGACCAGGGTTAATTCTTTTGCCTTTGGTCATGATTAAGCTGTAAGGAACCTGGACTGCCTGGACATTCTGCATATCATCACAGTGATCCACTATATTGGTGATATCATGTGTGGTGATTTTCAAGTATGCCCACAAATCCTTTGGTATTTCTTCCTTCAAGAGGTGGAGCTTAATTTCTCTCCCCTTGAGTGTGGATTGGACTTAGTGACTTGCTTCTAACAAATTGAGTAGTGCAGAAGTGATGATGTGTGACTTCTGAGACATTACAGCTTCATTCCTTGCTCTCTCTTGGGTCACTTGCTATTAGGGAAGTCAGGTACCATGTGATAAGGACACTGAAGTAGCTCTACAGAGAGGTTCATGTGGAAAGGAACTGAGGCCTCCTGCCAAAAGCCATTTAAGCCATCATAAAAGCAGATCCTCTAGCCCAGTCAAGCCTTCAGATGACTGCAGCCTTGGACAGCATCTTGCCTGTCCTCATGGGAGACCCTGAGCCAGGGTCACTCAGGTATACGACTCCTGAATTCCTGACCTACAAAAACTGTGAGATAATAAACATTTACTGTTTTAAGCTGCTATGTAATTTCAAAGAGAGCAGCAGATAACTACTACATCAGGTTAATCAGAGCAGGTGATTAAGCAGTGTCAAGAATGTTAGAGGCCTTGGCAAGAAACATGTGCTCTAGAGGGTAAAAGATATATCCTAAGAAGATTCAGAGGTTCTCCACCTCACTGTCTAGTGGAATGGGACATGCCAGGTGTCCCAGCACTAAGAAGCATAGTACCCAGTGGGCTTTTGGGGTTCTGGAGTCAGCATATTCAACCCTTGGAAATATTGCATTTAACCATTTCCTGAGTGACATGGAAGTCTGCCAGCTTTGAGTGGGGTCCAGAGGAAAAGCTCTGAAGAAGTCTCAGGCTATGGCACAAGGAGCACTGCTACTTGGGCCATACTGCCTAGCAGACCTATTAGAGGTATCTGTGGTGGGAGAAGAAATTTTGTGGCGCTTTCAGCAAGCCCTAATAAGAGAATCACCATGTAAACTGTAGAGTTCTGGAACAATGTCATGCCATCTGCAGCAGCGACCATTCAAAAAATAGTCCCTAATGTGCTGCTGTGCCCTGGTAGAGACAGAGTACCTGATCTTGGAATATCCAGTAACCATGCAGCCAGAACTATTAATCGTAAGGTGTGTTCTGTCAGATCCACTAAGTCATAGTCATGTGAGCCCCAGCAGAAGTCCAGCAAGACAGAAGTGATATATCTAGGATTGGTCCTGAGCAGGGCCAGACGACAAGTAAGCTGCCTAAGTAGATGGCTCAGATTCCTGTGTCACCCACCACTATGGCATTGTTGCCCCTTCCTCAGTTTACACATATGGTTGTTTTGGGGGGCAGGCAGGAAGATTCCCTTATGACCAGCTCTTGGAAGAGAAAAAACCTGTGCTTGGTACACAGATGGGTCAGCTTCATATGTGGTAAAGTCAGAAATGGACTGTTACACTATAACCCCATTCAAACATGGCCCTAGAAGACAGTAGTGAAAGGAAACTCTTCCAATAGGAAGAGATTTGTGGTACACCTAGTCATCTACTTTGTGTGGAAAGAAAAGTAGCCTGAAAAAAAATATATGGGACTCATATCAGTGACGAATAGTGTGGCTGCTTGCTTCAGAGTTTGGAAGGAGAAAGGTTAGAAAATTGAGAAGCAGATCTAGGGAAGAGATATGTGGATGGACCTGTAGGAGTCCATTTCTCCAGCTTCTGGAAGTATTAAAGGACTCCCATCTAGAAGATATTTTTAAAAACCTTCACATCTCAATTATAAGGAAAGAATCCAATTTTTAAATGGATTTGAACAGGCACTATCAAAGAGTATACACGAATGACAAGCACATGAAAAGATGTTTAACATCATTAGTCACTAGGGAAATGCAAGTTAAAACCAAAATTTAAAACACTATTTCACAGTTTTGAGGATAGCTGAAATTAAAAGACTCAGCACACTGTACACTTAAAACTAATACAATGTTGTTTACCAATTATATCAATTTTTTAAAAAATTTTTAAAGATTGAGTGCCTCAAGTGTTTGTGAAGATATAGAGGAACTGGAACTCTCATACACTTCTGGTGAGAATGTAAAATACTTTGGAAAATAATGTGGCCATTTCTTTCAAAATTAACCCATTACCTACTATATATAATCCAGCCATTTCACCTTTAGTTATCTACCCAAGAGAAAAGGAAACATATGTCTACATAAAGACCCATGTATATAGTGATTTCATAGAAGTTTTATTTGTAGCAGCCCAAAACTGGAAACAACCCAAATGTCCATTAATGGGTAAATAAATAAACAAATTTGGTATACAGATACAATGGAATGTTACTCAGCAGTGAAAATAAATGAACTCTAGAGTCATACAGCAACATGTATGAATCTCAAATAAATTATGCTGAGTGAAAGTGGCCAGATTAAAAAAGAGAACATACTGTATGATTTAGTTATCTAAAATTCTAGAAAATGTAAATTAACCTACAGTGACAGAAAGCAGATTAGTAGTTGCCAAGGTGGTGGGTGAGAGGGAAAGAAGAGGGTATTACAAAGGGACATAAGGAGTCTTTTGGGAATATGCTCATTAATTTACCAAATTGTACACTTGAAATATGTATAGTTATTGTATGTCATTGCGCTTCAATTAAGCTGTTAAAAGAAAAAAAGATTACATCTCATGTCAATGATATCCAGTACCTCACCCTTGGTATGATCGAAGACCATGATCTGGGAATGCCATTCCCACTATAAGTCACAGGGAAGTGACCTAAGTCAAGCCAGGGAGCTTAGATTCCCTGGAGTCAGTCAGGTCAGTGTTGCAGATTGTTGAGAGTTTTAAGTCAAGAGATGAGCAGATGGTATTCACTCATTCATCTAAAAAAGGTGTGTGTGTGTGTGTGTGTGTGTGTGTGTGTGTGTGTGTGTAAAATCTGTGTGGGCCAGGCATTATGCTAGGATCTGGAGACACAGAGCTGAATCAGATATAAATCCTATCCTTAAGGAAGTCAAGGTTATGAACCAGGTAAATGGAGCTTCTTAAGTTTGAGACCATCCAGAAGTATGTGAGGGTCTGATAGGATGAGCTGTGAGCGTGGAAGTGTCAGACCAAGATTAGGCAGAACTAGGGTTGGGCACCGAGGTAGAGCTACATTGATCCAAGGGGATCTCTAAGGATCCAGTTTCTGGCCTTTTGACATCTAATCTTGAGCCACTCAGCAAGGGTTGTGGGCAGGGACAGACTCCCTGACAAGGAGTGGGTAGCGTAGGTGCCCCCAGATATGTCTATACAATGAGCCAAAGAATGAAAGTGCACATGTATGGTAATGGTCAAAGTGAAGAATACTAAAGAAACTGGCTGGCCTAGAGTAGAAAGTTCATAGTAGAGAAGAGAGAAAAATAATGCTCCAGGAAACAGTTTGGGGATTGGAGGAGTAGACTCAAATTGGAATCAAAGGGGCTCTTAAAATCCAGTCTGAACAAGTGGAGCTCAGTGGGTACCAGACAGGGATTAGCACAATGGAGAGCAGAGAAGCAGAGTCTTCCTCAGGGTAGTTAGGGTTGTAGCCAGATCAAAGGATGAATGGGAAGACTTCCTTGTGGCTATGAACTCAGAAAGAATAGCCAAGGACTCACAGCCAGTCAGAGGAATACATTAAAAAGAGTCAGGGCCACTGTTTAACCAAATGATAGGGGGAGGAGCCAGTCCTTGCTCATTAGGCAGGGCATGCATAGATGACCTTTGAGGAAGGAAGTCAAGGGGCTTTTGACAAGGAGCCTAGGAGAAGGTATTCAGATCAGGGCAGAAGTAGGTGCCTGTGGGGTACTGATGGGAGATGCTCAGGTGTGGCGGGGGAGGCCAGACTAAGAGGGATAAAAGCCAAAGATTACAGCCAATTTTTAAAAAGAAGTAGGATACACAGGGACTAGAGTGGGATAAGTGGCCCTGTGAATCTGGGTTGGCCATGCAACTTGATTTGGTCAATGGACATTAGCAAATATGACATATGCAGAGGCTTAAAAAGTGCTGGGCATTGGGACTTAGCATTTTGCTGATGTTGGGAACACTGTCAGCTACCATCATATAAATGACCTTGGGCTAGTCTGTTGGATGATGATAGACATGTGGCCCAGTTACAGCCATTGCTCCAGCCAACAACCAGCCAACCACCAGGTGTGTTCATGGGACCATTGAGTGTCAGCTGATCACAGATGCATGACTAAGCCCTGCTGAGGGCAGAAGAGCTGCGCAGCTGAGTCCATCCCAAATTGGCAACCCAAAGAATTGTGAGCAAATAATTGACTGCTGTTTTAAGCCACTAAGTTTTGAGGAAATTTGCTGTGTAGCGAATGCTGACTGGTACATTCTACTCTGTATCCCTTTGACTTCATTCCAAGGGAGGTCTGTGCTAAGCATACCCTGTCTGTCTCTGACTGGCTCTGCAAATATTCAGGGAGAGGTCAGTGGTATCTTGGGGATAGAGAAAGATGACATGGGATGGGGACAGTGTGACATAAGGAGAGGATGACATGGGGGTAGAGCCAGTGTGACATGAGGGCAAGGATCCTCACATGATAAGGGTCAGTGTGACATGGGGGAGGGCTCAGTGTGTTAGGTGAGGGGGTCTGTACCTCATAGAAGAGGGAGTTTATTTTTAAGCTGAAGGCTGGTAAATGTCACACAGAGAGGTAGAGATCAGCCACACTGAGTGAGGACAGGTGAGTAAACCTAAGGGAACCAGGGGGCTGAAGTATTACTAGAGACAGTAGACTAGGGCAGGCAGGATTGGCCAGTTGAGATTTCTCTTTGCTAATAAAGGAGAACAAAGTTCTTGGTTTATAGTACATCCCCCTGGGGGTCAGGCATCTCACCCTGGATAAATTTCCCACACTGCAGTGGGAAGGCAGACCCTCTAGAGAGATAGGGACTGTCTTTCCTCCCTCTGATGTCATCCTCCCTTAGTTCAGAGCCACTTGCTCCCTTGAACCTCCCCACCCCTTTTTGTAATTTCTCCCCTTGCAAAGCTTCCAGAGCATCAGGCTGGTTGGTAGTTCACTCCCTTCCCAGGTCTTCTCGCTGGAAGAGGGTGTGGAGACAGCAGACATGAACAGCCTCCTCACTACTCTGACAGTGACTGGTGAGTGCAGGTTCCGACTTTGGCTTAAAATTTTGAAAAGGTCATATTGGAAGAAAGTGTAGGATCTCTTCACCCCTAGATAACAGGGGTGAAGAGATCATCAGAAAGATAAGAATTCAGGACCCCAGGGATTGGTAGTTTCCTAGCACATTCAGAGATAACTAGAGTCCACTGATTTTTCCCCTGGCTCCACCAGCACAAGAGAAGATTCAGACCAAGATGAAACTTTACACAAATAGATGGTGGATATTGGCAAAAAATGTGATTTTGCTGTATAGCTGGGAAGGAAGCTTGAAGAAAAGAAGGAAGAATCAAAAGGAAGAAAGGAAGGGAGAGGAGGAGTGAGTAAGAAGGAGGACACAAATACAGAGGGAAGTCCAAGGAGAAATTAACAAAAGGATTCTAAAATAGTTTAATAGTACTTTAAATACCAAAAACACATTGACCATTTCAAAGCACTTCCACATAAAACATCTTCCACATAAAACATCTCAGCACTTCCACATAAAACATAAAACGTTCCATGCTCTGGAACGTCTGCCCCTGTCTCTAAGATTCTGCCTTCCTTCCCCATCTGACAGCAGTAACAGCAACAACCGTAACACCAACACCAGAGCAAGCAAAATCAGTCAGGCAGTTCAGCCAGGCGAACAGCAAAATCGTATCAACTTTTCTGGTTTTCCTGAACTCAGAAAATGAGGCTTGTTTGGGGACCCCGATCCACAAACAATGGGTTCTCACTGCAGCGCACTGCTTCTTACTGTGAGTGATGGGGGTCCGGGAGGGAGAGGTGTTCCCCCTTAGTCACTGGGATTGCTCAGCCCTGAAGATACTTGCCCAGGGGACTCTCAAGCCTAAGAAGTGGTTGGAAGGAGGAAGGAAATAGTTCTAGGTGGTTATGAGTTAGATTTCTGGGTAGGATGATGTAGACGGAGGGGATTGGGGAAGCTGAGGACCAGGGAATGAACCAATAGGGAAGAAAAGACTATATGCAATGTGGTACGGATCAAAGAATTATAGAACAGCAATGGAAATTGTCATTTGCCAGGCAAGGAGATGGGGGTCTTGGCAAGTTTAGGAAGGAACTTGTGTAAATTCACAAAGCAAGTTAGGGCGAGAAAGGATGCAAGTTGAACAATAGAATAATATCTATTTCCTCTACTAATCCTTCATGGCCTGTTCTAGATTTCTTGAGATAGAGATTGCTACTTTAAAAGGGAGTTTCCAAAACAAGATGACGAACCTAAGACCCATGCTTGCTATCCAACATCCAAGCTTCACCTGGGATTCTGCTGAGCATGGCATCATGCTCATCAAGCTGACAGATCCCCTAAAGCTCAATGATCAGGTGAAGCTGGTGGTTCTGCCCCGTACCACGACTGACAGAAGACTGAACAATTGCACAGTCTTTGGCTGGGGCTGGTCATGGAAGAATTCCAGTGAGTGACCCTCAAGACAGACGCTTAGTGCTCCTTGAATGTCTGCTCAGTGAGGATTATCAGATAATTGTTACTATAGATCAAGAAAGGTGTTAGGGTCCTGAGAACTTATATATCTTAACTTCTAATTTTATTCGTGTGGAAATTGAGGCCCAAATTGGTGATAAGATATACCTAGGGGTAACATGACTATTTATGGCTGGAGGTCTCTAGAATCCAGTATTCTTGACTCATTTACCACTCAGATGTGGGTGAAGGGGTGTATGGGTGAGGAAGGGGTTGGAGGGTCACCCTGCTGGTAATGCTGAATGTGGCTCATTCATTAGAAACTTACAGACATGCATTTACAAGTAAAAGCATGCACGGTTACAAGCCCAAGGCATGTAGTTTACAACACTGGCACCAAATGTTGGTGTTCTCATTTTGTCTCTTTTCTTCTTCTCTGGTTCCTTTTCATTTTGGTTTTTTCTTTCATTGAATGATAGAGAGGTCAATTACAGGTAAGAGGAAGGGAAGGAGAGAAGAAAGGGAGATGGATATGTGAAGGATCAAAGGAAAACAAAGTCCCGCTCTCCCCTCCCCCCCACCCCGTGTATGTGCATGTGCTCAGATGTAAAACCTGATGTCGAGATAAACCAGACTGTCTTTTGCTTCCCTAATGAATATTGCCAAGATTCCCCTATAGGAAAAATGCCTTTTAAAATCACAGACAACATGTTCTGTGCAGGATCATCTCTGGAGAGCACACACTCATGTCAGGTAACTCTTTTCCCTTGGCCCCTCCTAAGTTTGCTCTTTCCTGTCTACATCCAAGAAGAGATCAAGGTAATTGCGGTCCAGGAAGGAATGTGTCCTCCTTCCAATCATGAATGAACTTAGATGTCAAGGTGGAAATAGCTGAGTGTTCTCATTTCTCCATGGCTTCCTCTGATGTAGCCTAGGGTGAGTGATGGGATGGGCCCAAGATGGCCACCAGATATTTCTTCCAACCTTTATCACCTAAATCTTTCTGTTCTGGGCTCCTCAGATGGGGACTTGGTACTAGGTCATCTTTGTTCTGGCTACTCTTCCTGACCCATCTTTCCTCTTTCTAACAGGAAGTAGCTGTTGCCCCAATTCTGTGCCAGTATCAGCTCCAAGGGATCTTATCCTGGTCAGAAGGGTATATTCTGAGAGGTGATGTTGGCCACTACACCAAGGTTTCTCACTATACAGACTGGATCCTCAAAGTCATCAACACCTACTGAGCTCTCTCTATTCCCTCTCCCAGCAACCTCAGAATTGGGTCTACCATGCTTGACCCTTTGTTCCCTCTAGCCTCAGAACAAGATGGGAATAGACTCTTTGGCTATAAGAAGTTTTCTGTTCCTTCTTTTCTCTTGACTGTTCTTCTCCTTTCTCAGTCCCAGCCTGAATGATCATCAAAGGATTTGAGCTGAATAACATTCTGATAAATGGGATGACTTCTCACCACTCCTTTCCTCTCTTCCTACTTTCTACTTACCTGCTGTGTTTCCTCAGACTTTTCTGGAGCTGTTCTCCCCACCACAACCCTCCAGAGAACATATGGGCCTTAGGAATGTGACAGTGAGATTGTGAGCACCTGTAGGGTGACTCCTTTGTCTGACATCACTTAGTGTTGAGTCAGGCTTCAGCCTGTGCTCTCTCACTCTATCATATCTAATAAGGTGGTAGCAAATTCTGGGATGTTAAATAGGCTGCTGGCAATATTATTCTTAGAAATGGAGGCTAGAATTTTATGGCAATGAGAATTATAAAGGCTTCAAAAGGATTAGGAGATGAAGCATAAGGGGCTGAGGGAGGAGTTAAATGGGTAAGACCACCAATAGGAAAAGATGAATAATCTCCTGAGAGATCTTTCCTAATGTAAGCACAGAAAAATCTAAGATAGATGGCTAGAAAGAGAATAGTAGAAACAACAAGGAAATACTGAAACCTAGGTGGCTATAATTGTGTTCCTGTGTGTGCATGTGTGCGTGAGTGTGCATATGTACATATGCATGTGTAGATTAGAGGGGGTGTGCACAGAATGATCTCACTGAACTAAAATCTTTCCTATACCGATTGCCAGTTCAGCTGATTTTCTTCAAACTCTGCTCTTATCCTACATTTATAAATTATTAAATTTTTTAAAAACTAAAATATGTCCTATACTGTCATTATAACAATTTGTTCTGGAAACGTTTAAGACAAGAAGTTGCAAAAATTATTACAAGAGAGTTGCTGTGTACCTAATATTGCCCCAATGATAGTATCTCCTATAACCACAGTAACATGTCAAAACCAGGAAATTCACAGTGGTATTGTACAATGCTATTCACTCAGTGGTATTGTACAATGCTATTCACTCACTGGATTTTGCCAGTCTTTCTTTATATACACTCTTTTTAGGGGCTAAAATTTGAAATCTTACCACGATTGTGGATTCCTGTAACCATCACCACAATCAGAATCCAGAACTGTTCCATCACAAGAAAGAAACTTCTTTGTGTTACACTTAAATAACCACACCCTCTTCCAATCCTAACGCTTTGCAACCACTGATCTATTCTCCAATCACTATAATTTTGTCTTTGAGAGTGTTATACAATATGTAATCCATATGACTCCACTGCTCTTTTTTTCATTCATGGTGTTCCAAGTGTCCTTTCCTTATCATTTCCTTTCTGTCTGAAGAATTTCATTTAGCCATTCTTGTAGAACAGGTCTGCTGGTGACAGATTCTCTTAGTGTTTCTTCACTTTCCTTCTGAAGGATATATTTTACTGGATAAAGAATTCTGGATTGACAATGCTTTTATTTCAGGACTTGAAAAATCTTTGCCTCTTCCTTCTGTCCTTCAAGTTTCTGAGGGGAAATCTGCTGCTGTTTGAATCATTGTTCCTCAGTCGGTAATGCATTGTTTCTCTCTGGCTGTGGTTGCTTACAAAAGTTTTTCTTTGTCCTTCATTTTCAGAAGTTTGATTATGATGTATCTGGGTGTGACTCCCTTAAAATTTATTCTATTTGGGGTACACTCAATTTCTCAAATCTGGAGGTTTATATCTTTTACCGAATTTGAGCCATCGTTTCTTCAAATGTTTTTCTGCTCAGTGTTCTTTTCCTTCTTCTGAAACTGATAACATGAATGTTAGATCTTCTGTTACTACCCCACAGGTCCCCAGGGATCTATTCATTTTTTATAAATCTCTTTTCTTTCTGTTGTTTGTATTGATAATTTCTATTGCTCTATCTTTAAGTTCACTTGATTCTTCTGGCATCCCATTTCGCTATTGAGCCATTGTTTTAATTATGTTTTTTATACTTTATGATGCTTTCACATCTTGGGGGCCATGCCAAGCAGAGACAGACTGGCCCTCCCAGAACTAACTAATTCCTTGAGATAGCAAATGACTCCCCTACCTTGTGCTTTTTATAAGCAAGCCAACCAATCCAGAGCCCATACACCCAACAACCTCTTTTACCTAACATTCACACATCAAGCCAATATTTCCCCTGCCCTAAATCAATCCTGGGGCCAAGTACTGGACAAGTAGAGACCACCACTGTAACCCTGAGCCCCCTGAAGTCATTAAAACTATCCAATCCTAAGGTTGCTCAAACTTGCCTACCCATTCCTCCTTCTTTTGGAAGCTAAAATGGCTTCTGCCCATGCTTTCCCCTCACACCTCCTGCCTCCTACCTGACCCTGGCACTTCTTCATCTATCCCTGCACGGCACAGCATGCCCCTTAAATGAACTCTTCCTTCAATAGCATTGACCTCTCAGTGTCCTCACTCAGTTTCCTCTATAAATTAAATCCTGGGTACTCTCAAAACACCCACCAATGAGTTTTTATTTCAGTTTTTATATTTTTAAGTTCTAAAATTCCCATTTGGTTCTTCTTTATATATTCTATAAATATTTTCTAAGATTTTCTGTGTTTTTCATTTGATTCAAGAGTATTTGTAATTGCTTATTACAACCTTTTTGTAATAGCTGCTTTAAAATCTCTGTCTGATAATTCTGACGTCTGTTGTCATCTTGGTGTTGGTAACTCTTGATTGTCTTTTCTTATTTGAGTGAAAATTTTCTGGATATAGTGAGTAATTTTGGACTATATCCTGAACATTTTATATTATAAGACTCTGGTTCTTACTTACATTTCCTAGTTTAGTATGTAGTTAAGCTGCTTATATCCAGAATGTATATCCTGGCCTGCTTTTGTGGGCTGTGGTTCAAATTTGGTTTATTAAGCCTCTACAGAGCTATTCCACATTCTAATCCTCAGAACCTATGAATATGTTACCTTACATGGTAAAAGAGACTTTCCAAATGTGATTAAATTAAGGATCTTGATTATACCGGATTATCCAGGTGGGCCCAATGTCACCACAAGCGTCTTTGTAAGAGGAAGACAAAAGGGTTAAAAAAGGGAGGGGGGATGTGATCACTGTAGTAGGGGTTGGAGTGATATACTTTAAAGATGGAGGAAGGGGGCTCCCCTGGTGGTGCAGTGGTTAAGAATCCACCTGCCAATGCAGGGGACGAAGGTTCGAGCCCTGGTCCGGGAAGATCCCGCATGCTGTGGAACAACTAAGCCCATGCACCACAACTACTGAGCCTGTGCTCTAGAGCCTGTGAACCACAACTAGTGAGCCCGTGTGCCACAACTACTGAAGCCCACATGCCTAGAGCCTGTGCTCTGCAACAAGAGAAGCCACCACAATGAGAAGCCCGTGCACCACAATGAAGAATAGCCCCCCTCTCGCGGCAACTAGAGAAAGCCCGTGCACAGCAACGAAGACCCAACACAGCCAAAAATAAATAAATTCATTTAAAAAAAAAAAAGATGGAGGAAGGGACAATGAGCCAAAGCATGTAGGAAACTTCTAAAGGCTGGGGAAAAAAACAAGGAAACAGACTCTCCCCACAGCCTCCAGATAGAATGCAGCTCTGTGGACACCTTGGTTTTAGCCTTGGTTTTAGATCCATTTGGCTTTCTGATCTCCAAAACTATAAGATAATAAATTTGTGTTGTTTTAAACTACCAAGATTGTGGTGATTTGTTATAGCAGCAACAGGAAACTAATACAGCAGTGGAAGTCAGAGTTCGGCCACCCAGCTCCACTACCGCAGCACCACTGGGCTGAAGGAGGGCGTGGCTTTTTCATAGTGTTTGTCTCAAGAATGGCAAGTTACCAATAACTTAATGGTTTAAAAGAACACAAATTTATTATCTCGTAGTTTCCCTGAGTCAAGAGTCCCGTAGCTCAGGATCTCATAAGGCTAAAACCAAGATGTGGACAAGCTATATCTCCACCTGGAAGTTCAGTTACGGAAAGACCCGCTTCCAACTCCTTCACGTTGTTGGCAGAATTAATTTCCTTGTAATTCAATTAATTACATTGCAGTTGTAAGACTGAGGTCCCCATGTCTTGCTAGCTGTCAGCTGGGGACCATCCTGAGCTCCTAGAGGCCACTCTCAGGTCCTTGCCATGTGGACCCCTGCATCTTAGCAAAAGAAAACCTCCTTCATGTTGAATCCCTCTCATGTTTTGAATCTCTCTGACTTCTCTTCTCAAAAAAATTCTTGACTTTTAAAAGACTCGTGTGTAAGACCAGGACCACCTGGATAATCTCCACATCTTAAGATCAACTATACCATATAACATAGACTAATCACAGAGGTAAAGTCCATCAAGTTCCCAGTTCCAGGTCAGGGCATCACTGGCAGGAAATTTGGGGGGGGATGGCTTAGAACTCTGCCTACCACATACAGCTAAAAGATTTCTGTTTTCTGATTTCTGATTTCTGCTAAAAGGCTGCCCCTTTCCTGGTCCTTTGGCTGGAGAGGGCAGAATTTTCTTGGGGATGTTTTTGTCCTTTCCCACTAGTATTTCCAGATTGCAAACTTTTCTAACACACAGGCTTGGATATATAGAGGGCAAGAAAAATACTCAGGAAACCTATTCCTCAGGTCTCATGTTTTCTAGCTAATTCATCTTCTTTTCTCCACTTTTCAGATCTTCTGGTAAGTGATGTGTGTTTTGTTCAGGGTTTGTTTGCTGTTTTTTTTGTTGTTGTTGTTGAAGTGTAGTTAATTTACAATGTTGTGTCAGTTTCAAGTGTACAGCAAAGTCATTCAGTTTTACATACACACACACCCATAAATATATATGTATTCTTTTTCAGATTCTTTTCCACTGTAGGTCATTACAAGATATTGAGTATAGTTTCCTGTATACAGTAGGTCCTATTGTTTACCTATTTTATATATAGTAGTGTGTATATGTTAATCCCAAACTCTTAACTTATCTTTCCCCCTTTTCAGGGTTTTTTGTTATTATTATTGTTGTTATTAGCAGGAGGTATGCACTTACTCCATCTTGTCTGGAACAAAGCCTGCCTTACACTTTAGTTCCATTAGATATTAGAAAGATGAAAAGCAGTAAGTTCAGATGAAACACCTCTGAAGTCAGGAGACCTGGGTTCTGGCCCAGATTCTCGTACTGACTGGTACAGTGGTTTAATGTAGTATGTGTATGAGCCCCAGGAGAATGTGAGAAGTGAATATTAGAACTTTTGTTTACAATTATTTTAGCTCATCCTTTAAATTTTTCTGTTTTGCTTTATGTTTTGTGACATGACACATCAGTTCATATCTATGTTAGTACATACATATATAAATAAATAAATATACATATATAGGTGGTGCATGCTCTACAATGTTTTATAGGATTGGCGACAATACCAGATATCTAAAATTAGACTGCCCCAGAAAATCTGGGGCAGAAAATCTGGGGCAGTCTAATTGCCTTAAATATGTTATATTGATTTGGGACAAATCCCTTCAACATTGAACAGACTGTAAGTATATTTATCAGTTCTTTGGCTGAAAATATAATTCTTAACTCAAATAATACTTCCTACATTCCTTAGAACTTTCATATGGAGAAATGACAAAATCAGGGTTAATCATTCCTAGAAATTAACCCTTTAAGAATAAGACCCATGTTCATGAGAGGGAAATGTATAAGAGCATCAAGATGGTGGTTCAAGATGGTTCAAGATGGTTCAAGATCGTGATGTAAGAGTATGCTGAACTCACCTCCTTCCATAAACACACCAAATATAAAGCTATATTTGGAACAACTTTCTCTGCGAAAAAAAGAAACCAACAAACAAACCCTGAAAACTGGCTGAGTGACTCCTATGCATCAGGCAAATGAGAGAAGGCCCACATCTAAGTGGGGGACACAATCCACTTTAAGCCTCACCCCCAGCATAGCTACCCACAGTCTGGAGGGAACTCAAAACCCAGAGCTTCTCACTGAGAAGCAAAAAGTTTGAACCCCACATCGGCACCCCAACTTTTAAGACCTGCACCTGAGAGACAGCCCCAAAACATCTAGCTTTGAAAACCAACGAGACCCACAGGCTATAGAGATCTGAGGAATGGCTCTTAAAGGGCTCACCTGCCCCCAGGGCCCAGCACAGCAGTCATCCACTCTGTATGGGAGAAGCTCATCTGCTTGTCTGGGAGCACTGACCTGAGGGGCAGGCATCTGATTTGACACACATTTGGGGCCTGCTTGGGTGCTCTCCAGGGATGGAGACTGGTGAGCATCATTTTGCACTTAACCCTTGGCCTTTCACCAGTCGGTGGAAGCCATCTTTTTTTTTTTTAATTTAAGGCTTTTTCTTTTTTTTCTCCTTTAGCCAGTGGGTGCCATCTCTATCCTGTCTCTCTGCTTCACTTCAGCCAGTGGTCGCCATCTCTGAACCCTCTCTTTGCTGTTCTCCATAGTGCCAGTATCTCCCAGAGGGGAGTTTTTATACATGTCTGCTGCCCTGGCTTTACATCTGGTGCCCCAGTTTTTATGTCTGCCACCAGGGGATACCTCTACATAACTTGGCTCTGTTGGCTAGTGGGGCTTATAACGGAGGAAGAATTCTTAAAAGGCTACTTCCTTCAGGGCACAGCAAAAGGCAATAGACCCAGGCATTCAGTCTTTTCTGTGAAAGAGGCCTATTAGCTTATCATCATAGCTGCAGCCTGAGGGGCAGGCTTCTAGTTAAACACGTCTAAGGGCTGACTGTAATCCTTTCTAGAGACTTTGAAAGACAGGTGCTATCTTCACACTCTCCCTCTTCCTTGCTCCAGAGTGCCAGTATCTCCGGGAGGAGAGTTTTTACACATATCTGATGCCCTGTTTTGTTTTGTTTTTTAATTTGGTTGGGTTTTTATTTTTATTTTTGGGTGTGTTGGGTCTTCGTTTCTGTGCGAGGGCTTTCTCTACTTGCGGCGAGTGGGGGCCACTCTTCATCGCGGTGCGCTGGCCTCTCACTGTCACGGCATCTCTTGTTGCGGAGCACAGGCTCCAGATGCACAGGCTCAGAAGTTGTGGCTCATGGGCCCAGCTGCTCCGTGGCACGTGGGATCTTCCCAGACCAGGGCTCGAACCCGTGTCCCCTGCATTGGCAGGCAGATTCTCAACCAATGTGCCACCAGGGAAGCCCTGCCCTGGTTTTTACTTCCAGTGCCCAGGTCTTTTCAGTTGCCACCCAGGGTATGTCCCTTGATTACCTGGCTCTGGTGGCCAGGGGGCTTGCATTCCCAGGTCCAACTGGTCTGTAACAATTAAAGAGACAGTTCTTGATAGGCTAACAACCCCCAGGGCACTGCACAGACAGCCCACCGAAACACACCCACCCCCGTCTCTCTGTATCACATTGCCAAAAGGAAGCTGTTTGCCCTTCAAATCTTCTTGCAGCTTCCCACGGGCTGGAACACAGTTGCGATGGTGGTTAGCCAGCTTCAACCATGCCTATGAGGAAAACAAGGAAAAGGTGGTAGAATAAAACAGAAGGAAGCTGCATGATTTACAGGAGCGGAGCTACCTTCCTACCAAAACTGCCCAGAGGCTCCAGACTGCTCTGTGAGAGAGAAATGAACGTGTATCTTGTTTGAACCAGTATATGTTGGGGTCTCTTTGTTGCAACAGCTTATCCTATAACCTAACTAATATACCTAACACCTGTTTGTTCAACACACAGTAAATTTCTACTATATATTAGATACTATCCTAGGTTCTAGAGATTTGTTTTTAAAAGAAGAAGAATCAGGCATACTTCCTAGTCTAAAGAACTCTCAACCTAAGAAAGGAAAATTTGACACAAAGGGTATTTTTTAACCACCTATACTTTCACATGCATTGGTTTATTAATCCTCACCAAAAAAAATGAGTTGTAAGTGGTATGATTGTCATTGTACAGCCAAGGTTCACCCATTTATTAGGCAGATAGGCCACTGATCATCAGTTTCCTTGGCTATATAGTGGGTTCACTCTGCATTTATATCATCACCTTTGATCTGAGACTACTTGTTAATTGGTCCTGACCAAACCAGTAAAACCATATCTCCATGGCCACGATTGAGTTTTCCCCCTGTAATAGATTACCCCATAAATGTGTGTTTTGTATTCCAGAATCCCATCTACTCTCCATCTTCCAGCAACAGCTCCCAATTTTCATACTGAATTTTACTCTTTCCTCACTCTTCCCCAATTTAGTCCATGTGCTTGACGAAGACTACACCTTTGTCCTCACTCAGATGTAAAACATACTTCTCAGGCCTACACCAGTCAGTACATCACATTCTCTTAGCCATGGTGATTGGCTCAGGAATGAGCACAAGACTCAAGTCAGTAACTCTGAGTTCCTGGGGAAGCTGACTTGCTCTTGCTTTTTGGTCTTGAACTTGAGAGGATGGTAGGACTGGAGCACAACTGTGTGGAGCATGATACTGAAGCCACACAGAAGGCAGAGTTAAAAGATGGAGAGCAACCAACCACTTGTGAATTGTTTAGCCTGAATCCAGCTATGCTTGAAGTCTGGAACCTACATTTGGGCCTTTCAGTTACAGGAGACAATAAACTTCCTCTTAAGCCAGTTTGGGTCAGGTTTTCTGCTACTTGTAAACAAAAGAAGTCCATTCATTCCCTAGAGTCTTAGCCTGTGCTGAAGGTGAGCTATTTCTACTCATTAGTGGAGGAAATATACACCTTTCTAGTCCATTTTTCATAATTTTATTGATTTCCAGAACCTTTAAGATTCTTGATAAACAAAAATTTGTCATGCAAAATACAAGATGCTTTATCAGCAGTAGTAATATACAGTCAATGGCCACCACTTTTAGAGAGATTTTATAACATTCATCTTATTTGATAATTTTGAATTTGCCACAGTTCCTGGCTTGTGTATTTTTAGCAATAGCATTGTTGACTTTCCATATTTGTGTGCTTTGAAATCTAATATTTGACCTAATTGTATCCTCCTAAACCTAAATGTAGTAGAGAATCAGAAAAACTTCAGGCTTCGGGGCAAAACCCCTAATGCATTCAATTTAAAGTCTTCCTGCACCGTCATAAAAAGATAAAACTATTACTTTCTTTAGAGCTAATTTAATAGTACTGTTTTAAACCCCTTTCTCAGGAAACCATCAGTTTATTATATTTGTTCAGATATATTGTTATAAAAATGGAGTGGATTAAACTGAATCACAATCTTCCCATCTAGGCTCATGAATTTGGTCTGGAGGAGCTAGCTATATTTTCATTGATTCTACTGAAAATTAATTTTTCTGAAATAAATTAAAGTTTATTTCACTGAAAGCTTTTTTCCACAGGCTTTGTGTAGTACGCACATTTATACATTATGCATCTGTGCTCGTGACTTTCATTTCTCCTTCATGCTATCTCCCATAGATGAAGAAGGTGGAACAAAGGCGTCAGAGCTGTGTGTGAGGGATGCGTGATGGCTGAAAGTGTAGGTGTGCACGTGGGGGCGTGTGTTTTAGACTGTATCTGTTGGTGTGTGGGAGCAAAGGTCAAAGAGCAAGGCTATGTGTTAGAATTCAGTGGCTGCTCAAAACTCTGCATAATGGCTTTATTTTTTATATCAGTCTTAAATTAACTCTGCTTTTCTGTTTTTGAGTGTGTGTGTGTGTGTGTGTGTGCACTGTTACAGATCTCAAATTAACATAAAGCAGATCTAATAGAATCCAGGAAATTTTAGGAAAGGGCTACATAGACCTTGATGTAAAGTGTCATCTGTCACTCTTAAAACGTAGCTGACATTTTACAACTCTATATTACTGTTCTCTAATGTGTTTATTTTCAAATTATTTATATCTTTTTTCCACATACTGGAACTAGAAAATGTCCTTAATACTATCACACACTCACCTCAAATACCCCTATTCTTGTAGCAGTTTTTTTAACATAAATTCTGATGCTATAAATTTTGGAAAGACTGATTTTTATAAACATAATGGGAGTATATTTTTTACAATGATTTTTTTCACAAAAATGCAATACATCAAGGGCACCTGTACAAGAATCAGTATTCTTGGATTCTACTTCTAGTCCTGACACTAACTTGGCACATAATCCTGAGTAAATAATCTTGTGATCCAAGACTCGGATTTCTCATCTAAACTGAGGTGGTTTAATTACATAATCTCCAAGGTCCTCTCAGGGTCCATGACTTCCTAAAAGAGATGTAATTTGTAAATCACAAATATTACCTGGGTGATTAATAGGAAAGAATATGAAGTACTTTAGAAGCCTTACCCAATTATTTAATCTTAATTCTGGGTAACGGATTTTTACATTTAGTTGGGAATAAAAATGTTTGAAGTTATCCGTGAATCTTGCCCTTCTTGTCTTAATTTGAGATAGCCTTAGAGTAAAAAGGATATTAAATAATTATGATGCAATAAGCTTTGCAAAGGAAAGGATTTTGTTTTGGTCACTGCTAGATCCCCAGTTCCCAGAGCAATGCCTGACATATGGAAGGACTTAAAACTTGTTAAATGAATAAACAAGAAAATGCCAAGATGGAGGGACTTTAAAACCCAATGGGAAAACAGAGTGAAGGCTTTGCAGGAAGGATGATAACTGAGCTAAGCCTATAGGGGTGAACTAGAGCTTGCCAAGCAGAGAAGGAGGAAAAGACATTCTAGGCAGAGCCAAATGTGTTGTGGCAGAAACTGTGAGTTGTCTTCAATATTCATCCTTCTTCCTTTCCCAGGAACAGAATTCCTATGCCCGTGACCACTGGAGTGAAGACTATATTTCCCATCTCCCTGACTAGGTTTTAGCCCACAGGGTTAAGTATCCCTTTGAAGTAGTGGCTTTAAATGGAGGAGGATGAGCTTTTCTTCCTTTCCTTCCTCCTCCTCACTGGCTGGACTGCAATGGATTATGGTGACTTAGAATGTGCCAATTTAACCAGTATGAATTACTTTCCACAGAATTCCCTTTCCTGTATGTTTCCATTTAGGGCAGGCCACAGGGAGATTTTTGCGGGAGATCTAGAGTGCTTCAGCCATTTTGTAGCTCTCACACCTTGTTGCTGATCTGCTGACTCACCTCATTGGTATGAGGCAGCAGCTGGGTGTAAGGCAGCAACAGCTCCATCTTCCCCTGGATTCTCCTTGAGTGGCTGACTCCTGGGCCAGGTGTGAGTGTTTATCTCTGTGACAATGAGCCTTGGCTTCTGCAGGATATTCACACCACCAAGGTTAGAGGCAATAAGAATTGGCAGGGGTTTCAGTCTGTCCTCATGGGGCTCAGACCTCATGCTTTTGGGTTTTAGCTTGTTCTTGATCTCCATCATCCCCTCCAGACTCTGCCTGACTGTTAGACTTCAAGCTCCAGGTTCAGATGTGAAGACAATAGGCTTAAGAGACTTCTTAACCAGCTCCCACAATTCAGGAAGATCAAATCCCTGTATATACATACATGCATACATATATCCATCCTAGTTGTTCTTCTTGTGATTGAACTCTGTGCTGAGAGTGGTGTGCTGCCATAACAAATGCCTAAAAGTGTAGGAATAGCTTTGGAACCAAGCAGTGGGTGGTGGAGGCTAGAAGGATTTTGAGAAGCATATTAAAGAAAACCTAAATTGCTTTGAGCAGACTATTAGTAGAAATCTGAACTTTGAGAATGCTGGTGGTGAAGGTTTGAAGGGAAGTGAGGAACAGTGAAGGAAGGGAGATCCTAGTTATATTGTGGCAGAAATCTTAGCAACACTGTTGTCTTCAGTTAAGTGGAAAGCAGAGAATATGCCTAATGAACTTGATGATCTAGCTAAGAAGCTGTCCAAGCAAAGTGTTGAAGATACAGGCTGCTTATAGTAAGATGTGAAAGGAAAGACATAAATTGAGAGAAGGACTGTTAAACTGATGATTTAAAGAACTCTCAGCCTCTTCAGACAGCAAAAGTTGATAAAATCAAGAAATGGTTTTTGAGTAAAGTTCAGATCCAAGGCACTGCCAGGAGAAAAGGTCTAAAGATAAAGCCACAAGTATGACTACAAATCCCTTTGTTAAGATTTTCAAAGATCAAAAGTAGATCCTCAGAGTACTATTCAATCACACAATGGGCCTTTAAAAAGATGAAGAGTGTGCCTCACAGCTCCTCTTAATCAAACACTACGGCCTCCAAGAAGTTTAAGAACTTGTCCCTCAGAAGTCTCTGCAGGACAGAAGGTAGAGAAGGGATTTTGTAGGTGTTGCTTTTGTCTAATGGATGAACTGCAGTGAGATTCACAAGAGTCCCACACATTTTTTGAGAGAATTTTATCTACTAAAACACTGCCAGCTTGGACTGAAAGGGACAAAAACAGTATAAAATGATGTTGTTTTGATAGTAAAGTATTGGATGGCATGTTCCCCCAAATATCCAGAACTAATGGTTATTTTAAAAATAACTCACTATGAAGATCAAAACCTAACAAACCCAAGCCCACTTTATTAATTTGAACTTAATTTTTAATAAGGGAATTGACAGTAGTTGCTGTAACAATTAAATAAAAACAGTTGTCCAATATAAAATGCTTTCTATGCAAATAATAGTCACTCAAGTCCCAAACTACTCTACCTGTCCACTCTTGAATTTACTAAAATGGTTCTGGGAAGCCTTGAATTGGGAGTGAAGAAACTAGTGTTCCAGGCCTAGAGACATCCATCAGCACTGTGACTTTGGGCACACCTATGTACCGTTCTCATCAAATGATTATCAGTCCCAATCCGGGGACCATCATCTACCTTTGCAATACAGCCTGAAATATAATTTCAAGATGAAAAATTATAAAGCTGAGTGTAGTGAGCTGCTTCATAAATGTGCCCATATATTAACAATTTAGTGGCTAAGAAGCAGCGTTACTCTCTCATTGATGTTTTTCAATTCAATTAATTGGGTAATGTAAGTTCTAAGACTTTACATTTCTCCATGAAACCTAAAAAAACTGTTTTCAGCTTGGAAGGGGAAAACTGAAACCTATAAACACTTTTATATTCCTTGATTCCAAGTAAAGTTTGCTCACGTCTGGATTGGATGCTCTCTCTGTCAATGATGCCTTTGAATTCTAATGTTACATGGCTCTCTCCCAATTTTGGCCCAAGACTGGGTCATCTTTCCTCACAGTCTAAGGCTACAGGAACTATTCTTGTCTCACCTGAACAGTTACCTTATGCTTAAACAACTTTCTGCACCTCCTACATTTACCCTTGATGTCAGCACATTCCTGGGCAATCTGGCTAATGGCTAAGTCAGGTTATCACAGTTGAACTAACCTGTCAAACTCAATGAATCTAAGCTGATAGTTAAGGAGTTCAAAAATGGATAGGGCTACTGGTAGTGAGGCAAACCCTCTCCCCTCTTCCTATCTTTCATCACCCAGTACACATAAGCACACATACTACATAAAATGCAAAAAACACTCTTAACTCATAAGTCCACCGTGCAAATTACCATTGGCCTTTGGGAATTTTTAACCCTTTTAAAGAAGTCTTTGGTCATGTAGGTATACAATAGAAACCATTGGCTTTCTGAAGTGGTGTCAGATTAAGACAGATATAAATACAGACAGGGCATATGTACATTTAACTTATGCAACTTTAGATATACATGAGAGAGGGAAAGAAAGAAAGAACAATTTACAGAGTGAGAATGATTCTGCTCTCCATTCTACTCCATATGCTTAGGCACTGAAGTGATCATCATATGAGAAATGGCTTTCATTCCATCCTCGAGATCCTCATCTTTGTGCTCTCGAGATGGTTGCCAGAGCTGGTCATTGGGTCTTCATACTTTTAACCAGGAGCAGAGGGAAAAGCAAAGAGAAAAAGTACACCTACCAATTGATTTTGCCCTTCCCCTAAAAAAGATGCTCTCCTAGATGTTCCTCCCAATCACTCTGCTGACTTCTTATTGCCTAGAATGGGATCCCATCACTCTGCTTATATGGGAGATCCAGGGATTTTTGCTGTTTTGTCTTGTTTTCTCAAACTGAGATCATTGCTACCCCAATAAAATAAGGGTTCCTGGAGCAAAAAAGAGAATATCGCAAGGGATAATGAGTAAAAAGCAGTCTCTGTCGTGCACCACTTTTTGTTTGTTTGTTTGTTTTTTTGGTACGCAGGCCTCTCACTGTTGTGGCCTCTCCCATTGCGGAGCACAGGCTCCGGATGCGCAGGTCCAGTGGCCATGGCTCACGGGCCTAGCCGCTCTGTGGCATGTGGGATCCTCCCGGAACCGGGGCACAAACCCGTGTCCCCTGCATCGGCAGGTGGACTCTCAACCACTGCGCCACCAGGGAAGCCCCATGCACCACTTTTGTTTATTCTCACAGCTAGCTACAACTTAGTTATCCCTATATTTGCTTTTGACCCATGAGCAACAGGAAAAAAAGAATTATGCATTTTCTTTCTCACTTTCATAATATACAAAAATGAATAGAGTATAAGCAGCTAAATTAATCATAGTCCATTCATATAATGGAATATTATGTAGCCATAGAAGTTTGGAGAAAAACCTTTACTAACATATAAAATACTCATTTTATATTAAGCTGAAATAAATAAGCTTCCAAAACAAAATGGGTAGTATAATCCTATTCTGAAAAAAAAAAGTGTTACAAATGTATATGTGTTACAAAGGTGTTTTATACACACACACACACACACGCACGCACACACATGCATAGGAAAAAATGACTGAAAATACACACCAAAATCTTGATAGTGATTAGCTTCAAAATGTAGGATAATAAGAAATTTTAATTTTCCAATTAATGTTCCAGTTAATTTTCCAAGAGCCCATAAAAGGGCTCTTCTGTATTTTCCAGTGTTTTAATAATAAACTTATTACTTTTGTTTTGAGTAAGCAAATGCCTTAAACTATATTTTAAAATTATTAACTCCCTTTCAATTAGAAAATATTCTGAGATAAAACCCAGCTATCTTTTTTGCAGCAAACCAATATGAAGTTTCTGTGTATTCTTTAAGATTGTATTTGTTTGGTTATTTGTCACCAAATCTATTGCAAGGCATTTTTATTTATGAACTATCAAACACAATCCTAAGTCTTTGAAGGAGATAGAAGGATCATGAGATTCAGTAAGAGTTACTGCTGGTTTCCTCTTTCAAAAATTGGCATTCTTCAAATTATCTCATTATTTGTGCAATTAGTGAGCTCCTGGTATACTGTGAAAGGCTCTCAAATGCTTTATGAATTTCATTCTGCCCATTGAAGATAACTGATGGTATTAGTTATCTATTGCTGAGGAACAAATTAGCTCAAAACTTAAAGCAGCAAATATTATCTCGCTATTTCTCTGGTTAGGAATCTGGGTACAGCTTAGCTAATGTCCTCTGGCTCAGGGTTCCCTGTAATCAAGGTGTTGACCAGGGCTGCAATGTAATAAACTATAGTCGTTTTGAGGTTCAGCTGGGGAAGATCTGCTTCCAAACTCACACATAATTGTTGGCAGGATTCATTTCCTCCAGGCTGTTAGACTAAGGACCTCAGTTCTTCTCTGGCTGTTGGCTGGAGACCGCCCTCAGTTTCTTGCAATGAGGGCCTCCTTATAAGACCGTTCATAACGTGGCAACTGGCTTCAAATAGAGTGAGCAAGTGAGAGACCAAGAAAAGGTAAGCAAGATGCAAGCCTTTTGTTGCCTAATCTTGGTGGTGACATCTTATCACTGCTTCTATTCTATTCATGAGAAGCAAATCACTAAGTCCAACCCACACTCATGGGCATGAATACCAGGAGGAAAGATTCTCGGGAGCCATCTCAGAGCTGCCAACCACACTAACCAAAGCATAGTTTTCCAGCATTCTTGTTTCAAAGTTGTATGCAAAGTTCTGCTACAAAGATACAGAAATCTGTTCAGCATCTTTGTCAACATATGCCTCTGTATATTGGGGATAGGTATAGGCTTTTACAAATCAGTGAACAGAGTTCCAAGCAGAACTAAACTCAAACTTTTTAAACCCACAACAAGAAAAACCATGTGGTTCTTCCTGGTCTTCAGGGTAGAGCTGCCCACAAGTGGATGTTATTGTATTCTAGATACTGATTCCCTAGTGGAATGGGGTGTGACGGTGTGCCCCAAGATTCCTGAAAATGACAAACAGAGCAATGTCCTTTACTTCCACTCTGTCAAGATGCAAGAATTGCAGTCCAGGAGGTGCTTTACCACCTGGCACCTCCTTCAGCAGGCCACTTAGAGCACACCAACACGGACTCAACATGAATGATGAGGCTATGGTACTGCTGGGGGAGTATGTGCTCTGGGTGCCCAAATTGCAGAGAGGGTGGGATTGGGGAGATTGGATGGAGGCTTCTGACCTGTGTAGCTCCTGTCCCAACATTAGCACTAAATCTCTATTTATTTATTTATTTATTTATTTATTTATTTATTTATTTATTTATTTGCGGTACGCGGGCCTGTCACTGTTGTGGCCTCTCCCGTTGCAGAGCACAGGCTCCGGACGCGCAGGCTCAGCGGCCATGGCTCATGGGCCCAGCTGCTCCGCGGCATGTGGGATCTTCCTGGACCGGGGCACAAACCCGTGTCCCCTGCATCAGCAGGCAGACTCTCAACCACTGCGCCACCAGGGAAACCCCCTAAATCTCTATTTTTCATATTTATTCAATGTTCCCATCCATTTGCAGTCAATATTTTTTTTTAGGGATATCTAAGCTAGCTGTACGGTAACTACACTACAGTGCATGCATGATAGTAACACACTAAGTGAATTTGTAAATTTTTAATAAAATTCAAAACCATTCATAGTATAACAACAAATGTTAACATTATATTTGTCAGTGAAGTAAAGGAAGAGCTATTAGTCTTTAAATATGTTTTCAACCGCAGTGAATTTTTGAATTGCTATTTTTGAAAGGTTTTACTTTTTCTCTCACCTATTTGTGAACAGTTTCTCATTAATAGAGACTATCAAGAATCAGAAGAGCTCTTAATTGAAGAGCATTGATAAGAATTACATGTAGCCATCTCAAGCATAAATTGCAACAAAAAATGAGTCATGTGTATGGAAGCAAGATCAAATTTATCATTAAAATTTCAAAATATTTTATTTGGAAATTTCAGATAAATTCAAGATCTAATAGCTTCCCTTATACTTTGTATTGTACTTCTTTATCATAATTATAGTATAAATAAAATGTGATAGGTGGTTTTACCAAGTCCAACATAGAGGTCCCCAAATCTCCTCTGGTTTATCCCAATTTTAATATATGCTATGACCTTAAAAAAATTTGCTTCTCAGCTTTTTACTTAACATTTTATAATCTGCTCTGTGTTGCTTAGATCTGGAGGTCTGCAAATTACATTTCTCAGGCTCTTTGCCAGTGGCTTTCTGTTAGTATCTGCCAATGGCAGGCATTGGGAAAGATCAGAAGGTTGGAGCAAGGGAGAAATGTTCTACTTCGAAATTCAACAGCAGCAGCTACTATGGCAGCAGAGGGGCTGTTCAGCTACAGACTCCAGCAGCCAGGCAGCAGCAGAATCTCTTTGTTGATTACAGCCCTAGCCCTTAATTGATTACAGGGACAACCGTGACAATTCCAGTCCCCAAAGTGGCAGCATCCTGAACTGCCCAGTGGCTGGAACAGGTTCATGGGGTCCAAACAAGAAGAATCAGGAGTTTTCAGATCTCTGTGTATCACATTTTCCTCCTTTTGTTCCTTCAGCCCTTCCGATACTTTGTATTAAATCCCTCATGTTTGAAATACCTACCATGGTTTCCATTTTCCTGACTGAATGCAGAATAGTATATTGAGTTTTATGTGAAGAGGAATTATTTTTCTACTCTGAAAGGCCCTGACAGCTCCTTGGAAAGGAGACATGAAGGTTGGGTTAAATCTGGGTCTATGGGGAGTATTTGAAGACATGTCTCTCCAGGTTGTCCCCTTTTTCCTGAAGCATGGAGAGAGGGCACTGAGGATAGGCAGTGGACAAAGAAAGAAGGATAGTAGCAGCAAATGACTTACAAATCTACTGAGTGGACCCTTAAAAGCCACTGGCAAGTTCTGATTATCTGGATGGGGACTTCTCCTTCAAAATTGACCTTGGTGTCAAAAAAATATTCCTGTATTGCTGATCTCTCATAGTTGCAATCTCATCTGTTAGTTACAGTCTATACTTTTCTTTGGTGTTTTCTTACTTGGTATTATTAGCAGCTTTGCATTCCATTAGAAAATTATTACCTCTAAAGAGCATGTTGAATCAATTTATCCAGATGGCCTGAATTACAAACGTCAAATATTATTATTTCCCCAGAATTAGAGAAAAACTTATATATATTGGTGTGGCCCTTCTCTTGGCTCACTAGCTATTGAATAAGCGAGGTGCTTTCTTCATTCCTTATTTGATCTAAGGTCAACAGAATAAAAGTTCTTAAAATACACACTATAACTCTATAGAGAGATAAAAATCACTTCATTTTTATTTGTTTATTACTTTTTTTGGTTTTGCTTTTATTTATTTATTTGTTTGTTTATTTTTGGCCGCTCTGGGTCTTCGTTGCTGCGTGCAGCCTTTCTCTAGTTGCAGCAAGCAGGGGATACTCTTCGTTGCAGTGTACGGGCTTCTCAATGTGGTAGCTTCTCTCGTTGTGGAGCACAGGTTCTAGGCGCGCGGGCTTCAGTAGTTGTGGCACACGGGCTTAGTTGCCCCACCAGCATGTGGGATCTTCCCAGACCAGGGATCAAACCTCTGTCCCCTACATTGGCAGGTGGATTCTTAACCACTGGACCACCAAGGAAGTCCCCAAATCACTTCATTTTTAGACTCTTTCTGTATCAACTGATTAATTGCATTCCAAGATATTTTGTAGCATTTCCAGAGATGTCAGCTATTGGTTAATATATCATGTGAATTATATTTCACTCTTAAATTCCTCATATAGGGACTTCCCTGGTGGCGCAATAGATAGGACTCTATGCTCCCCATGCCGGGGCCTGGGTTCTATCCCTGGTCAGGGAACTAGATCCCACATGCATGCCACAACTAAGAGTTCGCATGCCACAGATGGGGAGCCCATGTGCCGCAACAAAGGAGCACGCGAGCTGTGACTAAGGAGCCTGCGAGCCGCGACCAGGGAGCCCACCTGCTGCAACTAAGACCCAGCACAAACAAATAAATAAATATTTAAATATATATTTTTAAATTCCTCAAATACTTGCAGAAAAGGCAAATATGCCTATATTAATTACCTTCACAACTTAATGTACATTTGCTTATGTGCAAACAAGGTTTGCTGTGCAAGAACACAACAACACAGCAGACTCAGACTGCAGCCTCATGCCCTGCATCTGCTTCATAATGCCCTGGAGTGATTGCTAGAGAGTATCACAGGTTTTCTCCACTTCCTCTTTGCCTCTACCTCCCCTGGAGCCATGTGAGAATGGAGAAGTGTTCAAGGTAAAGGCTTATTCCTGGAGAACCAGGGTAGGCATAGAATATATCAGCATGGCTGAGAAGAAGAAAGCAATTAATTATATATCCTTTCTCCCCATTTATTTTGACTTTCATTGAAATGAAATTTCCACAGGGGAAAGTGCATTTTGCTTTAAACCCCAAACTGTCCATTCCTAGTAGTGGGCTGGTGATTGGATATGAAACATTATACTCAGAGCTAGCATGTGAACTGCAGCCCTTCTTTACCTCTGTTGTGTGGGGTGTGTGGGATGTGTGTGAAATAGCAATTAATGATGCTCAGCTTGCCTTTTGGAGTCATGGTATCTATATGTTTTTAATGGCTTTCAATGTAGTGATTTCCAGTAAGGCTTGTTTGCAGAAGTAGAAAGAGAATCCATTGTAAACACAAAGGTCTCAGTTGATGTTAATCTTAATGCAATCATATTAAAGTTATGCAGGGAAAGTTTACAGAATACTAGCCCAAAGATTTATCGTATAACATCAAATCTCCATCTTCCTGGGCTCTCTTTCTTTACTAATTCAAGTTCAAAGATCTTATTTAATCCAAAATTGTATAAATATCCTTTTGCAATATGCTTTCTTTCTGAGACTTACTCTGTGTCCTATTCTTAAATTTATGCTTGATGCTAATATGCATTTGACCATATTTCCCGAAAATCTTTCTATAGTTATTTTTATGCCACCACCCACCACCTTCCTTTATGTATTTCTTGTACTCCTGTTTTTCTGCTTGGATTGCTCAAGAGTCTGTTGTGACAGCAGAAATGAGCTGAGAACTTCACATACTTAAGGTCACTGCCACTGAAAGTTCTGCATTATCAAACTGGATCTGTCATCACTAGGGGAAAAATATTTTGCCTCAACCTGCCTGCAGCCCAGCCCAGACTTTGAAGTGTCTTTCTAATCATATAGGATCTCAGAAGGTGTGGTTTGAATGTACAACCATCAAATAATAACAAAAGTCTTCAGGGCCTATCTGAATATGCTGCCTTCTTTAATAAAAATGATTGATTCCCTCTGGAGAATCTCTAGGCTAGAGGGGCAGCTAAACTACCAGGACCTTGCCCTGCTCATGAAATTCACCTTTCAGCACAACTGAAAAAGTCTTTTGATTCAAGGCAGGGATATCACAAAGGGGAAACAAAAGGGAGATCAAAGAGGGGAAACGAAACACACAGTCCTGAAAGGAGCTCACACACCTCAGTGTAAGGGGACTTGCTGGGGCATAGGATGAAAATATTAAGATGTTCTACATCTATTTTTTTACCTCATCCTTTGAACATCTTGTGTATGTTCTGTGATGTACAGAAAATGTCAGTGTAATGTACATGTATGTAATATATACATTAGTACACGCAGAGTTGAAGATACATGTTCAAATTTGTTTTGTGGTACATAATCCAGAACATTTGGAGACCACTGGTCCAGAGTATACAGCTTATAAACCGTGGATGGTTTTCTATCCCATAAAGAATAAAAATTCTTGCTTAAGAATTTCCTTTCCCTTAGTCAAATCTGTTGATCCAGGTCAAAGGAGAAAGGAGGGGAAGGCTTGTTATTATTTTTGGAGTCACACATCAGAGGGAGGTAGGAGACACAGTAATCTATTTTCGCTGTAGAAAAGAAGAGGGCAAAATTTTAATTCTGCCTTGAGAGAGATTGGGAAGGTTTTATGGAAACGGATTCTCAAAAGAAGTTTAGCATTGAAAATGGTAATAGAATCTTGATAAGAGAAGATGAGCAAGGGACTTTTTGAGAGGGAATTAACAGCATAGACAAAGGAAAAAGGAGATAAAAATGCAAGACTTTTTCAGCGAGCAGTGTGAGGTTCCATATGGCTAACAATTATAGTACAATAAGTGAGAGAGAATCAGACAGGCATGTGGCTGAGGTCAGTTCATGGAGGCCTTGAAAGCCTTGCTAAGCAGTTTAACATTATTCTGAAATCAATGAGAAAAAAACCTGAAATTGTTTTGATTTTAAAAGTAGAAACTCATTTATTCCAAGATTTACATTAGGAAGATGAAGTTGGCAGCACTGTGTATCAGTGTGACTGGGAAAAAAACAGTTAGGGGAACGATTGTCCGGAGGAAAGTATGATGGCCTAAATTATAAAAATAATGGTGGTGAGAATGCAGAGCATACATTCAGGAGATGTTATAGAGATATATTTGGAAGCACTATCAGCCAACTGGTTGGGAGAATTTTGATTCTGAGATTATAAGATTAGGGGACTGGAAGAATGGTGGTACCATTGACTGAAATCGAGCTTCAAGGAAGAGTAGTTCTTGGGTTAGCGGTGAGGAGAGGGGTGACTTAGGTTTTCTGAATGATGGAGATTTGCATGCAGGAAGTTTGGGGGATTTTGGTGATTTTCTAGGAGGACTAACAGGACTTGGTATATACTTGTACTCACAGATATAATTAATCACAGTAAAAGGATATAAGAAAAAATTAGCAAAGGGAAAAAGGTACATGGGACAAAGCCTGGAGGAAATCAGGCACAAGTTTCCAAGAGTGTTCTCCCAGCAGAGTCACACAGGAGTTGTGAGGCAACATGCATGCAATGTTGCCTACCAGGGAAGCTCATTAGAGACTCAATGCCCAGGGTTTTATTTGTGGCTGGTCACGTAGGTATTCTTGACCTAGCACATACAAAATTTCAGAGTCCCAGAAGGAAAACAGGTGTTTAGCATAAACCACCTCGTCTTTACAAACAGTCTGGGCACTGTGAGCTGCTCCTATCAGTTCTGGGAATGGTATAAACCCAAGTTCCCAGGTACCAGCCAAGGGCCAAACTTCTAAGCAGATGTTTTGAAGGATAGCAGCCTCAGGCTGCTATGCCAGCTCTTTTCTGCACAGGTGGAATATCACCTATGTAGAGGAAAGGGAAGCAGGACTGGGAAGAGAGAAAATTTAAACCATGAAGCAGTTGCATCAAAGGCCTCAGCCAATCCCAAAGGTAGCTCTGAAGCTGGGTGACCCTTCAGATCTATCCTAAATCAAGCCCAGGGGGCCAGAGTTTCCTACCCCAACATTGACCAGGCATTGTGAGCTCCCTTCAGCTGAGAGCAGTTCTTAGAGAAGGAAGGAAGGAAGGAAAAAATTGAGCCCTCTGTAGGCAATCTCCCAGAAAGCTGGGTCAGTGAGTGTTCTGTCCTATGGTCAGCACACACCAGCATCCACCTCAGAGGACATGATGAATTGAGTGCTCTTGGTTGTATAAATGGCACCATTCCTTTTTTGCTCATGGGATCCAGCCACTTTGAAAATGTTAGAATTCTAATAGCAGAAACTGAGTTCCAGGGGGTCTAAATACAAGCATATAATGGTATATAGGTATATAAGACAAGCTATAAGCGTATGTAGAACAGAATGTTTCTAAAACATCTTGGCACCTAAGAGCCCTCAGAACAGCCCTGACTTTTCTCTAGAAAATTGTATGAGTAACTTCACCAATAAGGTACTGGCATTTGGCTAAATTCTATTAACAACCCCCCCATTAGCCACTTAGAGGCTGCATTGGAATGCTGCATTGGAATGCTTTCCCCGGGACAAAGGAATCTGCTCCACTGGCAGACAGAAGTAGCATCCTATCCTTTTTTAAAAAATAAATTTATTTATTTATTTTTGGCTGCGTTGGGTCTTCGTTGCTGCGTGCGGGCTTTCTCTAGTTGCAGCAAGCAGGGGCTACTCCTCATTGTGGTGCGCAGGTTTCTCATTGCAGTGGCTTCTCTTGTTGCAGAGCACGGGCTCTACACGCGTGGGCTTCCATAGTGGTGGCTCGCGGGCTTCAGTAGTTGTGGCTTGTGGGCTCTAGAGCACAGGCTCAGTAGTTGTGGTGCATGGGCTTAGTTGCTCTGCGGCATGTGGGATCTTCCCAGGCCGGGGCTCGAACCCATGTCCCCTGCATAGGCAGGCGGATTCTCAACCATTGCTCCACCAGTGAAGTCCCAGCATCCTATCCTTTAAATGAGAAAGAAAGAACCCAGTTTCCAAGTAATTATACTCACGATGATAATCACACATCATTTTGCTTGACATCTTGGTTTTCACATCTCTTTTACAGATTTTAGGTCTTCTGATCTCATGTAAATTTCAGCAGGCAGTGTTACAGTTCTTATAACTGAGGAAATTGAGACTTAGGGGTTACACAGGATGAGCCCAACATTCCACTACCAGTAAGTAATAGATGCGGGCCTGAGATCTGATTAGCCTGATCTCCAGCATTCTTTCCACTACCCCACATCTCTGCATTATCATCAGATCCCTGTCCTGGAAGACAGAACCAGGGTACTGCATGTGCTTTAAAAATAAATAAATAAATAAAATAAAATAAACAGGAAAAAAATTTTTAATTAAAATAATTAACATTAAAAAAAATTCTACTTTGTTTTATTTGGGGCCAAATTGCCGGAATTACTAGCAAATGAGAGACTAACGGACATAAACTTAATGAACAAGGAGATTGTGGAGGTCTGTAAAGAGCAATTCCTGCTTTGGGAATTCAAATATTCTGCTGTATGAGAAAGATTCTGTTGGTTTTGGAAAGCCCATGAATCATTTCCTGAAAGAGCAAAATAATGGAAGCTTTTCATTCCAAGTTTCCAAGAAATGTTGTCTAAAAGCAGAAGACACTTGGAACGCCACGCCATTTGTAGAGAGGCCTTAGCTGTGTCCTGGTCAGGATTGGACCCTTCCTCTTAAACCCTGGGCAACCACTTAAGAAGCATCTATGTACTGGCAGGGTCTTCTTCCTCCCAAGTGGTCATGCAGTTAAGGGAGAAGATTCATTTCTTTTTGTTCTCACAGGTAATACTGGTCGGGAATGCATTACTTGGATAGTCAATGGGAGGTATCAGAGCCTGGAGATCCAATTTTCAAAATGGTAGTAAGTGTCTTTTTACCAGGGAATTTCCAGTGAAGTCAGCATGTCTGCTGTCTTCCTCACTGATAACCCCACAAGAAACTCAAAAGTGCAAGATTCATGTTTGCATCTGTGAGATTTAAGTGGGGTAGATGCTTGTTAGCACCAATAAGCCAGAAAGCAGTCAGCATTTCCACTGTAAACCTCTCATGTTCCCCCTCAGTCTATAGCCCTTTGTAAGTCAACCATAAAAATTCACCACAAGTTGAAACTTGAGTATATTTTTTTTAGGCTGGGAACCTTTTTTCTCAAATGATAGAGTGGAGATCACTCTGACCTTTCCCAGTGAGCTGCAGGGAAGGAGAGTGGCTGTGAGATGTACAACACAATAAAGGGTTCTGTCTCCAAGACTGAAGTTGGGCATGAATTGTGTCCTACAGGAACCATCTTTTTGAGTTTCACCCAGAAGACAGAGAAAATTATGAGGATTCTGTAGATCCCAGAACAGTCTTTTTCCCAGAAGCTCTGGAGCTGTGTAGAAGTGGGTAGCAGTTGACAAAGACAGTCTCTGATTTGTTAAAGACAATCTCCAATTTCTGTCACATTACCTTTGCTGATAATCAAAAATAGCTTTCTCAGTTTGACTCAAATGATCCATTTGTATTTTTGTGTTATTTTCTTACTGGGGAGAAGCAAAAGCTCAAGCTTTTGATTACAATTGGCAAGTTAATTGAGCTTCTTAACATTGTTGAGATCTTTCTTGCTTTTTTGAACAAAAGAATAGCAGGATGTAATAGGTGATCACATGACAAAAAGTCACATGCTCCATAGGGTCAGTTGTTCAAAGGCAAAAACACAGACTAAAGCGCTCAGATGTGCTCTGTTTATGTAACCGTGTTCAGCTGTGTCTTTTTATACTGATAGTTGTCTCCTGTGCCTCACACACCAAGAAGGTGCCTAATGAGAGGAAGAATGGGACTGGTGGAAGCCTCTCAAGATTTCTACACCAAATACACCTCTAAGTGGCTGGTAAGGCTTTAAGAGCCTTCTGGCTAAGCTGCCTGCCTGTATCCTTAAAGCTAGATAGACCATTTGTTTCTTATGGTGATACATATACAAGCTTGATCAGTTGCCTGCAAACCAATGAAGTGGAGCTGTATGTTTTCATTGCACCAGGTTATGGGGCATTAGAGTCACAAACACTCTGTCCACACATCCCAAAACTGAAATGCTTAATTTAGTACTATTACAAAAATCACAGGCTTTGATCGTAACACCCTGGCAGTGTATTTGTGAAAGCTGAGTAAAATAGCAACTTTTAATTTGGCAACCAGCTTTTGTATAATGACACTAAAGCATTTTACAAGTTCACTCATTTCAAGAAAAGCTTGATACTTAATAAGTTATAGATTCTTAGAGTTGTAAGGAATCTATTTGCCTAAAAATGTTGGGATGTTCTTCAAACCCTAATGACTTTCACCACCTGTTCATTTCAGCCAACCCACCCAGGGTGACCCTATGCATCGTCTCATCATCTGGGAGTGCTCCAACTCAGAAACCTTAAGAGTTCAAATCTTCTCTCAGAAAACAACCTTCAAACATTTCCGCTGGCCTACAGCTGCTTTTTCTTTGTTTTGTTTTGTTTTTACCATCTGGCTCTTGGCCTTCCATGATATCTGCTACCTTATCAGCACTCCCTGCCTTGCCCTTTACATTCCATGCTGACATGCTTGGAATCCCCACCCCACCCCCAGCCCCCCAAAGCAATGTTGTGTCTTGACTAGATGACTTTGCCCATGCGGTCATTCAACTACTCAACGGGTATTTATTGAACTACCTCTCTGTGAGTTGTTGGCCACTCTGTCTAGAACGTCAGCCTCTTCTCCCACCCGATGGTGCTTCTTCCTTGTAATTCCTACACATCATCTAAGAAACAGTCTTGGAGACACATCCTCTAAGAAGCCTCTCCTGACCGTCTGTCTCCTCCATTCCACTCTTCCCCTGTCATTATGCTAAGTCACGTGCCCCCTAACAATTTGTGCATATCTGCATCAATGAATCAGTCTGTAATTGTTTGTTTCAACTTTCCCCACTAGACTAGCATACTTACCTTTGGGGTGAATACAAGGCAGTGGTTAGAGTTAGACAACCTATTGTCACACCCTATCTCTACTGCTTATTAGCTGTTAAGATCTTAAGCAACTTCTAAGCCTCAGTTTCCCCATCTATAAAATTGAGTTACTAATAGGGATTGTATGTAAAGCACTTAGCACAGTAATGCAAAATATTGGATTGGCCAAAAATTTGTTCAGGTTTTTCCATAAGATGTTATATGGAACATCTTTCCATAAGATGTTGAATAAATAAATGTCATAGGAACACCCTTAGAAGACTCACTAAAAGGAAAATATTTATCCTTTAAACACTTGTAGTGATAAGGAGCTTGTTCCATTTCTAGGTAACTCTAATCATAGTGTAACTCAACCTATATGGCTTGACTCACACTAGTTTTATTGGCATAAATTAGCCCCTCACCCCAAGGGTCCCCTGCTATGCTTAAGAATTTTGACACTCAGGGTCCCCTGTCATGTGTTTCAGCAGCCAGTCCCTCAAGTACTCCCATTTTGGCCACTACCTCTGATGTAATTGGCTATTGTGAGATGGTCACTCTTGGGCAAAGCTCTTCTCAGCTAGTGCCCAAGGCTGGCCACTACCAACATCACTGCAGCCTCAGGACAGCAGTCAAGACCCTCCTCTGTACGGCTTTGCCCCACATGTAGTTGTGGACTTTTCTCTTTAATTTTCTCCAGTACATCAGAAGTCAAAATATACGAGATGTTGATCAAATCTTAGGAAGGCTCAGGGACAATGAAAGGAAAGGGCACACAGAGAATGAGTCGATTCCCGAGCATAGGCTCAGTCACTCCCAGGAGGAAGCTCGCCATTCCTGGGGGCCCACATGCTCCGGGAAGCACCTCAGGGCCTCAGGAGGTGCCCTTCCTGGGAGATCTACTCAGACTGACTCCAGATCCCAGAGTTCTAATTTCCTGCCCCACTGCTGACCTCTTCTGAGGACAGCTGGCAGTGAGCAATTCCAGCCCCTTCAGAGGAAACCCCACCCACATTACACAGTGATTCATCACCGGTGCATTTCCCCAAAGCTGTATCGTTCAGTCTTGCCTGCTGCCACTTTGTTGTTAATGAAAATAGTAGCTACCAAGTCTAGTGTATCAAGCAATCCTAGTGCACAGGAGAGTCAAACATGAAATGCTTTTACATTTCTGTAGTCACTGCCTTTAACTCTGCAATGTTCACAATCTCCTAGTTGTGCCCACCCCACCCCACCCCCCAAGAACGTCTCAGGCAGATCTCTCAGAGGGTTCCCATCACTCTCAGGAATACAAAGCCCATTCAGCCTAATACGATTTAAAATGTCAACCTTGCTTCAATACAATGACCACATCCCCTCTCTCCCAGCCCTGGCCAGTCGCCGCACCAGAGAGACTTAGAGTGCAGAGGTGCTTACCAGCTCCTGGGCATTCCTCCTCTCTGTGTGGAGACAAGGAAGAGGGACAGGAGAGACAAACAAGTGTTCCTTATCTGCCTGGGGTGTTGAAGGCCTCTCTGGTCAGTGCTGGCTGGCTGTTGGCTCCCTCTCTGCGGCAGACATCCAAATCTGCCTCCTTTGTTGGTGCTTTCGTGAATTTTCCAGAGGCTTCATAGAAGACCTCCTACTTCACCATCTTCACCATCTGCTCCTACCCTTGGTGATTCACCCCACTGTTTCTTGTTACCAGGTCTACTTTCCTGGCAACCAGTTATCTTGGATGGTATGGTATACTGGTGAGACAGCCTCAAGCCTGGCTGCCTTCCACAGCATCCCTTTGATCTGCAATAAAATCCCATATTCGTCACCAAATGCTAAATGTGGGACATGAAGTGGCTTCAATCTACCCCTTCTCTCTGCTCTGCCTTCTCCTTCCAATTGTCTCTTCCACTTATTAAATTGGACAGAGGTAAACCAGCCCATCTGTGGTATAAGCAGACACCCAATTGGTGAATGAGGAGGGAGCAGGAAAAGCATCTCATCACAATGCAGCCCCTCAAGGATGCAGATGACTTCCCAGAATTCTCTCCTCCTGATTCCTGTC
Organism: Leucopleurus acutus; assembly: GCF_964270905.1. Classification (NCBI taxonomy): domain Eukaryota; kingdom Metazoa; phylum Chordata; class Mammalia; order Artiodactyla; family Delphinidae; genus Leucopleurus; species Leucopleurus acutus. Next base: position 75,353,257 of record NC_139149.1, on the reverse strand, counting down.
TACTTATCTAGACTGGAAGCAGGTGGCAGATATGAAGGCTGCAGAAGCAAAGCAAGTTCAGCTACTTCTTGATAAGCCCTGAAAAGAATGTCTGATCCCTGGTCATTTATTATTTATTTTTTGGTCCTTGATACTTTGCTCTCAGTTTTGGATTCCAGTTGCTAATTCTGCAGCAACAGGAAACCTTCCCATGAACATTCCAGGCATTGTATTAGGGCCTTTACATATATGATCTCATGTAAGCCTCAAAAGTCTATATTATTACCTATATTTTATTGGTGAAGAAATAGTAACTCAGAGAGGATAAGTACATTTCTCATGATCACACAGCTAATAGTGGTAGATCCAGAACTTAGACCCAGTGCATCAGACTCTAAAGCCCTGGTTCTTCTTCCTTTAGGCCAATGGCCCACAATCTCCTGGGAAGATTTTAAACTAAAATACCTGGGCTCACTCCCAGTTGATAATGATTTAATATGCCTGAGGTTGTCCCCAGGCAAAGATAGGGTTGTAAGGCTCCTCAAGTGAATCTAAGATGCACCCAGCATAGAGAACTACTGCTTTAGGTGAAGTGCAGCTTCTTAGCCTTGTTCCACCCACTGCTGTGTTGTACTGATGATGGTTATCTATTCTGCAAGCTCGTCTGCTCTTATAAATCACCACAGTGGATCTCAAGCATTTTATTTTTCAGCCCCCTCTTGAACTGCCCACTATTTTCCAGTTGGAGAGAGATCCTAGTTCTCCATCAATTTTGAGGGCATTTGTGATTGGCTTACTCTGAGTCCATGGAATAATCAAGTTCTTCCTGACTTGGGTCACCAGCTTTGTTTACTCTCTCAGATTTTCTCTGGTGATCCTTTCAGGCAACTATTCCCCCCTGCCTCTGTTCTCTGGAAGGGTCTCTCTGAATGTCCTCATTAGTAATAAAACTAACATGCCTAAAGCCCCAAAAGGCCAATTGGCAGTATGCACACCTCCATACTTCCCACAATCATTCTAGAGAGTGCTATCAATCAGGCAATGGATTCACCTGAGCTAAGATATGGCCTTGGCATTCTCCTCAATGCAGTGCCACTCAATGCAGGTGGCCACTACTAACCAACTGGAACTGGCATGGAAAATAAAACCTACCAGGCTTAAACTCACAGTGTAAATGGCTGCAATAATGTCCAAAGAGGGAAGATGAAGGGCATCATTCTTAATAGCTCAGATCCTATTTTTTTATACCTTCCTTATAAGGGGCCCTCAAAACAGAGAGATAACATGCTTGTGATAATTAAGTTCAGATGTGATGCAACCAGTGACTGTTTTACATCACCCAGGTCATTCACTAACCTTGCAATAACACTGACCTTCATATTACTTGATTAAACTTTTTGGACTCTGCTTATAACATAAAAGTGGGGTTTTGCTCTACATTAAACTATGGTTTGCCTATTGTTTTTGGCTGAACGTTTTTGTCCCCCACCAAATTCATATGTTGAACCCCTAACATCCAAGCAGTGGTATTTGAAAATGGAGTCTTTGAGAGGTAATTAGGTTTAGATGAGGCCATGAGGGTGGGGCCTCTATGATGAGATTAGTGCCCTTCAAAGAAGAGAAAGACAGAGCTCTCTTTCCATGTACATGCACAAGGAAAGGCCATGTGAGCACACAGTGAAACAGTGGAGGTCTGCCACCTAGGAAGTGTGCTCTCACCAGACACAGAATCAGCTGGCACCTTGATCTTGGACTTACTGCCTCTAGAACTATGAGAAATAAATGTCTGTTGTTTAAGCCACTCAGTCTATGGTATCTTGTTATAGCCGTCCAAGCTAACTAAGATATTTGTGCCCACTTACACAATACTTGAGAATGGGTTAAGACCCAAAAATAAAATTTAACCAATTAAGGGCTGAAGGAAGCTTTTATCCATCCTTTTTGTTCTTTCTCTTTCTACCCATCTCTTTCTAGTCTTATTTTCTTTAACAGAAGAATTGATATTAAATTCTCAATTCTTGTATATTAAGGTTAAGAGGTGAAAAGGTATATTCTCTATTCATAATATATTCAGCTTTAAAAAATATGCCTAAGAAAAAAAAAACTATGAAATTTAAAAGTCACACCAGCATGCAAGCAGTTGCCTTTTTAGGCTGATGGAGTTAGAATTGATTTCTTTCATCTCTAGTTCCTACATTTTAAAAATATAATGTGGGTCTATTATTTGATAATGAGAAAATTGATGATTCACGTTTTGAAATGTCAAAAGTTTAAATTAATAAAATTAGTATTATCTTTAAAAAGAAGACAGATTAAGTTACTTTTTTATAGATGTTCTCTCCTTGTAGGGTTTTATATAAAATAATCTCTGTGTGATATTGAGACAACAGGAATATTGACTTTCAATTTACAAGGAATGATTAGATTAGTTTACCAGGGTTTCCTTTTTTTTTGGTGAGGGGGTGGCTGCGTTGGGTCTTCGTTGCTGCACACGAGCTTTCTCTAGTTGCAGCTGGTGGGGACTGCTCTTCGTTGTGGTGCGCAGGCTTCCCATTGCAGTGGCTTCTCTTGTTACGGAGCATGGGCTCTAGGCGTGGGCTTCAGTAGTTGCAGCATGCAGGCTCAGTAGTTGCGGCACGCAGGCTCTAGAGTGCAGGCTCAGTTGTTCTGGCGCATGGGCTTAGTTGCTCCAGGGCATGTGGGATCTTCCCAGACCAGGGCTCGAACCCATGTCCCCTGCATTGGCAGGGAGATTCTTAACCACTGCACCACCAGGGAAGTCCCTACCAGGGTTTCATTTTGAGGATTTGGAAGATGCTGCTGAAGAGCTTAAAAAATAAGTAAATAAAAAGATTTTCTTTTAAAATAACATGAGTATAAAAGTTGAAGAAACAACTATTTCTCCCAAAATTTTTTCTTGGCTTTACAGTAGGTCAGATCTGGTTTAAATCTTTGCTTGGCCAATATCTGCTATATTTCACCACAGGCAGATTATACCTACTCTGGACTTCTATGTCTCCTTTGCTAAAATAATCTCTATCTTGCAAGCCTATTGCACAGTGGAAAAAAATATGTATTTAAAAGCACAAACTGTCTCATTTAAACATGTGCCTGAATATAGTTCATTACAGTTGAGATTCTTAGATTAAAATCTAATGTTCTGGGCTTCCCTGGTGGCGCAGTGGTTGAGAGTCCACCTGCCGATGCAGGGGACACAGGTTCGTGCCCCGGTCCGGGAAGATCCCACATGCCGCGGAGCGGCTGGGCCCGTGAGCCATGGCCGCTGAGCCTGCGTGTCGGAGCCTGTGCTCCACAACGGGAGAGGCCACAACAGTGAGAGGCCCGCGTACTGCAAAAAAAAAAAAAAAATCTAATGTTCTTCTAATTTTCTAGCACGGTTCACTGATGAAAAATCCTTTTAGCATGTATCATGAAGAGCTGTCTGCTGTACTTCCTCATCAAATTTATTCATTTTAATTTATTTTAACTTTTTATTTATTTATTTATTGGCTGCGTTTGATCTTCATTGTTGCATGCAGGCTTTCTCTAGTTGCAGTGAGTGGGGGCTACCCTTCGTTGCGGTGCGCAGGCTTCTCATTGCGGTGGCTTCTCTTGTTGTGGAGCACGGGCTCTAGGCATGTGGGCTTCAGTAGTGTGGCTTGTGGGCTCAGTAGTTGTGGCTCATGGGCTCTAGAGCACAGGCTCAGCAGTTGTGGTGCATGGGCTTCACACAACTCCACAGCATGTGGGATTTTCCTGGACCAGGGATTGAACCCGTGTCCCCTGCATTGGCAGGTGGATTCTTAACCACTGTGCCACCAGGGAAGTCCCCTCATCAGATTTTTAAACCATCAGAATTGTACTGAAACATTTCTCAAAGAAATATACAAAATTTAGGTTGCAAAAACACATCATTGAAGGAAATGGTTTTTACACATGAAGTTGGTGAATGTATCTTTTCTGAGAATCCTAACTTCAGTATAATTAAGTCTTTAGTGTAGTAAAGATTGGCTTCTCTATAGTACTAGATGAAACAAGCAAGGAGGCTCTTCCCCATTCTGACTCCACCTCTGAAATGTCCTGGAGAATCTCCTTGCCCAAATTTTACCCAATATTGGCAGTTCCTGCCCAAGCTCTCAGTGACCCCCAGCATTCCCTTGACTCATGATTGATTATATTTCATACATTAGTCTCTCTCTGGTTATTATTATTCTAAAGGTACATTAGAGGACAGTAGAAACCAGAGGATTTCTGGGTTTGTTTTCATCTCTAAGACTTGATGACTTCTTGAGAAAATTGTGGTTGATTGAATAGCTGGAGAAATGGGCAGGTCTCATCTAAACTGGATTATAAGTCCTTGGGGATGTGTTTTCCTAGATACACTTCTTGTCATTTTCTGTGTTTTTGAAATGAATGGTATTAAATTTAAAGCAAAGAAATGTAAATGAAAATGTCTATTCTGGGACTTCTCTGGTGGTCCAGTGGCTAAGACTCCACGTTCCCAATGCAGGGGACCAGGGATAGAATCTGCCGCACATGCCGCAACTAAGAGATCACATGCCACAACTAAAAAATCCCACACACGGCAACTAAGACCCAGTGCAGACAAATAAATTAATTAATTAAAAAAAAAAAAGTCTTTTCTGCCATAGTGCAAAAATTGTACTCCTATGGAAAGCTTATGTTACCAAAAATTTTGTCATAAACTTAATTGTTTCCATGTGAGGTGAGGTTAGGATCTAGAGAGTCTCTTATACACAATTCTTATCACTTTCATTGTTATTACAAGCTAAACAAAATTGGTGTAAGTGATCAACAAAAGACAGCAGAGTTAAATGAGGAGCCAGCCACACAAAGCAGCAATGTATTCCTAGACTGTGTGAGCCACAGCATTTTCATTTTTCTTATTTTGGTGCCAGTTCTTGATTGAAATTGTTATAATCAAAGGAAACCTGTGTCAAGCAAAACATGTTCCCTAATCAGTCAATTGTCTTTCAAGCAATTCATGTTAACAAAACTTGCTCTGAGGAAGACATGTCTGTACTTAATACCCATGAGTGGAGTTACTGTCTACCTCATTCCAATCTTTTAAAAGAACCCAACCCATTCACTGAAGCTCTTCAGAATTCCTGATTTTGACTCTCTGCCCTATTTTTGTTCCACACCTTCACCCTCAGTCTCCCCTCAGGCCCCCACGCTGGCATCCCAATTTTGGATTTAGCATGTCAGAAACCTCTTCAGGACAGAATTCTCAGCTCCTACCACCTGGCCTCAACCATCCCAGCCATGGCTAAGATGAGATGCTTTGCCCCAGAGCACTGCCCACAGTATGTGAGATCTGCCCAGTTGTGCCCAGTTCTCACCTCCTAGGGGAAGGATGCTGTATAGGGGTGACCAGTAAGTAAGAAACACACAAGCAACCTCAATTCTTTTTTAGTGTATCCTGTGGATACTCATTGATGCGGATGAGCAGAGCAAGACAAGATTCTTGTACCTCTGGGAGGTTTGACATAATCTAGTTTGGAAGAAAAGGTTTGCACTAGACTAAGATTTCTTCTCATCTGGTGATTCCGTAACTTATTCTTATCAATGCTTGCAGCTACAGAACAGAGTTATTTTGAGCGAGGAGTTGTAGTTTACAGCTCAATTCCTTCAGTGTGAGCAAGCAGTGCTATTTATAGTTACCTCATTTTATTGCTTTAATTTATGTATCTGAAAGAATCTGCTCAATTGTGGGCAATTATCAGGAGGGAAATGTGCTCTCATGCTCCTCAGGAGATTTGTTTGTGGCCTATGATTTTAAATAGCCCATTTATTCCTCAGTGGGTAGAAAATCCATTTTATGGATCTTCAAACATACATAATAACCATCATAAATAATAAAATTAAATATTAAAGTGGCATTAGCACTTTATACATTTGCTTTAATGGCTTTTCTTTTTTATCTATAAAATTTACCTATGTTTGTACTATGTACATACTTCCAAGGGTATTTCTAGCATAACACAATACAAAGAAGAGCTTTGACCCACTCTATGGATTACTAGGAGTAACCAAGACTGGTTAATGGCACGGATGGGAGACACAAGGCCTCAAGCAACAGAGAAGACCCTCTAAGGCATAAGAAATGGAAGAACTGAATTTCTTCTGACCTCAGACGACCTTAAGGAAGCATGATCTGTCTAAGCAAAGTTTACCAGCTCTATCAAGTATTTGATATGTATCTTTCCAATCCAGCTTTCTCACTGACATATAGTTATATTTCTCAACCAAAAGTTGAATGAGAATATCATCTTCTCAAAAACTGGAAGTGCATTTTTGTTGCTTATAGAATAAAGTTAGGAATCCCTAGCTGGCTTCTTTACCCATATTGTTTTTCCAGCAATGCCATATTCTCTAACATTTTAGGCCTTGCTTTTGTAATTTCATCTGACCCTAATGCATTGTCCGCCTATCAAAACCCTGCCTCACATTGAAGGATATTAAATGACACCACTCCCAAGAAACCTTTTCTGATCAAAATCAACCTCCCCAATTAAAATCAACACCCCTCCAACCTTTCAAAGTAGTTATTTGATACAGTATATCATGACTAGTTACTGCTATACTTATATCTCCCATTAACATCTATACTCCTGGATTTCAGATTGTCTCATTTATCTGTGCATATCCCACAAATTCCACATGTATCTCCTATGCATAAGAAGAAGTTATGTAATTGCTATGTGAGCACAATACTGAGAGATGGAATAAACTAGAATATCCCCATCATTGTCCCAATCCTATCGAGGGGAAACTTGGAATCCAAAGAATCTGATCAAAGCCTGAGCCACCCCTCTTAGACAGCTGGTGTGGTGGCTCATATCTTCAGGCCAGGTCCAGTAAAGAAACAATTGTTCCTTGGCACAAAAAAACAGCAGGTTCCATTTTTTTAAAAAAAGGATAAGAAAAATAGTGGTAACAGGAGAAATATACTTTCTTCAGTGTGAGTTTAGATTATGTTGTCTCAGACAAAAAGTAATGCTTGCATTGGTGAGGTGTGATTACTTGCTGGCTAACCAGTGGGAAAATCTACTGCGGTTCTCATGGTTAGGAGACTGAACTGGGATTACAACAGCCACTTTCACTCTCATTTAGGGGTCTGGATCCTGTCCCTTCCCTCCAGAGCTGACTGAATCAGAATTAGTACCACAAAGAACACGTTGTCAAAGCCTGAGGATGTCAAGTTTTCAAGATTTAAAAAAGTTTCTCTGGACAGAGCTTCCTCTTCCTCATTGGAAAGAATTTCTCCAGAGAGAGGATGGGGACTTTAATGGGGAGTAGGGGAAGATGAAGGGAAAAAGACATAAGGATGCACCTACGAATGATATCTTCCCTTTAAAGCCCATGCTGGGAAGGGCCTTTGCTTGGATGGGACAAGGGAATGCCTTGGATAGAGCCACAATCAATGTTTCTTTCACACTGCCCTACTACACTGAGATCTGACACAACCATGGAAAACAACAACAACACACTTCACAGACTTGGACTGAGGCTCTGTTTGATCAGGTACAGACTGGCAGTCCAGGGGGTCAGGCAGAGACAGAGCTGGAGGGGACTTTGTCCCCAAGTGAGTTACTAGGAGTAGTCATACCTGGTTAATGGCAGTGATAAGGAGACCCACTGTCTCCAGAAACGGAGACCATGACGAAACATAGAGATGGTAACACTGGACTTCCAGGTGATTGTATCCATATGTCAGCAGGGAACATCCTAAAAACCAACAGGAGTGGCCTCACTCTGGTGATGAGTAATAGGGATTCTGATAAGGGAAAATTTCTTTTGGACTCTCATTGTTGGGGGCTTAGTACGGATGAGTAGAGATTTAGAGAACTATAGGTGGACTCTTTGCTGAAATAAATCATTTGCATAGAGAGAGAAGGCAAATTATACATGTGGAGGCCATACTTAAGAGAGCATTAAAGGCTATCTGATCTCCCTTTCCCAGCTGGTGAATGCCAGCGTTTTGCTTCCCAGCTGACTCAAGTTTGTCAGAGGACCTCATTGGCTGCACTGTATGGAGCTAGATCCCAGAGGCACCTTTTGGGAAGAAGCTCAGTCGAAAGCCAAGCAGGTATCCAAACTCACTATCAATAGAATGGGGTAGGGCAATGGCAAGTCTGGTGATAGGGCACGGGATAGGTTTAAAGTGCCAGGTAGAAGGGTCCTCTGAGCCAAAGCACATACTTTGCTTTTTCTAGTGAGCCAGGGGCACTGATATCTGGGTAGGGAGAAAACTCTTAATGGTACTGACTGCCCCCCAAAAAATGTTTGCCTAAGGAATTTGGATTTTATGCTATTAGCAATAGAGAATCATGGAAATTTTTTGTAGTGCTATGTTTTGATTTTCTTTAGCAGGGCAATGAATGAGTAAAGTAGTGTTGAGGGGAATTATTCTGGAAACAATATTCAGAATGAATTGGAGGATAGAAAAAAATAGAGGTTGAGACTGCATGAGATGATAAGGGACTGAACTAAAGGATGACAACGAGACTAGAAAGAAATGGATTAATGTATGAGAAGATACAAATGAAGAATCAACAGGACTTGGTATCTGGCTGAATAGAGAAGGATAATTTTCAAAGATGATTCAAGTTTTGAATCTAGGTGAAGAGGAAAATGTTGGTACCAATCAGGAATAAGAGCAGTTGGCCTTTCCTTTGTCTCCCCTTCAAGTGTTCCCTGAGCATATTTTGGTGGAAATAGCTCATTTTAGGGAAGTTAATACAGCTAAAAATATTTGTTTCAGGTAATTTGAGCAGAGAAAGAGAAAGAATAAACCTCCTTCCTGATTACAGAATTCTTCCAGCTAGATAGGAAGAAAATATAAGCAGAGTCCAACAAAGATATAAATTCAAGCTAATACTCTTTTTTTTTTTTTTGCGGTACGCGGGCCTCTCACTGTTGTGGCCTCTCCCGTTGCGGAGCACAGGCTCCAGAAGCGCAGGCTCAGTGGCCATGGCTCATGGACCCAGCCGCTCCGCGGCATGTGGGATCTTCCCAGACCGGGGCACAAACCCGTGTCCCCTGCATCGGCAGGCGGACTGTCAACCACTGCGCCACCAGGGAAGCCCAAGCTAATATTCTTTAAATATTGTTCCACATGTGTTTAGTAGGGGTGTAAATAAACTGATATTTTTATTAACAAAAGTTATATGTCTTTTTATGTTAAAAAGAATTGATTTATTACATGACCTGAATGTAGCATAGTATTTTCACATTTCATAGTTTTTAAATAATTCCTGACAATAATATCATTCAAATTTTATTTTGCTGAACCTGTTGGAATTTGCTTCACTTGGAAAAGCACACTGTTTCAATTTCAATCAGCTTTCAGTTATAGAATCTTAAAAGTAATCATCTGACACAGAAGGCATCCAACACTGTTCTATTTGCTTTTTCCATATCATATCTTTTCCATAAAAAGAAATTTATTCTGCACGAGAAATGTCTACAGAAGCAAGAGAAAAACGCATTCATTTAGGGAGTTACTCCCGTAGCTGAAAATCAAGACTGGAAAAATTTGGCCAAAAGATCCCACTTTTCTGTGCTTTTTTGTTTGTTTTGGGTCCTTCTCTCTTCAGTTTTCTTTTGCAGTTTTTTGAATAGGAAACTTCTTGGGAGTCTATTAAGGGTTCAAAATTTAGACAATAAAACAAATCACTTGTTCCCAGTAAACAGGACCATGCCTTGCAGTAGTAAGTGTCATAATTTTAGCTGACTGAGACTTCAGGAGACTGTCAGCTAATCTCATGGTTGATATCCAACTTATAATTGCACAGTGCAGTGTGCATTTATGTGTTGCAAGATTCTCACCAGAGATTGTTGTTTGGTATTTCTACTCAAGAACACCAAAGAACAAGACAACTTACATTTAGCCTATTATTGAAGGAGTTACTTAATTAACCAGCATGATATTCCCAATTAATTCCAGTGTGTCCACATGAATTCCTGTAGACTGGAGTCCCAAGATGGTCAACAAGCTAGTTACCTTTTAAACCAGCTCTGAATTTAAAATAATTTCTGTTGTGGGAAATCATGTAGGATTTAATCATTAAACAGCTAATTGGTTTGTTTCAGAGAACACTGTTGCAAAATCACTTGAAAATGTGGCCATTTTGCTACCTACCAGGCCATCAGTCACTAGCTGGGCTGAAGGTGTACCTTTTCTTCTATTCTATAGCAATGTGCTTAGCTTTACATGGATAATACCAATGTCTTCTCCCTGTTGCTAAAAAACCACAGTTATAAGTCAATGAATCTTTTAATCTGTGATATTAGGAAATCCATAAAATTCAGAGGCCAAGAAATTTCCTTTGGAAAACAATGTTCTGGTGTTTTAGGTTTCCAGGGATGCTGTAACAACGTACCATAGACTCAGTGGCTTAAAAAACAGAAACCTGTTTTCTCACAATTCTAGAGGCTATTAGTCCACGATCAAAGTGTCAGCAGGGTTGGTTCCTTCTGAGGGCTGTGAGGGAGGGACCTGTTTCAGACCTCTCTCCTTGCCTTGTAGACAGGCACCTTCTCCCTAAATCTTCACATTGTCTTTCCTCTGTACACTGTGTCTTCTGTCTAAATTTCCTTATCTATATAAGGACAACAGTGATATTAGGTTAAGGCCCACCCATAAGACCTTATTTCAATTTAATTACCTCTTTCAAGATCCTATCTCCAAATATGATTACATTCTGAAGTACTAGGGTTGGTGGGGGTGGTTAAAACTTCAATACACAAATTTTTAGGGGAACATGATTCACCCCATAACATCTGGAGACAAGGTTTTATGGATCTTAAAGGTCTTTAGCCCCTATTTGAGTCAGTGTAGACACTGGCTCTCAGGCAAAGTGAGTCCCAAATGTGTCCCCAACCCACACCAGTACTGCCCGACATGCACCCTGGGCTTGCTTTCTTCTATTTTTTTACTTCAGCTCCAGCTTCATCACATCTGCTCCTCAGAAGGCTGCTGGGAGAAGGCTCACTGTGGTCACCAGCCTGTGAGATCTCCAGAGTCTTTGTCCAGGGTGCAGGGTCTACTCTCACAGCTGCCAGTCCTTGGGGTGCCACAGCCATGCTCCCAACCACACTTGTCATCTGGGCTCCTGAAACAGCCCTGCCAGTACTCAAAGTCTCACAAAGTCTTCTTGACTAACTCACTCAGCTCCATCCTCCAAACCTCACCACACAGAGGACCCCAAATCAGTCCAAGGGATTTGGAGGAGAGACTTCATTCTGCCCTCTCCAGCCTTCTCCCCACTCCACCTCAGCCCATAAAACCTACAAAATGTCCAAGATTACATAATAGTTCATAAAAGATTAAATTTTATATGTCTGAATGCTAACATATTGTCTAATGATCTGATACTGAGTTATAACTGTGTAAAGAGTTTCATATGAAAGCACTTTGGAGTGTCTGCCCAGTTCATGACATCCCCCTAAAATACTCCCTGCCCCCCCCACCCCCCCTCCCCACCTAAAGTGGATGAATCTCCACTCTCTTTTCCACAGTTGGTTGGACTGGAGTGGACACCTGACCCAGGCTATGCCAATCAGAATTCCTCCCCTGGGAATTTGGAATTAACTTGGAGATAGAAAGCAGCCATGTGTGTGATCTTATGATGAGGTAAGGTTCTCCACTGCCCAGTAGTATCCAAGTAAAGGGAGAGTGGCATCTTGCTCCCACAATCACTACCCCCCTTTGCGGTCAGGGCCCACCCTCTGTGGTGAAAAACTTAGGAATGTCCCACTCTGTTGAAATGGCTGATAGTTCACATGGGCAGATCAGTTGGAGATCCTTAACTTCTTAAGTCTAGGAGGCCTCCTTCTGCTGGATGGGCCAAGGTGATGTGATGTGCTAGCTGCTGTCAGTGGAAGGACCTCTACAGGTAGCAAAGCACAGAGCCCAGCTAATTGTGGCTCCCTTACACAAGGACCAGGGCAAGTGTAGCCTCACTCCAATGGTGACCCAAGGTCTGCAGGCCTGGCTGGGCTCCCCCATGTGGCTCCCAGCCCTGCTGAGTAAGGTACTCACATCTCCAGGCAAACTCTGCCTCCATCCATGTGGCTCCCCCAAGGTCCTGGTCCCTCATCCCCGGCTCCACTGACCTGCCTCCCTTCCCCCTGGGGGTAGGGGGTAGTTACATTCAGCATCTTCTTCCAGCCTCTTTCCAAGGTATTGTTGTTAGGATATAAATTCTATACCCTGCTTCCTTCAAGGCCTTTTCTTTCATTTCTCACAATGTTTTCTTCTCTCAACAAAACCTACCTCATTCAAATCAAAAGCTTTGGCTTCTGTACATGTCTTCATGAAGACTTTGACTTTTATGCAAGACTTCTATGAAGTCTTCAGGGGAATTTGTCTACTGTGGGCAGGTATTCCAGAAATAACCCTTATGGGTGAAGAACTTTGGCATCTGGCTGCGCTATGACTCCCAGAGCGGTACCCACCACTATACCGAGAGTTCAGGGACCTGACCACCGCGGGTGCCATCACCCAGTGCTACCGAGATGTGGCACCTGGCACCGTGCCCAGGCCCACTGGATCCAGATCTCTGATGCTGCCCAGCAGTGGTCAAGTGGTTCCACGACTCCAAGGTCAAGTTCCCGCTGCCTCATTGGGTCCTGAGTCACTAGAACAAACCACGCTTCACCATCAAGAGGCCCAACACCCTCCTATTTTTTTTTCTTTTCCATTATGGGTTATTACAGGATATTGAATATAGTTCCCTGTGCTATACAGTAGGACCTTGTTGTTTATCCATTCTATATAATAGTTTTTATCTGCTAATCCCAAACACCCAGTCCATCCTTCTCCCACCTCCCCTCCCCTTTGGCAACCACAAGTCTGTTCTCTATGCCTGTCAACACCTCTTTTAGATGCAGAGCCTCCCCACCCAAGTCTGCCCAAATAAACTCCTTGGGAAGGTGGGGGGGAGAAGGGCAGAGAATAATAGGAAATATCTGTACCTTCCTCTCAATTTTACTGTGAATCTTAAACTATTCTAAAATGTAAAGACTTACCAAAAAAAAGAAGAAAAAAAAAGTTGCTGCTTCCAGTACTACTGTTGCTGACAGACTCTTACAAAAGAGCTTATTTTGTTAAAAAACAAAAAACAAAAACAAAACAAACATTGACTGTTTCTTTATCTTTGCATACTGGCTGGAACATTCTTAATTCTCTTTCAGTCAGTGTGGATGGCTCTGGAGGAGCAGAAAGAACTACAAAACAGAAACACACACACAAATTCTTATTTCAAAAACTCACCTCCTAAGTGGGTAAACTCACTATTGCTGGCAGTCATATTCCACTTCATGAATTAAGGAACAGGTAAAAGCCAGGTGGCAGGGATAAAAAGGAAGTAGACTTAGAGAAGCAGAGAAGACAGTGGGAACAGAACTATGTGGGTTCCTGATAGTGTCAGTTTCCTAGTTTCTGCCCAACAGAGCTGTCCTTTTATCCTCATATTCTTAAACATCACTATATTTTTTAAATAAATTTCTAATTTTTCTTAAGCTAGCTCAAATGAGCTTACATATTTAGCAATCAGAGCAGTGCTAATGAATACAGTTTTAAAGTTTCAAAGCTAATCTACATTTTCCCAACTGTCTTAAAAAAAAACACTTTAAAATACATTAATAGATGGTTAAATGGTCCTACAATTTTTATTGTGAAAATCTGTGTTATTGACTGCAACTCTATGGTTAACATTTTCTTGATGAAGAGTTCAGAATGCAGTTGTCACATAAAATCTTAAGTGTTGGTATCCATCTGGAAAGAGATACAGGCAAGAGAGTAGACTAGCTCCCTGATGCTAACTGGTAGCTGCTGGGCTATGGATGTCTTCTCCAGATAAAGGCTCCCTCTGAGCATGAGGAGTAGCAGGAAGAGACTGGACTTTGGGAGCAAGCGTCAGTGCTCCAACCTCAGTCACTACCAACAAGTAGTTGATTCCCTTGCCTCGACTTGAGATCTGCCATATGCTAGGGATGAAAGTCATTTCCTTTCCCTATTATTTTCTCTCTTCCTGACACCCTCTTTTAAGGAAAGCTTATGGGAAATTTTGCTCCCATGACTCTTCCTGCCTTAAGCTGGAGCAATCAAATCCCCCCTGGAGGAAATTTGGAATTGGGCTTTCTATCTTAGTTGGGATCTGGACAGAAAGTCATGCTTAGCTGGGCAGCCATGAGTATTCTGAAGCAGACACTGCTAGTGGGACAGATGAAGCACATGTGCAGAGGGAAAGGGAAACTAGGAAACATTTAGCTTCTCTGAGACAGTGGAAACAAATAAACATCACTTCTGAATTCCCAGCTTCTTGGGCATTGGTTCTTCCTGAGGCTGTACTGATATCCTGCCCTGGATTCCTTGCGATATACTTGTATTCTTCCAAAAAACTTCCCTGTGTGCCTAAACTGATTTGAATGGACTCTTTTGCAGTCAACCAAGAGCTCACACTGGTCATTATGTAATTGACAGAGTATGTAGTCTGTCACTTATTCACCTGATTCTCAGAACAGGTTAATATCAAAAAAAAGAAGAGCATAATCCAAGTTTATTTCTTCCCTTTCCACGTATCTTTTCAAGGAAAGAAGGGTTTTTCAATTTCTCAAATTTCTTTTTAATATGAGCAAAGATTTAAGAACTTGTTATATAAAGTGCCATTGTATTTTAGTTGTTGGCCTAGATATGAGAACCAAAAATTACCTATGCTTAAGATATGGGATGACGGATTCAGGAGTTCCTATTTTAAATAATACTGAGGCCATCAGATCCTTTTCCTCACAAATTTCAACTACTTATGGGGTGATGTTGTGCCAGAAATCTCCTACCATCTGTAGGATCCAGGTTGAACTCTAATGAATAAAAAAAGCTAACTGAAAATGGAATGCTATCTTTGTCCAAAATAGACATAGACAGCTTGGTTGTAGCTTTCCTAGACAGTTAAATCCAGAAGAGACCAATGAGGTCAGGGATTCCTAACCTGGAGTCCATTCTATATTGGGTGAGTCTATGAGTCCATTGAAATTTATGCAAAAGTTAAGGCCTGGGTGCATTATGAGGAGAGGATCAATATACTTCATCAGATTATCAGAAGGACATGAGTGGACAACCAGTGAAAACCCAACCCTCTTTTTACTGAAGAGGAAATTAAAGTACAGCAAAGATGTGATCTGATAAGTCACACATTAAGACAATGGCAGAGCCAAGGACTGGAATCCAGCATCCCGAACCTCAGTCAGTGTTCTTTTGCTGCAGGACAGCACCTCCCATGTGCTTGAATAAAACCCTTTTTGTTTTTTAAATCGGATTGTAACAAATAAGCAAAGCATGTTCTTTAAGGAAAGAAAGGTTGCAGACTCCAATAATTTTTTTTCTTCAGTTACTATTAGCAATAACTTAAACATTATAAGGATAGCCTCCTGGATTCTTGGGGATACCCATGGAATCAGGTAAGACAATATCTGTACCTCATAAAAGACTGTGACTGTTTACAACACTTTTATGTCTTTTATATGCCATAATTCCACTGCAGTCCTGGGATCTGGAGAGCATCTCTTATGATCCACATCTTACAAATGAGAGAACTGAAGGTCAAAAAGTTTTAATGACTTGTTTAAAAGTCTCGTCACCTGAAGATAAAACCAGTTATAAAACAGAGGCTTTCTGGGGACTACCCTGGTGGCAAAGTGGTTAAGAATCCGCCTGCCAATGCAGGGGACACAGGTTTGAGCCCTGGTCTGTGAAGATCCCACGTGCCGCGGAGCAGCTAAGCCTGTGCACCACAACTACTGAGCCTGCACTCTAGAACCTGCGAGCCACAAGTACTGAGCCCGAATGCCACAACTACTGAAGCCCGCACACCTCAATGAAGAGTAGCCCCAGCTCACCGCAACTAGATAAAGCCCGTGCGCAGCAACAAAGACCCAACACAGCCAAAAATTGATTAATTAATTAATTAATTTTAAAAAAAACAGAGGCTTTCTGACCCCCAGTCCTTAACCTATATAGCACATGTCTTTGAGTTACCAAAGTGTACTTCTCTGGTTAAAGGAAATGCAGCTATAGATGTAGAGATATAAGTGACTTGTTGATGGCAAATAAATGGTAGATGAGCCAGAACTCAAATTCATGTTTCCTGAATTTTCTCTGACCACTAATAGTAAAGTGTTTTGTTTTGTTTAGGGGTACACTCTTCATCTAGTGGAGAGGCAGGATGGTGCAGGAGAGAGAGCACTGGACTAGGGAGACAGGGACCTAGGGTCTCACTGTGGGTCTATCACCTCTCAGTTGTGAGACCTTTGACAAGTCACTTAACAGCTGGGCCCAGGTTCGTTTAGGGAATTGGGCAGATGATTTTAACATTCTACCCTCTTTCAATAGAAACAGTTCCTTAGATTCTTCCATCTATATGTGTGTATATGTGTATCACTACCCATGTTATAAATTCTACCTCAGAATTCTGGTGCCCCATCTGCAGTCAGAACAAACATAAAATGGACATCTTGTGAGAGATTTTGAGAGAATAAAGTGACTTTCAAAAGCTACTTTTATGAAGTTAAAAATAGCAAATTACAAAGAATGAGGCTAGTGTAATTTCCTAACTCAAAGATTTTTACAAAAGCTAATGACCTTGTACTTTAAGAATAGTGGATTGTAGGCTACTACATAGACTAGTTCAAGAATAGCAGATTGTAGGCTACTAAAATATTAGTTTTTATAACTCTTTACTCCCAATTCCAATATTGAGTTTGGGCAGATCCTATCTTCCCAAAGCTGCCAGGATGTGATTGGGCACATATTCCTTCTTAGGCTCTGCTATGTATACATTCACTCCCTTTGGTGGCAGAAGCAAAGAGCAGATGTATCCAGTTTCCCTTCATAGAATTAAAGTCACCAAGTTCGTCATTTCTGTGAGATCAGGGAGAATATGTTTTGGCTAAACTACAGCTGTTAGAGTGTTTTAATCATAACTCAAAGCTGCCCTTAGCATGAGGAAAACAAGTACATTCTAGAGGTTAAAATGTATTTTAAATCTTTAAAAATACATATACATTGGTGAACTTTTACTGTTTTCTTCTAAACATTCTCTTCATTCTTGTTTTTTACTACCTATTTTTGAAGACATAAAAACTGCAAATAAGCAGTGATAAAATAAATGAAGTGTTTTAGAACAAATAAACACAGATTATTATAAACAGCCAGATGTTTACTTTGGTAGCCTGGCATCATGGGTCAAGTCATTAGTATTTTACAGTTAAAAGCTCATTTTACTGAGATGCATAGAAAAACAAAAAACCCAAATGTTTTCTTTTACACAAATTTGTTCTGCTGTGAAGTTTGGTGTTCCTGATCAGTTGTTGTGGGATTCTACTTCAGCCTTTTGAGATGCAGACTGTGTGACAGGGGCTGAGCTGAGGAGCTTAAGGGATCCAGATGCACTGAATTCTGGCTTGCATCGTGAGCTGGGGTGTGTCAAATAGCTCTAAGTAAATCTGTCTAATCTGTGATGAAGGAGGGATGTGGTGTTTATCAAGGAATAGGCCACCCTTAGATTTGCATAAAAGATGCCCTATATCAAGGCCATTACTAATTTTCATACTCTATTTACTTTTATCAGTATGTTGTATTTTACTTTAGCGAATTGCATTAGACAGTTGCACCAATTCTTTTCCCCAATTACCCTGTTTGGTAGCACACTCTTAAAGGTTAAAAATGCCCTACTTAATAATCACATCCAACAGCCTGTTCTCATCTTAAGTGACTCTTGTCTAATTTGACATTACTGTAGCTTCCAGGATGTTACTCTCTCTCTCTGTTCTTCTCTCTAACTGCCCTTTCTTTTGTATCTCTGGCGGTTCTTCTCATTCCACATGTTCCATATGAGTTAATATTTCCCAGGATTCTGTGTTTAACTTTCTCCTATTTCTACCCTCTCTCATTCACTCCCATGGCTTCAACTACCATTTATAAGACACACTACCATTTATAACCCCCCAATCCATGACCCCAGTCTTGACCTGAGCTCCAGGCTTTCCTCATCTCCAGACTTTTGTTTCCAAGTAAATCCTAAATAGCTCCACTAAGATAAACTGATGGCCTCTCAAACTCAGCATGTCAAACAGAGCTCATTGTCCCCTCCTCCCCATGGAAGGCAGCCTTCAAGATGGCCCACAATGATACCCATTCCTGGTGTGCACATCCTTGAGTGAAGGCAGAGTATGGGTCTGGATGGTGGGCACAGTTTGTAATTTTTTCTCTTATTCTTTAAATTTGTTCAGAATAATGTCGTCTGTTTTATATTATAAATGTTTCAAGTTCAGGAATCATACCTTAATTTGTTCTTAACGTCACCTTGTCCTTAGATGCATGCCTAAAAAATGTTCGTGATAATTTTTGTTGGATTTAGAAAACCCTTGAGTTTTAAGAAAATATTTAACAAAACAACACACGATTTCTCTATCTTAAAAAAAGACTCTCCATTTAAGAAACAAAGTAACAATCTTTACATTTGACTTTGAATTTATCTTAAGCCGTCAGTGCCTTTGCTGCTTCTTCCTCAACCTTTTGTAATTGTCTCATTGGAGCCCTCACATTGGTCCACATAAAGGGGCTGGAGGCAACCTATATTTTTTAAATACACAGTCTGATTTTCTTTCCTCATTAAAGACAGAAATCAAAGCAGAAACAATTGTCACCTGCAAACTAATTCCTTCTCAAAGTATCAGTGAGCTCCTAAACCTCTCAGTGCAGTTTTTCTTTCATAAAATGAGAAAAATAATGCCAAATTTGCTGGTTTGTGGAAAGGATTAATTTGGTCACAATTATAATGATAAAGATAGCCTTGCAAGCTTTAAATAAAGGTGCTATTTCTAGAATTTTTCCACTCATTTCAGGAAAGGATAATAAACTAGATTTCACAATTGTAAAATTAGCTTTTTCCCTTTGTAATAAATAATTTGTGGGTGAAATTTGGAGGCGCAAATGAAGTGAAACATGGTTTGAAATCTAGCTAATTTTTTTCTTCACTCAGTCCCTCCTTCCTCTCTTCCCTCTCAACGACACACGCAAAACACACCTAAACCTTTATTCGGGGGTCTTTTTAGGTTTATTTGTGGATTATCAGTTTATCTATAACTAACTTTGCTCTTGGTGGAGTCTCTCTAGGAAAATGACTTCAAATTCTCAAAAATCAACTCCAGCTTAGACCATCATTATCTTTGGTTTGATATTTCTTGCTGCCTGCAGGGCAGCGCTCTCACATATACCAACAACTTCCAAATTGAACCTGTCTGAATCGAAATATTATTGAACACCAAAACTCACTCTCCTTCCTAAATTCCTCTGTAAAGTGGTGCTACTATTCCCTCCTTTTCCCAGGGCCACAAACATGGATAATTTTTTATCCAGTTGACCAATATGTTCCCTTCACATGAGCCAGACATTTATTTTAGTCTATTATCAAGTCCTGCCAATTCATCAACAGCAACAATCGCTGTCTTCCTCTGCTAGACAGTGAGTATCTCTCACGGGGGGGGGCCATGTCTTATGATCTTTTCATCCCCAGTTCCTAACACTGTACCTGGATATTTTTAAGCAGGTGGCTTAACAAATGTTTGCTGAATTAATGAATTATTGAATGATTGGACAGCCTTAACTATTATTCCCCTTGCTCCTTATTCTCACTGCTCAAGTCTAGTTTGACCACCTGAAGGTTCAACACTGCAACAGCATCCTAGTCAGTCTTTCCACATGTCAGAGCCAGAATCAAGCTTTTTGGAGGCTCCTTGGAATACCTTATATTAAGAATCTGATATATATTACTTTTTTCCTGTTTCAAACATTTTTGGACTGTTTCACTCCCCTCCTCAAACACTCCTAATTGCTTCCCAAATTAAATGAGAACTTTGTATGAGTTTCAAAAGACTCCATTTAGTGAGCATTTTTTTTTCTAGATGTTTCATCTCTAAATTTTTATCTAAATTCTCTGCTCCAGTGCATTACATTTCCCAGTGGTACCTGAATGTGACTTTTCTGCTCCCCAACCTGGGCCTTTCATACGTGCTAGCCCTAAAGCAGTGTAATGCCCCTTAAATTCTCTGCTGCCTTCAGAATGGCTTGACACTTACTTCCTTTAGGAAGCTTTTGCTGGAATCTAGACGCCACTAACAACTAACCAGTGGATCTATACTCATGTGAATATAGCCCAATAGGTCCTTTTTAAAAAAAATAACATAAACAATATTTTACTAACATTACTGTTACATCTGAGAATTTACCAGTATTTTAAGATAACTATTTTTAAAATTTTATTTTATTTGTTTATTTTTTATACAGCAGGTTCTTATTAGTTATCTATTTTATATATATTAGTGTATATATGTCAATCCCAATCTCCCAATTCATCCCACCACCACCCCGCCCCCAACTTTCCATCCTTGGTGTCCATAAATTTGTTCTCTACATGTGTCTCTTATTTCTGCCTTGCAAACCGGTTCATCTGTACCATTTTTCTAGATTCCACATATATGCGTTAATACACGATATTTGTTTTTCTCTTTCTGACTTCACTCTCTATGACAGTCTCTAGGTCCATCCATGTCTCTACAAATGACCCAGTTTCGTTCCTTTTTAGGGCTGAGTAATATTCCATTGTATATATGTACCACATCTTCTTTATCTATTCATCTGTCGATGGGCATTTAGGTTGCTTCCATGACCTGGCTATTGTAAATGGTGCTGCAGTGAACACTGGGGTGCATGTGTTTTTTTGAATTATGGTTTTCTCAGGGTATATGCCCAGTAGTGGGATTGCTGGGTCATATGGTAATTCTATTTTTAGTTTTTTAAGGAATCTCCATACTGTTTTCCATAGTGTCTGTATCAATTTATATTCCCACCAACAGTGCCAGAGGGTTCCCTTTTCTCCACACCCTCTC
This sequence comes from Leucopleurus acutus, assembly GCF_964270905.1. Lineage (NCBI taxonomy): Eukaryota > Metazoa > Chordata > Mammalia > Artiodactyla > Delphinidae > Leucopleurus > Leucopleurus acutus. The sequence goes on along the minus strand of NC_139149.1, from coordinate 75,332,302 downwards.
CAGCAATTGTTGTTTGTAGATTGCCTGATGATGCCCATTCTAACTGGTGTGAGGTGATACCTCATTGTAGTTTTGATTTGCATTTCTCTAATAATTAGTGATGTTGAGCAGCTTTTCATGTGCTTCTTGGCCATTTGTATGACTTCTTTGGAGAAATGTCTATTTAGGTCTTCTGCCCAGGTTTGGATTGAGTTGTTTGTCTTTTTTAAATTGAGCTGCATGAACTGTTTATATATTTTGACGATTATTCCTTTGTTTGTCGATTCATTTGCAACTATTTTCTCCCATTTTGAAGGTTGACTTTTCATCTTGTTTATAGTTTCCTTGGCTGTGCAAAAGCTTTTTTCTTTTTTTTTTTTTTTTTGCGGTACGCGAGCCTCTCACTGCTGTGGCCTCCCCCGTTGCGGAGCACAGGCTCCAGAGGCGCAGGCTCAGCAGCCATGGCTTACGGGCCCAGCCACTCCACGGCACGTGGGATCCTCCCAGACCAGGGCACGAACCTGCATCCCCTGCATCGGCAGGTGGACTCTCAACCACTGCGCCACTTGGAAGCCCTGTGCAAAAGCTTTTAAGTTTCATTAGGTCCCATTCTTTTATTTTTGTTTTTATTTCCATTACTCTAGGAGGTGGGTCAAAAAAGATCTTGCTGTGATTCATGTCAAAGAGTGTTCTGCCTATGTTTTCCTCTAAGAGTTTTATAGTGTCTGGCCTTACATTTAGGTCTTTAATCCATTTTGAGTTTATTTCTCTGTATGGTGTTAGGGAGTGTTCTAATTTCATTCTTTTACATGTAGCTGTCCAGTTTTCCCAGCACCACTTTTCTTTTTTTAATAAATTTATTTATTTATTCATTTATTTAATTTTTGTCTGCCTTGTGTCTTTGCTGCTGCACGCAGGCCCTCTCTAGTTGCTGAGAGCGGGGGCCACTCTTCACTGTGGTGCACGGGCTTCTCATTGCGGTGGCCTCTCCTGTTGCAGAGCATGGGCTCTAGGTGTGCAGGCTTCAGCAGCTGTGGCACATGGGCTTCAGTAGTTGTGGCTCGCGGGCTCTAGAGCACAGGCTCAGTAGTTGTGGCACACGGGCTCAGTTGCTCCGTGGCATGTGGGATCTCAGACCAGGGCTCGAACCCATGCCCCCTGCATTGCCAGGCAGACTCCCAACCACTGTGCCACCAGGGAAGCCCCCCAGCACCACTTATTGAAGAGACTATCTTTTCTCCATTGTATATCCTTGCCTCCTTTGTCATAGATTAGTTGACCATAGGTGCATGGGTTTATCTCTGGACTTTCTATCCTGTTCCATTGATCTATATTTCTGTTTTTGTGCCAGTACTATATCGTCTTGATTACTGTAGGTTTGGAGAATAGTCTGAAGTCAGGGAGTCTGATTCCTCCAGCTCCATTTTTTCCCCTCAAAATTGCTTTGGTTATTTGGGGTCTTTTGTGTCTCCATACAAATTTTAAGGTTTTTTGTTCTAGTTCTGTAAAAAATGCCATTGGTAATTTGACAGGGATTGCCTTGAATCTGTAGATTGCTTTGGGTAGTATAGTCATTTTCACAATATTGATTCTTCCAATCCAAGAACATGGAATATCTCTCCATCTCTTTGTGTCATCTTTGATTTCTTTCATCAGTGTCTTACAGTTTTCTGAGTACAGGTCTTTTACCTCCTTAGGTGAGTTTATTCCTAGGTATTTTATTCTTTTTGTTGCAGTGGTGAATGGGATTGTTTCCTTAATTTCTCTTTCTGATCTTTTGTTGTTAGTGTATAGGAATGCAAGAGATTTCTGTGCATTAATTTTGTATCCTGCAACTTTACCAAATTCACTGATTAGCTCTAGTAGTCTTCTGGTGGCATCTTTAGGATTCTCTATGTATAGTATCATGTCACCTGCAAACAGTGACAGTTTTACTTCTTCTTTCCCCATTTGTATTCCTGTTACTTCTTTTTCTTCTCTGATTGCTGTGGCTAGGACTTCCAAAACTATGTTGAATAATAGTGGCAAGAGTGGACTTCCTTGTCTTGTTCCTGATCTGAGAGGAAATGCTTTCAGTTTTTCACCATTTAGAATGATGTTTGCTATGGGTTTATCATATATGGCCTTTATTATGTTGAGGTAGGTTCCCTCTATGCCCACTTTCTGGAGAGTTTTTATCATAAATGGGTGTTGAATTTTGTCAAAAGTTTTTTCTGCATGTATTGAGATGATCATATGTTTTTTCGTCTTCAATTTGTTAATATGGTGTATCACATTGATTGATTTGCGTATATTGAAGAATCCTTGCATCCCTGGGATAAATCCCACTTGATCATGGTGTCTGATCCTTTTAATGTGTTGTTGGATTGTTTGCTAGTATTTTGTTGAGGATTTTTGCATCTGTATTCATGGGTGATATTGGTCTGTAATTTTCTTTTTCTGTAGTATCTCTGCCTGGTTTTGGTATCAGGGTGATGGTGGCCTCATAGAATAAGTTTAGGAGTGTTCCTTCCTCTGCAATTTTTTGAAAGATTTGAGAAGGGTGGGTGTTAGCTCTTGTCTAAATGTTTGATAGAATTCACCTGTGAAGCCATCTGGTCCTGAACTTTTGTTTGTTGGAAGACTTTTAATCACAGTTTCAATATCATTACTTGTGATCGGTCTGTTCATATTTTCTATTTCTTCTTGGTTCATTCTTGGAAGGTTATATCTTTCCAAGAATTTGCCCATTTCATTCAGGTTGTCCATTTTACTGGCATAGAGTTGCTTGTAGTAGTCTCTTAGGATGCTTTGTATTTCTGCAGTGTCTGTTGTAACTTCTCCTTTTTCATTTCTAATTTTATTGATTTGAGTCCTCTCCCTCTTTTTCTTGATGAGTCTGGCTAAAGATTTATCAATTTTGTTTACCTTCTCAAAGAACCAGCTTTTAGTTTTATTCATCTTTGCTATTGTTTTCTTTGTTTCTATTTCATTTATTTCTGCCCTGATCTATATGATTTCTTTCCTCCTACTAACTTTGGGTTTTGCTTATTCTTCTTTCTCTAGTTCCTTTAGGTGTAAGGTTAGATTGTTTATTTGGGATTTTTCTAGTTTCTTGAGGTAGGATTGTATTGCTATAAACTTCCCTCTTAGAACTACTTTTGTTGCATCCCATAGGTTTTGGATTGTCATGTTTTCGTTGTCATTTGTCTCTAGGTTTTTGTTTGTTTGTTTGTTTGTTTTATGCGGTATGCAGGCCCTCACTGTTGTGGCCTCTCCCGTTGCAGAGCACAGGCTCCAGATGCGCAGGCTCAGCGGCCATGGCTCACGGGCCCAGCCGCTCCATGGCATGTGGGATCTTCCCGGACCGGGGTACGAACCCGTGTCCCTGCATCGGCAGGCGGACTCTCAACCATTGCGCCACCAGGGAAGCCCTCTAGGTATTTTTTGATATACCCTTTGATTTCTTCAGTGATCTCTTGGTTATTTAGTAACGTATTGTTTAGTCTCCATGTGTTTATGTTTTCTTCGGTTTTTTCCCTGTAATTGATTTCTAATCTCATAGCGTTGTGGTTGGAAAAGATGCTTGATATGATTTCAGTTTTCTTAAATTTACTGAGGCTTGATTTGTGACCCAAGATGTGATCTATCCTTGAGAATGTTCTGTGCGCGCTTGAGAAGAAAGTGTAATCTGCTGTTTTTGGATGGAATGTCCTATAAATATCAATTAAATCTATCTGGTCTATTGTGTCATTTAAAGCTTGTGTTTCCTCAGTAATTTTCTGTTTGGATGATCTGTCCATTGGTGTAAGTGAGGTGTTAAAGTCCCCCACTATTATTGTGTTACTGTTGATTTCCTCTTTTATAGCTGTTAGCAGTTGCCTTATGTATTGAGGTGCTCCTATGTTGGGTGCATATATATTTATAATTGTTATATCTTCTTCTTGGACTGACCCCTTGATCATTATGTAGTGTCCTTCCTTGTCTCTTGTAACATTCTTTATTTTAAAGTCTATTTTATCTGATATGAGTATTGCTACTCCAGCTTTCTTTTGATTTCCATTTGCATGGAATATCTTTTTTCATCCCCTCACTTTCAGGCTGTATGTGTCCCTAGGTCTGAAGTGGGTCTCTTGTAGACAGCATATATATGGGTCTTGTTTTTGTATCCATTCAGCAAGCCTGTGTCTTTTGGTTGGAGCATTTAATCCATTCACGGTTAAGGTAATTATCGATATGTATGTTCATATGACCATTTTCTTAATTGTTTTGGGTTTGTTTTGTAGGTCCGTTTCTTCTCCTGCGTTTCCCACTTAGAGAATTTCCTTTAGCGTTTGTTGTAGAGCTGGTTTGGTGGTGCTGAATTCTCTTAGCTTTTGCTTGTCTGTAAAGCTTTTGATTTCTGCATCGAATCTGAATGAGATCCTTGCCAGGCAGAGTAATCTTGGTTGTAGGTTCTTCCCTTTCATCCCTTTACACATATTGTGCCACTCCCTTCTGGCTTGTAGAGTTTGTGCTGAGAAATCACCTGTTAACTGTATGGGAGTTCCCTTGTATGTTATTTGTTGCTTTTCCTTTGTCGCTTTTAATAATTTTTCTTTGTCTTTAATTTTTGTCAATTTGATTACTATGTGTCTCAGCGTTTTTCTCCTTGGGTTTATCCTGCCTGGGACTCTCTGCACTTCCTGGACTTGGGTGGCTATTTCCTTTCCCATGTAAAGGAAGTTTTCGACTATAATCTCTTCAAATATTTTCTCCGGTCCTTTCTCTCTCTCGTCTCCTTCTGGGACCCCTATAATGCAAATATTGTTGCATTTAATGTTGTCCCAGAGGTCTCTTAGGCTGTCGTCATTTCTTTTAATTCTTTTTTCTTTATTCTGTTCCACAGCTGTGAGTTCCACCATATTGTCTTCCAGGTCACTTATCCATTCTTCTACCTCAGTTATTCTGCTATTGATTCCTTCTAGTGTACTTTTCATTTCAGTTATTATATTGTTCATCTCTGTCTGTTTGTTCTTTAATTCTTCTAGGTCTTTGTTAAACATTTCTTGCATCTTCTCGATCTTTGCCCCCATTCTTTTTCTGAGGTCCTGGATCATCTTCACTATCATCATTCCGAATTCTTTTTCTGGAAGGTTGCCTATCTCCACTTCATTTAATTGTTTTTCTGGGGTTTTATCTTGTTCCTTCATCTGGTACATAGTCTTCTGCCTTTTCATTTTGTCTGTCTTTCTGTGAATGTGGTTTTCATTCCACAGGCTGCAGAATTGTATTTCTTCTTGCTTCTGCTGTCTGCCCTCTGGTGCATGAGGCTATGCAAGCTTCCTGATGGGAGGGTCTGGTGGTGTGTACAGCTGGGTGTTGCTCTGGTGGGCAGAACTCAGTAAATATTTAATCTGCTTGTCTGCTGATGAGTGGGGCTGGGTTCCCTCTCTGTTTGGCTTGAGGTGACCCAGCACTGCAGCCTACCTGGCTCTTTGGTGGGGCTAATGGCAGACTCTGGGAGGGCTCACACCAAGGAGTACTTCCCAGAACTTCTGCTGCCAGTGTCCTTGTCCCTGCAGTGAGCCACAGCCACCCCCCCACCTCGGCAGGAGACCCTCCAACACTAGCAGGTAGGTCTGATTCAGTCTCCTATGGGGTCACTGCTCTTTCCCCTGGGTCCTGATGTGCACACAAGAGTGGAGTCTCTGTTTCCCCCAGTCCTGTCGAGGTCCTGCAATCAAATCTCCTAGACTTCAAAGTCTGATTCTCTAGGAATTCCTCCTCCTGTTGCTGGACCCCCAGGTTGGGAAGCCTGACATGGGGCTCAGAACCTTCATTCCAGTGGGTGGACTTCTGTGGTATAAGAGTTCCCCAGTTTGTGAGTCACCCACCCAGCAGTTATGGGATTCAATTTTATTGTGATTGCGCCCCTCCTACCGTCTCATTGTGGCTTCTCCTGTGTCTGTATGTGGGGTATCTTTTTTGGTGAGTTATAGTGTCTTCCTGTCAATGACTGTTCAGCAGTTAGTTGTGATTCCAGTGCTCTCACAAGAGGGAGTGAGGGCACGTCTTTCTACTCTGCCCAAGATAACTATTGATAATTTTTTCTAGTTTTTAAAAACAGGTTTTTATTGAAGTATAGTTGATTTATAATGTTGAGTGAATTTCTGCTGTACAGCAAAGTGATTCAGTTATACATTTATATATTTTTCATATTCGTTTCCATTATGGTTTATCACAGGATACTGAATATAATTTCCTGTGCTATACAGTAGGACCTTGTGGTTTATCCATCCTAGACATACTAGATTGCATCTGCTAATCCCAAACTCCCAATCCTTCCCTCCCCTACCTCCCCTCCCCCTTGGCAACCACACATCTGTTCTCTATATCTGTGAGTCTGTTTCTGTTTTGTAGATATGTTCATTTGTGTCATATTTATTTGTTTTAAACTTATTTATTTATTTATTTTTATTTTTGGCTGCATTGGGTCTTCGTTGCTGCGCACAGGCTTCTTTAGTTGTGGTGAGCGGGGGCTACTCTTCACTGCAGTGTGCAGGCTTCTCGTTGTGGTGGCTTCTCTTGTTGCAGAGCACTGGCTCTAGGCGCACGGGCTTCAGCAGTTGTGACTTGTGGGCTCTAGAGCACAGGCTCAGTAGTTGTGGTGCACGGGCTTAGTTGCTCCATGGCATGTGGGATCTTCCCAGACCAGGGCTTGAACCCGTGTCCCCTGCCTTGGCAGGCGGATTCTTAACCACTGTGCCACCAGGGAAGCCCATTTGTGTTGTATATTAGATTCCACATATAAGTGATACCATATGGTATTTGTCTTTCTGACTTACTTCACTTAGTATGATAATCTCTAGGTCCATCCATGTTGCTGCAAATGGCATTAGTTCTTTTTTTTTTTTTTTTTTTTTTTTGCGGTACGCGGGCCTCTCACTATTGTGGCCTCTCCCATTGCGGAGCACAGGCTCCGGATGCGCAGGCTCAGTGGCCATGGCTCATGGGCCTAGCCGCTCCACCGCATGTGGGATCTTCCTGGACCGGGGCACGAACCTGCGTCCCCTGCATCGGCAGGCGGACTCTCAACCACTGCGCCACCAAGGAAGCCCTAGTTCATTCTTTTTTATGGCTGAGTAATATTCCATTGTATGTAAACACCACATCTTCTTTATCCATTGCTCTGTCAAGGGACATTTAGGTTCTTTCCATGTCTTGGCCCGGTAGTTTCTATATATGTGTATATTTAAGCTGTATCTGCATTTCAAAGTGTTTATTGTGTTAAACATTGATACAGTATAGGCCACTCATTTGAGAGGAAATTTGACAGGTTAGGGTGCACAGGGACTGGCATCCAACAAGTGGACTGGCCCAGGTTACTACTTACTAGGAGTGTGATAACTAATTACCTAATCTGGAGACCTCCATTTGCTCATCTGTAAAATGAGGGTAATAATAATTACCTCCTGGAGTTGCAGAGAGGATTAAATGTACCGCAGTTAGCCCAGTGCTAGAAAATGGTAAATTTGATATATGGCACTACTACAACTGTCACTAGAAATATAAGCCTGTTTTAGATCATGTGCTTTGCAAAGCAGAACTAGTTGTCTTTTTAATAAAGGAGCATACAAGTGACATATTTTTCCTATAAACTATTATATACATAATAGTTAAAATCTTGGGAAATTAGATCTCTCTCCTCACTTTTAAATATTACAATATATTATTTTTTTCTTCTCTTTGAATAAGTTAGGTAACCTAAAATTTACTTCCCCTTCCATGTTAATCTTTTTAACAAGTGGATATTGCTTTTTAATATTCTAAGAATTGGAGTTAAGTACCTGGTTATATCTGTGATGTCTGTCTTATTTTACACAAGCTGTCTTCCCATAAGTAAAACTCAGAAAGATGTGCTCCAATTTGAGAATTAGCTGACGCATGCAGAAGAAATTCACTCATCAATGTATGGGCATGTTCTGATGATAGAATAACTGGCTGATTTCAGAAAGGAAAAAGATGACCTAGTCCATTTTAACTGCTGATGGAAAACATCCTTACATTATGTTGTCAGAGACCTGAGGGTAGAAAGTGTGTACTCCTTTTTGGAATTGTAACTAAAATGATGTGACTCTGGAGGACCCACAGTATGAGAACATGCTACCAAAAAGATCACTTGTCTTCTGGGAAGGATACTAAATGGCAGGGCATGGGGCTAGACCACAGATGTTTGGCTTAACAGTTCACAGTTGAGGATGGTAGGTAGTCTCAGAAAATTATAAAATGCCTCTGCTGAGCCGGTTACCACTAAGATTCCACCTACGTGTGCACTACTTAAATACCTTCCTACATACTTGAGCCTTAGTGACCTGTCAGCAGAGGGTGTCTGTGACAGTTACATGAGAATGGCCTTATTTGCTTAGGATTGTGTGTGGGTGTTGAACACGGCACTTTTAGCATAAATTTATGAGGTGCAAGCTTTTAATGCAAAGATGACTCATAAGGTTTCAGAATGTGTAAATATGAAGCACAATCTAACTTATACCGTCACTGGTACTCACCCACAGCAAAACTAGCCTGGGTTGATTACCAAATTGTTTGGACTACCAGGAAATTCACAAAGTTTGTCACTCTTAATAGGCTGATGACAAAAATTCTTGGGTTGATTGTAACACTTGTTTGGCGCTACCATCTTAAACCAGTGTTATATGTACTTAATCTGCATTTTGCAATATTATGTTTGATGGCAGCATTCAATTAACTCTATTTCCGAGATTGTGAAGAAGTCAATTCTTTTGAGAAGTTACACTGGAAAACTTAAACAGACAGCAATTGTATAATACAGTACAAAAAAATTAGAGGCAACAGAAAAAGGATCATAACTAAACATTTGATATGGATGTTGAAATAAAACTAAGATCAGCATTTTTTGTGATTCGTTTCTGATGAATCACAGAACTCGCATTTCTCTTGCGAGTTTTATGCAATTGCTACAAAAATGTCATAAAAATTTCCTTTAACTGAAGATGAACTGGTAAAGAATAGACCTTTAAGCTTATTGGGAGCAATACTTGGAAGTAGATTATTTAGCTGTCAGAACAATAAAACCTTGGAAACTGTGACCAAACAGATACATCCAGGAGACCCAGAATTCAATAGGATATTGTTTTAATACTTCAAAAATGTTGTGGCCCTTAGAAGACAGGCAGAATATGAAAGAATAAAAATATAAAGGATCTTAACCAATTTTGTAAATGGAATCAACCATTATTCATAATTCCCGTAAAATTGCTATTGATACTATGTATAAAATAGATAACTAATGAGAACCTACTGTATAGCACAGGGAACTCTACTCAGTGCTCTGTGGTGACCTAAATGGGAAGGAAATCCAAAAAAGAGGGGATAGATGTATACATATAGCTGATTCACTTTGCTGTGCAGTAGAAACTAACACAACGTTGTAAAGCAACTATAATAAAAATTTTAAAATAAATAAACTTATGGATAGAAAAAGATTTATGTTGAACTTAAAAAGTTAAACACAGTAAGTTTTTGGATTCTAACTTTATCAGTTGATTGTGAACTTACAAAATAAATTTCTGATTAGCTCTGCATAAAAAATTTAAAACACCATAGAGCTGTTTTTTTCCTTTTTAAAAAAATTTCGTATGTCAGTAGAAACAAAGGCCAGAGAAGAGGTATTAAAGCTTTAACTACTGCATACTGAGAAAGTAAGAAAAACACTGGCATTTAGCTTTTGATCACTCCTATGTAAAATAAGAATCATAGAGTCACTAAAGAAACAGTCAACAGGAAGGATTTTTGAGATTAAACATATTTACAATAAAAACAAATTTCTGGACATTGGATCATTCTTTTATTAACTTTGGAGGCCCACTTGAGAATCTCATTTATGAGAACACCCACAGATAACAAATAAATAAGCCTGTATTCCCTGAAATGCCACCCATGCACACAGCTGGGCCATAAGTTGGTTTTTAGTTAAATAGCAGCTACCATATTTGGTCTTATGCTTCAAGCTGTTACAAACACAACACGTTTGCTCAATTCTAACTTCAGCTTTTTACTAACTGAATTCATCTCCTATAAGAGACAGACCTCCTAGTTTCATTAGGTTAATGTCTTGTTGATTTTCTTTTGAAGACTCAGTGCAGTATTAAGTGAAGTCACCAACAAAATGGGTACTGTGTCAGTAATACTTAAAACATTTGAGTAGCCAAGTGAGCAGACCATGTGTTAGGAAATTCCTTGCATGCTTATTTAGGTTTCAAGTCTTTCTATACCATCAACTATAATTGTAAAGGCACACTAGGTGCTCATAATCACCAAATCTTAAAGCTTTTACCCAAGTGGTTTTACTAATTAAGGACAGGAAAAAGCACTTTTTTCCCCCTGCCTTCTGATAGGTTCAATGGGACTGTCAAAAGAATGATTATTCATGGCAAGCATTATTTTCAAGCATTCAGCTTAATAATTTTTTAAAAAGTGACCTCAAGTTGAAATGTACTACTATTATGCACACCCCATCTCTTTCTGTTAACTATTCCAGTCCTGGCTGATCTCGAGTCTCACTCACTAAATCTGCTTTCTTTCACCTGTAAAGTATCTACTACCATGATACCTACTGAACACAGAATGCAGTTAAATGTCAGTTCCTTATTCATCCCTCTGTAACACACTGAAATTTGGATTTTATCTGAGTGGTAATAGTTCCCATTCAACTAGGTATTGGGTTCCCAAAGGGCAAAGACCATGTCTTATATTTCTTCTGTGGCCTCCACCCTCACCTGAGTGTGTGGCTCAGCACGATTTTTGAAGCTGAGCCATCAGCTCAGTGAGTGTGTGGCTTCAGCACTATTTTTGCACTTTGTTGCAAAGCTTCTGCTAATTCTCTACCACAGGTTAGTTGAATTTCATATAATTAGCCCTTAATACTGAGACCAAATCACATTAAGACTTTGCAAATATTAGCGTATCATGAATGTTAAATCCTAATGTTCCCCCTTTTATTTATTAATTTAGTTGGTTAGACATGGTGGGTAGTTTTCAAAATGTCTTTGTAACATTCTCTTAAGTGAGAACAAAATAAACCAAATTCTCTCTCTGACAGACCAGAGTACCTGTCTGCCAAATAACTTTATAAAAATGAAGGTAGCTGACAATAATATTTAGTCTTAAGGTATAATAAGCCCCTGGCCCCTAACACTCAAGCCCAGACCAAATGAGAGAGGGGAGACAGGTAGGCTAATACTACTGTGAGGAGTGCTATGCAGAAAGCTCTATAAACAGAGATACGTGGGGCACACAAAGTCTTTATTGCCACAGGAAGCAACTGCACTCATCCCACGTCACCAACAGCTTTAATAGTCACAGAAACGCAGACTTCACGTAATAAAGTACAAAACAGACTTGGGGAGAAATGGTCCCTTGGACTATATTGGTTGTAATACTGAGGTAACCAATTGACCTTGTTCAGTGAAAATACCTCTAACACAATGAAAAAAATCAACTAGTTATAACATCCAATTCATATATACAATTCAAATAAAAATATATATTATTTGCTTCAATGTATAGCAAGTTTAATACATTAGTGTTTACAAAATAAAAACTGTATTCTACTGAAATTTTTCTTGTGCTTCCCCCTTATCACTAAGCATGAAAGACCAGAAAAGTATGATACTTAAGGAAACTTATTTATGGATTTAAAGATGCAGTTTGTGCGGTAATGAAAGACAGATAAATATTAGTTGTAAGATTACCACATCTTTAAAAATTTTTGCTTATTAAAATCTACAAACTTGAACCATAAGACACAATTAAAAAAAACCCACAGAATTTCTCAAAATAGATTAGAATACAGGAAACGTTTCATGAAACTACTGAGATACTAACCAGTTCTATGGCTAATATTAAAAACTGAACAATCTATGTAAATCGTATTCATACTATTTCTATGCACAGTGAACAATAGAATCACAATAATCAACCTCAAGCTAGCAACAAAGTTGCAAAGTCCATAAAAAGCTTCTTCAGTGGGCAAAACACTATGGTACAATTAAAACATTTAGGAAGGAAAAAAAGCCTTTTAATAGTATAAAAGTTGTTTACTGGTGTTTCTACTGTAAAGCTATTCTACAAATCAAAATGAAAAAGGAATTATATATGTGACAGTGATCAGAGACTACAGTGCAGACATTTCATCTAACATTTGGCTGATGAATTTTAGTATAATAGATTATAACTTAATATTTTTTACATAGTTATGACCTAGAGCAGAACCGAAAACAACACAAAAAACACATATTCCAAGTCAATACACTCTTCTCAGCAATATCTGGGTTTAGATGAATCTGGAGGAAGTAGGTAAAGCTGTCAAACATCTTCTCTTAAACCAACAGAAAAAATGTAAATTGGTAGAAGTAGTATTTGTTTTTCACTATGGATTCCAATTCTAGTAAGTATGCAAGTATGTTATTAACATTTAAGCACACTCTCATATATAGGCATACAACCCATTAATTAAATAGGGGGAATTAAAACAGATTTTCAAGTTAAAATGAGTTTTAAGAAAAAACTGCATTCATAAATCTGAAAAGTATACGAAAATGAAATTGTAAAATAAATAATATGTGTCAACTAAACCTCCATAGAAATATGCCTGCAAATGTGGATGCACTGATTGTCTAAACTTGTGATGGTCTGCATGGGAAGACATTCCCCAGGGAGAGCCATCTAGCTTCTCTGACTCTGGTGCGTAGAGAAGAATTTCTGGTTATAAAACAGTACTTACTCTACTATATATTATAGCCTTTGTTAACAGTCACCATCCTTATCACATTTAGGGTTAACTTACTATGTCTTAATCTATATAACACATTCTGAAATAATAATTTTAAGTCAAGGCTTTTACACATCTGTCCACTTGTTTCTAGTTCTCTGTCCAACTAATAGCTTCCTATTTTTGTTATACCTTAAGTAGCTATCATAAAATGCAACCTGGGTCAACTAGGTAAGAGAGGTGTTTCTACTCTATTGCTCATTTTTTTGACCTTACTCCAGTATTTATTAACTATGTGCCTAATTAAGCCAGTAAAAATGACATGTGACTACTATGAAATGACACATTTCCTATTAAACAAAATTAGTTTCATCAGATATTAAATATACAACATTTTCCTGTCTTAAATTGAGTATTTGCTTTCCATTTTTCCAAAGTCATTACAACTTTGCCAATAACTACATCACTTAAACTTTCTTTTTTATGACTGCAAAGATTCTAAACTCTGACATACAATATTTACGCAAAACACACTTAAAGTAGACAATGAAATTTCAAGTAAGATAAACTGTATCCACACCTATTGGCCCAAACAGGTCTCAACATCTAGATTTTACTTCTATAAATTATACAAATACATTGTACATTCTTAAATAATTAATGCTTACAATATTAATTTGTAAGCCTTTCCACATAAAATGACTTACAGAGGAATGTGGATCAGTATTTCTGTTACAGATTGTAACATTCTCTTAATTTTCTTTTGTGGCTGTAGTTTTGTCTTCCTGGTTTCCACAGATTACTGTATCAGTCCTTAAGCTTTGGCTATGAAATCTGTTTGTGCTGAATGAGGCAACATTGGTTATTAAGGCTTATTTCTATGATGGAGCATTATCCTTAAATCTGATGCCATTTCCAGAGAACAGTGGGAGAATCATAGCTATCTTGAATCTTCAGGCTCTGTTTTGATGACTTTCTTTTCTAAAGTAAAAGCTGAGTGAGGGTAGTCTTTTAAAATCCCCAGGCTCTCTGTATAAAAAGAGAAACACAAAATGTATTGATATTTTAAATCAATGGATACAAAAAAACAAACTTAAAAACAAACCCCCAAACTCCAAAGCAGGCAGTATCAATTATTCATGACTCTGCAATTCCATATAAAATTTTTATGTTTACAGAGTTGAGGTTAAGAGTTTGGATTCTGGATTTATATTCCATTTCTGCCAATTACTAGCTGTATACATCTCTGGGCAAGTTACACACCTCTCTGAGCCTTAGTGTCTTCATTTATAAAATGGGGATAGTATCTACACAGGGTGATATGAGACTTAAATCATAAAATGTATATAAAGCACACAGCATATAGAACCTACTGATTTTTATTTAATGCTTGGTCCAAAGTGATACATAAAATATATAAAATAAAACTGGTCACTCGTATACAACAAAGTTATTGTCTAAAATATTTACTATCAATGAAGACATGAGGCAGAAAAACAACTTCTATGTTTAAACATGGAACTATTTTTAAAAGTTTCTCTAGCCATGAAACCTTAAGGTGGGAGAAATAGGGATAAAAGAATGAAGATTCTATTTTCACAGGACTCATTCCTTGGAGTTACATGAATAATTATTTCAACCTCAAACAAATACTACAGAATGCCAATAAAATGTAATATTTACATGAAGTACTAATACTGGGGGATACACACACACACACACACACACACACACACACTCTTTAAAAAGGATTCTAGAAAAGTAACCAACATTAATAGCTTATCTGAAATTAGGCAGTTCACTTCATGAATTTCCCTCTCTATACAGAAATTCAGCATAAGAAGAAGAATAAAAATAGTAGCTACCATTTACTGAGTTCCTATCAGCCAGGCAATGCCTATAGGCTATCTTGTTTAATCCTCATAACTATTCTATGAGGCAGAAATTATTTCTATTTTACAGATGAAACAAGTGACTTCAAGTAACTCCTAAAGTTACTTTAGCTCAAAGATTGAATGATACCAGATTCTTTCAAATGGTGTTGGTGTCTAATACTTTAAGTCTGTATAACTCACTTTACTTGGATAAAAACATGAAAACACCAAACTATAATAAGGAACAGCTTGTCCTTTTATGGAGCTCAGTTTACTTCTGAAATACAAATATCATCCCCCAAATGCAGCTGCATGAAAAGTTTAGATTTTGGTACACAAGGTTTTCTTAGCAGGACAGCAAACATATAGTCCATCAATTTCATATTATGAAAGGCTGGAAAAGGGAATTACATAACTGAAACCAGCCATTTATTATCTGGTTCAGAATTGTGTATAAAGTCACCATTCATGTAATAGCTAATCAAAATAATCTCAATCTTCAAGAGCTTTTCCCTGTCAGTCCTTTGGAATATCATGTTCTCAAAAAGACTGGCTATTAATATAGCAATCTGTTACTTCCAAGGGGAGAAAACGGACTAGTAACATCATTAGTAATGACCCTTTTTTAAGGAGGGGGACAGTGGAAGTTAGGAGATTAGAATGGAAAGATGCTTTATTCAAATATTACTCCCTCTAAGCACATCCCACATTCTCACCTGATGAGTGGGACTTCGCCTCACTGGAGTAATGTCTACTCAGCTCCCCATCCACCACAAAATGATGGAGTTGTCTGTTCTGTAAATTAGGCATTCGGAGGTTCAAAGGTCTTTCGCCTAATGAAAAGAAAAAAAAAGCAATATGAGTAATTAAAGACGCATCATGGTTTTTCTTAAAAATAAGTTTTCACAAATCGCCTGAACACTCCTTAGGAAATAAGTAAGGAAAGTTGACAGGCACTGGAAGAATTTAAATAGCTGGAGAAATATCTAAAATAATAGTTTAGGAGGAAAATGGCAACTCATGCTAGTCTCAAGATCTACCATTCTGCCAGGACATTTTGAAGAGCTAATCACAAACTAAAGAAAAGACTGAGATTTCCAGTATGCACCCCAGCTCTGGCAGATAATGCATCACCTCTGTGGGGCATTTTCTTACTAGTGCAACCATTTTACCAAGGCAGGTCACTAACCACATAACAACAAATACCACAGAGACAGAGATGGCTTCAAGCCAATTACCCATTACTAGAACAACAACAACAACAAAACCTATGGCAAATCCACGAAAAAATATAATTAGAACAGATATGGTAAAAAAGGTTTCATATGCCAAATCATACTCTATCATAAACCTAAATCCATCATACTTAGCAAATTGTTGCCCTACACTGGATTATCCTGGGGTCACAAATTAGAGTCATCAAATCTTTCATTAATGCCTTTGCATCTTAACTCCAGTCTTTTTTTTAAAAAATTAACTAATTAATTAATTAATTTTTGGCTGTGTTTGGTCTTCGTTGTTGCGCGCGGGCTTTCTTTAGTTGTGGCGAGCAGGGGCTACTCTTCATTGCAGTGCGCGGGCTTCTCGTGGTGGCTTCTCTTGTTGCAGAGCACAGGCTCCAGGCGCAAGGGCCTCAGTAGTTGTGGCTCGCAGGCTCTAGAGCCCAGGCTCAGCAGTTGTGGCGCACGGGCTTAGTTGCTCCACGGCATGTGGGATCTTCCCGGACCAGGGCTCGAACCCGTGTCTCCTGCACTGGCAGGCGGATTCTTAACCACTGCGCCACCAGCGAAGTCCCTTAACTCCAGTCTTAACTGTCAAGGATGACCGGAGAAGTTAAACAAGACCTCTACTAAAAAGTTTCTGTAATATTTTAAAAAGGAAGAACGTTCTTTGCCAGTACTCTGATCTGCTGATGTGTAATGTTTTACTCTATAGTTAAAGAATGCGGGTTAAGATGGTATTCTTACTTAGAAAGAAAACTTATTTTTTTGACGACAGTAACCACTCTCTGAAAAAAGTATAATAATACATAAAAAAAAAAGTCCTACAAAATTGTTTTTCTTCAAACACTATCACTACTTGAAACTAGAGGATCTAGTTCCATACCTATATGCTATACATCTCCCTCCACTCAAGTGCAAGCTCCAAGGGAGCAGGGAGCTTTATCTTATTCACTGCTGCATTTTCAGTGCCTAGAAGTGTGCCTGGCACATAGGAGATACTAAAAAAATATTTGTTGAATGAGTGAATGACAATGACTTGGGATTTTCTTCACATGTGGATACAAAAAAAATGAAATAATTTTTAAAATGGTAAAAATGCTCATGAATCAAAACTTTCTACACCTGTGTTTAAGAGAACAATTTCCAAAGTATACACCACACAAAATATTTTCATAGGGACTACAGGCCAATGTGAAGCCTGAAAGAAGACAAAATTTCTACAAGTCTCTCCATTCTTATATTGTCCTTCAAATCTCTGTACTCTGTCATAGTACTTTAGAAGCAGTCACCACATTCTCTTAGGAACCAAATGTTATAAATTTCAGACAAATCTGTTTATGAAGTCTAAAAAAATCCAAAGTTTTAATCTTTTAAAAAATGATAAACATCTCCCATGGAATCCATTTCTTCAGGAAAAATGATCTGTACTGTTTACATCTCCCATTCCCATCCACCCTCTACAAAATATATGTCAATCACATGTGCCAGCTATTATTTAGGGATAATAAGGTTAAAAAAAAACTCTACAAGTTATATTTGCAGGAAGAATTCTTTCCTTTTTATAAAAAGGGACAATTTAAAAATTAATTTTGATAGAGAACCTATAAAATAATCTTCTCCATAAAATATCAAGTTTTAAAAAATCAACAATTTTTTGTTTCCCTTTGAAGTGCACAGAGTAGCTGGCTCTAAAGGTGTGGGTCACTCTAAAGATGTACCTTGTCCATCAGTGTTATCAGAAGTCAAGCCATTAGGGCTGTGCTCTTCTGAGCTTTGCCTGTAAAGTCCTGCACACAGTCTTCTTTCAGCATGCTGCAGTCTGTCATAGCCAGCTTGGGTGCAAAGGAACTCCATCTGCTTTGCCATCACCTTTTCAGGCTGCTAGTAAGTAAAGTGAAAATAAAGTAACTAAAACATTCTAGATTTTTTTAATAGTTTAAAGATGCCAATTTCAGACTGCAGCAAATATATTTAGTAGTCATTAAAATTAGTTCATACTTCATGTGGTATACACGTTCCATAAATATGCACTGATGTCTATATCATCATGTTAAAACACAGAATGTTAGATTTTGTACGAAAGGAAAAAAGCTTTCTGCTCAATTCTGTAAAGAGAATTCCATTCTAGCTCAAAAGCAAAATAACCTTAGCTTTGTTTTCTAAGATACCAAGTCCTTTTAAAGATTTTTTAAAAAAGGAACCTCAGAGCAACAGCAACATCTGTTATAAACTGCTTCTAAAACACAGGGCGAAGTCTTGGCATTTTTATTTTAGGATCTGGCACTACACAAACTCTGATATGATGACAGTATATTTGGGGGAGAAAAGGTGTAAAACGGCTGTCTAGAAGAACAAGACAAACACACCTCCCTCTAAAATTAAGCAATGCAAATTATGCAGAAAAACATCAGTGCCAACGAGGATCTTCACCTTCATCATGGAATGAAACTGCAGTATTTTCCAACCCATCATAAAAAGACATGTTTTAAAGTACACAATTAGTTGGCTGACATATAAATTTATCTCTGCATGTGTTCTCTAAGTCCCTTCTCTATGCACTGCTCTAAATTACCTATGTGTGATAATACCTATGACAGTCAAAGCAGTGATATTCTGCCAAGGAGGTAATAGTCAAAATACACAGATAGGAATCACTGCCATGCTATATAGAAGAGCAATACAAGGCATCTACTATATAAAGTTATATATATGTTACAAACAATCCTGATTCACAGTAGTAAAAATCAATAGGTGAAATATATTAACTCACAGAATAGGATGAAAGCTTATACTATTATTCTGAATCAAATAAACGAATGGATAAAGAAGATGTGACACATATATACAATGGAATATTACTCAGCCATAAAAAGAAACGAAATTGAGTTATTTGTAGTGAGGTGGATGGACCTAGAGTCTGTCATACAGAGTGAAGTCAGAAAGAGAAAAACAAATACCGTATGCTAACACATATATATGGGATCTAAAAAAAAAAAAAAAGGTTTTGAAGAACCTAGGGGCAGGACAGGAATAAAGACGCAGACGTAGAGAATGGACTTGAGGATACGGGAAGGGGGAAGGGTAAGCTGGGACAAAGTGAGAGAGTGGCACAGACATATATACACTACCAAATGTAAAACCGATAGCTAGTGGGAAGCAGCCGCATAGCACAGGGAGTTCAGCTCGGTGCTTTGTGACCACCTAGACGGTTGGGATAGGGAGGGTTGGAGGGAGACGCAAGAGGGAGGAGATATGGGGATATATGTATACATATAGCTGATTCACTTTGTTATAAAGCAGAAACTAACACACCATTGTAAAGCAATTATACTCCAATACAGATGTTAAAAATAAATAAATAAACGAGATCAAAAGGAACCATAACTTCAATTCATTTAAATTTGTAACTAATTAATTAATAAAATTTCAATAAGATTTCTGAGGGGGAAATGTATTTTTCATCCTCTTAACATGAAAACACAAAACTTGGCACTACTAAATCTGACCAAAAGCAGTCACTAGTGAGAAGATCAACAGGAATAAAACTTACAGTACTTTCTAAAAGGCAAAAATGACTTTTTAAAATGTTAATTTCTGTGTACACGATTAAATAACTTAGCAGCAAAAGCACCTGAAGCTACATATTAATTAATTTTGCATTATACATGAATTGAAATGACTCAACAATAGTTACAATGTTGACTATTAATATATTATTGAGAACTAGAACTATTTTATCTCAGAGTTGTATTACACACATAATCAACATGGCTGTTTTCCTGGTATCAAGTTGCTTCTTTCTTAAGTAGAGAATCTGTATTAATTCCTACAAAACTTCAAAGAATAAATAAGTAGCAGATGTCGGGTTCTGCTCACAAAGCAAACTAAACCTAGCTGATACTGCTATCTCACAGATACAGCTGTGGATCAGGTGACATTGTAAAAACAACCAGAAATAAATTCAGTCTTTGGATGAAAGTGAATTTAAAAGTGAAGCTAGTCGAAGCAGCCATTTATTTTTTAACCTACAGATGCTGTTATGAAATAGTAACTGGTGGTTGACGTTACCTGTGAACTAAGAGCAGCGAGTTCCTCACTCTTAGCTTTAGCCTGCTGGAAGAGTGTCTGCACAGAGTCCTGGAAATCTGGAAACCCATCCTGTGGGTCAAAGAATATGTCCTTTTTACTTTAAAATAACCATATTATCAAAAACTCAGAAAATGAAGTAAAGAAATCCACCTTAATCCTATTACCTGAATAATCATGATTAAGATTTTAATGTACAATACTTGATTTCAGTCTCTCAAGGTACAATTACCTTATTTCTACAGTTGTAACCTCAATAAAAACATAAATGAAAAAGATTAAAAGTTTATACATCCACAGTGTTTTACGCTGGAACATAGATTTTATGATCATTGATAATAATGATTATATAACATTTCATCTGGTGGTTTGACAGTTTAATCACTATCTTCATATTGGACATTTAGATTATTTGCCTTATTTTTGGTTTTATGAAAAACACTGCAAAAATATTTTCATGGAGACAGCATTTTCCATAGTTTAGATGATCTAATACAATAGGTTCCCAGAAGTAGAATTAGTACAAAGGGATGAATATTTTTATGTCCTTTACATATGTTACTCAAGGGCCTTTATTGCTTTATTGTATCATAAGCAATATATGACAGTTTTCCTTGCCAGTACTGGGTGTTGTTTTCTTAATTGTAGCCAATTTATACTTTTGTTTTGATAATCAAAAAATTTTTTAGGGCTTCCCTAGTGGCGCAGTGGTTGAGAGTCCGCCTGCCGATGCAGGGGACACGGGTTCGTGCCCCTGTCCGGGAAGATCCCACATGCCGCGGAGCGGCTGGGCCCGTGAGCCATGGCCGCTGAGCCTGTGCGTCCGGAGCCTGTTGCTCCGCGACAGGAGAGGCCACAACAGTGTGAGGCCCGCGTGCCGCAAAAAAAAAAAGTTTTAATTTTGTATACTATAGTTGTATATTACTTATATTTTACTTTGTGACTTCTTCTATTACTATACTATTCAAAAAGACATTCTCCTTTAGAGATTTGAGAAGTACTCAAATCTACCCTCTAGTTTTCTAAAGCTTTATTTTATTGCTTCTTTTGTTTTTAAAATTTAACTCTCTATCCCATCTGGAATTTATTTTGTTATATGTAATGTGGTAAAAATCCAAAGTAAATTCCCAACCTGAATTTCTGCAGAATTCTTCCATGCTGACTTGTGATTTCTCCTTTACCAGTTCAAAGGACAGGTGATAGGGCTTTGGAATTAGAAAGACCTGCACTTGTGTTCCGATTCCACCACCACTTACTAGCTACATGACACTGGATGAGTAACTTAACCTTTCTGAACTTCAGTTCCTTCATATGAATAATAAGATAAGAGAACCTATCTATTAGGGTTGTTGTGAGATAAAGTAAATGAGATATTGCCTTTAGCATACAATAACTGCTGAGTATCAGTGTGTATTCTTATATATTCTTATTTATATGTATTCTTATATTAAATAGTACATTCTTATATTAAACATAAGTATATTCTTTTTTTTTTTTTTTTTTTTTGCGGTACACAGGCCTCTCACTACCTTGGCCTGTCCCGCTGCGGAGCACAGGCTCCAGATGCGCAGCCTCAGCGGCCATGGCTCACGGGCACAGCCGCTCCACGGCATGTGGGATCTTCCCGGACCGGGGCACGAACCCATGTCCCCTGCATTAGCAGGCGGACTCTCAACCACTGCGCCACCAGCAAAGCCCCTAAGTATATTCTTATATTAAGTAGAGTGTACTCGGGGCACTGTACTCCTGCACAACACTGCAACTTAAATTATTTCCGTTTTATACCATACACACACACACACACACACACACACACACACACACGCACGCAAATACGTTTACTAATTTTATCAAGGTTTTTTTTGGCCTGTTTAGTGCTCCACATGAAATTTATAACTACAAACATCATGACAGCATGGTTTTACTAACTTTACTGAAAACTACTCAAGGAACCCTCAAAGACATTGTCATTAACTTCCAAAACGTTTCTCTCCTTGTTTGATAAAGCTGTATATTTGTAGCAAAGGGTGAATAATGAAAAACTGAAGTTGTTATATAATAACAGAGCAGAAAAAGTTGTAATAATAACAAAATATGTACCTTATTTGAAATATGAAACACTGGTTCAAAGATATTCCCCATTGGGGTCTTTTCAAAAAATTATTTCTCCACTGCAAATCTCATGTTTTCAAATACTTCATCTACCAAAGTTCATTTCCTAGGTAATAATTAATTTCCCATTTTTTAAAATCCAAAGACATGAAATAAAATAATTAGAATCAAGAACAAATAAATTTAACATCTTGAAATAGTCTTATGTAGCTCCATGGTGGGTTATACAATCAGCCTTTTTAAATTATTAAAAATAGCCACCTTTCTAGGCCCCTACAAGACCAAGGACCCTGGGCTTAGAGGAATGTATAGAATATAATCATTAACTGAGCTAGAATAAATTTTATACAAGTATATATACTTGAAATCTAAATGAAAAGTTCACTTTTCTTAGTCATTCCATTTTTCTCCTAAGAATTTATTTAGGCCTAAAAATCCAGCTTTATCTTTAACAACCTCTCCTTTAATTTAATTTCTGAAGTTCAGTGAGGTAAGCTAGTAGGAGATTTGGAAAACAACATCAGTAAGAGGAGCTATCATTTTTCAGGTGCCTACAATGAACCAGTTCCTGACTATGTTCTGTAATTTACTTATATTGTCTCATTTAATCCTCACACAAACAACCCTGGGTTTCCCTCATTTTACAGCTACAGAGATTAGCTTCAAAACCTATGCTAAAATCACAAAATCCCTGAGTTGCCACCTTTATGAGACTCACAACAGTAAGTAGAGGCATTTCTTTTATTTCCTTTACTTTAGAAGACAGATCCAAAAAAATATTGCTGTGATTTATGTCAAGGAGTGTTCTGCCTGTGTTTCCTTCTAGGAATTTTATAGTATCCGGTCTTACATTTAGGTCTTTAATCCATTTTGAGCTTATTGTTGTATATGGTGTTAGAAAATGTTCTGATTTCATTCTTTTACATGTAGTTGTCCAGTTTTCCCAGCACCACTTACTGAAGAGACTGTCTTTCTCCACTGTATAGTCTTGCCTCCTTTCTTGTAAATTAATTGGCCATAACTGTGTGGGTTTATTTCTGGGCTCTCTATCCTATTCCATTGATCTGTGTGTCTATTTTTGTGCCATTACCATACTGTTTTGATTACTGCAGCTTTGTAGTATAGAACTATCATATGACCCAGCACTTCCACTCCTGCTTATATATTCGAAAGAAACAAAAACACTAATTCTAAAAGATACATGCACCCCAATGTCCATAGCAGCATTATTTACAATTGCCAAGATACAGAAGCAACCTAAGTGTCTACCAACAGATGAATGGATAAAGAAGATGTGGTATATATATACAATGGAATATTACTCAGCCATAAAAAAGAATGAAATTTTGCCATTTGCAGCAACATGGATGGATGTGGAGAGCATTATGCTAAGTAAGTCAGACAGAGAAAGACAAATACTGTGTATCACTTATATGTGGAATCTAAGAAAATATAACAAACTAGTGAATATAACAAAAAAGAAGCAGATTCATAGATATAGAGAACAAATTAGTGGTTACCAGTTGGTGGGGGCATAATATAGGGGTGGGGAGTAAAGGTACAAACTCTCAGGTATAAGACAGACTCAAGGATGTATTATAAAACACGGGGATATAGCCAATATTTTATAATAACTCTAAATGGAAAGCAACCTTTAAAAACTGTATAAAAAATTATTTTTAAATAAATAAAAAAAAATTCTTTAAGAAAATTTTTAAAAATGCAGATAACCACAGTACCCAGCTAACTTCACAACAATTTTAAAGAAGCAAAAAATTCTTGAAAAACACTCAGCACAATGCGTGGCATGCAGAAATTAACCCAATAAATGTTTGTTACGGATACTTATTAAGTTAACCCAAAAAGCCAACAGATTTAATCAGAGTAAAACAATAGCATGCTGTGATATTACTATATCTCTGTGATACAGGGGGAATAAGATAAATTTTAGAAATATTTACATAGTATAGATATCTTAGAGAATGAGCTAGGCATTTAACACTAAAACTACCAAGAGAATATTGACTATATTGGTGGGGAACTATTTTAGTGAAAAAACAATGGAAATCTAGAAACACTTGTTTATTCACTCAATCTTGTTTGCCTAACAGGTTCTATCCTCTGAACTCAGTGATGGGGATACAATGACTCCTGCCTTCCTGACAAATACAGTGTAGAAAGGGAAATGGACAAAGAGATCCAGAGCACAGGGGAGTCACTGTGTCAGGGAAGGCTTCCCAGAGGGCATGATGTCTTGGCTGAGACTTGAAAGAAAAGAGATCTCTAGGGAAAGAGAACAGCTTTATATAAAGGCCTAGAGGCAAAAAGAACAAGATACCCTTGAGAAACTGGAAAATACTTAATACGGTAATATAGGTAACACAGGGAATACACTAAGAGGGAGTGGTCTGAGAAGCTGGAAACCCAGGGCCAAATTCTATGAGGCCTTGTAAGTCATGTTAAGAATTTTAAATTTTATCCTAAATGCAAACAGAAGCCCTTGAAGGTCTAGGGAAAAGACTAATCAGATCTGCATTAGAAAACCCAATCAGAATGAGATGGGGATAATGTACTGGGGGAGGGGGGTCCAGGATGGTGGTTAGAGGGCTGTAGTGAAGACAGAGACTAGTGGCCTAGTCCCACACAATGGCAGATGCAACAGAGAAACACATGAATTCCTGAGATATGGCTTAGGCAACTGGGAGTTTGGTGATAACATTCACTAGAATCAGAAACTCAAGACCAGGAGGTTTGAGGAGAGAGCAGAAAGTTGATGAATTTCGTTGGGGACATATTGAGTCTGATCTGCTGCTGGTGAGACCTCTGGTAGGCAGATGCACTGATTCTGGAACCTGGGGTAAGGTCAGGGCTGGAGAGTTCCAGCCCATCAGGCCCTGAGTGGAGTGAGCCCAGGCCAGAACCCCCAGGAGCTCGAATATCTCAATATTATCTTTGATGGAGCTTGCAGAAGGAGAAAGGAGTGATCTAATCTTCTCATGTTAGGAACCAGAAGTGTAATCTCAGGCAAGAAAGTTAACCTCATTATTTCCAGTGTTCCCAGTTTTTAAATGGAGATTAAAACATAGCTTAACTGCCCAACGGAGATTTGTGGGGATAAAATAAAGTAATGCAAATAATAAAGCTTGAAAAAGTATACACTGCTATACAAATATATGGCGGCACCATTATTAGGATTATTAACCATGAGAATATTGAAAAGCCGGAAGGGGGAACGTCAAGCTCTACATGCGAAAGTTTTTAGAAAATGGACACTGCTCCATCATTAATAAAGAGAAATACAAGCATGCAATAAGAAATAAATAACAACAAATAACACAGATCAGTGGTCTCTCTGCAACTGGGAACATTACTATTCCGATTTTCTCTCAATCTTTGACAGTTCATCGTGGATGGGAAGACTACTGGACTAAGTAGCTATCACTTCATGACATATAAAGTAGGTTTGTACCCCAAAATATATGACTTAGAAATAAAAGTGAGAACATTCCCAAGAAAATGGTCTCTTTCACATTATGTTTGCTACAGGACTCTTTTGATATGTCTCTGAAGCTTTTTTCCCAGGAACCAGCTGTACCATGCTATGAGCAATTTATCTTCTTGTCATATTCTTGGCTGCTGCCATTAATCACAGTGTTCCCTTACGAGACTCTGAGTCTAAGCACTGAGAAAATAAAAGATAGAGGGTGGGATGCTGTTCATGACCTAATTAATTACTCTCATCACATTGGTCTCCACCCCCATTCCTCCTCATCCTTTCCACCAAACACTATCAAGTTGCTTTAAAACCACTGCTTAGCTATCTTTAAAACAACTTGTTCCAACAGATGTTCTCGGCCTCACACGTGCATTTTCCCTTTCTCTACTCACACTTTCTATATGAATAGCAGATTGTAATGCTTCTGTTTTTCTGATCCAGAGGGGAAGAGTCTACATCAAATTAGACCAGCTTTCTTTTCAACAAGCTTAGTAACAGCGTAGGTGGGTATTCTGACCCTCTTCCCTCCCCCTTCCTCACTCTGCCACCCTCAACCCACTGGAACTGCTAGCAGATGTTTCCTCTAAGTCTTTCTTTTTCAAGCCCCGATTCTCTGACTTTCTGGTCTCTATTAACAAACTTCATTTCTTTCATCCAGTTATCTCTGATTGCTTTGCACTCCCAGCCCACACAGGATGAAGGATGCTGTCACCTCTCATCTCTTTACCTAGTCTCCAGCAATTTCAGTGAACGAAGAAAACTGACAGACGAGAAATGAACAGTAACCGTCCATTTAGTCAGCTACCATCGCCAGGGCTGAGACTGGTTGTTTTACACACCCTTCCTCTCTTCTAATACTTATTATACTGGAGGCAATGACAGGGTTTATTCATAGGAGATGTTCTTGATGAAAAAGAAAAAATATCAACTGAATCCACTTATAACTAATTTTAAAAAAACTGAGAGGAAGACAAGAGAGCCAAGGACTTTGGCTCTTGATTTTTCATCTCCTTTAGTAGTCAAGCCATCTTAAATATGTTCTGTCACAGGTAGAGTATAAATAAGTCAAACTAATTTTTATTGATTTACTGTTTATCTTCCCAACAAACTGTTTTGCTTCATTGTAAAAAATAAGTATGTCAAATGGTGATATCTTATATTTAAATACATTTTGTCACTTATATTGTTAAATTTTCTACTCAAAATGTATAATCGTTGGGCTTCCCCGGTGGCGCAGTGGTTGAGAGTCCACCTGCCAATGCAGGGGACACGGGTTCGTGCCCTGGTCCGGGAAGATCCCACATGCCACGGAGCGGCTGGGCCCGTGAGCCATGGCCGCTGAGCCTGCGCGTCCGGAGCCTGTGCTCCGCAACGGGAGAGGCCACAACAGTGAGAGGCCCGCGTACCGCAAAAAAAAAAAAAAAAAAAAAAAAAAAAAAGTATAATTGTTAAACTTCCTTGCATTAGAAAATAACTGTGATTCTTTCCCCCTTCTTCAAAGACTACCAATCCTGTGCACACTTTGCCCTTCTTACCATACTAGCAGGAGGAAAGGTATAATCCGGATAGCGTTTTTCACACCTAAGATGCTCTGTGAATGCTCATGAGCACCCAGGAGAGTGGTATTGCTTTGAAGTTTAGAAGTCAGACCTAGATTTGAAGCCCTGGCTCTGCCACTGCAATGTAGAAAGTTGGGCAGGTTACCAAGCCCTTTCTGAGTCTCTCCTTGGCTGTAAATGGAAATCATAAAGCCTCCAAATAGAGTAGACAAGGTCTGTGATAATTTCAAATGCCTAGCATGGACAGGCATACAACAGGTTCAATAAAAACAGTTATTTCAAAAAAAGAAAACAGTTATTTCTACAACTGACCCAGAGCTGGATTTGAGGCCTCTGATCAAAAAGAAAAGAATAAGCGTAATCCATTTGCAGTTTAGCTGAAAGCAGATTCACACAGAAGGTTGTATTCCAGGTGGACAAGCTATTCATCTAGCCTCAGTAGCCCCAAACCTCACGTACTGACATATAGGGCTAAAGAGGCTTTCCTTAGGGCTGCATTCCAAATGACAGGCTACCCTAATAAGGCCTCCCAAAGTTAGCAGGCTTTTTCCTCTGTGACTATCTCATATATTCTAGGAACTATAAAGTTCAAAATCTCTACGTCTTTTAATGTCTTACATGCCCTGTAGGAAGGAGCACTATTCAAGGACAAGAGATTATCCTGAGTACTTCACAACATATATACTGATATTAAACAACGACAACAACAATGACAATCAAATAAATAGTTAACTATCCTTAGGGCAGGAACAACCTACTATATAATAAGAAGAGAAAAATATGACAAGGATTTTAAAATTTCATTCCACCCAACCCTTCACAAACATCAGGAAAATACATCATTTAGCAATAAGTAAACAACTACTGAGCTTGAACAAAGCACTAATTTTTTTTAGTGTATACTCATGCACTGAAAACGGCATACAAGAAAACGTTTCTCTTTCCTTTACACGTCTCTTTTGAGTTATTTCTATTTCATCTACTGGACATGACATCTCTTTTTGTTCTCTGATCTTAAAAATGATCTGTTTAAGATTGAAAAAACTTAGCAACTTGGCATGTATGCTCATTGGTTGCTGTCAAGGATTTTGGAAAAATAAAGATGAGAAGGAAGAGAAAAAAGGACTCATTAATTTGAGCCTAGTAATTAGGAATCTTATACTGCTTTACAATGGGTTAAGTTTATTTTTATATTACTTTTTCTTAATAGAGAATTAATAAGCTAAGAATCACAAAACAAATAATCAAATAAGACAAACAGTATGTTCAAAGAATTCTAAAATCTTTGTAGTTTTACTTATGACTGTCTTTTGTGTCAGCCACATATTCTGGACAAACTGGTCTCATTGTTCTCTAAACACACAGAGTATTTTCTTACCTCTGTGTCTTTGCCCATGCTAGTCTTTCTTTGCAACTCCCCTCCGCCCTCCACCCCACATCCCTACCTTCTGAAATCCTATCCTTCTTTTAAAACCCAGCTCAGATGGTATCTCCTCAATAAAGCCTCCTCTAATCTCTCCTCATGCCAGAAATTCTCCTCCTCCCCAGTACACACACAGAAGGTAGACATAAATAAAGCACTAACGCTTGGTGAAAAATCTTCTTAGGGGAGTAGTAACCCTATACGACCCATACTAACTACCTCAGTATCAGCTTTCACAACCAAATGAACAGCTCCAGTATCTCGAATTTGACTTAGAGTATACCACAAGGGAATTTAGACAGCATTTATGCCAATATTGTGTATTTTGCAAAGGATTACACAATACACTATATACATGTGTAGGTACACACACATGTATAACACACACATTTTGCAGATATTGATGCTCTGCAAAACACAAACTTTTTAAAAAACTAAGCAAAAACAAGACAAAATTAAAACAAACCAACAAAAGTAAACTACTGTCCTAAATTCAAAGCTAAAGTCGCTATTCATTTCTGGGAAACAAAATCAAGAGTTTAGTATAAGAACATTTACAGACACCTGGGGTTGATTAGTCACTTGTCTATTTAGGAAAGGTTAGAATTGTTATTCACAGAAAAAAGAAACACTGATTATCTTAATTCTAAATCTGCAGCTGTTCAAATGGCTTTGTGATGTCTATTAAAGTAACAAACTAATCATATAGAACTATAATTCAGTTATCTCTAGTGGAATATAAAGGACTAGAAGGGTCACATCTAATGCTATAACCTAACATTGTGAGCTCCTAAAAAGAAACTCACAACACTGTAACTGGATACACGAAACAACTTGTTTACATTTCAGATCAGGGCCATTGAGAGGGTCAGAAAGACTTATCAACACAGCCTAACAAGAAAACACTATAGCTCCAAGAGTCCATGAGATTCATGATTTCAAACTTCAATGTTCACTAGTGACCTCTGAAGCTAGACAAACCAGGGCTTAAATGTGAGAACAGCTTGAGTCATGATGACATGGAGAGCCAATGGTGAGAAAGAGAGGCGAACGTAATTTCTAACCTAGTAGCTGCCTGCCTTTACTGGACATTGGGTAGGTTTTGTACCTTCTTTCCTCTAAATCCTCCAATGGCACATGCCTTTTAGCAGTTTCTTTGTTTATCCAATTTCCCTTTCAGTGGTAGAGTCACTAACAGCTAAATCCACAGGGATACTCTCTTACTTATTATCTTGAGATGCAACAGGAGAAAACTATTTCACTAGTTAGCTCTTTCAATGGCCTTAGATCATTTCAATAAATTTTCTGAGTGGTATCTGAGGCTAACCCATCTTCAACATCATTCCAGAGTTAACAGTGAGATAGATTACAAATATAAGCACAATTTTTAACAAGGTGCTCGTTTTGGACAACATTTTTCTCTTCTTTGAGAACCACTGCTTGGGGCTAAAGCTTTCAGAAGTCAAAGATGTTTACCCATGGCCATTCATCATTTCACCTAACAGATTTTATTAAGTTCTATTAAGTGCAAGGCACTATTATAAACTAAGTAAAAGTAGTAGATAGACAGATAAGAGCTCTATTGTCATCTAATGGGGCAGACCAATAATAAATTGAAAATAAATATATAATAGTTTCAGAAACTGGTAAGTGCTATGAAAACAAAACAAGCCAGGACAAAGAGCCTTAATGTGATGTTGGGGTAACAGTGCCTCTTTAGAAAGGGAAGCAGGGAAGTCAGAGAAAACTCTGCTATGAGCTGAAGCCATGTGAAGATCTACAGAAAGATCTACAGCGGAGGAACAAACAGAGAGGGCTGAGGCACAAATGAGTTTGACGTGTTCCAGGAACAGAAAGTCGGTCAGTGGAGCTGGGACACAGTAAGAATGGGGAAGTGTGGTAGCAGATGGGGTTAGATGCAAGCCAGAGTCAGATCATGCAGGGTCTTAGATGCCTCAGGAAAAAGCGTAGATTTTATTCTAGGCACAGTAGAAAGCCACTGGAAAGACTGAAGCAAGAAAAGGGATTTATGTTTTTAAAAGATTAACTCTGGCTTTGGTATAAATGAAAGATTATTACATACAAACAGATGCTACTAACAAATTACTAGTAAGAATAATTTGATGATGGAAATTTAGGGTAGTTAAACATAGCTTGTTTTCTTTAACTTGAAATTAAATAATGAATGGCTAAGAGCACCGACCGCTATCCCCCACCCAAGAAAAAAAGGAAGGAGTTTCCTGACTTCAAATTTCTGCTCTGTTGCAGACTGGCCTTTAAAAAAGTATTCAATCCAAATTAAGGAGCAGTCATTCTGAAACCAGTTCTGAGAGCCCTAAGAAAAACACATTTTTCTTGCTCAACTCACCTTACGACTCGCAGGTCTGAAATCAGGACTGCCTCAACCATGATCCCCTAAAAGAGGCTTTTAATTACAGTAAAGTCCCCATAACTTGCAGCTACTAAATTGTCACTTCTCTCAGATATTTAATATAAAGAAATTAAACCTTAGCTCCTCTCAGTCTATTTGATAAGATGACTAATGATGTAAATAAAATTATAAAAGGAATAGTTTAACCAGTAAAGAGTTTTAAATCTGTAAGAAACATCTATTTACAAATCAACCTTTGATAAACTGACTGGACATGAAGCTTATCATTGTTGTTTCCTTCTAAGAACTTTCTGAGTATCTTAGTTCAAATTACTATAGATACTTCAAAGCAACCAAATTCTATATAATTTTTAAGATTCTACAATTCACATTTTCTCATTAGTTGATGGGACCATTCTTTTTTT
Source organism: Leucopleurus acutus (assembly GCF_964270905.1). Classification (NCBI taxonomy): domain Eukaryota; kingdom Metazoa; phylum Chordata; class Mammalia; order Artiodactyla; family Delphinidae; genus Leucopleurus; species Leucopleurus acutus. The sequence goes on along the minus strand of NC_139149.1, from coordinate 75,300,985 downwards.
TTAGTTTGAACTAGTAAGCAAACATTATTAGCATAAGAAAATATAATACATAATCATACCTCCACTTTAATTCTCTTCGGGGATAATTCATCTCTTTCTCCACATTTTGATCTGAGGGGAATGGGGGAGAGAGAAAAACTTGAGAAGGTAACAAATTTTTTCTAAAGGCACCTCAATCTATAAGCTTCCACCAAAACATATAACCCTGGAGCCCTGCCACCAGAAATAAGACTTCATAATGAACATTAAAATAGTGAAAAAGAGACTTTTTATCATTTCTAAATTAACGTTGGGGAAAAATAGGCAGACACAGTTATATTACACATTTTAAAATTATTGCACACTACCTAAGAATGCCTCACACAGAAAGTACTCAATAAGTATTAATGAGTACCACATAATGAAAAAGGAAAAAAATCAAGGAGGACTGTATTCCATGACACCCTTCATGGATCAGTATAATTTAGGATAAAATGAAAAAAAAAATGGCCATTTAAGACAAATGCTTAAGGCTACATGAGATTAAAATGCATTTTGTCTATCAGAACTATAAATGCATTTTCCCTGGACCTAGGGATCCCTCTGCTGGGAATCTCTCCCACAGAAGCACCTACATATACATGAAATATAACTGTCAATTAAACGATGGCAAGTCATAAATTTTAAGTTATACCTCAACTTGAAAGATGTTAAAATGTGGAAAAATACACCTCAGAATCAACAAAATATGATATGTATGATGTTATTTACTGTGGTATTACTTATAACGGCAAAAGACTAGAAACAACTCAAGTATCCATCAACAGGGGACTAGTTAAATGAATCATGGTATATCCACACAAGGCAGTATCATGCAGCTGTATAAAATAATGAGGAAGATGTATATGTACTAATATAGCAAGATCTCCAAGACACGTTAAACTAAAAGCAAAATACAGAATAATATAGACACATGCTACTTATTGTTTTTTCAAAAAAAGGTATAAGTGAGAAAACATATTTATATTTATTTACATGTGCATAAACAAACACTGGAAGGATGAAAAAGAAATTAATAAAAACTACCTACAATGAGAAGAGGAACAGAGTAAAAAGAGACAGAAATGAGAGTGCAACTTTTTTGCATTAGCTTTATACATAGTTTTGGCTTATAAATAATGTAAAAGTCTTGTGTATTTTAAAATGATTTAACTTTAAAAACATATAAATGTAAATAAACACTACAAAAAATAACTAAAAGTTGTTGAAAGCAGTCGCCTCTGGGTCGTAGTATTCAGAAAGAAGGGGGATGGAGCAGGGGAACTGCTGAGTTTCGTGATAAGCCTTGTGTACTATGTGACTTCATAAATCATGTACACGTACTACTTTGATTAAAGAAAATTATTTAAGTAAAGCAGTCAGAAAGAAAATACTGTATAATACAGTGAAGAAAACAAAGTCACAAAAATCAGCTCTTGATCACTCAACTCAAAAAGAATCTTGTAAATAATCCTATACTATTGCTGTGTATTCTTATCCTGTTCATTTATTTTGCATAATTTTACTTGTTCCCAGTTTGTAAGTATATGGGCTCTTGAGATAGGACAGACAACAAAGCTGCTGTGAGCTGGGGAAAATAATGGTGATGACAGCAAGTGCCTGTATCGGTGGTTTTCAAACTTGAATATACACAAGAATCATAGGAGATGCTTGTGAATGTTTGGACTCTAAGGCTCCATCCCCAGAAAATGTGATTTATTAGAGCTGGAAAGGGTGCTCAGGATGTGTTTTGTTTTTTTTTAAACACACACTCAGTCACACTAATGCATCTCCTCCGAGAAGCAGTGGTAAGCACAACCAATGGTGCACTGGAAATCAGGGTCCATGTGGAATAAGTGAACAAAATCAAAATGGTCTGCTATCTATAGACAATGCTTAGGCTTCAAGTGAGGATAAGATGAAAAATAATAAGGTATGTTTACACTGAATTTTAAAATCACCACTGCTTTTCAACATGGGGTTTTTTATTTCAAACACATGTTCCATATTGCCCTTGCTAGTAACCTAGTATTTTCCAATTTTCCTTTAAATACTGGGCAATGGAGTCTTTTTATCTATTCAGCTAATCTCATTAGATCGCAGACACCTTGCAAAAGGAAACACGTTGCTTCCACAGAGAGTTCAACAAGTTCATGTAGTTGGTAGGGTATACAAATAGGTCTATAAATGATGACTAACTAAATCCCATCATCACACTCAAAACCAAAGAAAGCATCTGTGTGAGAGAAGAATGTCGAGAACCACACCAAACCAATGCTATAGTCCTAGGGAACTATCTTTCAAAAGACAATAAAAGAGGATCAAACAAATCAATGAAAACCACTTCAGCAATAATGTTTTGAAAAGCCACTTCACTGTTTAATCTTATAGAACTATAATCACACTTCAACTTTTTCAGATATGCTTATATTCTATCAACGGATGGTGTTTCAAGCTCTACTTCTAACAAACAATGCAAAAATACTGCCAATTAGTTAAACACTTACTTGGTGGTTCTGTAAGTATATTTATAGGTGACCTCTCGAGAAATCTGCCTAGCCAGGGCAAACAGTTCATCTCTTCTTGTCAGTAGAGCGTTATCCTTCACACAAAGCTGAGCAGCCGCTTCATTAACAGTGAGCTGCATGTTCAAAACAAAGTTTTGAAAATTATAAACATTTTTATTTCATCAATACAGAAAATGTTTCACTTAAGAACATAAGAAGTCACATCATTATATAATGAAATCATAATTTACGAAAATCAGGTTAGCCTGTACTCCTAATTAGTCCTACTGCCTAACTTCAGAAGCAAATCAAGTTATCTACATCTCTCAGAACTTGAACTAATCAAAATAGTCATCTTGGTTTTATTTATTTATATGCTTTATTTTTGTTTAAGTAGGAGAGTTTATAGAAAATAAGCAAAATAAAAAGTTAAAAATGTTCTGCATCTTATTTTGCTTATGAGAAACCAAGGGATATGATTTTATGATATGCTGATAATATTTCCTTAACTACAAATGAGTATACATGGTCTTACAGATATTTTTTTTTTTTTTTTTTTTTTTGCGGTACACAGGCCTCTCACTGTTGTGGCCTCTCTCGTTGCAGAGCACAGGCTCCGGACGCACAGGCTCTGCGGCCATGGCTCATGGGCCCAGCCGCTCCGCGGCATGTGGGATCTTCCCGGACCGGGGCACGAACCCGTGTCCCCTGCATCAGCAGGCAGACTCTCAACCACTGCGCCACCAGGGAAGCCCCAGATATTTTTTTTAAGGTGAACTGACATGAAAATTCTTAGGAAGAAATAAAAAACAATTTTAGTTAAGTATTTATAAAATCAGTAAAAGATAGCATTATCACAAATGAGGGTTATAATGGAAAATCAAGGTCTTGGAGTCACTAAATCTCTAAGATTCATCTAATTCAACTCTTTCATCTAAGTGCTAAATATTGCCAATATAGAGTTGCTAGTTGACCAAACACCTGTACTAAAATTTAAAATATCAAAGGTTATCCTAAACTGAAAATCTATAATTTGTTTACTAGACTACAAAATGTTTTTCACATAATTTTGTCAACTTAAATAGATGTAAGTAAGGAACTGCCAAGAGGTATATCAGGCTTTTTTAAAAAGCAAGAAACATACTCATTCCAGGCATGATTGACGGCAAACTGATGGGATGTGATGGCAGAGAGACCTAGGACGAGTCTTGCTCCGTCACTTACCAGCTGTGTGATTTTGGACATGTAAAAACTTCTCAGAGCCTCAGTTTTCTCAGAGGCAAAATGGGATAATATCACTACCTCCAAGGACTGTAACAAGAAGTAAGTGAGAAGACAGCTGGCACAAAGTTGTTGTTAGTATTAGTTCTCGTTTTCCTTTGACAAAGAATCAGGCATTTACCTTTCTCCCTACCCAGTTATCCCACTTTATTCACAGTTTTTCTTATTTAAAATTTTTGAAAATACAGAGAAGCAAAAGAAAATGAATGCAGCATGCAGTCCTTCCATCCAGAATGACTATTAATATTTTAATGCATATTATTCCAACATTTCTCTGTGTACATATATACATGTGAATGTAGATGTGTAACTTCCTTTCCTTCACTTACGTATGCTGCATTTTTTACTTTTTCATATATTAAGGCAGAGACTTGGCTTGTTTACAACAGTATCTGGCATGGTTAGTAAGCTTAATAAACACTGATTGACTGATGAATGAATTTAAATATCCTGTACAATGTAATTTTTACTACCTAGACATGTAATATTACATTGTAGAAAATAGCAATATATTATTTAAATCAACCTCACTCTGGACATTACCCTCATTTTTCATGTACTACAAAGAAAGCTGCAAAGAGCATTCTTTGTGCATCTTTACACACATATTCAGTTATTTACTTGGAATAAATTAGTACAAAGAGACTTCTTGGTCACAGAATATACTAAATTTTAAGAGATTTACATATTTCATCAAATTTCTCTCCAAAAAAATTGTTTCAAATCTTAATGCTACCAACAATTATATGAAGAGTTCACTTCCCAGAATCTTGACCAACACTGGCTGTTATCTAAAAGCTTTACCAATCTGATGTATTTTCAATGACTTTTGGTTATAATTTGCATTTCTTTGGCTATAACACTGAAATTTTTATGTTTTTGACTTATTTTAAAATCTGCTTGCTCATGGTAGCTGCCTGTTTCTTCTATTGCACTATTTTGTTTCTTAGGGACTTAAGGAATTTGTTATGTATGAAGAGCATTAACTCTTCATATGTAGTGGTCTTGTTTTTTTATTTTTTCATAGTTTGTCATTAGCCCTATAGTTTTGTCTTGAGTGCTATGCACAGAAGCTCCCTTCTTACCCTAATACATATAAATGTTCTCCTATAATTTAGTCTAATGGTTTTATTTTTTTCCACATATTTACTCCATCTAGAATGTGTTATGGTATGCAGTATATGGTATGATATAGGTATCTAATATCCTCCTCCCCAGATTTCCAACTGTAGGTTACACTGGCTTATTCTCAAATACAGGCATACCTCATTTTATTGTGCTTCGCTTTATTGCACTTTGCAGATACTAATTTTTTACAAATTGAAGGTCCGTGGTGACCCTGTGTTATCAGATGATGGTTAGCATTTTTTAGCAATAAAGTATTTTTTAATTAAGGTATGTACATTTTTTTTAGACATAATGCTGCTGCACACAATACACTACAGTATAGTGTAAATATAACTTTTATATGCACTGGGAAACCAAAAAAAATTTGTGTGTCTCACTTTATTGTGGTGGTTTGGAACCAAACCTGCAATATCACCAATATGCTTGTAATGCGGCTACTGGCAACAAGGTTACAATAAGCCCAGGCTTCTTATTTTAAACCCATAACTGAATATAAAAACATAATAGGAGGAATTTATTTTCAGCTTTCTCCCCTCCTCCTAAAGAATCCTCAGTAGATCAATTTCTTCCCTAAGTGCTTTTGACAGGCACAATGTTACAGGAGTTAAAAGTAAAACATACTTCAAGGAATAATCTCCTAAATAAATTAACTTCAATTTCAGCTTAGCAGTAGCTACAATAACCTTGAAAGATCCTTCTCAAGTTGCTTTTTATGTAGCTGTTTCTCTTTTGTACTCATAAATCTAAATTAGTATGGAGAAATTCTGATTGTCAGTAAGATATTTGAATTGACCACATTCAGAGGTACCAGCTCATTCAAAACTGCAGAAAATAAAACAATATTCTAAGATTCCTTCCATCATCCTACCAGAAACCAAGAAAAAAAACATAACACAATCTTTGTGACTGAATTCAGGCTCCAACAGACGGAAAAACTATACTGAACTCTCCAGGCCCTCAGAGAGCCTTCTGGTAGAAAAACTGAGGCTGGAGAAATAATTATAGCTCACCCCAAGCTGTAACATGAAGCTGATTCATCAAGCTTTCCCCTCAAAAATGTATTTTCTGTATCTTCTCGATTTCATGCTCCCAGTTGCTAATAATTAAATCAATAACTATTATGATATATTTTAAATAGAAAAATGATACAAATACTCCAAAACCAGTAGTCATTCACTGCAGCACCAAGCTAGCTTTTTAGAAGTTTTAAGTTTCTAATTTTGTTAAAAGTATAAAATAAGATATTCTCCCTCATTGGTTTACTTACTTCCTCCACTTCCTCCTTTCATGGCTAAAAATACCAAAATTCCATTCATATCTTCATGTAAAAGATTTCTTAAAGTTAACTTTCTATTATTTTTAACTAGATTTTAAAACTTTCTCTACTGGTAGTTATAATCTTTAACAATCAAATGATTGTGACTTTCAATTAAGTTTCAAGTAAGTGTTAGCATAAAAATACTACATGAATGCTGTGTGATAGGGATGTGTGATAGGGAAGCTCTAAAGGCAATCAAGACTTTCATTTCTAGCACAGGGAGGGCTAGGTACCATGACTGGCCCCTCTCACATTTCTCACAGGAAAAATGTTGGCTAAAATAGAAGGAAAAAATATCTTAAATGCATCAATAAGCCAGCAAGACAGTAAGAACGATTCAGGCCAAAATGAATGAAGACAGTATCTCAAAGGAGTAAGTTGAGGACAGTTGCTAAACCAGATGAACTTCAATCTTTACACCCTCACTGGGCTGGTGACTGTGGGAAGAGAATAACAGGAAAAGCCGAGTATCCATCAAAGGTGAGGCTGAGGAGTCTATGAAAAACAATACGAAAGTACTACAGCCTGATGCAAGACAGAATTAGAAATATACCCATACCCCACAGGAGAATGCAAGGAGAATTACCTGTCTTTAACCTTGTTACTAAATGGGAGAGAACAGAAGATACTCTCCTGAGATTTCATAACCCCAAATCAGCTCTTCACATGGATTTTCAGCCCTAATTCACACTAAACAGCCTGAGAATTAATTTTCATAGGGTCCCAGAGTTGTTATGTGCAGCGTACAGGTGCCTGGTAGAAGCAAAAACAGCCTCTAGGAGAATCCATTTTCTTCCTAAGGCCTCAAAACATTTCCACAGTTCCAAGAAATATGAGTTCATAGACAGAAATCATAAAACATCCAAAGAAACAAGGAACCAAAAGTAAAAACCAGCAGAAACAACAGACAGCAGAAACAGACCCTCAAAGATTTCATTTAAAGAAATAAAAGGAGTTGAAAATATGACTAAAGAGTAATATAGTAAAAATGACTAAGAAAAATTGAGAAGTCAGAAGGAGAGAAGAAATTGGGGCACGGTAAAACAGAAGATTTCAAAAGCAGACAATAGTCAGATAACCACTGGCTTCTAAACACAACAATGAAAGCCGAAGGCCAAGGAAATGATATCTTCAATTACTAACAGAAAATAACTGACAATATAGAATTTGATACCCAGAATAAGTAGCAATTAAGAATGAGGGCAAAATAAAGATATTTTCCAATGGGGTGAGGAAGGACAGAGTTTGCTATCAGTAGGCCTTCATTAAGAAAATTCTACATAATGCACTTCAGGCTAAAGGACACTAATTCCAGATGGTAAATCTGAGATATAAAGAGGAGGAAGGGAAGAAATACAAAATAAAATAAAGGAAATAAATTCAAAACATCAGTCATTATAATAAATGTAAATGGACCAAATGTTGCAGTTAAAAGACAAGGAATGTAAGAGAATTTTTTAAAAATCCAATTATTGGTATTTACAAGAGATGTATCTAAAACATGGATTCAGAAAGACTAAAAGTAAAAGGATGGAAAAAAGAAGTAACAAGAAATTACTAACAAGAAGAAAGCATATGTACTTATATTAATATCAAACAAAAAAGTTTTTTAAAACTAAATGCATTATTAAAGATTAATAAGGTTGCTGCATAGTACATAGAGAAATAGACAACTCCACAATCAGAGTAGGTGATTTTCACACACAACTCTTAGCTACTGATAGAGCAAGCAGACAAAAAAAAAAAAAAAAACAGTCTATAGAAGGTTTGAGAAACAGTTAATAAGCTTGTTAAAACAGACACATACAGAACACTCTACCAACAACTGCAGAAGCACTTTAAAAACACTGACCACATACTGGGCCATAACTCATATCTCAACAAATTTTAAAGGGCTGGCATCATACAAACCATGTTCTCTGACCACAATGTAATTCAGTTAGAAATCACTGGGAAAAAGAATAAAGGAAAAACCCCCTCATATTAGGAAATGAAAAAAACTTCTTAATAACTCATGGATTAGAAAAGAAGTCATAAATAAAAAGAGAAATAATCAGAATTAAAAAATAATAAAATAACCACATATCAAAACTTTGGGAATAATGCTAATTCAATACATAGTGAGAATTTATGGCCTTCACTCCTTACATGAGAAAAGAAGAACAGCTGAACATTAATGAACTCAGGACAAAATATAAGTTAGAACAATAAAATAAACTGTAAGAAAGCAGATGTAAACACAAACACAGCACAACTAAAAATATCAATTAAGCCAAAAGTGCTTCCTCAAAAAGAAGTTGGAAAGCTTTTCTGTAAAAGGTCAGATAGTAAATATTTTAGGCTTCATAGGCCAGTCTGTGTTACAACTACCCAATGCTACATCATAGCTCAAAAGTAGCCATAGATAATACATAAACAAATAGGCATGGCTGTATTCCAATAAAAGTTTATGTGCAAAATCAGGAGGTGGGCTACATTTTGCTCACAGGCTCTAGTTTGCAGATCCCTGAAAAGATTAATATAGTTGACAAACCTCTGGCAAGACTGATCAGGGAAAAAGAGACAAATGTACAAACAATATTAGGTCTTAAAAACGATAAACGACTTTATGCCAATATGTTTGAAAACTTAGATGAAATGGACAAATTCTCAGAAAAATGTGACTTATCAAAAGTGACTCAAGAAGAAAGACTACCCTAATAGTCCTATAATCCACTTTTTTAAATGATCAAAAGGGAATGTCCAACATTTCTTTTCAAGTATTAGACGTTGAAATTGATCCACTCAAGCTGAGAGTTCGGAATTCAGCATCATAACTCACTAGTAATATGCTCAGGTCTAAGAGGTTCCCGGATTTGGCATTCCCCCTCCCTCAGAACTAAGACTGTTGGGCTTCTCTGAAACACTCAGCCTTGCCTTCTCAACACTACAGTGGTAACTGACCTAAACTTGGCATCGCCATGTATTCTGTGGGCCTAGGTCCTTATGTTAGTAACCTGCTTAGCACTCCAGTTCCTGTAGCATTTCCACTAGGTCTACAACTTACCCACTAACTCCACATTCTCCTCTTCTTCCCCTTCCTATCTTTGAGTTCCAGAGCTCTTCAGCTGGACGTTGCTATCTGCTGACAAATATTCTATTGATATAATGCCGACTTGTCTATGTGCTTTTATTTCTGAATATTACAAGCCCCTACATTCTCCACGGCCTTGCTATTCTCAACTTTGTTTCTCTCTCTTTATCCATTCATTTCTTTAAGATTTGATGCATACTGCTTACCTAGTTTACCAAATACTCTGCCAACACACCTTTGGACAGATGGAACTCTGCCTGCCTGGACTTCCTTCTAGTACTGCTTCTGGGTTTGTCCCTTAGCACCTGTCCCACACCAGTAACTAGGCCTCAGCCCCTCACACCATCTTCATGGTCTGACGCCTATGGCCCCAGGCCATACCTAGCCATGTCCTAAGACCATCACTGATTCTCTAGCTTAAAAACAGTGTGTGTAACAATGATTCATTCTACAATTCTTTACTGTAAAATGTAAAGAATTATATATTTACAATGTATACTTGGAAACAAGTATAAAAATGCATGTAAGAATAAGAGGGCTTCCCTGGTGGCACAGTGGTTGAGAGTCCGCCTGCCGATGCAGGGGACGCGGGTTCGTGCCCTGGTCCGGGAAGATCCCACATGTCGTGGAGCGGCTGGGCCTGTGAGCCATGGCCGCGGAGCCTGCGCGTCCGGAGCCTGTGCTCCGCAACGGGAGAGGCCACAACAGTGAGAGGCCCGCGTACCGCAAAAAAAAAAAGAATAAGAATTTTATATGCCTGTGAGTTGAAAAAATTTTTTCAGGTATAGGTAACTTCCTGATTTTCATCTGCTCGTGACCTACTTATATGTCTTGAAAGAGAGTGAGTGTTCAGTGTTTATATGAAGAAAACTCTCAGAAATACTACCAAAAGTGAATTAAGAATAAGTCACGTATTTCCTTATTTAGAAACTGAGGATAAATTAGTAACATTCTTTAATCTTAGGAATTTGGAAAAACTCAAAAATCTTGCTCTCATTGTAAACAGTCAAATGAAAACATGTGAAATTATCACAAGTGTACCTAAAAGGTACACTTGACAGTACCTTCTTTCTTTTAATTCCCTCAGGATTTTGTGATTTCCACCAAACTCTTGAATGGTTACTAGTTTGAAGCAAGTGTCCTGATTCATAAACTTCTATCCTAAACTATATTATTAGACCAGACTCACATACTTGAGTTACAAATAATAAGTGGTCTAAGTTAAGCTTCACAAGCCACACTTTCCAAAACCCCCAACCCCACATCTCAGCCGCTGGCATTCATTTTGACTGTTCCCTTATTTTGGGAAACCCACAATGGGCTCATTACGTAAATACCACCTGTGCCTATTTATCCAAAGAAGCAAAGAGCCCCTTAGCAAAAGCAAAGTGTGAAATAATTCACTTTGCATTTTTTTGAAGTAGGTCGGGATTTTTTTAAGTGAGGTTGACAGGCTTTATTAAAGTCATCTCTTTAACATACTTTTGCTTTAATAAAAAGACAGGCCCTTGACTGTGTTTCATCTGCTCTGTTTTAAAAATTATATGAAAACTGGATTATAGCATGAACCTAAAACTGCCAACATATTTTGCCCTTTGTTTCCTATTACTGACGACCTTGTAGTAGATTTCTCTATTGGTTCATAGGTAATGAAACTGTCAAAGTGTATCCGAATTATAATGCTACCTGTATTTTCTAGATCTACGCACAAGTTCTTGTGAGTCCATTATTGTATGGCAACAATATGTAACAATTACAAAAGGATATGCCCAAAATAGATCAAATCACAGAATCCCCTGTGACTAATTTTGCTAACCACTTCTGATATTAAGCACCAGTATCCATTCATATCTAAAATAATTTATTTTGTTTTTTTTGTTTGTTTCTTGTTTTTGTTTTTGTTTCTTGCGGTACGCGGGCCTCTCACTGTTGTGGCCTCTCCTGTTGCGGAGCACAGGCTCCGGACGCGCAGGCTCAGCGGCCATGGCTCACAGGCCCAGCCGCTCCATGGCATGTGGGATCTTCCCGGACCGGGGCACGAACCCGTGTCCCCTGCATCGGCAGGCGGACTCTCAACCACTGCGCCACCAGGGAAGCCCTAAAATAATTTATTTTAAAATATCAGATGGTGAAATTGCTGAAGACAAGATTAATATACAAAAATCGGCCAGTGATAGTAATTTTAAAAAGCAGGAAAAAATTTCATTGACGATTATACACTTTTATATCTTATATACCTGTATATATATGCAAAATAAATGTATGTTTATGATACAGACATTTAATATACATACATAATACACAGTATTTGACCTAACAAGAAATGTGCAAAACCTATGAATAAAGAACTAAGAAATTACTGAGGAATATAAAAGATCTAAGTAAACACATATAGTATATTACTGAACGGGAGTTTTCATTATTGTAAATATATCATTTTTGTCCAAATTAATCTATACCTTTAAGGCATTTCTAATCAAAACACCAACAGAAATTTTGGGGAAATTTGACAAATGCATTAAAAATTTCATTTGGAAGGAGAAATGTGTAAGATTACCTGAAAAAACAGAGGCTGCAGAACAGTACCATAGAAGGGGCACTTGCCTTTCCATATATTAAAGTACATTACTTAGCTACAGTAATTAACCTAACTCTATACTGGTGAAGGAATAGAGAATTAGACAAATGAAATCACACAGGACAAGATCAATGAATATTACTATATAAAATTAAACTTCCACATGGCAACCAGTCTGAAAGGTCAAAGGACAAATGATAATCTGGGAAAATGTTTACAACATAAGACAAAGGTTAATATCCTTAAAATATAAAAAGTTCTTACCAATATTTTAAAGGTTAGACAAAACAACCAAACAACTCCAACATTAAAACAAAGGATATGAATATAAAATTGGATGTCTGTTAAACATAAGAAAAGATACTCATACTCACTAAGGAAAGTTAATTTGAGCAATGATAATTTTTTCATCTCTTAGACTGACAAAGATTAAAAATGATAAATGCAAGAGAGTGGAAAAATGGACACCTGCGTACAACGACTGTGAAAATGTAAATTGCTGCAGCTTTTTTAGAAGGCAAGTTAGCAGTATCTACTAAAATATTAAATCTACTTATTCTTTGATCCCATAATTTTACATGTTGGGACTCTATTCTATAGGAAAACATGCACAAGTCTGTAAAGATATATATGTGTCATGTTCACGTCCTACCATATATAAAATTTTAAAAATGGAAACAACTTAAGTGACATCAAAAAGTGAATGGTTAAGATAAATAACAGCACATTCATATTGTGAAATATAATATAACCCATAAATGAATAAGGTAGCTCTATATGTAATCACTTAAAAAATATATCTAATAGTACACTGTACTTTGAGTATTTTGTTAAGTTTATAAAAAAGAATTTGGAGGAAGAGTGTACAAAATATGATCCCACATTTGTATAGGTAAATAAAAGAATGTGAATGTTTACAGATTCAATCACTTCACATCCTTTTGTAATGATTGAATACTTTTTCAATAAATATATAATATTTTTTGTGTTAAAGTATAAGTCTGGGGGGAAGATCTAATGTTTCTAACATGAAATACTGCATTCAACTGAACATTTTTTTCAAGGAGAGTTTCTCTTTCTTCTAATGGATAAATGGCTATAAATTTTAGCTATGAAATCGTTTTTTAACTTTTGAAATGCATTTATTTTTCAAGCATTTATTGGGTGCATTAGATTCTGAAGATATAAAAATGAATGAGACATTATCTCTGCCTTGAAGAATCCCAAAGTATACTGTGAGGGATAGACCAGTATATATATAAGTACAATAAAGTGTTGAAGTTACTGTGACAGAAGTGTATATTATACAGGGATAAAAATGGAAAGGAAAGGTCACTTGGGGGAAAACATATCAAAAAAGACTTAAGCTTATGCTTGAGTCTTAAGGTCTTAAAGATGCTTGAGCCTTAAATATGATGTGTTGGCCAGATAGACAAGAAAAAGGGAGTAAATGAGAAAGACACATACGTATATGCATTCTTCTGCTTAAGCAAAGTATTTCTGGATAGAGTGCTACAAAAATAAAATGAGAATTTTTAATGCCAAATGTCAAACCAAAACAATATTCAAAGCTATAATAATTCTTCTAACATTCATCTAAAATAATTTTGTTTTCTATGCTAGCTGAAAATCACTTTAAGTTATGGTTATTGTTTACAAATTTTTTTTCTAAAAAAAGTCTACAAAAATGATTTTTGTTCTACTTAAAATCTCATTTTATTTCTTAATTAAAAGACAAACTGCCTTGTACATGCAAAGACTTTATGCTCTCACTGCTTAAATTCTGATATTTTTCTAAAAGTCACCCTACACTGTAGTTCCAAAGCTCAACGTGTTTGAATTCAACACAAAAATACCCTAACACACACAATAGATATGGTCTATTTTCACTAAAGAGTTACATTTTGCTAAACCTAAATGTCTTTAATACTGCTTTCAGGTAATGTGTCTCCTTAGCTGCAAACTATTACCAAATTAATCTCTAAGAGACACAACACACCACATATGCACAAAGAAAAATGTGGGCTTTTTACCTCATGAAGCGTGAGATGTTTCCCGTCCTTTCTCTTGGAGTCAAATCTGCCATATATTGCACTATATTTTCGAATTTCCTCCTCTTTGTGTGGATCATCATCACTCATCTCAAAGATGTGACCAATCATTTTGGCCAACTTCTTGTTGGTTTTTAGCAGCTCTTTCACTTCGTTTAACTCACTTTTCGGCAGCGTGGGGGCCATTCGTTCCACACACTCGGCTACAGAGAGCGCGGCAGCAGCATCCAGCGCCTCGCTACTTTCTTTTGGGGAAGCTGGAGAGCCAAGGTCAGCTGGGGAGAGGCTGTGCTCGCTCTCAGTGGCATGGTGGCCTTGCCAGAGTCGAGACTCACTGATACTCTGCAGCGCTAAGCTCCCCACCACGTCTGATTTCCCCTGTCCCAAGCTCTGCACACAGGTGGTGGCAGCACACTTGGGGATTTTTAAATGAGGTTCCCGGGCATTGCTGTTTCTTTCATAACTGCTGCAGGATATTCCCAGCCAGGTTGGTGATCCCTCTGGTAATTTATAGATGGGTATGCTACTGACAGGCAGGGACGTCAGCGGCTGATTGAAAAGGCCAGGGTTTGTAACCCAGTCTCTCAAAGCCTTCTGTAGCCTCCTAACATGAAGGGGCTTGCTAGCCATGCCCACGAGTGCCATGATTTCCAAGAATTCCTCTTCTCCAGCTTCACAGAGTTGCTGGACATCATCACCACCTTGTTGGATAAAGGCATCAAAATAAGAAAGCAGATTGGCTTTTTGTAATATTCTGTACAGCTGCAACTCCCCCAGGGTCCTGGGTAGGGCCGCGGCCATTACTGTGGATGGGCTTAACCTGCAAAAAGAAGAGGAAATACTCATCACACTTGCTCCAAACTTCTTAAGCCTATTTGTTAGACACTATAGGATTTAAGAGTTCAGTATGGGAAGAATAAAAAACAAGCAGCATTTGCATAGCAACTGACTGTTAAGGAAGCATTCTCTCTATGCCTAAGTTACCTTATTTTACTCTATCAACCTTAATGGTCAATATTCAGTAATAGTTTCCATTTTAAAGAAAAAATTATAAAGGCTCAAAGAAGATAAGTAATTTGCCTGAGATCTCACAAATAGCTAAGCAGAAGTCTAGGGACTCAAACCAAGGCTCACAGGGCTCTATATCCCATATTTTTGACTATTCACTTTGCTGCTTCCATGGTGTGGACACAGAGGCAAAGTGAAGGATAATCAAATTCAGAAGGGGGTAAGAAGTATACTATGCTACCATGCACTGAATACTTATTTTGTGTCACACTGTATGACAAACACTTTATATTATGTCTAATCCTCACAACAGCCCTGGGAGATAGGTAGAGTTAATTCCCATTTTATAAAAAAAAAAGTAGCAAGATTAGTCTGGCAGGCAGAGGATGAGAGATTTCAGTATGAACTGGAGTTGATAAGATAGAAGGTGGTATATTTAGGAACTGAGAAAAAAAGAGGCAGGAAAAATTCAGACAAGACTTGGTGATCACTTAGATGTAAGTGATGAAAAGGAGAGGAAATGTCTAGAACTGCAACAGGCATTGGGGATACAGAAAATCAGGGATGATGGAATTCCCTTTCAAACACATGGCACCTGAACATGGCACAAGGTAGAATGCTTAAGTAGAACTGTCCTGTGTGCAAAATAACAGACTGGAGCCTAAGTGTGTCTCAGGGTTAGAGACACAGGATGAAGCCAAAGAGGGTGGAAGATCCCTCCAAAGAAGCAGCAGGGAGCCTAAGACAGAGACAAGGAACCAATACTTTTAGAGCTCAAGCAAGGCAGAGAAGTCTGCCTTTAAAGAGACAGAGCGAGACCCAGCAAAGCACTGCTTGACCTCTTAGCAGCCTTTAAAAGTTATTCACAGTTGCCTGGAGACCTTCCACAGGCAAAGAGGAGTTGGCCAAGTACTTCCATTTAAGAGAAACAAACTTGTAATCAATGCACCTTTAGGATTAAAAGGACCCTATAGCCCTCTAAGGGCAAAAATTATAGTAGGCTAAAAGAATACATACACCAAAGGAAAGTGAAAGCTCCACTCTCAACTCAGAAAGTAAGGAGCAATTGTTAACTGGGAGATAAGACAAGCAGAGGAATATTAGGAACACCAGATCACCACATTTGGGACTTCTGCTTTATGCCATCAACCAGAATTCTACCCAGAATTCCAGTTTCAGTCATCCCATCCAAGGAGAATGCATTTCCCTACCACCTAAGGACTGACTCCTGGGAAGCCCCCATCTCCTGGAACCTCTGTGTCATCCACCGTCTGCTCTAATCAATTACTGACCTCCTCAAATTTTATGGTTCTTTATTTTATAAGGGCATTGCCAGGTGACCTGATGACTTCCCAAGATACATAAAAAAAGACTGCATCTGAGCCCACTAAACGTCTGCTGACAGCCAAGAAATCATGTGGGGTGCTTCTGAAAAAATATAATTTCCTAGGTCCTTGGGTTGCATCTCAGCAGACTCTCATGATTTGGCAAATTTGGCAAACTACACTAGAGGATCCCTATTTAGTGCACTCTGGGCACCATGAACTCCTACAGGTTTTGAGACCACCGTCATGTTCATGCCACCTCAGTTCTCTGGAAAAAACATTCCTGCATCTTCTGAATCACCCATAGGAGGATCTGCTTTGTCCTCCCACTCCAGGGGAGACTTTTTGGGGAGAGAATCTATCATCCAGCTGGACACTAACCCACAAAAACAAGCTCTTGGGAGTTACAGACACAAGTTAAAGTCTGTATTGAACAACATTATACCAAATGGAAGGGTTTCTAGAAAGTGTCTGAGGTAGAGGAAAGGAAACCTACTTTCCCTTCATACACCTAATGCAATAGCTCCACGGGCTTTCAACTCAAGAGGATACACACAAAAAAATATCTATACACACGCATAAATATATATGTATGCACATACACACACAAAATCATTTTTATCAGAGGACTGTAACCTTGCAAGATTTATGGTGTCATCAATTATCTCACCATATATACTCCCCCAAATTATGGAATAAAGTAAAAATTACATGAGAAAATCCAGAACAGATTTCTTGAATCTTTTTATGAGCCATAAGAGAACAAAGAGTGTATGATGGACAAATGTAGAAGAGAAACTAAAGGAGAACTAAAAACCCAAACTTAGGTTTTATTCTTCTGAGATAAGCCAAAGATTTTAGAAAATATTGATTTTCAACTTTTATCCTTTCTCATCTTTACCCAGAAAGAAAGGAAACCCACTAGTTCCTAAGAGAAATCCCTTATGTTCCGGTAAGAAAGTAGTCATGATTATAATATCCCCATAAGGACTGATAGGACCCAGTGTACATTTTCAAAGTCAAGACACCAGATGAAAGATAAATAAGTGAACTATTTAGACTCCCAGGAGGCTTTCTAAAGGCCCACACTTACTGCTGGGAAAGGAGTTTTCTCCCTAAGCTTTTTGCTTTAAGAGAATGTTTCAGTTTCCTACAAAGCCTGTTGGGATAATTTAAACAACCACCACTTCATACATTAACTTGATTTGATTTAAAAGAAAATTTTTATGAGATTTTCTGTTTTTACAAACCCTGTATCTATTCGTGTTTCGACATGCAGGTCAAATAAATCAAAAGAAAACTTCATCTCTCCAATCTAAACATGAAAGGATCCTAACACAATACTATATAATATAGGAAGCTGCGAGTAGAGTAAATCTACTCAGCTGCAAACTCCAGTTACCTCGCCTGTTCAAGAGGTGCTGGAACAATCATGCTGAGTGTGACCTTTTTATAAATTCCACAATTAAGAGAAACCGGTTACCCATTTTTTAACTTCACTCAAAAGCTAAACCAAGGGCCTAAATACAGCAAACCTCCACTTGCACCAGCTTAAATGTTCCTCAGCTTGGTCAGCTCCAGAGGAAGAGGAATTAAACAATGGACTCATTTAAGGCCATTTGTTGTTGTTTGTTATTCAATGATCTATTTTAAATGGTAATGATTTGTTCCTGAACCTTTTAAAAACAAACTCACTTTGGCTCCTTATGGGGTAGGATCAGTCATCTGCCAGATTTAAACTATGCTAAGTGAAATAAGGAGCTGGTTTGGCTCAGAAAACTTGACTGGTCAACTCCAGCTTTGTCCTCGAACCACAACACAGCACTTAATATGAATATGGGAAACAAAACTTCTCTGACTTTCTCCAAGCTGGGACGTGGGGATTTAGAGTAAGGCAGAGTCTTTAATGGTCACAAGGGAA
Organism: Leucopleurus acutus; assembly: GCF_964270905.1. Lineage (NCBI taxonomy): Eukaryota > Metazoa > Chordata > Mammalia > Artiodactyla > Delphinidae > Leucopleurus > Leucopleurus acutus. The sequence continues at coordinate 75,282,777 of NC_139149.1, read as the reverse complement.
AAGAAGAACTATTCCTTCAAACCTGCCTCAATCTGTTCCAAGAAGCTTCAGCCTGCCTTCTGTCCTGACTCCTCGATCAAAACTCTCGAGGAACTCCTGAGTGATCACCAGCTTTTCTCTTTAACCTCTCTGCAGCTTGACATCACTCCCTGAAACACTCTTCACCTGACTTTTTGCTATATTATGTTGCCTTCCCTTACTCTATTGTAAGTGCAGGAATTTTCCAACGTTTTATATTAGATCCCATTTCTACTGTCTTTCCATATTCTCCCATGATGATCTCGTCCACTCCCAGGCTTCAATATCACCTATAGCAGACTGACCTCCAAACTGCTATCTGTAGCTTGGGCCAGTGGTTCGTGGAGTTCCTGCAAAGTGTTCTCAAATCCAAACATACACCAAGCACTGTCTCACACATATGCATCTACTTTGCAAATAAAAGTAAATAAATACTTTGTGATTTAATACAAACTCATTTAAAAGTGTAACTGAATTCACAGTTGTTGCCATTATATCAACAAACACTAAGCAAAATTAATGAGTACTTGCTTTTTTTTTTTTTTAGTTTAAAAAGTGATCTTCATACCCGAAAAGTTTGAGAACCCAAACTTTTTCTGATAATTCAGCATTTCAACTACCATGTGGAGATTGTCAAACATCTCAAATTTGGTAAGTCCAAAAGCAAGTATGTTATCTCATTTTCCTCCCTTCTTCCAGATTCCCAAATCTACTCTTCCCAACTCTCATTTCTTTTAGTTGCACCACTACTCTTCCAGTTTCCTGGATTAATAAAAGTAGAGATTCCTTTTTTTTTCTAATTTTATTGAGGTATAGTTGATGTACAATATTATATAAGTTTCAGGTGTACAACATAATGATTCACAATTTTTAAAGGTCATATTCCATTTACAGTCATTATAAAATATTGGCTATATTTCCTGTGCTGTACAATATATCCTTGTAGCTTATTTATTTTATACATAGTAGTTTGTACCTCTTAATCCCCTTCCCCCTCCCCACTGGTAATTACTTGTTTGTTCTATATCTGTGAGTCTGTTTCTTTTTTGTCATATTCACTAGTTTTATTTTTAAGATTCCACATATAAGTGATATTATACAGTATTTGTCTTTCTCTGACTTACTTCACTTAGCAAAATACCCTCCAATTCCATCCATGTTGTTGCAAATAGCAGAATTTCATTCTTTTTTATGGCTGAGTAATATTCCATTGCATGTATATACCATATTTTCTTTATCCGTTCATGTTTCTGTTTTCCTCTTCCTTCCTCCAATCTACATGTCCTTAGGCCACATCACCACCCTTTTTCTTTCTCTGCCTCAAAAGCACCTAATTCTAATTTTCCCCTTGCTTCTTGCCCCAACTTTGAAAACAGCTACCTCACCTTCAATACTTCCCATACTGCAATGCCAACTTTATCTTCCTAAAGTACAGGTGTGGCTCTTTACTCACCTACGCAAATCTCCCCACTTCATGGAGAAAAAAATCCAAACTACTCATATAGGCATCCCAGACCTGTCCAGCCTCCTCTGTGGTCCTTAACCTGCCCCTATGCTCATGCCAAACACTGGACTTTCCTCAAATGGTTCTTCACAAAGAAACTGTTAAGAATCAGGATACAGACGAGTAAACACACACTTAACCACTCTGATAAATGCTATGCCAAATGTTATCTTCAATACATAAGGAGCCATGGAACAGAGAAGCAGACTGCCATGGTCCTGTAGAACAGGTTACCTTAGGCTACAGGCTCCTTGATGGTAGGGACTAGTTCTCATTCATCTTTTATCCCCCTCTACTCCCAGCAAAGCGTTCAAGGTAGAACAACATCTCTATAAAGGCTTCTGTTGAATGAAACCCAACATTTGAGTCAGAATCTGATCAGCAGCCTTCTTTTATATTCCAAAAGGAATAACCTCTGTGTAAATTAGGGTCCAATCTAACAAAAGCACATCCTGCTACTTTACCTACAATCTTTTTCATTCTCTCATCCTCAATACTTCCCCTTTTTTATAGCCTGTGTGGTGGATTCCCATAAGATGGCCGGATGCTCTCCCTTTACAGAAACACACGTGGTTGCAGCGACAACAGACATCATGTTAGCCCAGCCCCAAAAGCAGCCTTTTAAGTCAATTTCAGGCACGAGAGATCCCAGGTCTCTTTCCTCTTGGTTTCGACGAATTAAAATGTTATCCCCTAATAAACATCAATCCTATAAATGATCATTAGACTCAAATGCATTCATGAACACTACACTTGAATCCTCCTCTTCGTGATGCAGGAAATATATATGAATACACACACTTTTATGAAGTCCATGGCATTCCAAAGAAGAGAGACTCTGCCAGGAGTGGGGAGAAACCAAGGGCAAAATCCTAGTAAAATCTGACTTATTTATGCAGAGGACTGTAAATTCCTGCCTCCCAACACAGCCTGAAATTTTTACTTTAAAATTATCTAAGTTAACAGCAAGCTCTTAACAGACTTCTAAAAACATGTGAAAAAACTTGGGAAGCGTTAGCTCATGAGTCACTTACAGATTAAGGTGAATTAGTTCCACCAGACTGTTTTCCTCTAACACCTAGATGAGATTCAGTACACGCTAAGGGAATGAAAGCTAGAGATGGGCAATGGCAAGGAAGGAGATAGGAAATCTGAGGCGAGTGACCGCGTTTAAAGCCTCGCAAGTATTGCCAAGGTTGGGAGAATGTAGCCTGAAGGTATAGGAGCCTGGGGAAAGGGTACACTACAGGTTGAGACTGGAAAGGTTTATGACAAGCCAGAATTTGGCTTAGGGAAGGATAAGCCTTAAGCCTAGGAAGTGAATTCTTCTCATTTTTGTCCCAGTCCTAGAACTCAACCTAAAATACTTAAATGTAGTTTAGTTACATGATGGGTTATTTAAGATAGCAGGTCGACCCAGGTCCTCACTCCTGTGTATGTGTTTTAAGTACCAAACAATTTAACTAGGCATATTTATTAATAAGCATGCAGGGATATATCTTAAGTCAAGATATTTTTGGATCTTATTACTGTAATAGCTGTGAATTAAACATATAGCTTCTAATGAATTAACAGTAATTTAGGAAACTTAAAATGTTCTCTCCTACTGATTTTTTCTGAATTCTGAATGAAGCTGGAAAAAATTTCTTATAAACCTCAAAATTTTAATTAGTTTCAGTGTATAACCCTAAATTTATCAAAGTTAGAAAAGAATCAGATTTATTTTGCAATTAAACAATAACTTAGCTGTGATACCAACAGGTAAACACTAGTATTTCATATAATATGGCTGGAAATTCTTCAATCAACTAACAGTCAAATTATTCAACATACATTAAGTGCCATTTGAGCATGTAGTATGCACACAGTACATATAAATTTTATCATTTTTTCCCAGAAATTTATCTTTAAAAATTATTAAATTAACATACTGTACAAGTTAAGGTGCAACTCTCTAAATACAATGTATTGAGAAATGACAAAACTATTTGAAAGCTTAATGGTATGTTTTAGCTGTGAGAATTCTGACGAGGATTGCTACTTTTTCCCCCAAAATCAACTTCTCTAATTTCCCACTTGTTCCACTGTTAAGTTTAAGGGAGTATATTCTACTACTGCACTAGTTTTTGAAAATGTCAGATCAAAAAGGAAATTTGCATTTAATATAAAAACTGTACTGTTTTTCATTCTACTAAAAAGAATGAACGAAGGAGTTAAAATAAAACTAAATCCAAAGCAAAGGGGCTAGGAACGTTGTATTATGCTTAAGTGGGCATTATTTATTCCTTATTATTTTTAATAAACTCCACATGAAATATGCATACACAAGATGATTATACAAGCAAGATCTTAACCTGTTCAAAACATATTAAAAAATGGTCATTTCCATGAAAGTAACATAAAATATACCATGCTTCTGTGGTATCCAGAATACAGCTTCACACTTAAAGGTAAATTGTACAAAGCTTTTATTTCCAATAATGCACATGAATAGCACCAACAAAAACAACCTGACTTACCATAATGGAATAGATGAACCCCAAGTCTTAGGACAGAGTCTAGATCAACGGACACAAAAACCTGACATACTTCTGTTTCCATGCAACCATCTTTTACTTTAAATTTTTAAAGTTCATGCAATAAATTCTTCAAAGGTCTCCCCCACTTTGTCATACATTATAATTTCTTTCAAAGCAGCCACGGTACAAACACCCAAAATCTTTAATAAGAAATCAATATGCTCTTAATATGTGATTAAAAGAAAATATCTAATACTTTAACTGATTCTCCAAATAGCAACAAGGAGAATGAAAATATATTAACTTTTCTACAGGGCAATGGATATTTACTAGTCATCAAAAAAGAAAATTTTTTAATTAATTTAGCTGAGATTATTCAATTTTATTAATAATTCTGAAACAAGACAAGATGTATTCACCAGATATATCAAATTATTTATTAGCTATATAAGCTCACTAAATTTCCTTGTATCAGCTATAGTATTCCTAAGGATTTCTGTCATGTTCATTACATCCACAATTAGCAGGAAGAATGAAATAAAAATCTACACTGCCTCCATGTTTTTATTATTATTATTGATTTATTCACATATAATAGGAAATCACCAGAGCCAAGGAAAACGAAATTTTTCCAACACCAGGATGGCATATTAACTTTTGTGCAAGATGTTAAAAATAGTAAAATTAAAACAAGAAAGCTTCCAATGGTTCCTTAACATTTTCTTTCAAGACTTGATTTTCCAATAACTAATAGTCAAACAGGAATAAAGAAGGCTGACCTTGCCAGACATCTATAAACTCTCAAGAGAACACTTACATGCAAGGTAATACCTATAACAACAACGTAATTTTTAAAACTTAACGAAAATATTAAATGTTTCAAATGCTGGAAAATGGAGGAAAAAAGGATATCCCCTGAATCTAAGCCACTTTTACTGGCACTTAGACTAGACTAGAGGCAGCTTTTTAGGTCTTCTGGAAAATATCAGTCCCCACCCGAAATAGAGAAAGTAAATCCTCTGCATCCTTTCTCCCAATATTCCTTCTTAAAACCCACACATAAATCAGGACGTGTCATAATCTGGTATGTTTTAGAGGGGAAATTTTTCAAAAAAGTGAAAATCTAAGAAGGTATTTCATTGCGTGCGCACTTCTCTAACAAAACAGCCTAGCATTTCCTACGTGACTAATCTTTTTAAAATTCAGTTCCTATGCAATCTAATATTATCTATTAAAACTGCCAAAATATTTTTAAACAAGATCCGAGTATCTCCCTCTCAGCTCTGATCTTTGCACTCCTTAAGTTTGCAGACACGTCACTGGCAAACCAATTGGTAGTGACAGGTTACTCCAAATCAACTCTTTCGGAAGGAAATTTTAAATTGACATCTACCCCCAAATTTTCCATGCCTCCCGGATCTCACGTAGTGAGGAATTAAGTATATGCAAGTCAAGGATTCCTCCTGATCACCTGCTGCAAAACGTGGTCTGCGGAACCTATAAATGCAAATATATTCCAATTCAATTATCCTTTCCCCCAAGATCTTACAACAATTAGGCTCACTCGAAGTGTCGTTTCATATCTTGCGCCTTGTGAACCCTGACAATGCAGCCCATAAGCATTTGATTGCACTTGCAACGTTTCTCCATGAATAAGGTCACAGACTACTGCATCCAAAGCCTGTATGTCCCACATGTGTTTGCAAATCCCACACTCGGCCTTAACGAGCACGAGTCTCTCGCTTCCATCGCACCTCAGTGCCAAGTTTCTGTAAGCCACTTCCAAACAAAACTCTCCTTCCGCTTTCCAAAAGAAAACTACATTCCAAAGGAGAGGATAGCCAGGACGAAAATTAAGGCTCTAAGTGCAACACTCTTACAAAGTAAACAAACCAACAAAAAGATTCTGCCCCTGCGGAAGGTGGCTGCAAAACTCTGGGGCCGGCGCGCGCACCCACCGCGCACCACAGACCACGCAACCCACCACCGCTCCGCTCTCCGCGTCCCGCGCGACGGCCCCAGCCAGGTCAGGAGAATGGACGCTGCGCCCCCGGCTTTCTGGGAGGAGAATGCACAGGTCGGCCCCGCTGCCTCGCTCGCCCTCTTCTCGCTGCCCCTGCGCACCGAATTTCTCCGGGAATCGCCCACACGAGCCCGATGCCGCCCTCTCCTTCCGGCGGCGGCCGCGCGGGGCCAGCTGCCCTGGACGCCCGCCTCCCCAGGTGCCGGCGCGGCCCGGAGACTCCGCCGCTCCAAGTTCGCCCGCGGTCGCACGAGCTTGAACGCATCCCGCAGTTGGCGGACAGCCAGTTGGTACGTACTAGGCCAGCGGCTGCAGCGGTCTTGGCGCGCTCTCCCCCAGGACGCCTTAGCAACTCCGAAGTGACGGCCCCCGGCTCTCTCTCATTCGGCTGCTGCGGCCGGGACGCCCCCGCTCCCATCGATGGGGGAAGGAAAGGTGGTGGGCGCTCTCTCCCTGCTCCCCCCACCCCCAGCTCGGGCCCGCCACTCCTTCCCGCCCGCCAGCCCCGACGGCGCTCGCTCGGCCGCAGTGGCGGTGGCGGCGGCTCCTCCCGGCGCGGGCGGCGGCGGCACCTCCCCCGCCGCGTCCTCCCCCCTGCTCCCCGCCTCCCTTCGCTCCCCGCGCGCGCTGCCCGTCCCCTCCCCCTCCCCCGCCCGCCTCCGCCGCCTCTACACCCCCACCCCGCCCGCTGTCACATTGGGAGATTCCGCTCTTGGTACATTCGCCGCTCTGGCTCCCGCCCACGCGCGGCCGAGTGACGCAGATCCCGGCGTGGGCAGCCGCTGGGCGGGGGCGGGGGCGGCGGCCGCCGGGGCCCGGGCTCGGCCTCGGCCTCTTCCCGCCGCCCCCTCCGCGGAATCCGGAGGGCGGCCCATTCACTCGGCAGCTGGGAGGAACCAAGTGGGCGCCCGGGAGGGGGCGGCTCCCGCGAATCCTGCTCCCGGCGGGGGGAGGGGGCGGGAAGGAGGAAAACGGGGGTGGCGGGAGGGAGGGAGGGGACGCCGCCTCGGGCCTGCTCTCCAGCTGCCGAGGGAACTGGGAAGGTTTGCAATTTAAAAAAAAAATTTTTTTTTTAAATGTGTGAGGTTCCCAATATAGTGTTTCAAAGAGCACGCCCCGCCAAATCCAACATCCCCCGGGAGGCTGATTTTAAAAAAAAATAGCACGCTCAGCCCACTAATCTGGGCGCCCGTCTCGCCTCTGCTCCCGCCCGAGCCGGCTCGAGGCTGGTGGGCCAGGTGCGCCCCTCCCGGCCGGCCCAGGCATCCTGCGGGAAGTGGGCTTGCGACCGCAGGGAGTGGGGGTGGCAGGTGCGCGGCGCTGGGAGGAAAACTGGCAGTTCCAGAGCATCTCAGCCCCGCCCATCTTGCCCCGTGCCCACCACCGTCCTGGCGTAGGGAGGAGGGGAGGAGTGGGAACCCACAAACCCGAAGTGCGGCGTTGACAACCGTCTTGTTTGCTGGGTAACTTAATTCCAACCTTCTCAACCCTCCGGAAAACCTGCTTGTTATTTTACTGGCTAATATTTTCTATTTCCACGGTGTAAAAATCCGACAGCGCTAGAACAGTCCTGGCGTGTGTTCGAATAGAGTTCCCAAGGCACGCTGTAGAATTTTTGAGTTTGGTTTGCATGAACTTTTTCTAACCAAAGAAAGTATTAAAACACCTCCAAAAATGTACTTAAACGATTGCCAAAAAATTTGGAAATTTGTTTTAGGGTCTATTTTTCCTTTCTTTGCAAAAACGGGAAAAGGGAAGAATTCCTCGAATTTTAGTAGTGTGTTCTTGAAGGGTAGAGAGCATCTAGTAAATCTAAAACTACTGCAAATACAGGTAAAATTCCGTTTAAACGTACATATACAAACAGCTTTATAGGAGGCCAGTCCCACATCCTGGCTGGCCTCCCAGAGTGTGCCTACTTTGCTGATGGGGATACAAGGCATTCTTTGAGATGGGAAATTCTTCATACCACATCTTTATGTTGCAGCAATGGATGGGGATGATAACATTGAAAGAAAAAAAACCTTATTAAAGTACTGAATCTTTCTTTTTCTTTTTGCAAAAACATGTTATAGGAATGAGTAATGCCACAATGGAATATATATAATTAAACCTCTTTCTCCAGTATTAGTGAAAGGTTCTGTCTGGAATAGTTGTGTTGATTTTCATATGAATAAGCATGCTTACTTCCTTGAATTTTTTTTCAGCGGAAGAATCACTACTGGAAGCGTATCTTAGCCTAATTGTCTCGGTTTTGCAGCTGTGGACCCTATTCTGCTAAAGAGAAAGTTAACTTCGGTTGTAATAAAATAAAGACAGCTTTTTTGGAAAGATATAGGTTAACAGATTTTCAAATGAACAAATGAAATCTTCAAAATTATTTCCTTCCAGTTCCTCTCTGGAATCCTGATGTTATGCAAACATTGTTTGTTCTGAACAGCTAGAGAAAGATAATTTTCTTCCATAAAGATGTACAATCAGTGATTCATAAGTCATGAAATGAATAGTCTTACCTGGACTTTTGAGCCTCCCAGTAAAATTGTTTCCAGAGTTGGAAGAAATGACATTAAATCCTCTTCCCAAACTTGTATCTATCTGACCAGCACTGAACATAATGCTGAAAAGGAAATGTGTCAGGGCAGATAGTTTTTTTTCTGACTTGTAACTGGTTATTTCTACAGTTAAGCACTGAAATCTCTCCTTGTTTGTTTTCTGAGCACATTTAGGTAGTATATTTTTCCCACATTAAGAATGGCATTTTTGGCCCACTTTGCATTGCCTTAAACACCCATGGTACTGGGGGAAATGGGAGGAAGGAAAATGAAGGAAAGATAAAATTTTAAGCTTTTAGCATCTAATTCTGTATGTATGACAACAGTGTAGTTAATATGGCTGCTCAAAAAGAGAATGGAGGCATTCACCCGTATCTGAGACAGCTCAGATAAAGAAACATTGATTCTTATTTACCTCCTTACCACTTACTTTCATAGCCAGTGCTACCCCTGAACACCACCTCCTCTGCAACACACACACAGTCTTCTGCCATTCCCAGGCCCTGGTGGTTTGTTAAGGAACAGCATTCCATCCTGTAAGGTAACAATTATGGTTTCTGATTATTCTATATTCCATTCTATCCTGTAAGTATGTCTTACACTTCCCTTGAATTCAGTAAATTCTTAAAATTCTTAAAAAAATAATTATTAAAAATACTTCGGTGATTAGTGAATTTGCAAAAATAAGGGGTTTTTGGACAAAAAAAAAATTTCCACATTGTGAAACTAAAAAAAGTTTTTAATAAAAAAAAAAATGTAGGGCTTCCCTGGTGGCGCAGTGGTTGAGAGTCCGCATGCCGATGCAGGGGACACGGGTTTGTGCCCCGGTCCGGGAAGATACCACATGACACGGAGCAGCTGGGCCCGTGAGCCATGGCCGTACGGCAAAAAAAAAAAAAAAAAAAAAAAATGTAGAAAGTTGATAGTGGTTCTGACATTAGAGTGAAAGTTTCCCTGAAAGAGCATTAGTTTATTACTTTTAGAAAGATTTCTTTAAAATGCTTCAGTGATTCAAAACAAAAGAACAAATGATTTTAAATGTTCTTAGAGTAGAGAAGGAATAACACTATGGCTTGTAACCTACAAGATCTAAGATACAGTATAATTCTATCCTGTTGTTCTTCTGTTGCCTTAGAACAATTCCATACTTAACGAATTTTCCACTCTATGTGGTGGTGGTCTTAGAGTTAACTGAGTCCTGTGTAATATTCATAATATCAGAAATATAATTTAAATTTCACTTATTTTACAATATGAAATTTAAAGTTTTGGATGTGTATGTAGGTTAAATAGATTTTTTAGTGTATAGAGATTTGACTATTTTAAAATATAGGGAGATTATAAACAAGTTTCTTAAAGGTATGCTAATAGGAATATATATAACTGATCATTCCAAGAGCCGTGACTTTAAAAACATTTGCTCTTCTAAAAAAATAAACAAATCTTCATACATTGCATTTTATTACAAGACACTATAGAATTTTTTTTGACATCTTTATTGGAGTATAATTGCTGTACAATGGTATGTTAGTTTCTGCTGTGTAACAAAGTGAATCAGCTATACGTATACATACATCCCCATATCCCCTCCCTCTTGCGTCTCCCTGCCACCCTCCCTATCCCACCCCTCTAGGTGGACACAAAGCACCAAGCTGATCTCCCTGTGCTATGCGGCTGCTTCCCACTAGCTATATATTTTACATTTGGTAGTATATATAAGTCCATGTCACTCTCTTGACACTATAGAATTTTAAGAGGTAAAGGATTGTGAAGTTCACCTAGTTCAACCTCCTTCGTATATTCAAAGTATTTTCAAATAATTTTCAGAAATTCAGCATACAACTAGTCTAGCTTCCAGTAAGTTGGTTATTTGGAACTTGTATTGCAATCCCTGGTGGGAAAAGAAAGGAAATTGTTATATTACCAAGATGGACTATAAATCCTTATAAAATGCAAGTGAAAATACACAATTACAGACTTAGTGGGGAGCTAGGTAGGATCTTAGGAATCATCTAATCCAATTGACTTCTACAGATAAGGACATTTATACTATACCTTCCTGATATAAAGAGAAGAAAAATACTAATATAGTATTAGGCAGTAAATACAGCCAAACATTTAGTTGAATGAAGAGTAATTCTGGTTTCAATAACTGCTCCAATATAAAATAAAAATTTCTTAAAAAACTGGCATTCAGGGACAATAATCCTCTCATTTTGCAAATAAAGATTCTTGGAATTTGAGAGAAAAATAAATAATGTTAAATGGTTAAAAAATAATTAATTAAAAAAATAAAAGTTTGTCTTCAAGACAGAAGAGAATGTAAATGGAAACTTTTGAAAAGACTATCTAAAGAGAATTTCTGGACATTTTTTAGGGATAATGCCTTGTTTTTCTTCCTCCTCTATCCTCTCTGGCAGCAGTGGTTACAACTCAGCTACTCTTTCTCTTTTCTTCCCACCTTTTCCCATTTTTCTGGCATTCACTGTGCAGGACCTGTATAGTTAACTGTTCCATGACACTATTTCAGGCCTCAACAACACTAACTACTGTGCACTCATTCCTGGCTGTTACAAACTGAATGTCTGTGTCCCCACCAAATTCATATATTGAAATGCAAACCTCCAATGTGATGCTATTAGAAGTGAGCTGTTGGGAGACAATTAGGTCATGAGGTCGAAGCCCTCATTAATGGGATTAGTGTTCTTATAAGCGAGACCCCACAGAGCTCTTTTGACCATTCTGATATGTGAGGACATAGCAAGAAGACAGCCATCTATAAACCAGGAAGTGGCCCCTCACCAGATACAGAATCATCTTCCAGTGCCTTGATCCCAGACTTCCAGATTCCAGACTGTGAGAAGTAAATGTTTGTTGCTTAAGCCATCAGCTGTATGGTACTTTTTTTAAAAAATAAATTTATTTATTTAGTTATTTTTGGCTGCATTGGGTCTTTGCTGCTGCGCGCAGGCTTTCTCTAGTTGCAGTGCGCGGGCTTCTCATTGGGGTGGCTTTTCTTGTTGCCACCGCACGGGCTCTAGGCGTGCAGGCTTCAGTAGTTGTGGCACGTGGGCTCAGTAGTTGTGGCTCATGGGCTCTAGAGCACAGGCTCAGTAGTTGTGGCACACGGGCTTAGTTGCTCTGCAGCATGTGGCATCTTCCCGGACCAGGGATCGAACCTGTGTCCCCTACATTTAGCAGGTGGATTCCTAACCACTGTGCCACCAGTGAAGCCCCATATGGTACTTTTTGTTATAGCAGCCTGAGTGGACTAAGGCACTGGCCATTAATAATTCTCAGCTAACTACACAAGGCACAGTGGAGAGTAGGCTAAAAAAAAAATACTCTGCTCAGCCTCTGGAATCTATCTAAACCGTCTTCCATTTGCACACTTCATTCTTGGCTTTCTTTCTTATTCCTCACAATCCCATGTTTAGCTTTTGCTTTTCTCCACCCAATTTGCTGGATTGAGAGTAAGTCTGTGCTCACTCTCCCACCTTGTCTCTGTGCTTGTCTTTTTCTTCATATCTACACTCTGCTGGCAGAGGACCCACCAGCTCAAGTCCCCCTTTTAAGCATTCCACATGAGAGTGGATGGAAGATTTTGTTTGTTTCCTTAACAAAGGTTTATGACTTGTTAACCAAGATGTGAGAAAAGGAGTAAGAAAAGAGCATGTGAAGGAAGAGAAGCTTTCTTGAAGTAAATGGGCAAGAGTTGGAAGAAAGAGGGAAGAGATGAAGAGACAAAAAGAAGATAACTGCATTTGTGAGAAGCTGACTAAAGTGGTCATAACTCTTCTGGAAGAAGTGAAAAACCAAAGAAAAAGTACCTGAGTCCATGGCTCTCCTGAAGGAGAAAAAAGAAGAGACAGAGATCATCCCAACATAAATTCCTCTAAGCTCGCCACAAAAGTGTGCTTTTGACCTGGGACAGATGGCAGTGATGGAATGGAGTATTGGAGATAGATGTGCAGGAAGAAGGGACAGAGAAACAGTGGGCATCCTGCTCTCTTCACTTGCAGAGAGCCTGTATATTATCTTTAAGTTGGATTGGAAGAGGTGGTGAATGTATCAGGTACAAGTGTGTATCAGGAAAAGGAAAGAAAAGCAGAATGGGTTCAAAAAACACCCTCTGCACCAAGTGCTTTCACCACACTATGGTTCACATATGAAGAAATTGAGTGTGTTAATATTAATGATTGGGCTAATTGTCACAGCAAAGTACTCAACACTGCCTTCTAGGAGCAGACACTTGGAAAGGACAATGCATGTATTGTACAATAAGAGACTTAGAACTATTGAGATAAAAGTAAATCAAACATGGTTCTGTTCACATATAATTGCCAAGTTACGGTTTGGATTAGATTGTTGTGCTTACCCAGATTTACACATCGTGATTCATCAGCCTGCCCAGGACTGGCAATAATATATGGTAGTCAAAAATTTTAAGGACCTTGATTTCTTAATAATAGAAACTATTGCTGCATTTTTTTTTCTCTTTCTACCGTAACAACAGTCGTGACAGAAAGAGAGTTTTTTCCAACTACAAACATATTCCTCAAATAAAATTTTCCAAATCTGGTGTCGGGGCTCTTATGCAAATTGCTGGTCAAAGGGTAAATAACCTTTAGAAGGGTAATTTGGCAAATTGAGCCAGGAGTTTCAAAAGTGTTCATACAATTTTTTTTTTTTTTTTTTTTCGGTACGTGGGCCTCTCACTGTTGTGGCCTCTCCCATTGCGGAGCACAGGCTCCGGACGCGCAGGCTCAGCGGCCATGGCTCATGGGCCCAGCCACTCCGCGGCATGTGGGATCTTCCCGGACCGGACCGGGGCACGAACCTGTATCTCCTGCATCAGTAGGCGGACTCTCAACCACTGCACCACCAGGGAAGCCCAAAAAGTGTTCATACAATTTGATCCAACAGATTCACTTCTAGGTTATTCTAAGTTTATAAACATTAACAGGAAGATATTTATTACAACATTATTTACAAAATTGAAAAAGCAAAACATCCGAGATGATGAATTGGTTAAGTTATAGCACATCGATGTAACGGAATACATTTAATAACATTGGGAAATGCTCATGATACAATAGTAGTGGTCAAGATAGGACAGAGCAGAACAAACTATAATCACTCTACCTAAATATGAAAGGAAATTTACCAAATGTTAGCAGTAGTTATCTCTAGATGATGGTATTATAATTTTTTATGCTCCTTTTAGTTTTCAAAACTTTAACAACAAACATGCATTACTTTAAAAATCGGGGGAATTTTAAATGTTATTTTAAAGAAAGATCCTGCTTCAAAAGCAGTTTACAATGAAATAAAAATGAAAACAAAAAAAAATGAAAACAAAGTTGTATGTTTATCTATTTGAAGACAGCAACAAAAATCAGGAATTTATCCAACAAATATGTATGTACGGAGCCCTTCGTACGTTATTAGTCCTGTATAACTCTGTGTGTTGTGAGCCTACCATGTGTGAGATGTGAATATATGTGTGTGTATATATATATATCATTATATATGTGTATATATATATCATTATATGTGTGTATATATCATTATATATATCTGTATATATATATATAATGTTACAAATATAGTCATCCTTCTTTTATTTTTCTGATTAATCATTCAGGCAGGTATAAACTTGTATCTTCTTGAAGGTGCCCCTACTCCAGGGACGTATGCAGTCCCTGGGCTTTTGTAATTCTTTCGTTGGGCTTCCACAGGCAAACAGTGACAGAATTGGCTTCTGGGCAGCCCCTGGTGTCACTGTTTCTCACTGCCCCTGTTTTGCCGCAGTAAACTTGGGCCCACCAGATGCAGTGCTGGCCCACCAGGTCCAGTACTGCTGAGACCCTTCTGCAGCCTGCGTGGTTCTTTAGGGGAGGACAGAGGAGCCCACTCTCTATCTCCAAGACTGCCCTTTTTAGGGCTCTGCTCTTCCTTCATTTCACAAACACAACCATCTCCCAAGAGTGTTGGCTCCATGCTGGCCTTGGTCAGCTCCAGACTCAAAGCCACTCCTATCCGCATCCCAGAATCAAACTACCAGCAGCGGCTCTCTTTCAGACTACTTTCTGATAGATTTTAAATTTGTCTTACAGTATCTTTTCTGGATTATATAAATTTTGAGTCATTCTTCTCAGTCCTGTTCTTCCAACCTCTCAGCTTGCCTAACAGTCGAGGTTCATTTGCGTAAGGACTATTTACATTGCTGAGAAGGTTCCCGTGGCAGGCTGCCCAGATGCTTACGATCCAGATCCTCTGAGCACCAGGGTAGTTGCACAAGGCCCCTCTGTGTGCCTGGTTGTCGCCCTCCACTCCTACTCACACATACTATAGAGGAGTAGGAGTTTTGAAGAACTGAACGCTCCACCTTCCTTGTATGCTAAGGTCAAGAAATAGGCAGGTTACTTATAAGGTGGCATTTTTCAAACAAGAATGGACATCCAGAAACAGATGGACAGTGGGACGGCCATTAGAGGCAGGACAAGATGTTATAAAGAAGTAAGAATTGTCTAGGCTTTCCATTCAGCACAGCAGTCTGACAGCTATGTGTCCTGTCTGAGAAAGAAAGGGGGACTCAGGTGAGGCAGGTCCCCAGTGCTGCCAGGAGCAATGTGGTTGCTCCTTTCTCTGCAGGGCTGCACAGAGATCTAGGCAACATCACTTTGGATTTCATCCTACTTCCTTCACTAGCTTTCACCCCCCCCCCCCCCCCCCGTCAGGCACCCAGTGTTCTTCTGATGTCTGAGTTTGGTTTGTTTCCTGAGAAGGAAGAATATGATCTGATCCAGATATACCTGGAGGTGTTAATGTTGCAGTGTGCTACTTTTCCAAAGATGTGCATGCCTGGAGATTGTTTGAGCAATAACTAAACACCTACTGAAGGACACACACACTGTACTATACTCAAGAGAATTTAAAAAATAAATAGACAAGCCTCTGCCCTAATTCCTGGTCTAGAAAGGGGAATAGACATGTGAAAGAATAGTTGCTCCACGTTGTAAGATGTTCTTAGTCACACAGTGGAAAAGGTGATGATTCTGCCTTGAATGGGGAACAGGGGTGAAAGTCATGAGGCTTACAAGAAAGTGACAGTTGGACAGGTCTTGAAGGATGAATTTAATAGAAAGACTCAGGAAGTACGGGCACTCCCCAGCAAGTACAGAGGCAGTGAAACAGCATGAAGCAAGAGCAGTGAGTTAGGGCAATAATTGTAAAATGAAACCTAACTGGTTCCAAATGACTTCAGAATGAAATGTGAGGAGGGCAGAGGCAGAAGATGAGGTTGCAAAGAACAAATTATGTAGCATCCTCATATGATACTCTAAGCAGTTGTGGGTTTTATCCTGCTGGTATAGCCCTCATCATCAGTGAGTACAAGAATCAAACTGGTAGTGTTAGACATCAGAATAGTAGTTAAAATTAGGGAAGAAGGAGGTGATTGGAAGGGGAACAATCAGGACTTCTGAAGTGTTGGCAAGGCTCTCTTTCTTGTTTTAGGCTGTGCTTATATGGCTGTTCACGTTGTAAGAATTTATTGAACTGCGTGTTTATGATTTCAGTACTTTTCTTAATGCATGTTACACTTATCGATTGTAAAAAAGTTCTCTTTTTAGTCAAACTGGGTAATTTGTTCAAAACACAGATTCCAGGCCCTCACACTCAGACATTCTGAGTGTAGGCCTGGGCTGGGACTCAGGAATCTGCATTTTTTAAACAATTACCTTGAAGAATCTAAAGCCAAAAGGGACCCCTAGACCACACTTTGAGAACACTGCTAGGGCTGTTGGGGAGTCACCCAAAAGGTTTAAGCAAGAAATTAAGAACAACGATTTGCCTGTCTGAATGTGCTGGATTAGGGAGAGGAATAAGTTGAGGATGGCTTCCATCTTATACCCAATAGCACTTGCAGGTCCTATATCCCATTCCCTCTTTGCTTTTGAAAGAGACGTGACAAACAAGGTGCTAATGTATTTTTTGAGATGTGTTTTCTTTTGGGGGTTTCTTAAATATGAAAAAATTTGACCCCAGTACAATAATTTCTGATAGTCAAATTTAAGGCATGGAACAAGCCCATGGGATAGATATTCTGGGGCAAGGAGCAACTTTCTAGAATTTTTTAAATGAGTGCATGCTTAGCCTATGAGTGATAGTTGTTCAGCTACTGACCCACCACTGTTATGTCATGTACTTAAGGATAAGTGATTTACATGGATGCAGCTAAATTCTTTTTCTTGTGCCCCTTTATAATCAGAGGGATATTGTTGTGACATAAAGCAGCCAACATGGTATTCTTCCAAACCATAATCCCTATGGGGAAAAAAAAGACAAATTTCGTTTTTCCTTTGGTGTTCACAGAGTTGGAAAAAGAAAGGGGAAACTTTACTTGGCCTTAAACAGAGAATGGGAAAGTCCAAAAATATGACACAAAATGTGCACAGATTTTTCTCCTCATGACTGAAATACTGAGGAAATACCACAAGGTTTTTTAATTGCCAAAATTATTACTTTGTAACCAGAGTCTGTCAGTCCATTCATTAGATCAGCAAAAATGTTTAAGTCTGACAACACAAAGTGTTGGCTAGGATTAAGAGCATAAGGATTCATATGCGTATAAATTGATGTAATCACTTTGGAGAGCAATTTGGCAATATTTAGTCAAGTTAAAGGTGTGCATACTCTTTGACCCAGAAATTGCACTCCCAGGTATATTCTTAGAGAAACTCTCTTACCTATGCCCAAGAATAGTCACAGCATCACTGGTTGCAGTACTTAAAACTTGGAAACAACCTGTTGATATATTATATCAATAGGAGAATTTATGAGTAAATTGTGATATATTCATACAGTGGATATAGCTGTGAAAATAAATGAAATAGATCTACATATCTTCCATGGGAGCATCTCACAAATATGATGTTGGATAAAAGAGCAAGTGGCAGGGCTTCCCTGGTGGCGCAGTGGTTGAGAATCTGCCTGCTAAAGGGGACACGGGTTCGAGCCCTGGTCTGGGAGGATCCCACATGCTGCGGAGCAACTAGGCCCATGAGCCACAACTACTGAGCCTGCGCATCTGGAGCCTGTGCACCACAACAAGAGAGGCCGCAATAGTGAGAGGCCCGCGCACCGCGATGAAGAGTGGCCCCCGCTTGCCACAACTAGAGAAAGCCCTCGCATAGAAACGAAGACCCAACACAGCAAAAATAAATAAATTAATTAATAAACTCCTACCCCCAATATCTTCTTTAAAAAAAAAAAAGAGCAAGTGGCAGATAAATGTGTACAATATGACGACATTTATATCTAGGTTAAAAATTGTTGTGTGGGAAATTACCTTGCTGCTACGGAAGCCTGTTAAGTATAACAACAGGCAAGCTATCCAAGAGATCACAGAACAGAAGGGCTTACAGACCAAAATGAGTTGCTTAAATCTCATGGTTTATTAAATCAATTGAAAACACACAGCAAGAAGCAAGGTGAAAGAGCTGGGGTGGTTTAAGATGACACAACCTGAATCCTCAGCCCTGTCCCTATCTTCCTCGATAAGGACATGCCAACAAGGACCAGAGTTGAGATTTGAGCAAAGCGACCCAACACATAGAAGGTGCCTAGTGTCAAAATGCACACTTGCTCTGCAGGTTTGGGAGCAAGTGCATCTGGCTGATAGCTGTATTGTAATTAGCCTGATGAGCAGTTATGGACTTTATTTTGCATTAGTTGTGCAGAGGACGTGAGGAGCCAATGGTCAGCCGAACTAAGAGCTCGTAAATAGTGAATGCCTCGTGTGCCTCCTGTATCTTCAGTGTGTCATGAGTATTTGATGATTCATGGCCTCATATATGTCTAGTGTATCATGACTATTAGGTATTTCTTGGTCTTTCCATCCATTTCTAATTATGTTCATTATAGTTCATTATTCAAATGCTCTACTTTATCTATGTCTAACATGTCTCAGAAGTTACTGACTAAAAAAAAAAAAAAAAGAAGTTACTGACTTACCTTACGTATTTTACAAAGTTTGCCTGTCTCATAAGCTATTTGCTTTAATTCTAGTTTCACTTTTCTCCCTATGTATTCATTTCTCTTATTTTTTAAAGCAGAATTGAATATTCTTTGTTAATTGAAATATAGTTAACGTATAATATCATGGTAGTTTTAGATGTACTACATAGTGATTTGACATTTGCATACATTACAAAATGATCACCTTGATAAGTCTAGTAACCATCTGTCTTCATATGAAGTTATTACAGTATTATTGACCATACTCCTTATGCTGTATATTACATCTCTGTTACTTATTTATTTTATAACCAGAATCTGTTACTGCTTAATCCCCTTCACCTATATTGCCCATTCCCACCCCCCTCCCTTCTGGCAATAACCTGTTTGTTCTCTGTATCTATGAATTTGTTTTCATTTTGTTTTGTTTGTTTTGTTTTTTAGATTACACGTAAAAGTGAGATCATATGGCATTTATCTTTGTCTGACGCATTTCACTTAGCATGATACCCTCTAGATCCATCCATGTTGTCACAAATGATTTCATTTTTTATGGCTAAGTAGTATTCCATTATATATATATACCACATCTTTATCTATTCAACTGTCAATGGATACTTAGGTTGCTTCCATATCTTGACTGTTTTAAATAATGACACTATGAACATTAGTGTGTATATTTCTTATAGAATTAGTATTTTTGTTTTCTTTGGGTAAATGCCCAGTGGAGTTGCTGGATTGTGTGGTAGTTCTATGTTTAATTTTTTGAGGCACCTCCTTACTGTGTTCCACAGTGGCTGCGCCAGTTTACAAGCCCACCAGCAGCACACAAGGGTTCCCTTTTCTCCACATCTTCATCAATACTTGTTATTTGTTGCCTTTTTCATGATAGCCATTTTGACAGGTGTGAGGTAGTATCTCATTGTGGTTTTTTGCATTTCCCTCATCATTAGTGATGTTGAGCATCTTTTCATGTGACTGTTGGCCATCTGTATGTCTTCTTTGGAAAAATGTCAACTCAGATTCTTTGCCCAGTCTGGTGCTTGTTTTTTTGATGTTGAGTTATATGAGCTATTTATTTTACATAGTATCCCCTTACTGGATATATTGTTTGCAATTATCTTGTCCCATTCAGTAGGCTGCCTTTTTGTTTTGTTGGTGGTTTCCTTTGCTGTGCAAAAGCATTTTAATTTGATATGGTCCTATTTGTTTATTTTTGGTTTTATTTCCCTTGCCTAAGGAGATCCAAAAAATATTGCTAAGACTGATGTCAAAGAGCATACTGCCTATATTTTCTTCTGGTAGTTTTATGGTTTCAGGTCTTATATTTAAGTCTTTAATCCATTTTGAATTTATTGTTATATATGACGTGAGAAAGTAGTACAGTTTGATCCTTTTGCATGTAGCTGTCCAGTTTTCCCAGCACCATTTATCAAAAAGGCTGTCTTCCCCATTGTATATTCTTGCCTCCTTTGTCATAGATTAATTGACCATATAAGTGTGGGTTCATTTCTGGGCTCTCTATTCTGTTCCATTGATCTGTGTCTGTTTTTGTGCCAGTACCATACTGTTTTGATTACCATAGCTTTGTAGTATAGTTTTAGGATGCTTGATACCTCCAGTTTTGTTCTTCTTTCCCAAGATTGCTTTGGCTATTCTGGGTCTTTTACGGTTCCAATACAAATTTTAGAATTATTTGTTCTAGCTCTGTGAAAAATGTCATGAGTATTTTGGTAGAGATTGCATTGATTCTGTAGATTGCCTTGGGTAGTATGGTCATTTTAACAATATTAATTCTTCTAATTCATAAGCATGGTATATCTTTCCATTTGTTTTTGTCTTCTTCAATTTCTTTCATCAGTGTCTTATAGTTTTCAGAGGACAAGTCTTTCAGAATTGAATACTTATAAATAATTCAGTAAACAGACATTGTAAATATATGTGTAACATGGTTAAAGTATAAATAAATGCTTGGAAAGAGTCCCCAGGTTCAGCATTTGGCTCAAGATGGTGGAGAGGGAAAAAAAATGTATTCAGATGGAGTTCACAGGGCTTTAATTACATTAGTAATGTTTTATTTTTCAATATGGATGGTAGATGTATGAGTATTTATTATATTATTCTTTAAATTTTTCACATCTGGACTTTTTCAAAATAAATTTAAGAAAATTTTGAAATAGTAAATATCTGGTGTCTTACATGTAATAGGCATTTAATACATATCATTTTGATCTTAATAAAGTTAAAGAATTTGACTGGGCTAACTAAATTGATATGTCATCCTTCTATTGCTGGTACATACATATATTTTTCAACAAATATTTGCTGAGTACCTACTGTTTACAAGGAAGGCATTGCACCAGTTGATATGGACGATGAAAAGTTGAGTGAAAGAAAATTCTTACTCTCAAGAGTTACTCTCAAGGTTGCAATTTAATCAGAGAGTTGAGACTACTGAAAAAATAAGAACAATACCAGAGCATAATATAAGTGCCTTTAGAGATGTACAGATTGTGGCTAGTCAGTCAGTCTAGGATGAGATCAAAATGCCTTTGAGAAGTGGCATTCAATCTGGGCCTTGAAAGAAGTACATGTCAACAGGTGAAAACAGTGAGGAAAGCATTCCAGGAAAAGGAAATACAATGGACAGAGAAGTAAAGTGTAGGGCATGCTCACTCCGTGTCAAGGGTGGGTATGGGAGAGTGGCACAGAGGGTGTTAATAAGTTAAGTCAGGACAAGAATCCTTCTATACAACATTAGCAGTGGTTACCTATGGTTGAGATTACGGGTAATTTCCATTTTTTTCTTTGTAATATTTTGTATAGTCAACATATTCTACAGTGACCATATATTATCATATATTACAGTGACCACAAAATTGATTTTTGTTGAAATAGCTGGACAATTTGCGTATGGAGCTCTGACCATCTGGAAAGGCAGGGACAAATACTCTATTTTGCTCTTTTTGAAATTTATCAGGATTGCCTGGCTAAAGCCCATTAACAGAGAACAGTAATGAGGCCCTGAAATAAAATTATCTTTAGGAATGGGCAGACTTAGGTGTCCTGTCATAAACATAAGAGCCTAGGCATTCTTGGAGGAAGCATAGCACATGGCTAAGCTGGAAGTTCCTTGGGACCCAGCCACCCTGGCCCAATGCTGTGCATTAGGGGAAAATGGTAACTATTGCTGAGTATGTGAAGGACTTGAAGAGAGCTGTAACTGCAGATCCACAGGTCAGGGCCCTACCATAGCTGGGCAGGGGCCAAAACCAGCAAAGGCATTTTCACAGAGTGGACTATGTACTGATGAAAGGACCTAGATCTTTCCCTCTAGACCTGGCATTGAAAACGCAACTCACACTTGTCCTTTGTACTAAACCCCTGAGGTCTTTAGACAGTTTGAGGAGAGTCTATGTTAGACTTTCTGCTGATAGGGCAAGTAAAGGTCTAAGAAATTTATTATAAAAATAAAGATATGGGGCTTCCCTGGTGGCGCAGTGGTTGAGAGTCCGCCTGCCGATGCAGGGGACACGGGTTCGTGCCCCGGTCCGGGAAGATCCCACATGCTGCGGAGCAGCTGGGCCCATGAACCATGGCCGCTGAGCCTGCGCGTCCGGAGCCTGTGCTCCGCAATGGGAGAGGCCACAACAGTGAGAGGCCCACGTACCGCAAAAAAATAAATAAATAAAAAAAATAAAGATATGACTATAGCAATAAAATGGCTTTCTGAGTTAGGCCAGAAAATATTGGTCTATGTTATGCAAATATTCTGCATTAAATATGTGTTAATTTATAATCAGATAGATGTTACTTTTATGAGTCCTATTCTAAACACAAAATTAACTTAAAAATACAGCATGAACTTTGACCCGAAATAAATATAAAAGTGGCAAAAATATTAATATAAAGATTTCTATACTTTAATCTCTTAAAGTGACGATATTATAACTGGTCTCTGACAGTGTCTAAATAAGGTTTGTTACCTTGACGAAAAGGACTTTGCTGTACTGTCAACATAGATAGCCTGGTTCAAAATTCAACATGATCATATCCAAGTTGGTGGTTCTACACAACCAGAGGAGGGAAGTTAAATCGTGTGTAATCTGCTTCATCTGGCTGGACATGTAAGCATCTTGGAAGATACTGTTTCTTCCTCATCTAGAACTCTGCAACATTCATCCAACACCTTTGAAAGAATTTTAGTTAGTCAAACCTTAAAAGTTGTGAGATTTTTGTAGCTGAGGCTCATGCTTGGCTTCTTGAAATATGAAACAAATAAAATCTGCAAAGTAGTATTATAATTTCTTAACACGGAGATTTTCATTGAGAGTAGTGTTAAAGGAGATTGAATCCTTTCACCAGTGTACATTAGGGAAATATGGTACACTCTTCTTATTTAACTTCCACTAGATAGAGAGCTCCTAGGAGGCAGGGGCTGTGTCTTAATGGTTTTTAAACCTTCAGTATTTAACCTGGAATAGAGCCTATAGCAGCTGCCCTATATATATATATATATATATATATGGTGAATTACTGTCTTTTTGAGGAAGGATAGTTGGCAGGGTTATGTGCAGCTGCAAGTGATGCTCTGTATCATTCTGGACCGAAAACATACATTTTACTATTTGGATATATCGTAGGATTACTTCTGTGTTCTAAAGTTCTTGAGAGTTTGGATAATTGAACTTGATAAAAGGACTACGATTGTGCTTTGTTGTCATATAACTTGTGGAGTCAGTGTTTTAGAAAAGACTTTTTAACGTTTCACAGAAGAGAAGCGAACTTCAGGCCAAGGGTGGAGGCAGCTCTGTCTCCTGGGGGACTAGAACCAAGAGTCAGGAAGCCTGCAGGAAGCAGGGAAGCATGCTCTCTTTCTCCTCTCTGCTTCTCTCTCTGTAGATTTCTTTCCTCTTTTTCTGCATGTGTTTTTACTTTCTCAGGGCGCATAGCCCCAAGCATTGCTGATCCACAGCTCCCCATCTCTCATCTTTTCTGTTGGAGAAACCAGGACAGACTGAAGTGAGCATTTTTGTCTCAATTTCAGACTCCAGTGAGAAAGACTGATCTGCCCAGCTCAGGCCAGGGGGATACTCTTCACTCAATAATTTGTGTGATAACAGAGACTGAAGTTACAGGCATTACAGAACTGATTTTATATTTTCTAAGGAAAAATATGCATCGTATATATCGCTAGTTAAAATCACGTTACACTGTTGGGCTCTAAATTCTCAGAAGCCTGGGAGGTTTCCTTCCTTGAAGGGTGAAAAAGTAGTGAACAGATGGGCCTCCCACCATCAGGCCCATTTCCCTGGGGGCCTAGAACACATCTTTGGACCTCTGCTTTCAGAGGAGACTGACCAACCATGCCCAGGATGTCAGAGCTGACAGTCAGCTGGCCCCAGTGCCTCCCCCAGTCCATTCCCGATGGCTAAGTGTGAAGAATAAAGAATCTGCAGAAATTCAGTGGTGTCAAAGGAGCTAGTCCAAAGTCATGCCGTGATGCTCTGATTTTAATGACGCCCAGGAACAGCCCCAGAGGCGAGTGTGCAGCTGCCAGGGGAGCAGCTGGTGGGCTCGCGGCTGGGCTGCGGGAGGCTGGGCCCGGGGGGGGGGCGGGGGGGGGGGCGGGGAGGGGTGGAGAGGAAGAGCTTGGCAGGGGCGCGCGGAGGCGGCCCTCCGCGCCGCAGCCTGTTTCGCTCGGCTTGTTAGGTTGGCACGCGGATTGAAAAATGTACGTCTAAATCTATTTCTGGCTTTTAAATGTGTGAAGGAAACACATAACTTTATTATTTTATTTTTGTCAAGTTAAAGACAGAGCCAGATGCCCCTAAAGCTTATGCATTCTGTAAGGAGTTTCTATTCTTTGGTGGAGCATCTTTGGAAGCAAAAACTCAAAGACAAATAGGTCATCTCTTCTAAGTTTTCTGGAGGAATATTGGCAATAAAAAGAATAGAGTCAGCACTGGTAACTAATGGAGATGAAGGAAATAAAACCAGGGAAGATGTTGAAATTTTTTTAAAAGAACTTGTAAAGGAAAAACAATGAAGTAAGTATTGATGTAACATGAACATGTTATTATTTGTTAAAATGCCAAAAATACTGCAGATATACATAACCTTTTAAAATTTAGTGAGAAACATGAACAGTTGCAGAAATTCCCTCGCCAGAGGAGTTTGGAAATCTTCAAAGCTTCATATCCTTTTGTGAATGGTCAGAGTGATTAGGAATGAAAGAAATCTGGAAAAATAAAAGCACATTAGCAATACAACAGATATATTCCTGGGAGGGGTTGTTATGATCAATTTAACTTCAACTGTAGTGCTTCACAGTCAAAGAAAATCTTATAAAACAAAATACTGTAGATGTGTGTTATTTTGTTCAATAACAAATGAACTGTAACATCAGGGGAGCAGCTGGTGGGCTGCTCCCCTGATAGATATTTTTTGAGCATATGCTATGTTCCAGGCACTGTGCTAAGCATAGGGAATATACTGGTAAATAAGTTGGATTCTGTTCCTACACACATATCCCTGCCTAAGCTTTGAGTTGATCAGAGAAAATATCATAATCACCAAATCAAATAGCTGCATGGGACCTAAGAGATCAGTTAGTCCAAACTTTTATTTTACACAGGAAACTGAGGCCTAAAATATTGTATAAGTGAAACTGGCTGTGCTCTTGGCCTCTCTATTTTTGCTCTTGAAAAGAAGCATTTCTTGTCCTATAGGTCCTTCTCAAATCTCCAAATTGTATGCCATGTAACAAATGTAGACATTAATCTATTTCTATTATAGACTTTCAATATTCCTATGCTTTTCTGGAAATGAAACAGGAAATCAAATTAAAAAAAAAAACCCTAAAGTCCAATTTTCAATATCCAGTTTTTTCAGGAGGTGTTAGCCATGTGATTTCTATTGCCATCAAAAACAGTCATGTCGTGTGATACTGACCATCTGTTTAGGAAATGGCAGATACGCTTGGAAAATCCAGAGTAATAAGAGCTTAAAACCATCATTGGTTAGAGAGGTTATCAGTCCAGGAAGATGCCACTTCGGTCAGATGTGGATGAAGCATTATTAGATGGACCATCTGGATTTCACGCCTACCTGTGCTCTAGACTTGTGTGATAACTGTGTGTCCCTTGGTTGTCTGACCTGCAGTTGTACTGCACTGTTAGCACAATGCTTGCCAGCCACAAGGATGTTGTGACAATTGTTCAAGTAAATGCTATAAAGCAGTCTGAGCAATTCAGAAGAAGGGTGCTGGGCTTCCCTGGTGGCGCAGTGGTTGAGAGTCCGCCTGCCGCTGCAGGGGACACGGGTTCGTGCCTGGTCCGGGAAGATCCCACATGCCGCGGAGCGGCTGGGCCCGTGGGCCATAGCCGCTGAGCCTGCGCGTCCAGAGCCTGTGCTCCGCAATGGGAGAGGCCAGAACAGTGAGAGGCCCGCGTACCGCAAAAAAAAAAAAAAAAAAAGGGTGCTGCAAAACCACCCAAAATCATTATACAGGTACAGCTCTTTTTTTATATTTATGTAGTCTTAATACAGTAATATAAAAGATTCCTCAAGATACGTTTGAATGTCTGTGTGTGTTTCATTCCATTTGTTATTCATTCTAACTTTTAAATTGATTATTATTATTAACCTGGCACTAAAGGGAACCTATTCTCTAGAGCCCCACCCCCCACCCCCACCTGTTAATCTATAACATAATGAATTAGGTCGTGATTTCCTAGCTGAATCTGGATCATTTGGCCATGGACTCCGATATGTTGGAAACACATGTTTGAGAATCTATTTGGTTGGATGACTTGGACTGAAGCCTCAATGTAAAAAAAAGCACAACTAAATACAAGCTAATAAATCCAAATACCTGACAGCATTGAAGCTGTCAGGGATGATGGTGACCTAACCATCACAGATGAGTTTCTGTACAGCCCTCTTTGTTTTTCTTCCCCCCTCTTCCCTCCTTCCATCCTTCCCTTCTCTTTCTTTCTTTTTCTTTCTTTCTTACAATAGGTTTATTGAGATGTAATGCACCTACCAAAAAATTTACCCTTTCAAAGTGTGCAATTCAGTGTTTTTAGTATATTCACAGAGTTGTACAATTATCAGCCAAAATTCCACAACATTTTCATCAGCCCCCAAAGAAACCCCATACCCATTAACAGTCACTCCCCAGTGCCCCTCCCCCAACAACTACTAATCAACTTTCTGTCTCTATGGATTTGCCTACTTTGGACATTTTATGTAAATGGAATCATACAATAAGTGGCCTTCAGCATCTGACTTCTTTCACCCAGAATAATGCTTTCAAGGTTCATTCATATTCATTCCTTTTTATGGCCAAATAATATTCCATTTATGGATATGCCACATATTGTTATCCATTCATTAGGACATTTAGGGTATTTACACTTTTTAGCTATTATGAATAATGCTATTATGAATATTAGTGTACAAGTTTTTGTGTGAACATATATCGATATTTTTAACTAGAATTGCTAGATTATATGGTAACTCTATGTTTAACTTTTTGAGGAACTAAAACTACCTTTCAAAGTGACTGCATCATTTTACATTCCCACCAACAAATAATAAGGGTTGAAATTTGTCCACATCCTTGTTGGCACTTGTTATTGTCCAAATTTTTGCTTATAGCCATCTTGGAGGGTGTAAAGTGGTTTCTCATTATGATTTTGATTTGCATTTCCTTAATGACTAATAACATTGAGCATCTTTTCATGCATTTGTTGGTCATTTATATATCTTCTTTGAAGAAATATCTAAGTCCTTTGCCTATTTTTAATTGGGTTATTTCTTTTTTA
Organism: Leucopleurus acutus; assembly: GCF_964270905.1. Lineage (NCBI taxonomy): Eukaryota > Metazoa > Chordata > Mammalia > Artiodactyla > Delphinidae > Leucopleurus > Leucopleurus acutus. Next base: position 75,255,307 of record NC_139149.1, on the reverse strand, counting down.
TTGTTAAATTTTAAGAAGTCTTTGTATATTCTGGTACAAGTCCCTTAACAGATAAGTGACTTACAAATATTTTGTCCCATTCTGTGTGTTGTCTTTTCATTTTCTTAAAATGAAGCACAAAATTTTTAATTTTGATGATGTCCAATTTACCTTCTTTTGTTGCTGCTTGTGCTTTTGGTGTCATATTTAAGAAACCATTCCTAATCCAAGGTCACAAAGATTTCTTCCTATATTTTCTTCTAAGAGTTTTGTAATTTTAACATTTACATTTAGGTCTGACTCACTTTGAGGTAATTATTTTATATGATGCAAGGTCAGAATCCAACTTCATTCTTTTGTGTGTAGATATCTAGTTGTTCCCGTGAATTGTCTTGGTTAGCCTCCTTGTAGAAGATCAGTTGACCATAAATATGAGGGTTTGTTTTTGGATTCTCAGTTCTGTTCGGTTGATCTGAATGTCCATCCTTATGCCACTACCACCCTGTCTTGATTGCCATAACTTTGTAGTAAGGTCTGAAATGGGGAAGTGTGAGAAAATTTCTTCAAAAAAGCCAGCTGAAATTTTGATATGTATTATATCGAATCTGTAGAGCAATTTAAGGAGTACCACTACTTTAACACTATTAAGTCTTCCAATCCATGAACCTGGGGTGTCATTTCCATTTATTTAGATCTTCTTTAATTTCTTCCAGTGATGTTTTAAGAGTTTTCAGTGTGCAAATCTTTTATTTATTTTGCTCAATTTATTCCTATTTTTATTCTTTTTGATGTTACTGTAAGTGAAATTGTTTTCTTAGTTTCGCTTTCACCTTGTTCATTGCTAGCGTATAGAAATATACTGACATTTGCATATTGATCTTGTATCCTGCAACCTTAGACGTTGTTTGTTAGTTCTAGCATTTTTTTAGTAAATTCCTGAGGATTTTCTATATACAAAAGCATGTCATCTACAACTAGAGATAATTTAACTTTTTTCTTTCCAATTTAGATGCCTTCTATTTCTTTTTCTTGCCTAGTTTCCCTGTCTAGAGCCTCTAGTACAGTATTGAACAGAAGTGGCAAGAATGGATATCCTTGTCTGTTTCCTAATCTTAGGGGGAAAGCATCTGGTCTTTCACTATCATGTATGATCTAAGTTGTGGACTTTCTGTAGATGACCTTTATCAGGTTCAGGAAGTTCCCTGTGTAGCTCTCTTTAAATGCCATTGATGGGCAGGGCTGAATTGTTCAAACTAATGATATCTAAAAGTTCATTTGGTACTTTATGTCCTTTTCAATGTTGTAATAAGATATGGAAACAATATGCCCACTAGAGCCAGATTATTTTTTTTTTTTTCTGGAAAAGGCTGCATGTTGCAGAAGGAACTTTTCTGTATTTCTCTTTTTCTATCCCCCAAGCATTATTCCTTATCTCCCACCACATGAGAGCAAACAACTGACTGTGGCAGGTAAATATAATAGCTTTTCTCCATACTCTCCTTATGCTTGTAGGATGCAGTATATTTGTACACAAATTTCAATAGCACATATTCTATGGATGATATATAAAATAAGCTGCAGGAAGTCAGTAAAGGTGTCAACTCCAGAAAACCATCTCAACAGACTGCTAAGAAGACAAGACATTATCAAATCCAACTTAAATTTTAGTTCTCAGGGGACCTGGCAAATTAGGCTTGCTCCGCATCCTGGAAAAAGAATTGCTGATTTGATGGTGATTGTGACAATGATAAAGATGATGATGATGCAGCCTCATCAGTTTAATGTATAAGAACTACCAGGTGCTAAGTGGTACCTTTAAGAGGCGGAAGTCAAAGAGCCAATGCAGGACTGGCCACCCAGGTAAAAACAATCCCAGCCAGGGAAGACACAGTATGGCAGAATTAATTGAATGGCTTTGGTTCTATTCTCTAACTGCTATTCTCAATTTTCCAACTTCCTATTGCAATTAGACTGCCATTTTCCCTAGTGGCCAGTATTCATCTCTCACTCTCAACTTTTAGCACTTTGCCTTTTGCTCTGTGTAGTGTCTAGGGACAATAAGTACTGCCTTTGGCTGCCCCATGAACCTCTCCCTTAAATGGCAGAATAGAAACACTGCATGTCTCTTGTGTCTGGAACTGACCCTGCACGCACCCCAGGTTTGACTTTGCTTAGCCTTGCATTATTTATGTATGACAATTATAATCTGAAAAGCAAACCATAACATTAAAAAAAAATCTTTAAAGTCCACATCATGTGCTTTCAGAGCCAAGTAACAAATGTGTAGTACTCTAAGTGTTAATAGCAAGACCAGTTCTGCTCTTTGAATTGAGAGCCAGCTTCGCTACCTCTGATAGAAGAGAGATTATTCTTTGCTTATTTCCATTCTTTTTTTGGCATTCTCACGCATTTTATTTTATTTATTTGTTATTTTATTGGATTATAGTTGATTTACGATGTTGTGTTATGCGTATTTCCATTCTGCCAACTCCCAACATTTTAGGCAAGGATTGTCAGGATAAAAAGAACTTTAAAAGAACAGAGAATCTTCCTTTGCTTTCATCTGAAACTACAACCCAATCACAGAGTAAGTTAGAAGTTAGGTAATTGGGAATTATTTCTTCTGCATAAGGCTGACATCATTTACCCCTATCTAATAACTTCGGTTTGGTGGAGGGGAAGGAAGAAGGAATGATGGAAGAAAAAGGGGTTGGGATACAGGAAAACTCACAACAGTACTATACCTTTTTCAGGTCTCAGTGAAGGAGTTTGGGTGTTTCTCATGAAGTACCACCGATCCCTATGAGAAATATGTTTGTAGTGCTCCACGCCTGCTTGGAGAGTCCAAGAACTGCTGAAAACTAATGGTAAGAACTAAGGAACAACCTAGAACAGCTGGCCAAGGGTGAAGAACCGATAGACAAGAGGAGAGGAGATTTGATTTGTACTTTGGGTCACACTAAGTAAACAGGCAAAACAGTGGAAAGGCAGGACTATTTTTGCTAAAGCCTTGATGAGTTGTCACACTAAGTTGTGAGCAAAGTGGAGAACAAGCTCAGATCTTAGGCTCTGACTTAGCTCTACGATGAGACATCATGTCCTTCGGAGGCTTCTCGTGTGGCCTCACTAAGAATCCCAGGAGAGGGATTTTCCATTCAGCTACTTGATAATAAAATTTAAGTCCTGATTTTCAGGCAGTTAAAAGAAAGGACAAAGCTAATGTCCTCGTAAAAGCCTGAAAAACGGAAACAATTAAGGAAATGATCATGAAACTCTAAGAACCATTTCCAAGATTGAATCATAAAAAATGTAGACTAAAAACTTATTAGCGGTAATCATGGTGATGAGGATAAAGAAGACTGTACTGCAAGCAGAGAAATCATTCAGTTCCCACATGGCTGTCCTAAGAGAAAAGAGACTCTGGCCTAAAGGAAATATCAAAACTTATTTTTTAAAATATATGATCCTGTTGTTTTTTTCAGAGAATTTGCATTTGGAGGTTTATTCTGAGTAAATTTCCCCAGAGAAACGTTATGCTCTCTTACTCTGATACAGAGAGTACAGATAGTGTCAGAACAAGAAATGGAAATGACACTCAGAAATTAAATAGGGGCCAAATGGAAATACTGTGCAGGTGAAATGTTTTTCAATCATTAGTGTATTTTCCCAATCTCTCTGATAGGGGTAATTTAGTTTTGGGTGAGAGTGGGGATAGGATGGGTGGGGTGGAGCTGGGGGGAAATTGTGGTACCCTTAGAACCACAGGACTAGAAAGGGAAAGGAAGAGTATAAAATCCACCTTTTGTTCCTCCATCTGGATTACCCTAAACAATTTCCAAGTAAATAATACCTTCTCAGGAGTACTTCTCAGGAAAAAAAAAAAGAAAAGATTACTGAGCCTCCAAGTGGAGTCTAACTTCTGATGACATAAAGGCCTTGGGAAGACCCTAGGGTAGTGGATATTAATTAAAACTGAAGTGGAGTGGGTTACCTTAGGGCTAGGAATTGAAATGTTCATAAATCAAATTATTCAAATAGTCTAGAAACTATTTTTAGGAAAAAAGTCACAAAATGTATTTACAGTGCACAGGTAAGATGATTAAGGAGAAATTTGTCTGAGAAACAAGTCTCAGAGTTTAGAATTAGGAACTCAGCACATGGGTTCTGCATCTGTGAGAGCCAAGCGGGCTGCAGGAGGGATCCAAAAGTACAGTTTCCTTCAACCCCAAAGAGGATGCACCGCAGTGAACATTTGCTCTGATGTTTTGAGGTTGTGAGAAGATCTCCAAGATACGTATCTACGTGTTATCTTACAGTTTATGAAGTCCCTTATTTGTATCTAAGAGTTTACTGTTCAGGTGCAACTTGCGATAGGATTTGATTTTAACACATTTAAGTTTTAACACATTTTACTATATACTGAATTATTGCTCTGCATAATAATTAGACATAAATACTAACTTTGTATTTTTCTTCTTCTCATTTTGCCATTTCTTCAACACGCAAAACTAAGGTCAATGTTTATGTCCCTAATGCCAAGTACAATTGAACTATCATACTCTTTGGTCCTAACTTTCTCATCACGTACCTACTTATTTGATTCAGTATCTGCGCCTCAGTACCTGAGTCCATGCTCCTGGCCTGGTATTCTCCGTGCCTAAGTATTTTATCCCAGCATCCCTCTGCCCCATCTACCCATATCCATATTCCAGGATTTGGGCAAGTGCTTTCTGCTCCCATTCCTGCTCATTGTGTCTTGGGCAATGAAAGGCTTGAGGTGGCAGGAACTCTGGGCCATGACTTAAACTGCGGTCTTCAACAGAAGGGCAACAGTAATGTTTCTATGTTGTGGGTGAGGAAGAGAAGGACCAGGGATGGCAAAGTAGAGAGTAAAGAAGGGAAGGGATGGGGGTGGGCCTAGAGGGAATAGGCTGGGGATTCCTGGATACCTTAGATTCCTCTCTAAATTATAGTAAAATGCCAGTGGCACCCCAGCACCACGAGGCCAAAGCAAGCAAGAGGAGACCTCTTTGCGATGTGGTAGTTGATGCGATGTGTCACTCAGGTCTCCTTCTAGGCATGAAGGCTTTATTTCTCCAAATGCCAGAAGTGCTGGTAGCCGACAGCCTTCAGCTGTCTGCCTTCTTTAGAACTGCTTGGGCTGAAGAGAGCTGCCTCGCCCTCAGTCACAGCCCCTTCTTGAAGCACCCTCGTGTCCAATGACTGGTCAAAATCAAAGGCCATTCCCTTCACCCCCAACAAAGAACATCTCTGAAAGTCCATCTCAGCCTCACTGTGGTGAGGAATGGGGAATTAGTGTTTAGTGGACATAGAGTTTCACTTGGAGATAATGAAAAACTCTGGAGATGGATGGTGATGAAGATGGCTGCACGATCATGTGAGTGTACTTAATGCCACTAAACTCTACACCTGAAAATGGTTAAAATGATCAATTTTATGTTATGTGTATTTTACCACAATAAGAAATTCATAAATTAATTAAGAAAATACAGGGGTAGGATCAGATGTGCTTTCAGTTTCCCTCCAGTTCTAAAGGTCCATAATTACATTAAGTTACCCTTTGCAGCCAAATTTGGGTTGGTGTGATTTCAGGGGCCAGATTATACAGCAGTTCTCAATTTTGGCTGCACACTAGAATCACTTTGGGAACTTTAAAAAAATGATGCTTCAGTACCCCCATACTGATTTATATGTAATTGTCTAGGGACCCGGGTTTTGGTATTTGTAAAAGCTCCCAGTGATTCCAGTATGCAAAACACAGTAGAGATTTACTGGGCTGGAAGAGTGCCAACCCACACCTTCCCCACCCACTTGCTATTACTGCTGAGGATTTGGCCACTTGCTTATGTTTCTAGACTCATCTTTCCAGCTCACCCCCTCCTACACATACCCAAGGTACAGCTGAACCAAATGACTTGTCATGTATCCTCTCCCATCAAACCCTGTCTGACTCTGTCCCTTTGCTCCTGTTTCCTCTAACAAGATTGCCCCCATCTGACTGATGTCAGCCCCAGTGGACCACTTCTTTGAGCCCTCAGCACCCCTCGCTAGGCTGTGCCAGGTACCCTCCTCTAAACTCTGGAAGCGCTTCATGTGTAGACCCTTATACTGCTGCCCTTATCACAGAGGTGGGAAATCCAGCTCCCCAGTGCTGGAATCCAGTCTTTCTTCCTGAGTTCCCAGGTCTGAAGAAAGACACTAAGGAAGTTACCAGTAGATATAGTTGAACAAGTAGGTTTCTTTAATTAGAGATAATTCATCCCACAATTGAATAGCATTTTTTGAAGTAAATGCATTAGGAAGGACTAGCATATCAGTGTAAATAAGACAGTTTTTCATTTAACATTAATTGAGCTATTATTATGTGTCTGGGATTGTGCTAATACTTAGAATTTCTTACTGCATCTCTGTGGCAACCATAGGAGGCAGGTACTATCATCTCCATGTTGTAAATGAGGAACCAATTTCAGGCAGGTTAAGAGCTTGCCCAGGATCCCAGCTAGTGTGTAGCAGAGCTGGGAGTTGCCGTTGGTATACAAGTGATGATTCTAGATCCTTCCTGATTTGGGGAAAGGGACAGAGCAAAAAATGTATGAGGTCACTGGGAATCTAAAATGGGAAGAGAGGAACTTCCCTGGTGGCACAGTGGTTGAGAATCCGCCTGCCAATGCAGGGGACACGGATTCGATCCCTGGTCTGGGAAGATCCCATATGCTGCAGAGCAACTAAGGCCGTGTGCCACGACTACTGAACCTGCGCTCTAGAGCCCGTGAGCCATAACTACGGAGCCCACTCGCCACAACTACTGAAGCCAGTGCGCCTAGAGCCCGTGCTCCGCAACAAGAGAAGCCACCGCAACAAGAAGCCCGCGCACCACAATGAAGAGTAGCCCCCGCTCGCCGCAACTAGGGAAAGACCGTGTGCAGCAACGAAGACCCAACGCAGCCAAAAAACAAAAGAAAAGTTTTTTTTAAAAATGGGAATAGAGGCTATTACTGGTAGGAAAAGGGAACCAAAAAAAGGTGAGGTCGCAGACAGAAAAGACAAATGTTGAAATCTTGCTTATTTTACTCAGGCCTCAGCTTAATTGTGAGTAGGTATTTAAATCACATTCTCAGTCTGGAAGGTAGGCGCTGTGAGCCCCTCATTCCTCAGATACACTTCAGTTAAGCCCAGCCCAACGATATGTACTGAGGATCTATTACACGCCAGAAACAGTACGAGATATCTGCATTCCAAGCACAGATGATACTAGATCTCTGCCCAGATAGAGTTCTCCTTCTAGTGGGGGCAAGAGGTACACTGTCAGCAGACATCCCAAGTACAAAGGTATGCGTTCTTATCATCAAGGTATGTATCGGCAGCTGTAGAACTGCAAGAGGACCAAGTATCCCAGAGAAGTTAGGGAGGGCTTTACAGCATTTGAACTTGGGTTTGGTGGGTGTATAGGAATGACATTTGAACTTGGGGTTGGTGTGTGAATAGGGGTGGCCACATGGAAAAAGAAGATGAAAGTTCAGCAGGTGTGAAAGCATGGATTCAAAGGACATAGTAGTTTGGGAATGGGCCAAGGAGTCAGGGTTGTGATAGGGAATAGGGATGGGAGGGAGACAGGGCCATCTATGCCAGGCTAAGGAATTCTGACCAAATACATATTTTAGAAAAAAACGTATTTTGATGGCAACATGGAGGTTTGAAAGAGAGAACAGTTAGAACTCTTACAAAATGAAAAATGAGAGTCCAGGAGTAGGTCTACACTGTATGTGTATGTACGTATGTGTTTGTGGGAGAAAGAATCTGTAGGACTTGGTGACCAGTTTTTTAAAAAGAGTGAGAAAAAGGGAAAAGTCAAGGGTCCTAGGTTTCTAGTTTAAGCATCTGAGTTGATTGAATTGAAGACTGGGAACATAGGAGCAGTTTTGAATTAAGTTTTTATCAGGTGGAATGTGAAGTACCCCAGAGACATTCAAGTGAGGGCAGAAATAACATAGGAGGCATGAGGCTGTGATCCAAGATGTCAGGTTAGGGAGGCAGCAGAATAAAAATACTGTCAGTTTTTAAAAAATGAATGCCAGACTGCCAGATGACATTAAAACACATCTGGGAGTAGACATGGGCTTTGGAGCTGCAAGACTCAAGCTTCTAGACTTGGCCACTTAGTGCTGTGATCTTGGGATGTTTCCTAGCTTCTGGGACTCTCAAATGTAAAATGGAAACAATATTAACCTATCTTGCAGGGTTGTATTCAGATTAGCAATAAAGTTTGCAAACTCCTAACAATGCAGGTCCAACTGAGTTGGCCCGTGGTAGTTTTTGTTAAAGTTTATGGATGGAAGGAGTAGGGTTAAATTTGGGAGAGGGGACTGTCCTGTGTTCAAAAGAAAGAAAAAGAGTCCAGGGAAGGGACTATCTGCCTAAAGTGGCTAGGGTACAAGGTGGACTTACCCTCTGTAGAGAAACTGATCGTCATCATCCATGGCCCTGTTCAGGTCCCGGAAGTAGGTGTTTGAGGTAGAAGAAAACCATAACCACCTTTTCTATTTGATTCCCTCTAGTCACCCTCAAAGAATGAAAATCAGTGTACTGGGGACTTCCCTGGTGGTGCAGTGGTTAAGAATCTGCCTGCCAATGCAGGGGACACGGGTTCGAGCCCTGGTCTGGGAAGATCCCACATGCCACAGAGCAACTAAGCCCGTGTGCCACAACTACTGAGCCTGTGCTCTAGAGCCCGCGAGCCACAGCTACTGAGCCCATGTGCCACGACTACTGAAGCCCATGCGCCTAGAGCCCGTGCTCCGCAGCAAGGGAAGCCACCGCAATGAGAGGCCCGTGCTCCGCAACGAAGTGTAGCCCCCGCTCGCCACAACTAGAGAAAGCCTGCGTGCGGCAACGAAGACCCAACACAGCCCAAAATTAAATAAATAAATTTATTGAATAAAAGAAAATCAGTGTACTGCTAGGATTGGTCTTCAGAGTAACCCTGTCTGTGCCCACCCTTTCCCCAAGAAGGAAAGCAGAAAGAAAGGGAGAGAAGAAAGGAGGCACCTGTAGATGGACAGGAGGACTGTCGCCCTCTGCTTATTCATACCTGGCTTTCCTTTCAGAGTGTAACACATTCTTTCATTTTATAATAGAGAAAAAATTCAAATGAAATTCATTAATTCCAAATTATAATCAGTTGATTAATTTACAAGTAAAAATGATTAAAGTGAGGTCCTTTCCTATTTCGATAGGAGGAGGGAATGAAGAGGGTAGGGGAGATTTGAACATGGAAAAGAGAAGGATGGTTGGGAGAGTTGTTTAAAAAGAGAAAATTTTTTTTAAAGGTGAAGAGTGAGGGTATAGAAAACATACTTCAGATTTTACCTACAGTTGGTTTCCAATATTTGACAGACACTAGCTGCATGTAAGATTTTTGTCGTACGCAGCTGCCAACAGTTGCAGCTGTGCATGTAGAAATTTGTAGAGCTGTCGTTGTTATAATGTTGTTGACTTTTGTTCTAAAGGAGCTTTGTTCACTGAGAATCCACAGAACTCTCTACCTTCCTAAGAGCCCAGGCTCCCCGAATACCAATGTTTAGTGCAACTCAACACACACTGATACAGTAAACTCCATATGTCAGAGACCACACCGGGAGTGAGATAAATAAAGGTAGTTTTTGTCCTCAAGGAGCGTCCAGTGTGGAGAGGAGTAGGGGTAGCAGCCATTGGTGGTGGAAGCAGATGAGGGTGGGGGGAGGCAGATGAATAATGGCCACATAAACAGATACGTTTATTAATTCCCCGATGTGACTGGGACCTTGACCCATTTGCAAACATTATGTAATCACTGAAACAAGTCCAGCTAAATTATTCAAAAATCTCTAAATGCCAATTCCATTTAATTTTAAATAACAAGCATCCCTGAGAGGGATGATTTTCGGAACGGTGACTAAGGGAAAATATTTTTCCAGCAGGGTTTCTGCACAGGAAAAAAGTCATTGCTTCCATCCCCACATCCCACACCCTGCATTCCACACCCCTTGGTGTAAAAATATTTGTATTTAAATAATTTTAAATGTCATGCATTTATAATTAAAAGCAATTCTGTGCTCAGAGGAACAGAAATTACTGACTTTAAATCAATGAGAAAAACTAAATTTTCCTCAAAGGGAAATTTCATGAGATTCAAAGGTAGTGTAGATCAAGCTAATGTGATATAAGCCTATTCGCTGCATGTGGTCTGTGGTGTGACCGCTGATATAACGGCCCACCTCCAGTGGCAGGAGCGTAGAGGACATTCCAGCAAGAACACTTCGTGTCTCCCAAAGGGTCTCTTCTCTCTCCCTTCTCCTTCCCATCTTTAAGTACCCAAGGACTGGATTTGCCCAGAATGTTTCCTTTTCCTTCAAAACCACACTCCCCTACCCCATACCCTTTGGTTGGTGAGATCCTTCTAGTTAAACAGCTCCTGATGCCTTCTCAGCATCCCTTCTGAAACACAACAGCTTCTCTCCCCATTCTCGACCCTAGTCAGGGCATTGCATTCCCTCAGCCACAGTGATTGATTCAGCAGGGCATGAACTGGAAGATGAGCCAGCCAAAGCCTTCACTAAGGAAGACAGGGAGGGGTGGGTTTCTGATGACTTTGGGGCACTCCATGGATTCTACTCTGCCTGTGGTGGTTAACTTTATGTATCAACTTGCCTAAGCTGTGGTGCCCAGTTGTTTAGTCAGACACCAGTCTAGGCATTTATGTGAATGTATTTTTTAGATGTGATTAACATTTAAATCACCAGACTTTGGGTAAAGCAGATTACCCTCCATAATGTAGGTAAGCCTCATCCAATCAGCTGAAAGCCTTAAGAACAAAGATAGATTTCCCAAGAAGGAATTCTCCTCAAGACTACAACATAGAAACACTGCTTGAGTTTCCAGACTGCTGCCCTGCAGAGTTCAGACTGCAGACAACATCAACTTTTACCTCATTTGCCAGCCTGCCAGCCTGCCCTAAAAATTACCCTCACAATCACGTGAGCAAAGTCCTTAAAGAAATCTCTTCTCTCTGTCTGTCTCTCCTTCCCTTCCTCCACCCTTCCCCTACCTTTTCTCTCTCATTTTCTCTGTCTTCTGTTGATTCTGTTTCTCTGGAGAACCCTGACTAATACACTGACTAAGTCATATTTTCACCCTCAAAAAACACAGGGTTTTATTTGTGTGTTTGTTTAAGCCAGCTTGAGTTGTGTTCCCATCACCTGCACTAAGAGTCTTGAACATTCCTGGGTGTAAATGGACAGAATGCCCTATAGGTTCATAGATGAAAGATTCTTCCAGAAATCTGCCTTATTAGTTACTATACAATAAGCTGCCTAAGGACTGGGATTGTGTCTGATGCTTTATTCAACTGCCATTGCTTAGAATTCTTGTTACATAGTCATATTAATAAATGTTGGTTGAGCCGAATTATAGAAGGAGGTGACCAGGAGCGCTCAGCTCCTGGAATTGCCCTGGTAGGTGGAGATACAGATCTGCTGACATTGAAGAAGCCCAAGAGTGACGACAGGTTTTTATCATTTGGTTATGATAACCATAACAAGTAGCCTCAGCAATTATTATTTTCATGGAGTTTCTTAGAAATTGTTGCAGTGTGTTTTCATTTGTGTCCTTACATGTATATGTCTATTATCAATACACATGGGTTCCATTCTAGGTGTTCGGATTGGATGGTGCACATTTGTTAGCCGCATCAAAGCTGCACCCCTCCAGGGAGATTCTAGTCAAGAGCAGGACAGCTCCATCATTGCTACATTGTTGTATTAGTTTGCTTGGCCTGTCTTTTAACAAATTACCACAGACTGAATGGTTTAAACAACAAAAATCTATTGTCTCATGGTTCTTGAAACTGGCAGTCTGAGATCAAGGTGTGAGCAGGACCTTAATTCCTCTGAAGGCACAGGGGAGGATTGTTCCAAGCCTCTCTTCTGGCTTCTGATAGTTCCTTAGCTTATAACAGCGAAACCCCAAACTTCATGTGATATTCTTCGTGTCTGTGTGTGTTCATACACAAATTTCCCCTTTTAATAAGAACGCCAGTCATATTGGATTACAGGTCCACCCTAATCCAGTATGAGCTCATCTTAACTAATTACATCTGCAGTGACCCTATTTCTAAATAAGGTCGTATTCTGAGATATTGGGGGTTAGGACTTCAACATATTTCAACCCATAACAATTGCCTGTACTTCTTCAACTCATTTCTGAGCAGCCTTCATATGAAGGCACTAGAGCTGTGAGTGACAGAAGGACAGGAGAGCTGGCTGCCAGAGCTAGGAAGCACATTGTTAAGATTCTGGCCACTTGGTGGCTCCGTGATTGCAGCTACACATTCCTACACCAAACAAATCATTTCTATCTAGAAGCAGCAGCCTTGTTCCAAAACTAATACTGATCATCTTCCTCTTGTACCCTCCTCTAGCGGGTCTCCTTTCCTTCTCCAGTATCTTCTAGTTGGCTTTCAACCCACTTCTTCTCCCTTCTTGAAAAGAATAACCAAGAAACAAGAATTAGAAACAACATAAAAAGAAAAGAATGAGAGGAAGAGCAAGAGAGGTTTTAAAAATAACACTGTTAAAAGATGGCAAACGTACTATTTTCTGTGACATATAGAGCTGAGGTTGGAAAGCTTCAGAAAGTCATTTTCTGAGGTTCTAGGTGCTTTGTACCGCTCAGGCTAGCTAGAGATGTAGGAGGTGACAGATGCAGAAGCAGCACGGATGGCACTCGGCATTGGAAGTGGAAGAGCGTGAGGCCATTGTGCTGCTGCAAACTCTCCATTTCAATGCAGGAGGGGGTCAAAGACAGTTCTTTCAGGTGACTGGGGAGAGGGAATGTGACTAGGATGGAGGGCAGGGAGCTTGGAGGAGGTTGGTGAGTTTGTGGAGAAAACTTGCCTAAGGGACACTGCAAATAGGCCCAGGTGCTGTCTTAGTCATGCTTGCTATAGGTCACAGCCACCTACTCTTGGAAAGCTTTCAGTGTAGTCCCTGATGCATAAAGAGCTGTGAACACCTGGCCTATATCAGTTGGATAATTTTACATAACTCCTCAGCCAAGTAAATCGACACCAGATTAGGGGCCGGCACCTAACACAGAAGATAGCATCTAAAAGCAAGTAAGAATTAAAGTTAAAACTCTTAAATGTATTGGCAATATTTATGCTATTCCTATTTACGTACATTTAACATATTACTAGTAAATCAGTAGCAAATATGGAAAAATATGATGAATAATTTATAGGCCAAAAAGTATATATTTTTTCCAGAAATTGTCTGAAACAGATGTTTCAAGAGTTTTACCTGTGATGTTCTTCTGGGCCTGCCATCCATCTAGCCGAAAATAAAAATTTAGCCCAAGAGCATTTTTTTGTTTGTTTACTTGTCTACAAGTAGTAAAACAATAGGAAACAGAATTTTCGCCACATAGTGTAATCTTATAAAGCTAGATGTTTGGCTTTATAAAAACCCAGCCTACCTTGTATAGAGTCCCTCTCTCCTATTCATTGATTTCTGTCCTACATTTACAGCTGGAAAAGCCAGTAGTTTTTGTGGTAATCTTCATTAATATCAAAATAATGGAGAAAAGATTAATTACAGCACAGTTTTAAAAGAAATATATCTGATTTTTCTGTGAAAATAAAATCTGCTTAAAATTGGTACAAATCCTGGTCCACAGTCAGTGTTCAATAAGTGATAGTTGAAATAAATTATAGAAGGAAGGGGCCTGGAATGCTACTACCAACAAACACACACATATATACACACACACACATACACACACACACACACACACATACACACACACAAAACCTTACCATTTGTGGTTGTTTTCTATTCTTTAGGAGCAAAATACAAGGTAAGATGTAAACACTGAAGAAGGGTATATCCTGAAGCTTCAGATCAAGGTATATTAATTTTTAGTCTCTCTGAAGATAATGAGGTTTGGTCATAAGGTTATTCAGTAAGGTCAGTGTTGTCTGCAAATTACAATTTTGCTGGTAACAAAATATTTTAAGTCTGTGTGGCAACATGGTAAAATGGATCTAGATAACTATGTCTCAGTTATGTTAAGAATAAAGATAGTTGCTCTCCTAGCTAGTAGACACAGTGGGTTCTTAGAGAATCACAGTAAAAAATAAGTTATTCTGCTAAAATGTGTTTTCGGCAGTGTTTCAAAGTAATTTGCAAAGTTTGGGGGAAGAAAGGAAAGCACCACTTGATGCTCTTCCATGGGGAAGGCCACAGCGCCACAAGTGATGAAACAGTGACTGAATCGATAGCATTCTTCAAGGCAAATGCTTGAATCCAGTAAGACATTCTGTCGAAAAGCAGTTATAAGTTACAGTTTAAAATAGTATTTGTAATATTGGCTTGCTTGGAATAGGATCAGGTTCCTCAAAACACTTGTAGGCATCTTTGAATAACTTTTCCATAAACAGAATAACTTTAAGAATAAATATCTGAATCTTTCCTCACTCTCTTGGAATCTTCTCTTCCCCTTCACTAAAGATCCTCATCTCAGCCTAAAGCAGTGATTTTCAACTAAGGGAGATTTTGTCCCCCAGGAGACTCTTGGCAATGTTTGGAGACGTTATTGGTTGTCACATCTGGTGGGGGGGGGGGCGGCGGGAGGAGGGAGGGGCCACTGGCATCTGGCGGATGAGGCCAGGGCTGCTGCCGAACATCCTACAGTGCACAGGACAGCCCCACAGCAAAGAATTATCTGGCCCAAAATATCGATAGTTCTGAGACTGAGAAACACTAGCCTGGAGGTATAAATGAGGCAGGTGCGTGTGTGTGTGTGTGTGTGTGTGTGCGTGTGCGTGTGCGTGTATGTGCAGCGTTGTCACACAAACAAGTAGACTATACACATGCTTGAGCTCTAAAAGCCCACTGAAACCCACATAAACTGGTAGCCTTACAGATCAGCAGTTCCAGTAAAGAAATTCTACTTTCAAGCTAGATGTGAGGCAAGCTCAGAAAGGGTTTTTTTATTCTTTGCTCCACCCCAACTCCTCAAGTAGACGTTCTAAAGGAAGCATTGTTGTAAACAATCAGAGGGACCGTTGACTTTATTCTAAGGTTTTAGAATTGTGGCTGGGCCTTAGCCTGAGAGTCTCCACTACTGGATGGGGTGCCTCCGTGAGTTTGTTCCTTCTATCCTGAAAGTTTTAACTGTGTATTTTAACAGTGACTGCCATGTGAGCATTCTTTATGTCATCCCTTTTGGTTACATGTTGTTTTCTCTTCTCACCCTCCAGGCCCTTGTCCAAGACAACAGGAAATTTTCAGGTCACGTGTTTCCTTTCCAGAGAGTTGTTTTGTGGATACAATGGAGTCTTTAACATTCACAAGATTTAGAGGACTTCAGCATAATTTTATTTTCACATACCAACAATCACTTACGGCAAGTACCTTTTCTCTCCTGACCACCATAGAGCACACTTTTGTTTCCCCATCCAGTCCCCTGTCTCACTGGCCACAGCTCTGAAACGGCTGTGTTCTTTACCACAGTCTTCCTGAGACAGGTTGCTGCCTCCTTTTAGGAATACCCATGGTAAACCCACCTGAGGAGGGTTTTGACTCAACTAAAACTTCAACCAGCATCAGAGGTTTTCGAAATATAACTGATAGGTACTAAAAATGTCAGTAATGTTGGTAGATACCACACAAGAAATTTTAAGCAGATAAAGCACCGTTTAGCAAAATTACCTACCAACATCCTTTTTTTTTTTTTTTTTTTTTTTGTGGTACGCGGGCCTCTCCCTGTTATGGCCTCTCCCGCTGTGGGATCTTCCCAGACCGGGGCACGAACCCACGTCCCCTGCATCGGCAGGCGGACTCTCAACCACTGCACCACCAGGGAAGCCCTTAAGGTCCCTTTTTTTATTTCCAACATCCTTTTAACAGACAAAAAAAGGCAAGAGGAAAAAAGAAAGCAATAACTTATATAATTAATCTGTACAAAATAACACAATTGATATATTTTTTAACAGTAATAATCACGGAATGCTAAAGCTGGATGGGACATTCTGTACTGCTTAGGTGGGCTGCCTGGTGTAACAAGTGCTGGCTTCTTTCCTTTTCTCTCTCTTGTTTTACTTTGGTGATGAAGACACGAAGGCTCAGGGAGGGGAACTGACCTGGCCAAAGTCACACAGGCAGCTGGGCAAAGTCAGAATCGGAAACACAATGTGCACTTTCTTCCACATATATAAAAGGCTGAAAACACAGAAGACTGTGATATTTATATGCATACTTTTCCAATTTTTTTTCCAGTGTTCCCTTTTTTCCCTGTTATCTTTTAACCCAAATTTCCCAACTCCTTACACAGACTATTTTGGAAATTAGAAGACATAGTTTTAATGCAAATAATGCCTTTTTAAAAGAAGTTGTAAGCACCCACAACATTTTTATGCTTAGTGACTTGATGCCAACTATATATATTCATGGGTGGATGGGTATATCTGGATCTATAAATGTCATTTGTATATTCATATACATTCGTACACCAGATTTCCAAATCTAGTTGTTTCCCCTCACCTCCAAGGAACACACCGCTCCTGACATTTCAGTAGCATAGCCTAACTATACAGTTCCATCATGGGAGTTTGTATTATATATAAGTTTATGGTAAAGGTAAAAATACGGGTCTTGATAGTTTTCTTCCAGTGATATTCATTATCTTTTGCTAGGAAAGGTGAAAATATAAGCAATCAGTGCATTTCTGTGGAAAGGAAGGAGAATTAGATCTAAATTAGATCTAAATAAGAATAAGCAGCATCTCAAACAAACTTTTCCGGAAATTTTTTTTTCCCTGCTCTGCAGAGGGCCCTCAGCATGGGACATGGGTCTGGCTGCTGAAAGAAGTGTCCATGCAAATCTCATTCTCTATTTTCTGTAATCACCACCTGAAATACGTAAGTAAAACACACAGTCTAATGTACCTTAATGTTCATCCTCATACTTTAAAATAAGCATTATTTCTTGGTGACTATACTTGAGAAGTTTTCTATTTAAACTGCGTATACATATGATACCAATTTTTTTAAATCTTGTGTGTATTCACATATATAGGAACAAAAATCTATATGTATGTTTACCAAGATGTCGACGATGGTTTTCTTTCAGTGGTATGACTTTTCTTTATACTTATCTCTATTTTTTACAACGATTATTGATTTCTTTAATGTTCAGAAAATTATTAACTTAGCACAAAATATTACGTAAAGCCTTTTCAAATGGCATCCTTTGTCTCTCTGATTCACTGGAGTTTGTAGCTACTTCTATTCATTCAATAAATATTTAATGAATACCTACTATGTGCAAGGTCCTGTGCTAATGGCTGTCAGATAAATAGTTTTACTATTTTACAAAGCTCAAGCCTATCAGGTAACAGATATTCACGGAGTGCCTGCTCTGTGTTCACAGCTGCCCAGTAGGAGTTCTGGATACAGTGGTGAACAAGATAGTGTTCTATCTCCAGGAGCTTATATGCTATGAACACGTAAACAATAAATAACAGTGGTCAAGACGCATGTTATGAAGGACATTTTGAGGTAATGTCACAGATAGTAACTGGGAGGATGAGGCTGCTTTAGCTGAGAGTTTGTGGAAGCCCTCGCTGAACAGGTCACATTTGGATTGAAGACTGAATATTAGAAGGAGACACTTTGTGAAGATATGGCCTCGAGCAGGAGGAACAGCAGGAGGGAAAGACCCAAGATGAGAGCAAGCTTGGTATATTCAGGGAAAACAGCAAAAACTGGCAGAGTACAGAGAAGGAAGAGAAGGAAGCAGAAGCCAGTAGGGCAGCCTTCCAGGCCACAGTACAGAATTTAGATTTGATTCTCTGTTGCAAAGAGAGGTCTTTGGTGAGTTCCAAGCAGAGAAGTGAAGTTGCCTAGTTTACATTCGAAAAAGATCCTGCTGGCTTCTGTGTCAACAGTGGATTTGGGGGAGGCAAGTGTAGTGGCAGGGTGCTGTTGAGGACATAGCGAGAAGCTGCCACATAAGGATAGTTGTGGAGGAGAGATACTGAAAACTTTAAAATGGGAGAATACCTCTTGGTTGGGGCAAAAAAAAAAAAATGTGTTCTACCATTGTATAGGTACTCTTCTCTCTCTCTTTTTTTTTTTTAAATAAATTTATTTAATATTTTTGGCTGCGTTGGGCCTTTGTTGCTGTGCACGGGCTTTCTCTAGTTGCAGCAAGCAGGGGCTACTCTTTGTTGCGGTGCGGGGGCTTCTCATTGCGGTGGCTTCTCTTGTTGCGGAGCACAGGCTCTAGGCTCGCAGGCTCAGTAGTTGTGGCGCACAGGCTTGGTTGCTCCGCCACATGTGGGATCTTCCTGGACTAGGGCTTGAACCCATGTCCCCTGCATTGGCAGGTGTATTCTTAACCACTGCACCACCAGGGAAGTCCACTACTCTTCTCTTTTAACTTTTGTCTTTTACAGTGTGGCTGAGATTACTATCATCTCTCGGTATCCTTTCTCCTCTATTTTTATAATAGAACTCCCTGAGTTCTAGCTAGACACATAGGCATTAGGTCGTCAACTACATTTCCCAACTTTCCTTGCTACTGGGAGTGACCTTATGACTAAATTTAGACCACTGGGAAATGAAGTAATGTGTGCTCAGTCTAGATTATCTCCTTAAGGACATAGTCACTTGGTAAACTTTCTTCATTCTTCCCTTGGGCTGAAACTCAGACATGCATCAGCCCATCTTTGACCCCGGGGTGTGAGAACATCACCCTAGGGCATGGTGGAGCACCAGATGGAAGGACCGACTTCCCTGAATGACCTCATGGGACAGCCCTCCAGCTGGCCCTCAATGCTCCTGTTCAATCTATATCACGTGAGAAAAAGAAAGTTCTTTCTTTTTTAGAGCTGTGCTGTATTCTAGGGTGTTTTGGTTAGAACCGCTTATCCCATACCTTAAGGAAATGAGGAGATTTGGGGAAGCCAAAAGAAGCATTTACAGCAGAGAAACCGGGGCATGGCAGATGTCTTTGAGCCCATCAGTGCCCCCTTGTCTGGAATAGGAAGAAAGCATAGCCAAATGAGAGAAAAACTATTTGGATACTAATCTGCTCCAAAGCCCTAGGGCCATACCCAAGGCTTGGGAGAGTCCTGACCGCCAGCTAAGATTTAGGGTGAGTAATAAAGGAACATTCCAGTCATGAACTCTGTATAACATTAAGTTGTGATAAGCTGATAAAAAAGAAACTGAAAAATAACATAGACTCGTTTTCTCTACCAGTTATTTTAAAGAAACTTTACATTTTGAATTAATGACTCCTAGTGAAGAAGTAGGTATATACTACACACAAATGGAAAATACACCAAGTTCCATATCAGTGGAGCACATTTCACACGAGGCCTTGTTCCTCCATCTGTACTGGGTGGCTACAGCTGACTCTTCTCATCTGGTTGCAGTGTGCCTTAATTTGGAACCTTACTCATTTTTTTAAAAAGCCCATCTCAAGGTTATGGAGGTTTACCCACACACAAAACAAGATGAATTAGGTAATACTAATATTATGTTAGGTAAGAAAATAATCTTCAATATGGAAGAAACCCAAGCTCCCTTAGAGAGTTTTTTTTTTTTTTTAGGATTAAAAAAGAGAATGTATGTAAAGCAACCAGCAAAAAATATTATTGTTGTTGTTAGTTTCTCCCTTTCCTATACTCACTCAATTATTTGTCTTTCAAATTCCAAAATACTCTGAAATCTGCCATGAGTCCCTGAAAGAATGACTAAATGATCATTCTCAGTAAGCTGGTAATTTGGGTTTTCTACATCCCTCAATATAGGATTGAAGTGAAAGGTGGGAGGGAAGGGACACTAATATTTATGGAGCATCTACCATGTGTACACTTTAGGTCGGTTATTTCCTCTGATCTTAATAATTCAATGTGGTGATACCATCATTCTTTTTTTTTAATTATTGCAGTAGTTAATTTACAATATTGTGTTAGTTTCAGGTGTCCAGCAAAGTGATTCATTTATATTTTTTCCACATTATATTCCGTTAAAGGTTATTACAAGTTTATAGTTCCCTGTGCTATACAGTAAATCGTTGGGGTTTTTTTGTTTTTTTTTTTATTTTTGCGGTACGCGGGCCTCTCACTGTTGTGGCCTCTCCCGTTGCGGAGCACAGGCTCCGGACGCGCAGGCTCAGCGGCCATGGCTCACGGGACCAGCCGCTCCGCGGCATGTGGCATCTTCCCGGACCGGGGCACGAACCTGTGTCCCCTGCATCGGCAGGCGGACTCTCAACCACTGCGCCACCAGGGAAGCCTTACAGTAAATCTTTCTTGCTTATCTATTTTATGTATAGTAGTTTGTATCTGTTAATCCAATACTTTTTTAAATTTTTAAAAAATTTTATTGGAGTATAGTTGATTTACAACATGTTAGTTTCAGGTGTACAGCAAAATGAATCAGCTATACATATACATATATCCACTCTTCTTTTAGATTCTTTTCCCATATAGGCCATTACAGAGTACTGAGTAGAGTTCCCAGTGCTATATAATAGGTCCTTATTAGTTATCTATTTTACATATAGTAGTGTGTTTATGTCAACCCCAATCTCCCAATTTATCCCTCCCCCCCCACCTCCACTTACTCCCTGGTGACCATAAGTTTGTTTTCTACATCTGTAACTTTGTTTCTGTTTCGTATATAGGTTCATTTGTACCTTTTTTTTAGGTTTCATATATAAGTGATATCATATCCCATACTCTTAATTTGTCCCTCACTCCCTCCCTCTCTCCCTCTCCCCTTTGGTAACCATAAGTTTGTTCTCTATGTCTGTGAGTCTGTTTCTGTTTTGTATATACATTCATTTGTACTATTTTTTTAGATTCCACGTATGTGATGTCATATAGTGTTTATCTTTCTCTGTCTGACTTACTTCACTAAGTATAATATCCTCTAGGTCCATCCATGTTGCTGCAAATGGCAATATTTCATTCTTTTTTATGGCTGAGTAATATTCCAGTGTGTGTGTGTGTGTGTGTGTGTGTGTGTGTGTGTGTGTGTACACATACACATACACATACTTGGGTTGTTTCCATGTCTTGGCTATTGTAAATAGTGCTGCTATAAACATTGGTGTGCATTTATCTTTTCAAATTAGAGTTTTTGTTTTTTCCAGATATGTACCCAGGAGTGGGATTGCTGGTCATGTGGCAGCTCTACTTTAGTTTTTTAAGGAACCTCCATACTGTTCTGCATAGTGGCTGCACTAATTTACATTCCCACCAACAGTGCAGGAGGGTTCCCTTTTCTCCACACCCTCTCCAGCATTTATTGTTTAGAGATTTTTTTGATGATGGTCATTCTGACCAGTGTGAGGTGACACCTCATTGTAGTTTCGATTTGCATTTCTCTAATGCTTAGTGATGTCGATCATCTTTTCGTGTGCCTGTTGGCCATCTGTAAGTCTTCTTTGGAAAAATGTCTATTTAGGTCTTCTGCCCACTTTTTGTTTGGGTTGTTTGTATTTTCAATATTGAGCTATATGAGCTGTTTGTATATTTTGGATACTAACTTCTTATTGGTCACATCATTTGCAAATATTTTCTCCCATTCCATAGGTTGTCTTTTCAGTTTGTTGATAGTTTCCTTTGCTGTGCAAAAGCTTTTTTTTTTTTTTTTTTTTTTGTGGTACGCGGGCCTCTCAGTGTTGTGGCCTCTCCCGTTGCGGAGCACACGCTCTGGACGTGCAGGCTCAGCGGCCATGGCTAATGAGCCTAGCCGCTCCACGGCATGTGGGATCTTCCTGGACCGGGACACGAACCCGTGTCCCCTGCATCGGCAGGCGGACTCTCAACCACTGCACCACCAGGGAAGCCCAGTGCAAAAGCTTTTGAGTTTGATTAGGTCCCATTTGCTTAATTTTGCTTTTATTTCTTTTGCCTTGGGAAACTGATCTACGAAAATATTGCTACGATTTATGTTGGAGAATGTTAAACATCATTCCTATTTTAACAATAAAGAAACCACGTTTGACAGAGGTTAAATTCCTTACTCAGTCACATAACTAATAAGTGGTTGTTAACGGTTGAGCTGCAGTTCAAACTCAGAGCTGTGTGACTCCAAAGCTTCCCATTCTGGCTGTACCTCTGGAGTGGTCTAAGCCTCATGGTACATAGGATGCAAGGTTGTATGTGACAGTCCCAAACATAGTAGTGGACCCCAAAACCACTTCCTACTCTCAATTTTCTTTTTTAATCCCAGGCAGAATTAATCATTTCCTCCTCTGTATTCCCATTTAACATCTTGTATACACATCCATATGTAGAGTAACTATTGGTTTACAGACCTATTCATGGTTGCCTTCACTAGACTGACAGCTTTTCATCAAACATTTAGGCAAACATTTTGGCATCTGTGTACTCTTCGTGTCTAGTATAATACCTGCAGGTAGCAGACACCTAATGAATGTTTATTGAATCATCCACAGATTCCCGAACAGCAATAACATATCATCATCCAGTTGCCCATGACCATCGCCAGGACTGTCTCTGAGTTATCTTCAGTCTAGGCCCCCAAGCCTTGTGAGGTTTCCATGAGCAGCAGGTATCACATGTGTGTGAAGACACGTGAAGCACTGCCTGTCAGAACTGTCACACATTGACTAATACAAACAAAAACCTTTTGAAGTTGTGCTTTATGGTAACTGCAGAAACCTTTCTTAGTAAATGAGAAAACAGCTTTTTCACTCTGCCTTGGTTTGCTGCATTAAAATGTTCTGAAGGGCAGCACATGTACACACACAGATACACACACACACACACACACACACACACACACACACACACACCTACACACACAGTGAGAGCTAGCATTATCCCTACAGTATCAGGGACCTCCTGAACTGTAATCTCACTGCATGGGGGCTGAATCACAATAGTAAACATAAGAGGAACTTTCACAACAAATTCTTTAAACATATTCATAGCTGTCAGCAACGATATTAGATTTAGTTAGGCAACCCTGATTTGTGCCGCATACAATCTTTACTGTAATTAGATTCTTTGTTGTACACATTTTGTCACCACTGAGGAAAGGTCATTAAGAGGCGCACTTTCCTATAGGTAATCGCACCCTGGACCCTATAAGCGTGACAGTAACTGGCAAAGAAAATGCACAGCTTCTTCCCCTGCATGGTAATACGAAGGGAACAAACAGTGCCTGAATCTTACTCATTTCCATTTTCTGTCAAAATGTTCTTTGTATAATCTTGCTGAGTCCATAAGAGCATGTAACAGAATTATCACTATCATTTTGACAACACTAGGCAGAAAGGTACAAAGCAAGCATCATTTCTGGAGAGCTCTGTGCTGTGATGGTTGTTTTACAATCCAGACTGTTGTTCAATTTGGGGATAGTGTCAAGGACTATGGAAAAGTCTGATATTGTACTCTACTTGCGAGCTGCCAAGTTAGCCTGCCATAGTTTCATGTATTCTGGTAGAAGAAATAAGAAAATAAGAAGAAATCAGAGACAAAGGACAGCTTATTATTCACAGCAATAGTAGTAGGTGAACCAACTGTGCTGGCCTGGGGTTGCCATTAGGAGAAAAGTTAAAGCACCTTACCTGGGAATGGTCAGAGAAGAATCCTAAATTTTGTAATTAGGATTATAGAACTTCCTACCCCTTTCATCCTAATCATTACCCAGGAAGCAGCTGAGAGAAACTGATCCCCTTCTGGGGAGAGTTGCATTCAATGATCTAATTGTCTGAGTAAGGTGTGTGGACCAGGAGGAGGTGAGGGAGGTAGAGTTGGAAACATTGTTGAATCAATTATCGAGGACACCATTCCAAAGCTCAATAATACCAGATGCCCGTGGATGTCAGGAGGCATGGAAGGTCCATCAGATAGCTTGACTGTAAGTCCACTGCTGAGCAGCTTGTGATAAAAAGCACACCATCGTCAGACGGTAAATGTCCAGACAGCCAAAAACTTGACCTGGATTAGTTTCAAGGACCACAGTAGTGTTGCCAGAGTTGGCAGATCAGACTGGAACAGAAATAGCATAACCTGAAAAAGTATTAACAGCCTTGAGACCCCATGGATAGCCCTGGGAAGGGACCAAAGGTCAAATGTAGTTCTTCTGCCAGGAGTCGGTAGGGTTGATGGCCCACATGATGTGTCCTTCCTTGTGCAAGACAGATGGGTCAACTTTTGGCAGGTGTTCCAAGTCTGGCATGCAGCAGTAATCTCTGTGCCAGAAACTAGAGGCCTTGACTTTGTGCCCAGCCTACGATGCTTCCATAGTAAGTGTTTCCATGTCTGGTACAGTGATGGATCCAGGCAAGGATGGTAAGAATCTGGACAGTAACAGCTTAATGAGCAGCTTGAGTCAAGTCAGTATCGTCAGAGAACAGACTCTTAGCATGGGCTTGATCCAGACGGTTCTGTTGGCAGCCACAATTTATTCCCACAGTTTGCAGCCCCAAAGAGGGTGTCTCCAACCTGCCGTTCTTTAGTTTCTAAGAGGCAGATCAAATAGCTAGGCCACTGGCAACAGCCCAAGAGTTGGTAAAAAATATAACAAGGTTCTTCAAGGATAGTATTATCTAGAACTATGAGGACAGCCTTGAGTTCTGCCCACTGAGTGGAGCAACTTCATTGTCATTTGGTTTTTGCATCACAGCACTGAAGTTGAACAGCCATAGCAGCCCAGTGAATACCACCATGTTTCAGATAAATGGAATAAGTAGACCCAGGCATTTAGGGAAACTGCGGTGAATTGACAGCCCTGTAAGGGCCAGTGAGTTTGCTTCAGTTGACATAATGGGGCGTAGAGTTTCCCCCAAAGGAATAGGTACCACTTTTACATGTAAAGCCTAGATGCTGAGGCCAAGCTGGCTGTGTTTTTGAATATGCCATTTTCATTTGACAAGTGAAGCTTGTTGGGACTGTCCCCCTTTGTTAGTCCTTGAATCTGAGTTGACTCACCCAAAAATAGAAATATCATATCAGAGAGTCACAAGGTTTCCATGGGTTAGGCATTCAGTTTTGGTAAGAGCACAGTAGCAAGCTAATAGCTACTTTTCAAAAAGAATGTTTCTGGTAGTTACATCAGGGAAGTAATGAATCCAAAACCCCAAGGGAGCATCCCTGGGTGGAGACAGCCTCCTTTTGCTAGAGGCACCAATCAAAAAATCATCAGTCACAGAGGACAGGGAAATATTGACCTCCATCTCTAACTGTTTCTCCATAATGTGGCTGAGGTCAGAAGGGTAGGAGGACATCATTTCCTCATTCTCATTCATCAGCATTGTAAACCCAGTCCAGAGTGGTAAGAGCCTGGATTCTAGTCAATGCCACATCTGTGGTCTCCCACAAGAGTTTTTCTGTCTCAGAAAAATCTCTCCATGAAGGCCAATGCTTGCTTATAGAAGCCAGGACCCACTGCAGAAGAAGTTGAGACCTTTTACTGTCATCTCCAAGTGGATCTAAAGTTAGCACTGTAGATTGCAGGAGGATTTGAACTATGAGAAAGCCCAGCTGTTGTCATTCTTTCTTGATAAGCATTACACACTCCATTCCCTCAACTCCCAGGCAAATCAGCCAAAGCTCTATTGATTTGTCTGGTTTTTGCCTACAACAATAGCAATTTTCCTTCCTTTCATGCTCAGTGTGGATTTGGGTCTTTGTAACTTGTCTGAATGGAAGTGGAACCTTCTGCCCACCCGAGATGAATCTTAGTACCTACTAGCTGTTACAATGGGGCAGATTTGAGGTTGACCCCTGGGTCGATGAGGAAGTTCCCCCACCTGGAGGAGAGTTAGCACTCAGCAGGGCACTGGTCAGGCAACTGTCTCTGAATCTCCTTCCTGACAACTCAGCCTGCAACCACCTTCCCAATTCCTTCTCTTTAACAGGCAATAAAGTAAAAAACAAACAGACAAACAAAAGCATTTATTTTCCAGTTGGCCATAACATTTGGCCAACTCCCTACTGATTCCCTTGAACTTTCCTCAAACCCTGTTAATTGGCCTGGGAGGCACTCATGCTTTCTCTTTCAGAAAGCCATGTCTTTGTCAGCATCTCACCATCATTGTCCAAACTGCCAAGAACTGTGAAGGGTCTGACATTTACCCTACTTGCAAACCAAAACGTTAGCCTGCCATAGTGTCATGTATGCTAATAGAAAGCCTGCAATTCCTAGGCCAGAGATGCGGTTTATTACAGCACTAACAACAACCTGAGAATCAGCATTTTTATATCCGTTCCTAATTCCCACGGAATGCAAATAGGATCAGGTAACATCCGCCCATGCAGTAGGTTGCGTTACAGAAGGACCCCAAGCTCAGGGAACCAGGATCTTTATATAATGGCCCATAAGTATGCCTGCCCTTTGTTCCAGAGAGAGACACTACCTCTCACTTCCAAGGCTCTTGGCTATACAAACATCCTTTTAAAGGAACAAAGGGCAAGTCAGTGCTTTGGCTCACAGGTGTGCAGAAATATGAGAAACCCTCAGAGAATTGCCTCCATTAGCAAAAAGCAATAGCTAGCAACAACAGTATGGGAGTGGCACTCAAACACCCGTGACTAGGAATTGAGTCCACAGCTCATGTCATTCTGTGGATTATATACCTGGAGGTATTGGGAGCTTGTGATTACACAGATAAATATTCAACCTTCTGCAAGAAGTTAAAATAAAAATCCTCACAAAAAGTGGAAGAATCTGAGAATTTCAGGTATCTACGTGACAGTAGAAGTCAAGGCATTTTTTTTATACTAGATTAAATTCAAGAGCTACTGAAAATTGTTGAAGCAGTATGATGGGTATCTGGGGGTTCTTTTTACTGTTCACTCTATTTCTATGTGTTTAAAATTTTTTGTAATAATTTAAACTTTTTTTTTAATTAAACAATGTGAAAATAACAAAATTCTCTGTTGAAGAGAAAGTGCTTAGGATAAAAACTTCTAATGGTTGAAGTTGGTATAGAATGTTTCTCCCCCAGAAAACCTGTGGTAGGAAGAAGAAAAATATTCTAGTATTTCATCTATAGCTATTACTGAAATTGACATTTAGTTTTAGAAATACTTGATATATTTTAAATATGGGGACAAAGACCTGGGGTGAAAGAAAGTTGAACAACTGAATTTTACCGGATGATTAACTGCTGAGGATCTAACATATAACCCAAACATCACTAAGATTCCAGTGTTCACTGAGCAGAACAAAAAGGAGGGACTTGCAAATGTTTACAGCAGAGGCTGCTTCTATATAGCAAATGGAAGCAAAACAAACGGTAAGGGGAGTCATTCATTCTTGCGTTGTGTATCAACCAAGTGTCAGCACTGGGCCAGGTGAGTGTATCTAAAAAGAGAACAGGTTTAAAGATTTTTTTTTTAAGAGAGGGGGAATAAACTCATGATCTTCAGTATTTTTCTTAAAATTGTATTAACCTTATATTGTGATAGTTCTTGTATTATTTAGGATTTGAACATATTTGGGGGAAGGAAATAGAGAATGAAATCTGAAAGGGGACAGGTACAGGTGATACAGATCTGAACTGACGAAGATAAAATGCAAAGATACCTCATCAAGCTTGGAAAATGGATAGAAAAGTATGCAGTGACTCTCTGCACGGGCCACAAGATGACAGTGAGTGAGTCTTGGGCAAATTAACCTAAACTATGATTATAAGATGATCATCTCTGACTTATTTGACTCATTAGAAACCCTGGCAATAGAATCCGTTATTGTCTTGTTCCTCTGGCCCCTGTTCTATAGCTGCCTCAACCCCACATCCCGAGAAGGGTCAGTAGGCTCTAAATTAAGAATTAATAGGAAGATTAAAATCCCTTAGGAAGATAATTGCTGAGAAAGGATATTATCAAAGTATGTAAAACCTTGGTGAAGCCCAGGAGTGCTGTATAACACTGTACCAGTTGCACCCAGCAGGGGCACCAGGCAAGGGCATGGTGAGGGGGAGGGAGTCGGGAGGGGACCAAGCTGGGAGTGAAACCTAGCCATGCTCTGCTCACGGAACCGTGCACCTGGCGCAAGACTGCATCTGCCTGAAAGAGGGAGCACCCTTTCCTCAACTGAGTGCCCAGAGCGGGTGCTTTTTTCTTATGTGCATAAAGCTCTGTCTGTGCTAGCTACGGCTTAGTGTGAGAACATCCTCAAATCCTGGAATGTTTCAGGGCATCCACTGAAATTCTATGAAAGTAGTTTAAAGATAAATAAAAGATGGCATTACTTTATACAGTGGGTAGTAAACATATGGAACTCATTATCCTCAAGATGTTGCGTAGTCCACAAATATAAATAGGATAAAGAAAGATTTAGATAAATTCATGCTTGTTAGAGTCATATGAGCTGCTAGAGCGTTGTTAGAAACACACAGGGAACGTCTCCAAATGCTTTCAGGGAAAACACCATGTTTATCTTCAAAATGTCCTGTAGTGCCAGTGCCATGAATTGAACAGGCAGATCTCTGGCTCTCCAGGTTTCTCAGCATCCGTAATACTCAAGTTTTCCAAATAACTGAGGGCTGAGCTTCTGTATCATAAGGATTTTCTTTACATTAACAAATTGTGTACACATTTTTTCTCAGTGGTGGTATGAAGTTTTATGTGATCTTAAACTGAGTTTGCCAAACTTAACCTTTTCTTGAGAACTTGTAAATGTCATGACAAATGTGCATTTTTGTACTGGGCTGTAAGAGTGATATTTTTGTACTGGGCTGTAAGTGTACCCAGGGCATCAACTCAGATGTGTGGCACTATTTGACTCTCACCTATTCCCACAGAGTTACTGTGGTTGGTTCTTTTCATTTCTTTCCGTATTTGTGCTTACTTTCCATACAAATTTTCATCTTCTCTCCTGTTCTTCAAGCTTCTGTTTTCACTCTTGTCAGTGGGCTTGCAGGGAAAACCCTTTCACTCCTAATATGCTGCTCCCACCTCTTTGACTTTGGAGGAAAAGCATCCTACTCTCCTCTGTGTCATGTCACCTCAGCTGTGAAACAGACCTTACCTTAATTCACTACAGCCCTCAGAGACCAGGCTGCACTTTTAACAACCTTAACTGAAGCTTGGGGAGTAACAGAGGAGAAGTACATTTTAGTACTGCTGCTGGATTTGGTTACCAGATGAGCTTACTCTGAACCCAGCAAGGTTCAAACCCATTCTGAGTCTTCCACAAAGATACGCCTGTTTAGTTCCCATCCCTGTCCAGCTCCATCCAACACCAGAAGCGGGTCAAAGGTATCCACAACTCCAAGCACAAGCCCACTGCCAAGCTCCAGACATGGGAAGGAGATGTTTCCTCCCTCCAGTTCAAGGCCTGTTTCTCCAATCATCATTCATTGGGGCCAGCATCTTATTACTTTCCTAAGATGACAGACCAACAGAATCATGAACTTGTCCCATGGTTCCCAGTAGGATAATGCATCAAAACACAACAGTGCAACATCAGTACTTTCTAGATTATTTGACCTTATGTAGCCCACAGACATGAGCCCTACCAAGTGCAATTCTGTCCTTGGTGTAGTCTGTCCACTAGTGTGAGATGCATGTCTTGTCTACTCATCCTTCATGCAATCTCCAAATCTCCAAATGAATAAGGGGTACTTTTCAGGCACGATTTAGTCTAAATTCACTCTTTGAAGATAATAAATATTTATCAAAGGGAAAATACAATGTGCAGAGATGCAATTCTGCATATTACAAAACAGGCATTTGTTGTTAGGTTATAAAACAAAGATGTTTAACAACTCAGAGTCACCCTGATTGAAAGTCAACAGCTCAGAACCAGGCCTTTGCTTAGGTTTGACACCTAAATGACTCATTCTGATGATTTTCCCAAAATAAGAGAACAGTCTACCCTGAAGGTGAATTCTAGCTGCCATCTCTAGGGAGGCAAAAACTGTCTATAGCGTTTAAATCACAGAGCTTTCTCCCTCCTTCTGTCCATCAAGTTTTCAAAGATCTTTAAGCCTGAGTTTCAGTGCAGTTTCCTCCATAGGTAAGCATGGTATTTAATAGATCCTAAAACACCCTTATTTTATTTTATTCATTTAAATTTTTACATTTCAGCATCTCTGAAATCAGGACACATAATCTGTGACAATCACATTTTGCCAAGCAGCACTCGTGACATAGTTGCCTACATCGTGAGAAATTAGTCCATTAAAAAATGAACTTGCTGAAAATATAGTGACTTGGTTGTTCCCATCAGGGCCTGACTGGACAACTGCACAGCTTCAGACAGCAAATCGTTTGAGGTTATCTGAGTTAGGAGTATAAACCTGTTGTCTGAACACCTTCCAGCAACTTCCAGGAGGATTCATAAAGCTCCAGATTTAAAACTTGCATAATGGGTGTTACTGGCTTGGGGAAAAGTCGTTGAGATAATAATGAACACTCTCTTAAGAAATGCTGTCTCAGCCACGCTCTTGGTGGCACAGTGTCTATAGAAAACCACAGATACCAGTGACTCTGAATTCAACAGTGATTCAGAAGCACAAGCCTCTAAATGTGCAGAAGTTTTAGAGAGTACTTTTTTTTTTACTGAAATATAGTTTATTTACAATGTTGTGTTAATTTCTGCTATACAGCAAAGTGATTTAGTTATGCATGTATATACATTCTTTTTCATATTCACTTCCATTATGGTTTATCACAGGATATTAAATATAGTTCCTCATGCTATATGGTAGGACCTTACTGTTTATCCATTCCGCATATAAGAGTTTGCATCTGCTAATCCCAAACTCCCAGTCCACCCCTCCCTCGCCCTCCCCCTTGGCAACCACAAGTCTGTTCTCTATGTCTGTGAGTCTGTTTCGTAGATATATTCGTTTGTGTCATATTTTAGATTCCACATATAAGTGATATCATATGGTAATTGTCTTTCTCTTTCTGACTTACTTCACTTAGCATGATAATCTTTAGGTCCATCCATGTTGCTGCCTTATCGCAGTATGGCATTATTGCATTCTTTTTTACGGCTGAGTAGTATTCCATTGTATATATGTACCACACCTTCTTTACCATTCATCTGTCAATGGACATTTAGGTTGTTTCCATAGCTTGGCTATTGTTAATAGTGCTGCTATGAACATTGGGGTGCCTGTATCTTTTTGAATTAGAATTTTATCCAGATATATGCCCAGGAGTGGGATTGCTGGATCATATGGCAACTCTATTTTTAGTTTCTTGAGGAACCTCCGTACTGTTTTCCACAGTGGCTGCACCAGCTTACATTGCTACCAACAGTGTACGAGGGTTCCCTTTTCTCCACACCCTCTCCAGGATTTGTTATTTGTAGACTTTTTAACGAGGGTCATTCTGACTGGTGTGAAGTGGTACCTCACTGTAATTTTGATTTGCATTTCTTTTAGAGATTACCTTAACCAATTTATTCTGATTAATTTACCTCTTCGTTATGCAAAAGAGTGATAAATGATTTTTTTAATCTGTTGTCCAAATAACTCATTCTGTGTTATAAGAAAGCCTCAAGTCATAGTTGGACAGTGCTTTTTTTTTCCTTAGAGACATGTAAACGAATGGTTTATGTGACTGAACAGTGTACTCACCCAATCTGTCCCCCAGACTTCCTTGTGCTCTTTTAAGTAGGCTGTGCATGTGACTAATTCTGGCCAGAGGATATGGATGGAAAGTGACTTGTGTTATTTCTCAATCTAAGCATGGAAAAACTAGGTCCTGACTTCCAGTCACTTTTCTCTCACCATAGTAAACCCTGAAACTTCTTATAGAGATGATGGAGCCTTCATCAGCATGTGTCTCCTGAGTGACTAAGTAGAACAGAAGCCTCAAGTGACCTTCACTGTAGCATGAAACGAACTTTTGTTGCGTAAGGCCCTGATGTGTGGGGTTTGTTTTCACTACACCCTGAGTCTAGCATATCCTTACTGTAATATTATAACGCACAACAACAACCAATGATATCTTACATTTGGTGAAATACAGTACAGGCCTACTCAGTGATGTGCTAGTAAGTGCCCAACCACCAGCTCTCATGGGGGTGGGAGGAGTCCCTGACTTGTAATATTTGCTTATTTTTGCGGTGTAAATACTCCATCATAGCCGATTTTGAGTTATCAATGTGCCATCCACCAGCTTGCTAAATTCCAGAAAATTTAACAATTGGCTCTTGTGAATCAGTATAAGTGAGCTCCAGCATACCACCAGACATATGCTATAAACCTCCCCAGTTTACTTCTCATACAGCATCTCTTGGTTTTTGACACCCAAATTCACAGAACATATATCGCTCTCAATATACCATTTTGGGGCTGACATTTTTATGGGGAAAATATACATTTACATACTCAAAACTCAGTAGAACATTTTTAAAAAGCAATACGTGGGGAAAATAACTGATAGAAAGTTAGAATCATGCACGGACTTTAAAAAGTGCACGTTGTCAATGAAGGTGAGTCTCTGTGTCACTGGTACCAAGACATCGAAGCATTCAGAGCAGCTGTTAACTTCTGTGTCCATTCTTTCATAATCAGTAAGCTTGCTTAGTCATTTTACATCATAATAAGTCATTTGTTACTTACATATACACATCTTAACTATGGTTTCATTACCTTTTTAGAAATTTGTCGGTGGTCTGGGGTGATGTGTGACACATTATAATTTTTCCCATTTGAAATAATGGGAAACAGGCATCCAGACAGTTTGTTTCAAGTAGAACAGCTGATTTTCAGTAATGGATTACTGACATGAGGTAGGAGATGTGGATTCTATAAATTCTAAGACCTTTAGTTCTTACGAGTGTGAGCATATGAATTTAATGACATCTATTTTGCCTGCTCAGGGAACTTTTTGCATAATTCTTGGTTTGTAGTTGTGTTCCAGACAGACAATACTTCTGGGGAGCTAAGCTGTGGATGGCTGAAGCAAAGAATTCCTACATTTCTAATATAGTTAAAAATATATGGAACAACATTCGTTATTATCTATTCTGAGGTGAGAAACAAAGTGGAATCGAATTATTTCTGATTCATTGATGCAAAATAAATCAGTAACCATTCAGAGAATGGTTAACAACCTTAGCTAATTCATGCGCTCAAATGTCTTTCCTCTGGACCAGAACTTTCATCCTTTGACCGTCTCAATCCTGATGAGTCAGAATGAGACTGGGACCCTTCTTAAGACTTTTCCCAGCACTATCACTTTTCCCCACTCCTTTTATCCTGGGCAAGGTCAGTCTGTGGAGGAATGAAAAGGCCATTTAAGCAAGTCCACCTTTTAAAATATACTTTTCTGCTTGTCACAGGGTCTGACATTTTCCTGATAGAGCTTTATCCTTTTGTGTCTTGAAAATGTGGAGTCTTAAAATAAAGAGTCCCCTGGGAAAGGTCACACCTCAAATTCTTTACTGTCTGTTTCCTTGGAGGAGATTAAGACAATTAGCTGAGGTCAAAGTCCTGAGAAAAAGAGATCAAAGTAGCCTCTTAGGGAAAAGTATGTTCTAAGAAGGGAAAAGACAAGCAGGTAAGAAAGGACTAAAACAAACTTCATTTCCTTGACAGTGTAGTTTGGAATTCCCAAGAAGTCCCAGACATTTACCCTAATAGACC
The DNA here is from genome assembly GCF_964270905.1 of Leucopleurus acutus. Lineage (NCBI taxonomy): Eukaryota > Metazoa > Chordata > Mammalia > Artiodactyla > Delphinidae > Leucopleurus > Leucopleurus acutus. Next base: position 75,221,666 of record NC_139149.1, on the reverse strand, counting down.
GTATTATCACCACCCTAAGGAGACACCAATCCAGCTCCACACAGATTTCACACTCCCTCACATAATAAATTCTGGCCAGTGAAAAGAGCCAAATTATGGTTTTCAGATGGCATCACAAGGCTCCTTTCCTTTTATACTATTAATTTTGTGATTCCATGGATGGGATAGTATTGAATCTTATCCTCCTAATGCAGTGTGTGTCCTTGCCTAGGAAAATAGGTGAGTACCTGAAACTCCCTCAATGCTTTCATCTACAGCCTTGCTTCTTCTTTTTTTTTTAGCATCTTTATTGGAGTATAATTACTTTACAAAAGTGTGTTAGTTTCTGCTTTATAACAAAGTGAATCAGCTATACATAGACATATATCCCCATATCTCCTCCCTCTTGTGTCTCCCTCCCACCCTCCCTATCCCTCCCCTCTAGGTGGTCACAGAGCACCGAGCTGACCTCCCTGTGCTATGCGGCTGCTTCCCACTAGCTATCGGTTTTACATTTGGTAGTGTGTATATGTCCATGCCATTCTCTCACTTCGTCCCAGCTTAACCTTCCCCCTGCCTGTGTCCTCAAGTCCATTCTCTATGTCTGCGTCTTTATTCCTGTCCTGCCCCTACGTTCTTCAGAACCTTTTTTTTTTTTTTTTTAGATTCCATATATATGTGTTAGCATACAGCATTTGTTTTTCTCTTTCTGACTTACTTCACTCTGTATGACAGTCTCTAGGTCCATCCACCTCACTACAAATAATATCGTTTCTTTTTATGGCTGAGTAATATTCCATTGTATATTTGTGCCACATCTTCTATATCCATTCATCTGTCGATGGACACTTAGGTTGCTTCCATGTCCTGGCTATTATGAAGAGAGCTGCAGTGAACACTGTGGTACATGACTCTTTCTGAATTATGGTCTTCTCAGGGTATATGCCCAGTAGTGGGATTGCTGGGTCGTATGGTAGTTCTATTTTTAGTTTTTTAAGGAACCTCCATACTGTTCTCCGTAGTGGCTGTATCAATTTACATTCCCACCAACACTGCAAGAGGGTTCCCTTTTCTCCACACCCTCTCCAGCATGTATTGTTTGTAGATTTTCTGATGATCAGCCTTGCTTCTTTGAGTGGCCTGTGGACAAGCATGATTAGCATCTCTTAGAAATATAGAATCTTAGGCCCACCCCGTACCTACTAAATCAGAATCTGTGTTTTGATAGATCCCCAAGTGATTAAAATGCACGTTAACATTTGAGAAGACTGATCAACAGTACTTGGAAAGCTAAGGAAGCTCTAAGGACTTCTGAACCATCTCTCAAACGAGTACCGCATATGTATCCGAACTTGGTGCTTAGCAAACATCTGAAAGTTTTTATCACTGAGAACGCTTCTGGTCTTCTTTCAGTACTACACAAAGTTGGACTGGCTGGCTTATAGGAATAGAGGCTATTCAGAAATGACTGATAAGCGTTCCAGCCTGTTTTTATTAAATAATTCTCCCTAGTACATAGCAGGGCCTTCTTCTCTATATTCAGTTTGCTTTAGCGTTACTGTGGAGGACTTGGGCCTCAAGTTCTCTCTGCATTTATATGTTTTACATACAGCCTGTCCAATAATAGTGCTAATCATACAGAGACAGTCTTTTGTTAGCTGATCATTTAATACCTTGATCATTTCATATCTAAGGCACTTTAATATTTGAAATAATTCTGTATTGCTTAAAGCACTGTATAGTCCTAGAATCATAACGTCTTAGGGTTTTTGCATAACTCTTCAGGGTATCTTTAGTACACCTCTCATTTGTTGCTGGACAGCAAACAACTGGTCATCTTCCCTCTGTTTGGACATTTCTAATGACACGACACATACCACTGAAACCACACAGCTCAGATTGGGACTTGAGCCCACCGTCCTTTAATTTAAATCACACACCTGGTCTCAGGACTTAATGAAGCAGGTTCTTTATGTCTCAATGCAGAAAGAATTCAGTGAGAGACGAAGTGATAGGTAAGAAGTGGATTTATTTAGAGAGATACACATTCCTTAGACACAATGCAGTCTGTGGCAGAAGGTGAGAGCGACCCGAAATACAGGGTGGTTAGTTTTTATGAGCTAGTTAATTTCATAGGCTAATGAGTGGAAGGATTATTCCAACTATTTTGGAGAAGGGGCAGGGATTTCCAGGAACTGGGCCACCGCCCACCTCTTGGCCTTTTATGGTCAGCCTCAGAACTGTCATGGAGCCTATGGGTGGGTTATTTAGCATATGTTAGTGTATTACAATGAGCATATGATGAGGCTCAAGATCTACGAGAAATCGAATCTTCCGCCATCTTGGGCCTAGTAGGTTCTAACCAATTTACGTCATATCCTCAACAACTATGTCATTCTTCTAAAGGTTGTGCCCTGCCCCCTTCCCTCCTGTTTCGCTTCCTCCTAGTGTTGAACAATTCTAATTAGTAGAAGTTCTTTCTCATACTGGATTAAAACTTATTGTCCATTTGTCTTTATAATCATTTATTCATTGCAGTTATTAATTCTACATCATATTTTCCTTAGCTGGTTGATATATTCTTTCTTGTTACTAGGAAAATTGGGAAGCAAGACACAGAAATATTATAGCACAGTTCCATCAAAAAGCACATGAAGAAACCAAGACACTAGCCTTTCTTTCTAATTTATAGTTCTGTTCACTAGACTGTGCCAGGAAATGCTGCTCTGTGACCAACACTGTGATAATACGCAAGCAAAAACATCAGTCCCTGGGAAAGATCATGGATCAGGGTGTGGTAAAAATCCAGAAACTCTGTCCCTCCCTTTTGGGATCAAAAAATCTGGCAGACATCCTGGGGTAGGATCTGTGGCCAGAATCCACCATGGGGAGCTGATTTGTTCCCACAGGGAGATCTGAGTCTCTGGCAACTGGCAGTCTCCCTTTGTGAAATGGGTGTTCCTGGCACTCCATAAAAGTCCTCCCTCCCTCCACACTCTTTCTTCTCTCCACCCCTGCACTCCACACCCTACTGCACACACCCTCCCACTCCTACATCAATGAAACCCCTCCCTAACATACATTCTGCACACACACACATGCCCCCAGAGCTTCCTCTGCAAACACACCCACACCTCTCTCAGACACACACCAGGCAGCACAAGGCTTTCTGTCGCACACTCTCATCCTTGCCTCCACTCAGCCTCCTCAGAGCACCTTATACCATATCTACCAGCCCTACTTCCTGTTCTCATCATCTCTTCTATTTGACTTTATTTTGTGATTTTCCTTCACCTCATCCCAGCTCACCCCGCTTTGCTCCCGGGGCCTGGGAACGCTGGCACTGTAATTTTGTTCTGCACATGTGTAATCTGGAGCTGTGACAGGCAGGAAAGTAGTCAGCCTGCCTGTGCCTGCCTGTCCTTCTCCCACAGCTAGTCTAAGACGGAGGATGGGAAGGAGCTGGCAGTCACTCCTATTTCTGGAAACTACAAAAACTCTTGTTTTCCCTCTTCAAATTCCTGGAAGAACCAATACTGTCTCTACTATAGTCATTCCTCCTTCCCTCTAACTCTGTTGCAGGCTTTCCCATCCTTTCTTCAGATGCCCTTCCAATATGAAGCTGGGGGTGGCATCCCTCACATCCTGTCCATTACAACCAGTCACTCAGGGCTAGGAGACCCCACAGAGGATATAAAGGACAATGAAAGAGGGCAATTAGTTTGATCATGTTTAACCAGAACCTTAGATAATTTAAATATATGCTAGTCTTCTGGAATCTACCTACAGATATAGCACTGAAAAACATGCTGAATCAGTGAAATACAGAACATATCAGTTTATAGAACTTCTGTGCTCATAGTACCTGATAACTTTGCTAGGATTTAAAAGTGATCTTCGGGCTTCCCTGGTGGCGCAGTGGTTGAGAGTCCGCCTGCCGATGCAGGGGACACGGGTTCGTGCCCCGGTCTGGGAGGATCCCACATGCCACGGAGCGGCTGGGCCCGTGAGCCATGGCCTCTGAGCCTGCGCATCCGGAGCCTGTGCTCCGCAACGGGAGAGGCCACAACAGTGAGAGGCCTGCGTACCGCAAAAAAAAAAAAAAAAAAAAAGTGGTCTTCTTGGGCAAATGATTTGCCACAGTTGCCTAGGTTTCTTATTTTTCCTTGGTGACGTAGATGGTTGTTTAGCTAAATAAATGTTCAGAACAAAGGGGGTCCTTTATTCCTTTCATACTACTAATTCTTGAATTTTTAATAACAGCTGTTTACATCAACTAAATATTAAGCATAACTAACACATTGCATTGGACATTAAAAGCAAGTAAAATAGATATTGTTTTTGTTCACTGAAAATTTACCATCTAAAAAAAGATCATATCAATAGGACAAAAAATATGTGAATAAATAGCCACAAACAGCTTTGGTCACTTTCTTTTCACATTAAAAGGAAAATAAATTAATGAGTCCCTGCTTTCCAAAGAATAAAGTCCTAACATAAATTTGGTATTCAGGAACCTACTGATTGGAGTCCTACACTCCTCTTCAACTCTGTCTTTCTTCCATTTTCCCCACCATTGTAGTAGTCTACGCACGCGACTCATTGATTCGCAAATATCTTCTGTGCTTTCCCACATGATCCAGGGGTCCTGTTATTTCTACATTGTATCCCTCATAATTCCTAGCCATTGAGTTATGCATAATTTTATAGTTGTTGAATAAACATTTGCTGAAAGTAAGCTTCATGAGAACAGGGCAGTTGCAAATAGAGCAGAAGTAGAATTTGGAAAGCTCATTGAATAAAAGAAAGGAATGTCATGTCCTCTTAGCCTTCATAGTGCTTGCTGTTCCCTTACATTAAGCCATTGCCCTTTACGCATTCTTATTCATCAACACTGTTTTTCTGTTGCCATAACTGCCCAACAATGTTAATACATTTCATAGCTTTAGGATGTGCTTATTCAGTCTCACATATCCAGCCTTCGCTTATCTTTGGACTGGTTTTACCAGAAACTAACAAGTTGCTATCACCACATGTATCCAAAACACACAGAAAACAAGTCAGCACAGCACAAGTAGAGACTAGAACCAGACCCCCATAAACTAGTTAATTCATCCTCAATTCAGTACATTGTTGAAGTACTGTCTTCAGGGGTATATAAGCATTCACATGTTTCATTAATTTCTTCCCTCCTAGGGAACAGTTAATCTCTTGCATCCTCTTAATGCTTTGGTGCATTTTGTTGCTTCCTATTTTATTTAATATCAATACCTATGATAAAGTTTAATTTATAAACTAGGCACAGTAAGAGATCAACGACAATTTAATAATAAAATAGAACAATTACAACAAAATATTGTCGAGACTTCCCTGGTGGCACAGTAAAGAATCTGCTTGCCAATTCAGGGGGCACGGGTTCGAGCCCTGGTCTGGGAAGATCCCACATGCCGTGGAGCAACTAAGCCCGTGTGCCACAACTGAGGCTGCGCTCCAGAGCCCGCAAGCCATGACTACTGAGCCCCTGTGCCACAACTACTGAAGCCCACGTGCCTAGAGCCCGTGCTCCCCAACAAGAGAAGCCACCGCAATGAGAAGCCCGCGCACCGCAACGAAGACCCAACGCGGCCAAAAATAAATAAATTTAAAAACCCAACAATATATTGTAGTAAAAGTTGTGTGAATGTGGTCTTTCTCTCTCAAAATACCTTACTGTACAAATTTTTCCATCTTAACTAAGCACTTACCATGTATGGTGACCGTCACTTTTGCAGTTTGAGGTGCAACAGCAAAACTAGCATGAATTTCTTTTTCCTTCTTCACAATTTCGCGGGTAGAAGATTCATTCTTACCATAGATCTTAGCACCCTTGGCATATGATTTTTTTCTTTCCTTTTTAAGTAGAGAACTCTCACCTTTTCACTTAAAAGGAGCACTTTACGGCTTCTCTTTGGCATTTTCGAATTGCTGGTATCACTACTTTCGCGCTTTGGGGCCATTAAGTAAATAAAGGCTTACTTGAACACAAGCACTGCAGTACCGCAGCTGTTGACCTGATAACCCAGATGGCTACTAAGTGACTAACGGGAGGGATGCGCTGAACAAAGGGATGATTCACATCCCGGGCAGGATGGAGCTGGACGATGAGAGATTGTGTCACACTACTCAGAATGGCACACAATTGAAAACTTATGAATTGTTTATTTCTGGAATTTGCCATTTAATATTTTTGGACATGGTTGACTGCCGGTAACCACAGAAAGCATAACCGTGGGTAAGGGGGACTACTGTTCCCTTTTGAACTGTTGATTTCAATTTCTGCCTTCTCCTAACCAACACTTTAAAAATAGCAGAGTCATAGGAGAGCAATTTTAATTTAATCTCACCTATTTGACCACTTTATATAATGAGTCAGAGGTACTAACAAGCTGTGAAATGTCTCATAAGAGAACAATGGAAGAGAAGAAAAAGTTTGAAACCTCTACAAACTAGATAATCAGGTCATGAACAGATGAGAGCTTTAAAAAAAAAATCATATATTTTTAAACCTCTAGTAATATTGATACATTGCAAGGAAATTCTAAGTTTTTAGTAAAGTAAAAAAGAAATTAGTTTCTTACACCAGATACTTTAGAATTTAAGCTTTGAATTAAAAATAATTGAACAAAGCTTTGCAGAGTTGGGCATGGGGCTAGAGTGGTGGGATGGGGGGAGAACCATTTGTTGGGGATGGAGGGAAACTGAAATTCTGGGAGCCACTGTAAAAAAGAGACAAGAGTCCAGAAATTAAATTAGTAATTGTCTAGGCCTGGGGGGTGAGGTGAGGGGTGGATGGAGAGATTCAAGTGATGGCTAAGGGGTGTGGGATTTCTCTTTGAGGTAATGAAAATACTCTAAAATTGACTCAAATTGATTGGGGTGATGAATACACAACTCTGTGACAATACTAAAAGCCACTGAATTGTAACTTTAAGTGGTTGAATTGAATGGTATGTGAATTATATCCTAATAAAGTTGTTAAAAGACAGAGAGAGAGAGAGAATCAGTAAGTGTTTGGTTTGAGAATTTACTTAATCTGACTCATTCTAATCTGACTCATTCCACTCCAATTTTGAAACCATTTTTTACTTTTTATAAGCATATATATCTTAACTGCTCTCAGGTATATTCAAGCCGAGAAAAACGTAAAAGGTACCTGAGTTCATGTGGTTTCTTCTGCGGAACAAGCAGGGGCTTGAATAGCAAGCTGCTGTACCTTTGAGTCAATTTCTGTTTATCTTCCAGCAAGTTTGAGAAAATAGAGGTTTTACTGCAGGAATAAATATGAAGTTTAGAAAACAAATGTTAAAAAATTCACATAATGATGTAAATAATGCCATAAACTTCCAAAAACAAAGAAAAAAGATAAAGATGGAAAGAAACACACCAGGTTTGAATCCCAGCTCTGCTGGATGATGTTAGGCAAAATACTAATCATTCCAAGCTTTGCTTTTCTCCTTTATAAATGGAGGGTTTTATAATATGCAAGGTTGTGCTGAAGATTAGAGACAATATATAAAAATACCTGGCAAGGAGAGGGCATTGAATGAATGGTAGTAATTATTATCATAAAGGATATATATTGAGCCTCTACCATTTGTCCAACATCTCATTCATATTATGTTATTAATCCTGAGAAAACTTTCAGCAATCAGGATAGGCTAGGTTATGCTGCAATAAAAGACAATGTCAAAGTCTCAGTGGCTTAAAAAAAACCCTGAAGATTTACTTCTTACTAAATTCACACATCCATCACAGGTTGGCTTAATGCTTCGCTCTGTGCCGTCCTTACTCTAAGACATTTAAAGAGCTGGTATGATCTGAAGTATTTCCGATCCCACGGCATAGGGAAGAAAGAATGTGGCACATAACACACAGATCCTTAAAATGTATGCCTGGAGATGACACATGTTACTTTTGCTTCCATTTCACTGGCTAAAGCAAGTCACTTGGCCATATCTCTCGTCAGTGGAGCGTGAAATTGCATTTTCACCTGTGCATGATGATAAAACAGATAAAGCAGATGATAAAACAATATTTGTCAACAACCTTAAAGATCACCACACAACCTTATGAGGGGATTTTTATCCTCAATTTTAAAATAAGGAATCTGAGGCACAGGGAGAGTAAGAACTTGCCTACAGCTATATAACTAGGAAGTGGCAGCATAAGACTCAAACCCAAGTCTGTGTTTCCTGATCATTCCAGCCAGACCCTGAAAATGGAAACTATTCTACCTATGAGGATATGTGAATATGTCTTCCTCCCCACATTCATAGAAAAATATGCAGATTTCCTTTGGGAACAAACTGGTACTGCCTTCTCAGAAACCAATTTGGAACAAAAACATTAAGAATCGTAAACTGTTCACACACCCTTTGACCTAGTAATCCTAGTTCTGGGAATTTATCCTAAGGGAATCATCCCAAGATTAAAAAAATAATGCTTATGGAAAGATCTATTGTGACATTGTAAAGAACTGAAAAGAATCTTCATTTTCAATAATAGGAAGGGTCAAAGAATTTACTGATTATACACACAATTATTATAAAGCCATTGGTCTATAATTATGAAGACCATGTAGTAACACGAAGAAAAAAGCTTTTGATATAATGTTAAGTAAAAAGCAAAATAAAAGTGCTTTTACTATATTGCAACTATGTGATCAACATTTGTGTGGCAAAGACTGCTAACACTCTGCACATTTGTTCTCTCTTTTCTCCTTTTGATAATAGAAACCCCACCTCCAGTTTTAGTTGGTCCCAGCTACGGAACACACTTCCCAGCCTCCCTTGAAGCTAGGTATTGCCATGTGACTAGGTTCTTACCAATAGAATATGAGCAGGAGAAATGTGTACAACTTCCAAATTTTGCCCAGAAATGTGATGAGACACATGTTCTCCATCCCTTATTTACCCTCTCTCTAGAAAGGAAATGGTGACAACTGAAGCAGTCGCCTTAGGTCCAAAGATGAACGCCACATGTTAATGGAAATGTGAATTTTTTATTTTTTCTAAAACTTCCTTAATGTAAATTTTGTTATTTTTAAAAGGTGTGTAAGTCTTTTAGCTATAGTTGTAATGCCATTAATAATCGAAATTTCACTTAAATATTGCTTTTCTAAAAGGAAAATAGATTCTCTCATACTTGCAGAGATGTTTGAGGAAAACCTGGAAAAGAAACAACAGAAAATAATAGAGAAACACATGAAAATGACATTTTTCCCCCAATCTGGGCAGTTAATAATTTTGAACCACCAGAAATTATTAGGGAACATGACTGGTAATGACTGTGGATGGGCAAGGCATGCTGCAGTGCTGGGGGTAAAGATACCAAGAATCTGTATAGCCTGGGGCAACAGGAGACTGTCAGGCTGTGGCAGGGAGAGGAGAGGCGGTGATATCATCAGTACAGTCTATTAAAGGAGGAAGTGGGAGAAAGAGAGAGAAGAAGAGACAAACTAGTTATTGTTCAGTTTCACCAGTGTCTAACTCCTTTCCTTTCATAATGCTACTGTGGAACAGAACATTTATTAGCTCAAGTAAAGCCCTGTGGTTTGACTCCACGGATCAGCATTTTAAAGTTATCTACCAATACAAAACCAGGAAAATATTGCATACCTGGAAATTCTTAATAGAGAATCAGATTGTCACAGCTACCTATGATTTTAAAGGAAAAGATTTTAATTTAAGTAAAAGATATATTAATAGCTAATATTTATTAAGAACTTATTATATATGCCAGACACTATTTTAAGTACATTACATGTATTAGCTCATTTAATCTTCCAAAACCCTATTAAATAGGTACTATTATTTTTATCTCCACTTTACGAAAAAGCAAACTAAGGCACAGAGCACTGAAGCAGTTTTCTTAAGGTCACACAATAATAAATAATAATAAATGGAAGCCAGCAATCTGCTTCAGAATCTGAATTTTACCTCCTAGCTACACTCCCTTAATCATGAATTATTAAATCCAACACAAATATGTAATCAAAACTTCAGATAATGAATTTGCTAATTAGTCTTACTTAATGCTTATGTCAGCTTTTCCGGCAGTGTATATAAAATAACAAATCGATCGATTATTTCTGTTTGAAATGAATTACACGGCAGTTACTAAAACATGTAAAGATTGCTTTTTGCCTATCAAATATTCATTCTCCTCTGTCAAAGTAATGAAACTCCTGTCTCAAGCTGGACATATTGTTACCTACCTAAAAGACCACAACTTGCTACCAAGCTTGCAGCTATTGGTCATGTGACTAAATTCCTCACAAAGAGACCTAAATGGGAGGAGGATAGTGACTTCTGGAAAGTCTTCCCCTCTCCTCCTCCATCCTGCTCTTCGGGGTGTGGATGTACTGGCTTGCATTTCCTGAGCCTTAGCAATAAAGCAGCAGGGTTTTTGATGATTATGAAGCCACCATGCCAGGCCTGGGCTACTTTCTCCAGATTTCTTTTTCCAGGAGGGAGTAATCTAATTGTTAAACAACCATCTTGGGTCTCTGTTAAGTTACTTGAGGCTGAATTTAGTAATCCAAAGTAATCCATAAACCTAATGTTACATAATTTCCATTCAGATTTGGGAGACATCAAAAAATCATCTAAAGACATGCAAATTTAACTCTTCTTATAAATTTAATAAGGAAGCAACTTTTCTCAGACTTTATCTAAATAGCTGTCATTCCTTATAATGGCTTTTTATGGCACCTGGGTAAGGCATTGCTTCCCAACCTTTTTCATGACCGGGCACTCAAAGAAAACTCATAATAATCATACAGTACGGTATAAAACAGTTAGGCTGTTCTTGGCCAGAGGCTGCTGATTCGGGGGGTCCGCCTACCCTAAGAAATGAGGGGATCAATTTCTCAACCCCCCATTCCTGACCCATTCCCCACAGCCCAGCTTTAATGGGATTCCACAATGGATAGATTGGTTCTAATTACTATTAGATAAAATTTGAATCTGGAACTTATTCAGAAATCAGTAAGGCTTGAGAAAAGTCAAGTGAGTAAACTATGTATTGCACTTTATTGTTGAAAAAAATAGATTCATTGCAAAGCTAGCCAGATTACACAAAGGGCATTTCTTATTTCACATAGGATACTTTTTTTAATGCCTTCATTATATATGTGCACACTAAGTATTCCTTTTATATCCAAAGTGTAACGGGAGGGTCCTTGTGAGTCCAAGCAAAGAGGGGTTTCAAAGAATGAGTTTATACTACTGAAAACTAGTGTCTTGGTTTTTTATCTGTAAGAGGAAAGAAGGGAACCTATATTGATCATTTTCTTTTAATCTTTTCTTTCTTTTAATTTTATTTATTTATTTTTGGCTGCATTGGGTCTTCGTTGCTGCGCTCGGGCTTTCTCTAGTTGCGGCAAGCGGGGGCTACTCTTCATTGCAGTGCGCGGGCTTCTCGTTGCGGTGGCTTCTCTTGTTGTGGAGCATGGGCTCTAGAGCGCAGGCTTCAGTAGTTGTGGCGCACGGGCTTAGTTTCTCCGCAGCATGTGGGATCTTTCTGGACCAGGGCTCGAACCCATGTCCCCTGCAATGGCAGGTGGATTCTTAACCACTGCGCCACCAGGGAGGCCCTATATTGATCATTTTCAACCCACCAGGAGCTTCCAGATGTTTTTTCTCACCAACTGCTTACACTTTGTAAGGAATATGTTAAAGATTTTAAAGATTAAGAACCTGCAAGCAGCAGAGCTAAAATTCAAAGCCCTTCCTAAGTGTCTATGTGACTGAATTAATTCCTGCAAATTCATGGGTTTTATTTTTCATTTTAAAAATTTATTCAATGTAAGATCGTCACAAGTCTACAAAATCGAATGGTTTAATAGTGCTTACAGTGAAGCTCAGCTCCAGTCCCGTTCCACCCCCCACCCCCAGAAAAAACTTTCAAAATTTTCCCTTTAGCTTTTATTAAGTTATACTTAACATACAATATTATTTGATATTTTATACATTTTGAAATAATCACCACAATAAGTCCAGTTACCATCCATCACCAAAGTTGTTAAAATATTATTACTATATTCCCTGCGTGTTCATTACATCCCTGTGACTTCCTGTAGCTTTAAAGATGTTTGCCTCCATATCTGAAAAATGATATGCCTATATTATCATTTTTCTTTCTGAAATTGTTTATATTTTCATCTAAGTTATAAATGTACAGAGTTTAAAAAGCCAAATCTCAAAAAAAAAAGCCAAATCTCTCTTGAAACTCCAAAAGAAAAAGAGCAGCCCCTCTCCCTGCACAATCTGCAAGTTCTAGTTCTAATTCCATCCCCAAAGCAACCACACTCAACTTTCAGCCATTTCTTATGGTATTTATCTCCACATGGTTTTTATCTCCACTTGGTTTTATCTCCACTTGGTTTTTCAAAGTTCCAGATATTATCTAGGACTCTCTTCTATGGAAGATATGGATTTAGCTTCTTATACCCTCCTCTCATTCTCCCAATATAGTTATATCACAATGCTTTTTTCAGGTCACTGTTCGGTTTTATATAATTAAGATAATGTAAATATTATTTAAGGCTGAGGCATGCAATATACTATGATTATATTACCTCTCTCAGGACAAATTTGTTTTCCCTGGAATTAATCATCTCATTTTATTTGTATGCTTGCTTTTCTATGTACCTGTCAAAAAATTCTCTTCCAGAAATGCAGATCACTCAATACATTCAAATTCATGACGCATTCTGTAAATTTCTCAATTTTCTTGGAGACCTGCTTCCGGAAGCCCTGCGTCCTCTTGCATCAGTCTGAACTTGCTGCTCTCTAGGCTTCTTGCAGAGCTGCTGTGCTCAAATCACCTTCACAATGACACAATCAATGATCATGTAGATTCCCAATGTGATGGCTCTCCTTTTTTTTTTTTTTTGCATCTGATGTCTTTCTCTTTCTTGTCTTCCCCCCTTATTTTTCTAGATCATATCCTGCAGTAGCTTCCTACAAAAGACACATGAGAGGTAAATTTTCTGAATTCTTCTATGTTTGAAATATCTTTATTCTGCCCTCACACTTTATTGATAATTTGGCTGGGTGTTGCATTCTAGGTTAAAAAATTATCCTTCATAATTCATAAGGCATTGCTCCTTTGCTTTTTTGAGTCCATTGCTATTGTAGTTGTGAAACCTGATGCATTCTGATTCCTACTTTTTAGTATAAGGCTCATTTGTTTTCTTTTTCTGGATGTTTTTGAGATTCTTTCATTATTCCCAGTGGTCTGACACTTATTTCTCAATGATGTGCCCTTTTTTACTTGTGCTGAGTAGTTGGTAGGCACTTTCAATTTTCAGACTTATGCCTTCCTGTTCTGGAAACTTTTCTTGGATAATTTTCCCTTCATTTCTTCTCTTTCTAGAGCTCCTTCTAGTCAGATATTGTACCTACTGGATTGAGTCTCTAAATCTCATATCTTTTCTTTCTTATTGTTCATCTGCTGATCTTTTGGTTCTATTTTCAGATTTCCTTGATTTTATCTTCCAATTCTTCTACTGAAGTTTTATTATTATATTTTTAATTTCCAAGAGCCCTCTCTTGTTTTTTTCTTAACGTTCTTTTTATCATAGCATTCTGCCTTTATCTTACATATACAAATCTTCTCATAATTTTTTGAGGCTATAAATTAGCATATAAACAGTATTTTTCTGTTCTCTATCGTTTTCTCTTGTATTCTATTTTCTGTTTATCATAATGAGTCCTCTTTTTTAGGTTAGAGTTTGCCTTATATGCTGGTGGTCTTTTTTTGTCTGTTCATATTTAAGAACAGCATGCTAAAAAAGCCGATGAGGAACTCTGTGAGTGTGGATGGTGTTTACAAGGTGACGGTTCACTTTTGGATGGTGGAGAAAACATTTTGTTTCTTCTCTGAGTCAGTTTAGCTTTTTTGAAAAATATTCCTCTAATCTCTTGCCTAGGGAAGTGACTTTTAAACATTTTTGACAGAAAGAAATTATTTTTCATCATGTCCAGTCCACACACACACACACACACATATGTACATATATGTATATGCAAAAAAGTTTCATGAAACAATATTTAACTTTTCTAAATATAATGCGCTCAGATATTTTCTATTTAGTCTATTGAATTTTATTTTTTTAAATGTTTGTGACAGACCTTGTGATGTACCAGTCATATTCTCTGCAATGAAAGTCTGGTTGCCCCAGTCGCTGAGCACTGCTGGTGGGCAGTCTTCAGCTGTCAGCCCCTCCAGGGATTCCCTCAGTTCAGAGAGTTGACATGCCCAAGGTCACACTTCCTGGGATGGCCACACCCAATGAGGGAGGATGTATTAATTTCCTAGGGCTGCCACAATAAAATACTGTGGACCGGGTGACTTAAACAACAGAAATTTATTTTCTCTCTGTTCTAGAGGCTAGAAGTCCAAGATTAAGATGTCAGCAGTTTGTTTTCTCCTGAGGCCTCTCTCCTCGGCTTGCAGATGGCCATCTTCTCACTGTGTCCTCACATGGCCTCTTCTTTATGCAATGCCCCTGATGTTTCTTTCTCTTCTTATAAGAACGCCAGTCACATTGGATTAGGGCTCTACCCTGAGGACCTCATTTAACTTAATCACCTCTTTAAAGACCTCATCACCAAATCAAAGATAAAGGGGATAAAGGCCTGGCTACCTTGGCCTGACTTGGGACAATTCTGAAGAGCCATTCTAGCTTCAGTATTCCCCATGGGCTTGGCCAAAGAGGTCATTGGGCCTTGAATCACAGCTCTACTTCATCTTTTGTCCAATTCTGTTTCCTTCTACAGGTTTTGATCCCAAAGTCTCACCCTAATGAATATTCTCAGTTCTGTCTCAGAATCTGCTTCCTAGGGAACCCAACCAATGACAGTGTTCGTTATGACCCATTAAAGTGATTTCATAACCCACAGTTTGAAAAAGCCTGGCCTAGGGGTTAGTTTCCTGATTAACAGTGCTTTGATTGTGTGGCAGTGGAGAGGGCACGGATGATCCGGCCAATGCAGATCTCGAATTCATTTTGCTGTTTATATCCCCATGCCTCATCCATGTCTTTCCTTTTCTTTTTTAAAACGTTATTTATTTATTTATTTTTGTGGCTGCATTGGGTCTTCGTTGCTGTGCGCGAGCTTCCTCTAGTTGCAGTGAGTGGGGGCTACTCTTCGTTGCGGTGCGTGGGCTTCTCATTGCGGTGGCTTCTCTTGTTGCGGAGCACAGGCTTCTAGGTGCGCGGGCTTCAGTAGTTGTGGCTCATGGGCTCTAGAGCGCAGGCTCAGTAGTTGTGGTGCATAGGCTTTGTTGCTCCGTGGCATGTGGGATCTTCCCAGACCAGAGATCAAACCCGTGTCCCCTGCATTGGTCGGCAGATTCTTAACCACTGCGCACCAGGAAAGTCCCTCCGTGTCTTCTGTAGACCTGATTTCTCTGATGCCCAGGCCTTTCCTGCTGAGTATCTCCAGGAATAAATCTCCCTCCTCACCCTCCAAAAAGGAGTAGGCTGGCTGCTGATTTTCTGTGCCTGGGGGTATAAGAGTAGGTGACTGTTCCATATATAAGCTTTCAACTTTTGCTTTACACCGCACACCTTACCCTCACTTTCTGCCAAATGTGGTGACTCTAAGTCCTGAGCCTCTTTCAGGTTCTTCAAGGTGAAGTATCTTTCTTATCTTCAGCATGCCCCACTGCACACACTTTAGATTGTGACTTCGTCTCCCATTGGGCCACTTAACATTCCCCCATTCTCTTTCCACCAAATATTTATTGAAATCTTGCATCTATTCATAACTCCTCTTCTCATCTCTACTAAGAGGAGATATATGCCTCTGTTCGTTGCACCATCTTTAGCTAGAAGTTCACAGCTAGAAACTTGGTGGCAGTCATATCACCACTGTAACTGTGGAGTGGGCTAGGAGGTATTTGTTTCTTACTGTTTATACTTTGCTTGCATCTTTCTATGTGAGGTCTTTTTAAAAAAATATTTATTTATTTATTTATTTTGGGTGTGCCGGGTCTTAGTTGCTGCATGCAGGATCTTCATTACAGCATGTGGGATCTTTTAGTTGCAGCATGCACGCTCTTAGTTGCAGCATGCAGACTTCTTACTTGCAGCATGCATGTGGGATCTAGTTCCCTGACCGAATCCCGGCCCCCTGCATTGGGAGCTCAGAATCTTACCCATTGGACCACCAGGGAATTCCCGAGGAGTTTTTTTATGTAAGGGTCTTTGCTTAGTGTGAGGACATAAAGTTAAATCATATACTTAAAAGTCCTTATGAGTCATGATGAGCTCTAAGATTAAATATGATACAGGAGAGGAAGTGATAAATGCATAAGAGAGTAGAGCCAGCATTGTGGAAATTTAAAGGAGAAAGTAGTTATATTCAAAATAAAGAGTAAAATACTGGTGGATAAAAAGTAGAATAAAATTGGCCCTAAGGTTTAGTGCTGACAAGAGAAATTACCAGCCTTGTTAGGCATGTTACTACACCTCAGAGAGATAAATGAGGAGAAATGGTCCCAGCCTTCCTTCAAGGAGTGCACATCAATTTAATATAGAGAAAGCCAAATGACAAAACCAAATAAAAATATACCAACACAAATTCAATTGTGCACTTCTTAAAACCCATCATTATGCTCTTATTTCCTATTAACGAGTGGACTTGTAATATTGCAGAATAGATTCTCTTCACAACATGTGGCGTATTATCTGAGCTCCTTGAAAAGATGAAAATAGTTACCACAAATGGGAAGAAACTCCAGCAATATCTTTCTAATTCTTCATACTTTAAATACTGAGAAGGTTCAGGAATGACTCTCTAATGCTGGAGTTTTAGACAAAGCAACATCAGGTTAAGGGTGATTTGGGGAAGGCCTTTCTGGTAGCCTTAAAAATACACACAAGGAGCAAAGACTGGCCTCCCCGCCTCCTCGGGGGCCAGCCTCCCCAAGAGGAGGCCTTGGCAGGGCTTTGATGAGTGGGCTGACCCTTGTGTTGGCTCTGGAGTTGCTCTGGCATAATTCACAGCCAATTTAAGAATAAAAGAACTGTTTATTGACTATTTATGTGTGGATAGAGCTTGTTAATTAAAAAACACATGACGGTCGTTGGAAAAATTATTCTCTCCCCACCCTTAAGCCATTATTGTGTTTTGGCTGCTGAGCAGTAGGAGTACGAATATGTCCACCTGTGTAAAGGAGAGCAGATGAGTGGGTGGGTTTGTGGGAGAACAAAGGAGAGGGTCGATAGTAGTTGCCAGGTCGCTGAGTGTGTGTGTGGGCAGAGGCTGGACCCATGAGTTAGCAGGGAGTAGGAGGCCAGGTATGTGTGGGCAGTGAGTGGGTGAGAGGAGAAAACAGTACAAAGGCATTTTGCAAATGTGAATATCTTAAGAAAATATCCATAGGACAGTACAAAAGAGCATTAGAAAACAATTCATTAGCAATTCTAATTTTAAAAAGCAAAGCATTGCTGATAATGCCATCTTACAGATAGTCATTTTTAATTTTTAACTATGTCATTCAGAATTATATGTGTGTTATTTAGCCGGATAATTGGTGGTGAACCTGCCAACGTCACTGAGGAGAATGTTTCAGCAGTGATCTCAGAGTTGCCTCCATAAACAAGAGTGGCTCAAGACAGAGCAGAGGAGCAAGCTGAAGACCCATAGTTGAGGTAAGCTTAAATTTTCTATCTAAAATAAGCTGAAAATCCCAGGAAGAAAGGGGTACCTTTTCTCCCTCTGTCTGTTAGGCACAGGCATCTATATTAAGTTTCTTTTGTAACTATACATGGGATTTTTTTAAAAATCTGCATTAAAGTCTGAAACTTAAGAATAGACTCATATAATATTAGGGTGAAGAGGAATCAAAGAGATCATCTTGATGAACAATCACATTTATAGAATGATTTACAGACTCAGAGAGCTGAAAAGGACTCAGCCAAGGAGTAGTGTGGGGAGTCTATAAAGTCTGATAACTCAATCAACTAACTGGAAACAAGGGCACTGCCCCCACCCCGCACCCCCACAGCAGCCTCCTGAAATAGATATAAAATGAGAAACTCCGAAGCAGAAGCTGGGGAGTGTTCACTCCACGGAGAGGTAAGAGGCAGGAGATGAGGCATGTGGACTGGCACAGCAGGATGCAGACTAGGAAGAGCCCCGCTCTGATGCTACAGGGCAAGTCTATGCGTAACTGAGTGGGGGACTGGAGACGCCCAGTCCGTCTGTAACCATATGAGCTTCCTGGCTGGGAAGTGGCCTTATCAGACCAGAGCTTAGCTAAGGAGTTCTTGTCCCCTTTCTGCTGGTCTTAGCCTGTGTTTTTCATTTGAGCTAATTCAGATCCGCTGGGCTTGCTTCTTTCAGAACTTCCCGAAGAGAGAAAGGGCCGTTTGGGTTTTCTCTTTTCAGTCAGCCCAGTGAATCCCAAACCACAGATTTCTTCTCTTTCTCTTCTCTTTTACTGAAGTGCTTTAATTACCATTTACCAGCTTTTCGTGCAAACTTTTCTATGTGTTGAGAACGTCCAGTCAAGGGCAGGGTGAAGCAGTTGGGCAGCAGTTAAGTACACAGTAAAATAAAAACTAAGACCTCCTTATTAAAAAAAAAATTAAGACTTTCCAAGGGGGCCACTAAAATGGAAGCTCTGTCTATCCATAATAGAATTAAGTAACTGAATTCATTATATCATGAAAATAAAGCTGTGATGTGATTTGTAATGCTGGTATTTTGGCATTTATTTTGTATAACATAAAAATGGCTGTATTTGATTTTTTAAAAATAAACGTAAATGGTGCTATGGACTGTTGACCTAAAACAAATAGACTGCTAGTTATTTCTCCAGCAAAAATGGGTTTATATGGGATCAACAAAGAATTGCAATTCACAGTGTGCAACCATGGTGATCCCAGGTGCAAGTGCCCACAAAACTGGAGCGAACTCTTTTACAGAGTGGAAAAAGAAACTGGGGGAGGTATAGTAAACAAAGAGCCCATGGCTTTTCATTGGCTGAGTCATGACTGTCTCTCATAGGCTGGGGGCTTACCCGGAAAGAAGGAGTCTTTCTTCTTCCTGTTGGGCTCATGGTAGGGCATGAGAGCTCCCTCTTCTGGTCTCCTGACTGTATTTAATTGAGATTTCTGTTTATTAGGTTTTTACAGGGCTGAATTTTGTCCCCCCGCCAAAAAAATTTGTACGTTGAAGTCCTAAATCCTAGTACCTCAAAATGTGAGTGTATTTGGAGATAGGGCCTTTAAAGAGGTAATTAAGTGAAAATGAGGTCTTACAGGTGGGCCCTAATTCAATCCGATTGGTCTCCTTATAAGAAGAGATTAAGACACAGACACACAGAAGGAAGATCATGTGAAGACACAGGGAGAAGTTAGCCATCTGCAAGCCAAGGAGAGAGGCCTCAGAAGAAACCAACCCTGTTAACATCTTGATCTTAACTTTGTAGCCTCCAGAACTGTGAGAAAATCAATTTCTGTTATTTAAGCCACCCAGTCTGTGGTACTTTGTTATGCAGCCTTAGGAAACTAATACATATAGTCTTCATTATGTGCTACATTTTACCCTCAGTGTTCTCTATCTGAGAGAGAGAGTTAAAGTTCAATACAGAGATTACCCTCTCCCACTTCTTGGGTCTTCTCAAGTAGGATGACTAGAGAAGGTTCTGTTTGAAGTCAATTATCCTAGGAGAGAAGGGGGCAGGCTGCAAGAGAATGAATGGTACAGAGGAGAGCAGAGAGAATCTGGCCCCAGGGAAAGGGTGTGCAGGCTGCCAGGAAAATCATGGTAATAGGGCCTGGGAACCTCCCCTCCTCTTCCTTCCCAATAACATCTCCTAAACCTCCTGGAAGAAGCATTGAAGTGTTTCTTAATGAGTACAACTTTGTTCCATTCAAAATGTTAATGAAGTGTATAAATTCTCTGGTTACCTGAGGTGCACTCCATCAGGGGTTGTGCAACCAACTTAGTGGATTGCATTAACTTTTCCTAGATGAAATTGGTTAGGGTGGAAAATATATAAATATCAGTCAAGTTTCAACAAATTTTTATTTTACATATATACATATGTAATCACATACATGCATATGCATGTATATTATGTATAATATATATAATCTGCATATATTGGCATGTAAAATGTTTTGTTTTGGTTTGGTTTTGGCTGCGTTGGGTCTTCCTTGCTGTGTGTGGGCTTTCTCTAGCTGCGGCAAGCAGGGCTGCCCTTTGTTGCAGTGCACAGACTTCTCATTGTGGTGGCTTCTCTTGTTGCAGAGCACGGGCTCTAGGTGCACGGGCTTCAGTAGTTGTGGCTCGTGGGCTCAGTAGTTGTAGCTCTTGGGCTCTAGAGCACAGGCTCAGCAGTTGTGGTGCACGGGCTTAGTTGCTCCACGGCATGTGGGATCTTCCCGGAGCAGGGCTCAAACCCGTGCCCCCTGCATTGGCAGGTGGACTCTTAACCACTGCGCCACCAGGGAAGCCCTGTATTTCTTACGATAGACGATGATCAAAGAAATTTAAAACCATTCCTCTAAAACACGAAACTGATCAGGTCACTTTCTTTTTTGAAATGCTTCATTGGTTCCTCAATGTCTACAGAACAAAGTCCAAAGATTTAGCAAAACCTTCAAACTCCCAAGATGGAGCCCCAGTCTACTTCTCTGTATTTCTTCTTATGCTTTCAGACTGAGGAACACTTCAGGAGTACATGGTAACGTGCCAGGAGGCACCAAGAGCCACCAGAGGAACAGTCTACATTTTCCTATAACGAAAATTTTACTTGCTGGCATGTATGGAAAACACGCTCTTTGTATTCAATAGCACAGATATATTGCGAAGTAGAATTTAAACGTTGCATGAATTTTAAGGTAAGATATTAGAATGCAATGAGAGGCTGCCTGGAGGTTGGGACAGGGTTCTCCCCTCCGCTGCTCAGGGTACTCGGGAGTAAACACTGGAGAAGCAGTGCCGCAAACACCAGAGATGCTGACACTGTCCTTTCACATCTACCATGAAGCAAAGCTACTCATGTCCAGCAGCAAGCAGGTATAGCGATGCCACATGGAGCCACTCCGAGTACTGCAGGTCACACAAAGCACACTGCTGACGCTGACCTTAGCCAGCGGGAAAAGCAAACCGCAGGGGCTAGAGTCCAAAAACCCGGGTTCAAGTGCTACTCTGTCTCCTCCAGGCTCTAAGGTGCTAGACGAAGCTCTTAACCAGACTGTGAGAGAGATCTCCCTGTAGCACCTGTCACCCCGTGGGTCCTCAAGAAATATTTGACTGTAGAGCTGGCCAGGCAGGTTCCACTTCCACCCACGTGCTGCACAAGGATCTCTTCAAAGCTGAGCCCTGGGCGGAAGAGTAAAACCTTTTCACATAGAGGTGGGAAGAGTCCTTTCTGCTAATGGCTTAGAACAAGTCATTTATGTCCTCTAAGCTCAACTTCTTCTGAAGGGTGGGACTCATAATAACAATACCTCTCTAAGAGGGTTATTCTGAGGATGAAATGAGACGTGAAAATCCTGGATAAACACACCTCCTCTTATGTAACAATGAGAATGATCATTTTTATAATCGTCAGCTTATATTTGCCTTATGTCAAAGGTTTATATAAAGTTGGTTTCCAATAATACATGGAGCACCTAATTTTTTTTTTAATTGGTTCAGGGACACCGAAATTTTCTCTCTTTAATTGTACCAGAAGTAAAACAAAAATTACACTGCTCCAAAGTTGTCAGAGGATTTTATAACATGGAGAACACATTTCCCAAACCCTTCTGAAGTTATAATAAAATCATCAAAGCTTAGGAAGTTATTAGTAATGTACTATTTCTAACTCTTGTGAAAATGCGGGTTCTGCTTAAAGAAGAGAGTAGTTTAAGTCTATTTAGTGGGTTCAGGGAAGATGACTACAGTGGCAGTGTAATTTTGAATCCTAATCTTAACATAAAAACATATGGGGCTTCTCTGGTGGCGCAGTGGTTAAGAATCCACCTGCCAATGCAGGGCACATGGGTTCAAGTCCTGGTCGGGGAAGATCCCATATGCCGTGGAGCAACTAAGCCCATGCGCCACAACTGCTGAGCCTGTGCTCTAGAGCCCGCGAGCCACAACTAGTGAATCCCACAAGCCACAACTACTGAAGCCTGTGCATTCTAGGGCCCACGTGCCGCAACTGCTGAGCCTGTGCTCTAGAGCCCGCGAGCCACAACTACTGAAGCCCACGAGCCACAACTACTGAAGCCTGTGTGCTCTAGGGCCCACGTGCCGCAACTGCTGAGCCCACGTGCCGCAACTACTGAAGCCCGCGTGCCTAGAGCTGTGCTCTGCAACAAGAGAAGCCACCGCAATGAGAAGCCCCTGCACGACAACGAAGGGTAGCCCCCGCTCGCCGCAACTAGCGAAAGCCCACGCATAGCAACGAAGACCCAACGCAGCCAAAAGTAAATAAATAAAACATTAAAAAAGAAAACATATAGAACAACAACTTAGCAAAATCAAAATCCCATGGACAACATTTACATGGACGCTAGGCTGCAAGGCACCCACACAAACTTCAAAATACATGTGAATGAGAACAAACCACCCACAGCCATAAGACCTGGATCCTATCAGCATGTGAGCAGGAAAAGGAGAGAGAAGCAGTGAAACTTGACAGACTTTGACAGACTTGAGAAGAGAAGCCCTAGATAGCAAGGACTATTTGCTGGAAAGCATGTAGTCAGGTTTTGCCCAATCGGGTAGGTGGTGAGTGCAAGGGGTCTGCTACAAAGACTGAAGGTGCTTAAGCAGCCCTAGAGACTGACTTGCCAGAGCTTCCTTTCAGGACAGAGTGTCACACTGAAGAGAAATGCTGAGAGTGGAATCAAAATTAAGCTGGACAGAGACAGATAGAACAACAGATAGAGGAGGCCCAGACAAAAGGGCCAGGGAAGGGAACAGAACCAGGAAATCTTGTAAAGCAAGCTGACCCTTCTTAGCACTACCTGAAAACAACAGAAGAGGGAGTTTATGAAACTAGAAAAGCTACTCAAAGCTGTGTCTCCTACTAAAAGTTCTGGAAAGCCATTTTAACATAAAAATGAGAAACAGAAAAGTGTTGAGGCCAAATGCCTTGCAAAGTTATTTCTAAGAAAAACAATGAGCACAATAAATATCCCTACACCAGAAAGACATGCTCACAGAACAAATCAAAACTATTATCTTCTATCTCAAAAGAAGTGAAAATACATTAAGAAAGCGATAAAGACATGAAGTGAAAACATTAAAATACGCTGCCACTAAGGTGGTAAAAGCCAGGAGACAATTAGAAATTTTCTAAAAAATTATTTCAGAAGTGACACTAAAATGAAGGAATGCAGAGCAAACATAATAAAACAGATTAAGCCTTAAAAGAAATAAAATATTAAAAGGAGGACATTTTTTATTTTTTCCCAACAAAATTTTTTAAATATTTATTTATTTTGTCTGTGCCAGGTCTTAGTTGCGGCATGCAGGATCTTTTTTAGTTGCCCCAGGCAGGCTCATAGTTGTGGCATGTGGACTTCTTAGTTGCGGCATGTGAACTCTTAGTTGCAGCATGCATGTGGGATCTAGTTCCCTGACCAGGGATCGAACCCCTGCCCCCTTCAGTGGAAGGGGACCACCAGGGAAGTCCCAAAGGAGGAAATTTTTAAAATAAAAAGTAAAGAAAAAGATAAGAAACATTTGACAGAAAATGACAAATATTGGGACTCTAGAGCCTGCGTGCCACAACTGCTGAAGCCCGCGCGCCTAGAGCCCGTGCTCCGCAACAAGAGAAGCCACTGCAATGAGAAGCCCGCAAACCACAACAAAGAGTAGCCCCCGGTCACCGCAACTAGAGAAAGCCTGCACGCAGCAATGAAGACCCACTGCAGCCAAAAAGAAAAAAGAAAAAAAACAAACAAATATTAAAGATGGACAAAGAAGATTCAACCTCATATAACTGAAATCTTTGAAGACGTGTAAACCAAGGGGACAAAACATATACTAAAAAATATAATTAAAGAGAAATTTTCTTTATAAAAACAATATGAAGCTACATATTGAAAAAATATACTGTGTAGCTGAGACTCTTGACCCAGAATTATCAACACCAAGACAAATTTCTAACAAAATAGATGAACTTTAAAGAAAAAAAAATTCCATTGAGTATCCAATCAAAACCAAAAGTGACTTAAAAGGTAAAAAAGTAGATTATCATCAGGGTTTTTTTGACAGCTATACTTTATACCAGAAGAAAACAGAATAAAATATTTAACAGATACAAGGAATAAAATGTAAACCAAGGATTTTATATTCTGCGAAACTGACTTTCAACTATAAAAGGCACAAAACAACAGTTATCAATATGCAAGGACTCAGAGAATATTGTTCTCAAGAATCTAGAGAAGGACGAGTATTAGACAATCAACATGATTAAAGAGACATCATCAGTAAAGAGACATCAGGTAGTAGACGGTAAAACATGGTTATCTGAAGAACTAATAATAAGTGAGAGTTAAATGAAAGTATAACATATAAAAGCTATATTCTCACATAATGTAGATACAGTATAACTATAAAAAATGGGATGAGGGTGAGGAGAGCATATAAAAAAATTCAGCTGTTCTTTGTAATTATATTGGTGGTGGTAATATGTGTATTGTTATTCTAAGCCTGTCATGTGTACAATGTAGAATAATGTAAATGAGTAATTATGAGATACAATTCCATCATCTACTGTACACTTGGGAACCAGAAATCTTGTTATGGAGGAAGAGAGATATAGATGCAGTAAAAGTATTAAAAAGTCTAGGTTAAAATCCCATAGTACTGATTTTTAATTGGAAATATCAGCATAATCATTAGGTATTTTATCTGTAAAATTATATCTATATGTATATTTATCAATAGATAGATTTCCTAGCTCTGCCGCTGAAAAGGTCAAGTAGCAAGAAGTAACCAACCCAGGAGCAATAAGCATTAGCAGTCAGATTGTGGTCTTGAAATCGTAGAAGAAATAAGGCTTTTGGAAACATGACTCATTTCCTATCTGGGGTAGGATGCATACAAGATGAATGTGAACATCTGTTATTAAAAATCAGGGAAGGGGGCTTCCCTGGTGGCGCAGTGGTTGAGAGTCCGCCTGCCGATGCAGGGGACACGGGTTCGTGCCCCGGTCCGGGAAGATCCCACATGCCACGGAGCGGCTGGGCCCGTGAGCCATGGCTGCTGAGCCTGCGCATCCGGAGCCTGTGCTCTGCAACGGGAGAGGCCACAACAGTGAGAGGCCCCCGTACTACAAAAAAAAAATCAGGGAAGTTATCAAAAATTACTAGGGTGTGTCAAAAGGGCTCAGACCAACCTGAAGAGAATCCTGCTGGCCAAAGATAGGACAATTTGAGCTTCAAAAAAAAAAAGTTATAATTGCTATTGATTGAAATTTTATCAAATATGTTGAAATCATGAGTTCATGACAATGTTTTTTGTGGTTTTTGGTTTGTTTGTTTTTTTTTGCGGTATGCGGGCCTCTCACTCTTGTGGCCTCTCCCGTTGCAGAGCACAGGCTCCGGACGCGCAGGCTCAGAGGCCATGGCTCACGGGCCCAGCCGCTCCACGGCATGTGGGATCTTCCCGGACTGGGGCACGAACCCGTGTCCCCTGCATCGGCAGGCGGACTCCCAACCACTGTGCCACCAGGTAAGCCCGACAGTGTTTTTGTTTGTTTGTTTGTTTGTTTTTGCGTTACGCAGGCCTCTCACTGCTGTGGCCTCTCCCATCGCGGAGCACAGGCTCCGTACACGCAGGCTCAGCGACCATGGCTCACGGGCCCAGCTGCTCCGCGGCATGTGGGATCCTCCCGGACCGGGGCACGAACCCGCGTTCCCTGCATCGGCAGGCGGACTCTCAACCACTGCGCCACCAGGGAAGCCCCTGACAGTGTTTTTAAAAACAAAGAATTGGTGACCTTCAGAGAAGGATAAGGAACCAATGTATTCTCTTAAAAACTGGTAAGTAGAGGAAAAGAACCAAGCACCTATCCTACCTTTTGCACATGAAATGTATCACTGGGTAACCAAATAGTAGATGAGAGATATGTCTCCTTGTCAAAGCATTTCAGCTAATATAATAAGTGAAAAAGAAATAATGGAATCTGAATATCACCCTTTTGCAACCCCCGGTGAATTAATGGATCTAGACATCAGTAGTTAGTAATACCACAAAAAGAGAATCAACCAGACATTGTATGACTCCTGATGAAAGAACACAACACAACCTATAGTCTTACCCAAAGGAATGAAACTAAGTCCAGTGAAGCCTCAGAATCCAGGTGCCAGTTTTCAGGAAATACCAAGGACAGAGGAACATGCCACACTGCACAATGAGTATGAAAACAGCAAACTTCAGACTATGGGAAACTTGACAAGGCAAAAAGCTTGGGTTCTTCAATAGATAAATCATAAAGAAAAGAAACAACGGAAGAGTGAAACTGTACAATAAGAGAGATTTAAATGACATATCCAAAAAAAATTTTAATGGGCAAAACTGTCTATGGATGTGCATTTGGGTGTCATAAACTATAAGGAAACAAGTGAAAATGATTACTATGAAAATCAGGATGGTGGGTACTTTGAGGGGCGGGAGGTGATATGAAATTGGAATGAACACATGGAGGACTTCTGGAATAGCTGGAAAATTCTATTTCTTGACTTGGGTCTTGGCTACAAGAGCGTTTGCCTTATAACAACTCATTGGGGTATATGTTTATTTTGCATTGCCTTTTAAATCTTTTATTTTACAATAGATATAAGGATTAAAAGTAATAAAAACCTATTTAACGTAAAGGATACCTATTTCACGAAAGGGAGAATTTCAACAAAATCCTCTCATATATGTTATTCAACATTGATAAAGTATCAAAGAGAACCTATTATATTTCCAGTGATTATTATATCTGGCAAAGAGTGGAATGAGGAAAAACGAGGAAAAGTCAGTAAAGAACCAGGTGAGATGGTGAAATGAAAGGCAGGGACAGTAACCTCTTAATCCTAAAACAATCCAAGCAATATTGGTAGGTTTAGGTGAGCTGTTTTCTCTGAAGTGGGTTTAGATTGTACATAGAGGAATAAATCTTTATAAAGCCCCAATCATTTGGAAAGTCTGGCCCTTTGAAACTTAGAGCCTAAATATTTCCTTGTTTTAATTATTGCTGAGACAAGTTAAGAGCCTGAAATATTTAGATGGATTATTTTAAACATAATTGTTAGGCAAATTATCTTTAAATGAAAAAAAACAGGAGTGCCATCAGAACACTACTGCCAAGCCACATGAACATGAAATGAACATGAACATGAGTTTCCAGGGACACACCCGAAGTGTGGTTAGGACCAACAAATTCTAACCTGCAAAATGCATGCCTGAAGAGTCGGCTTCCTCCTCCTTTTCTTCTATTTGCTCCAATGTCTTAATGGCTTATCCTGCCCATCATTTCAAGGGGCAAGTGACCTAGTTAACTGAACTCTGTCACATTAGATCATCCAGATTAGTCATTGCTCATTCTACTCTATCCCTCCTTTTTTTTTCCCTGCCTTTTTTTGTTTTCTACCATTCCTATTATCTTCTCCTCATTTTCCCCATTATAACCCACACTCCTTTGTCTAATTTTTCTTCTTTCATTATTCTAATAGAAAATATTTGCTATTTTGGAAATTGAATGCTTTAGAATGAGGATATGTAAATCCACTAAACAAGACCGATAGAAGGAAAAACATATGATTTGTGTAGAAGTAACTCCCATTTTGAGTCAATGTGTAAATTTCAAAAAGAAAACATTTATTGAAGTTGAGAATAATGCATAAAACTCATTTTTTAAGTCAGCATAAAGTTTCAGAGTACCATTTTCAGACACTTATGAGGGCTTTTGGAAGCTATCAAAAATATCACCATAATAAATTTTTCCCTATCTGTTGTTCTTCCAGTTTTTGTCTTCTGTGATACCACTTCCCACCATCGAGGCTGGAAATGCCCAACATTCACTCCACACAGTTTAACAAGGGCATGGGCCAGTCATTTGCTAATGGGACTAGCAAGAGAGTTAGCTGAGAGGGTGAAGGTGAGAGCTTCTTAGAAAGGCTTTATTTCTCTCTTCAAACGATGGAAGGGAAAAGAGTGCTCCTGCTTTTGGTTACAGTTGTGTGAGGGAGGACCCAATATCAGTGGCAATGGCAGCTTTTTTCAATTATGAGGAGAAAAGCTTGAAAACAAGTCCCAACAAGCTGAGAGTGGTGGAGTAGAGAACTGAAAACAGCCCGAGACCTTGATAGGATGGTTCAGCTGCTGAATCAATCTGCTGGGACTTCCATGGGACATAATAAATGTCTTCATTGTTTTACTTGGAAATTCTGTTACTTGTAGTTGGAAGCATCCTAATACATACTCTGATAATATAGGTAGACTTCTTGACCCAGTCAAAAGGGACAGGGTATAAATCAAAGTAAACAAGTGTAATTGAGTTGGGCAGAATGTTACTGAAATGTCCTAAGTAATTATTTTTTTCATCCAGCTTTACAGACTTTGCTTAATACAAGCAAAAATATATCTAATTTCTGTCAGATAGACTCTATCGGCAAAATAGGATTCATAGTATTAGCAAAACAGAAGTACATTAGTTGAATTATTTATACTTGCCACAATCTCTATTGAAACATGACTAATCTAGAAATTATGATTTGGTTATAGAAACTGCTCAGAACAGATAGACTTTCTTGTGTCCATTTTCTTCAAAAAATAAAGTATTATTTTATTATAAATAAAACATTATAAATTTCTTCCTAACAGTTAGTAGCTTACACTGTCTTTCCACACCCATGGTCACAATAACATCCTGGAAAAATAAGGGAGTCAAAAATCTGTGTAACAACTCCATAATACACTTGGGTCAAGCCAGATATAGAATACAAAGAGACAGCAATATTGGAAATAGAGGCTATTGAGATCTGACTTACAGAAGCAAAGGGGGAGAGAAACAGCAGAAGAACAAAACCTGATACATATTTATCTCCATCTCCCAGCCTCCACATACCCTTTTAAAAAAAGATTTCTTTCTAAAAACACTTGAAAGAATATAGGTTGAAGAATTTTTCTGAGTAGACTGTGACCACTGGGGACATCCTGAAGTAGCTGGTGGGAAACTGAAAGCAAGAAGAGAAAATCTCTATTTTAACTGAATTGAAGGGCTCCTTAAATTATACACAGTTCTTTTACATTGTCAATAAATGACTAATAAAGGCAGTTAAAGAACTTAACTAAAAGGATATCTGCAGTTTATACCTTCCCCTGAAGGAAGAAAAGACTTTCAAATATAATTATCTCACTATAAATTATTTTTTGGAGAGATTACTCCAGTGGGGCAGGGGGCAGGGTGGGAGGACCAAGATTGTAGAGAATGGCCGATTGAGAAAAATGCTCCCTAAGGGTGAGTTGGCAGAAAAGAAGACTTTGGCAGAGCTTCTTTAGGAATCAAGTCAAGTGGAGTGGCAGGTTTGGATGGTGTCCAGGTAAGATATAAACTAGAATCCCAGTGCTGGGAAAATGTATGCATTTTACATGCAATCCTGAGCTTACTCACTGCAATTTAAACCTATTTCATTTTTGCTCTTAAGAAAACATAACAAATAATTGGTGACTATTTTTCTGTATCCTAGTTCCTTAAATTAACTCTTAGAAAGCTGCAACTTTTCAACCTTCTTTTCCTCAGATTAACCAAGAACTTCCATCTTTTCCCATAGATACAGTACTATTTTCCAGCCATCATCAACTAATCATCAATCACTTTTTTTTTTAAACATCTTTATTGGGGTATAATTGCTTTACAATGGTGTGTTAGTTTCTGCTTTATAAAAGTGAATCAGTCATACATAAACATATGTTCCCATATGTCTTCCCTCTTGTGTCTCCCTCCCTCCCACCCTCCCTATCCCATCCCTCCAGGCTGTCACAAAGCTCCTAGCTGATCTCCCTGTGCTCTGCGGCTGCTTCCCACTAGCTATCTACCTTACGTTGGTAGTGTATATATGTCCATGCCTCTCTCTCGCTTTGTCACAGCTTACCCTTCCCCCTCCCCATATTCTCAAGTCCATTCCCTAGTAGGTCTGTGTCTTTATTCCTGTCTTACCCCTAGGTTCTTCATGACATATTTTTTTTCTTAGATTCCATATATATGTGTTAGCATACGGTATTTGTCTTTCTCTTTCTGACTTACTTCACTCTGTATGACAGACTCTAGGTCTATCCACCTCATTACAAATAGCTCAATTTCGTTTCTTTTTATGGCTGAGTAATATTCCATTGTATATATGTGCCACATCTTCTTTATCCATTCATCCGATGACGGGCACTTAGGTTGTTTCCATCTCCGGGCTATTGTAAATAGAGCTGCAATGAACATTTTGGTACATGACTCTTTTTGAATTTTGGTTTTCTCAGGGTATATGCCCAGTAGTGGGATTGCTGGGTCATATGGTAGTTCTATTTGTAGTTTTTTAAGGAACCTCCATACTGTTCTCCATAGTGGCTGAACCAATTCACATTCCCACCAGCAGTGCAAGAGTGTTCCCTTTTCTCCACACCCTCTCCAGCATTTATTGTTTCTAGATTTTTTGATGATGGCCATTCTGACTGGTGTGAGATGATATCTCATTGTAGTTTTGATTTGCATTTCTCTAATGATTAATGATGTTGAGCATTCTTTCATGTGTTTGTTGGCAGTCTGTATATCTTCTTTGGAGAAATGTCTATTTAGGTCTTCTGCCCATTTTTGGATTGGGTTGTTTGTTTTCTTGTTATTGAGCTGCATGAGCTGCTTGTAAATTTTGGAGATTAATCCTTTGTCAGTTGCTTCATTTGCAAATATTTTCTCCCATTCTGAGGGTTGTCTTTTGGTCCTGTTTATGGTTTCCTTTGCTGTGCAAAAGCTTTGAAGTTTCATTAGGTCCCATTTGTTTATTTTTGTTTTTATTTCCATTACTCTAGGAGGTGGGTCAGAAAGGATCTTGCTGTGATTTATGTCATAGAGTGTTCTGCCTATGTTTTCCTCTAAGAGTTTGATAGTTTCTGGCCTTACATTTAGGTCTTTAATCCATTTTGAGCTTATTTTTGTGTATGGTGTTAGGGAGTGATCTAATCTCATACTTTTACATGTACCTGTCCAGTTTTCCCAGCACCACTTATTGAAGAGGCTGTCCTTTCTCCATTGTACATTACTGCCACCTTTATCAAAGATAAGGTGTCCATATGTGCATGGGTTTATCTCTGGGCTTTCTATCCTGTTCCATTGATCTATCTTTCTGTTTTTGTGCCAGTACCATACCGTCTTGATAACTGTAGCTTTGTAGTATAGTCTGAAGTCAGGGAGCCTGATTCCTCCAGTTCCTTCTTTCGTTCTCAAGATTGCTTTGGCTATTCGGGGTCTTTTGTGTTTCCATACAAATTGTGAAATTTTTTTTTCTAGTTCTGTGAAAAATGCCAGTGGTAGTTTGATAGGGATTGCATTGAATCTATAGATTGCTTTGGGTAGTAGAGTCATTTTCACAATGTTGATTCTTCCAATCCAAGAACATGGTATATCTCTCTATCTATTTGTATCATCTTTAATTTCTTTCATCAGTGTCTTATAATTTTCTGCATACAGGTCTTGTGTCTCCTTAGGTAGGTTTATTCCTAGATATTTTATTCTTTTTGTTGCAATGGTAAATGGGAGTGTTTTCTTGATTTCACTTTCAGATTTTTCATCATTAGTATATAGGAATGCCAGAGATTTCTGTGCATTAATTTTGTATCCTGCCACTTTACCAAATTCATTGATTAGCTCTAGTAGTTTTCTGGTAGCATCTTTAGGGTTCTCTATGTATAGGATCATGTCATCTGCAAACAGTGACAGCTTTACTTCTTCTTTTCCGATTTGGATTCCTTTTATTTCCTTTTCTTCTCTGATTGCTGTGGCTAAAACTTCCAAAACAATGTTGAATAATAGTGGTGAGAGTGGGCAACCTTGTCTTGTTCCTGATCTTAGTGGAAATGCTTTCAGTTTTTCACCATTGAGGATGATGTTTGCTGTGGGCTTGTCATATATGGCCTTTATTATGTTGAGGAAAGTTCCCTCTATGCCTACTTTCTGCAGGGTTTTTATCATAAATGGGTGTTGAATTTTGTCAAAAGCTTTCTCTGCATCTATTGAGATGATCATATGGTTTTTCTCCTTCAATTTGTTAATATGGTTTATCACATTGATAGATTTGCGTATATTGAAGAATCCTTGCATTCCTGGAATAAACCCCACTTGATCATGGTGTATGATCCTTTTAATGTGCTGTTGGATTCTGTTTGCTAGTATTTTGTTGAGGATTTTTGCATCTATGTTCATCAGTGATATTGGCCTGTAGTTTTCTTTCTTTGTGACATCCTTGTCTGGTTTTGGTATCAAGGTGATGGTGGCCTCGTAGAAGGAGTTTGGGAGTGGTCCTCCCTCTGCTATATTTTGGAAGAGTTTGAGAAGGATAGGTGTTAGCTCTTCTCTAAATGTTTGATAGAATTCGCCTGTAAAGCCATCTGGTCCTGGGCTTTTCTTTGTTGGAAGGTTTTTAATCACAGTTTCAATTTCAGTGCTTGTGATTGGTCTGTTCATATTTTCTATTTCTTCCTGATTCAGTCTTGGCAGGTTGTGCATTTCTAAGAATTTGTCCATTTCTTCCAGATTGTCCATTTTATTGGCATAGAGTTGCTTGTAGTAATCTCTCATGATCTCTTTTATCTCTGCAGTGTCAGTTGTTACTTCTCCTTTTTCATTTCTAATTCTATTGATTTGAGTCTTCTCCCTTTTTTTCTTGATGAGTCTGGCTAGTGGTTTATCTATTTTGTTTATCTTCTCAAAGAACCAGCTTTTAGTTTTATTGATCTTTGCTATTGTTTCCTTCATTTCTTTTTCATTTATTTCTGATCTGATTTTTATGATTTCTTTCCTTCTGCTAGCTTTGGGGTTTTTTTGTTCTTCTTTCTCTAATTGCTTGAGGTGCAAGGTTAGGTTGTTTATTCGAGATGTTTCCTGCTTAAGGTGGGCTTGTATTGCTATAAACTTCCCCCTTAGAACTGCTTTTGCTGCATCCCATAGGTTTTGGGTCGTTGTGTCTCCATTGTCATTTGTTTCTAGGTATTTTTTGATTTCCTTTTTGATTTCTTCAGTAATCACTTCATTATTAAGTAGTGTATTGTTTAGCCTCCATGTGTTTGTATTTTTTACAGATTTTTTCCTGTAATTGATATCTAGTCTCATGGCATTGTGGTCAGAAAAGATACTTGATACAATTAAATTTACCAAGGCTTGATTTGTGACCCAAGATATGATCTACCCTGGAGAATGTTCCATGAGCACTTGAGAAAAATGTGTATTCTGTTGTTTTTGGATGGAGTGTCCTATAAATATCAATTAAGTCCATCTTGTTTAATGTATCATAAAGCTTGTGTTTCCTTATTTATTTTCATTTTGGATGATCTGTCCATGGGTGAAAGTGGGGTGTTTAAGTCCCCTACTATGAACGTGTTACTGTTGATTTCCCCTTTTATGGCTGTTAGTATTTCCCTTATGTATTGAGGTGCTCCTATGTTGGGTGCATAAATATTTACAATTGTTGTATCTTCTTCTTGGATTGATCCCTTGATCATTATGTAGTGTCCTTCTTTGTCTCTTTTAATAGTCTTTATTTTAAAGTCTATTTTGTCTGATATGAGAATTGCTACTCCAGCTTTCTTTTGGTTTCCATTTGCATGGAATATCTTTTTCCATCCCCTTACTTTCAGTCTGTATGTGTCTCTAGGTCTGAAGTGGGTCCCTTGTAGACAGCATATATAAGGGTCTTGTTTTTGTATCCATTCAGCTAATCTGTGTCTTTTGGTGGGAGCATTTAGTCCATTTACATTTAAGGTAATTATCGATATGTATGTTCCTATTCCCATTTTCTAAATTGTTTTGGGTTCGTTATTATAGGTCTTTTCCTTCTCTTGTGTTTCTTGCCTAGAGAAGATCCTTTAGCATTTGTTGTAAAGCTGGTTTGGTGGTGCTGAACTCTCTCAGCTTTTGCTTATCTGTAAAGGTTTTAATTTCTCCATCAAATCTGAATGAGATCCTTGCTGGGTAGAGTAGTCTTGGCTGCAGGTTTTTCTCCTTCATCACTTTCAGTATGTCCTGCCACTCCCTTCTGGCTTGTAGGGTTTCTGCTGAGAGATCAGCTGTTAACCTTATGGGGATTCCCTTGTGTGTTATTTGTTGTTTTTCCCTTGCTGCTTTTAATATGCTTTCTTTGTATTTAATTTTTGACAGTTTGATTAATATGTGTCTTGGTGTATTTCTCCTTGGATTTATCCTGTATGGGACTCTCTCTGCTTCCTGGACTTGATTAACTGTTTCCTTTCCCATATTGGGGAAGTTTTCAACTATAATCTCTTCAAATATTTTCTCAGTCCCTTTCTTTTTCTCTTCTTCTTCTGGAACCCCTAAAATTCAAATGTTGGTGCGTTTAATGTTGTCCCAGAGGTCTCTGAGACTGTCTTCAGTTCTTTTCATTCTTTTTTCTTTATTCTGCTCTGCAGTAGTTATTTCCACTATTTTATCTTCCAGGTCACTTATCCGTTCTTCTGCCTCAGTTATTCTGCTATTGATCCCATCTAGAGTACTTTTAATTTCATTTATTGTGTTGTTCATCGTTGCTTGTTTCATCTTTAGTTCTTCTAGGTCCTTGTTGACTGTTTCTTGCATTTTGTCCATTCTGTTTCCAAGATTTCAGATCATCCTTACTATAATTATTCTGAATTCTTTTTCAGGTAGACTGCCTATTTCCTCTTCATTTGTTAGGTCTGGTGCATTTTTATCTTGCTCCTTTATCTGCTGTGTGTTTTTCTGTCTTCTCATTTTGCTTATCTTACTGTGTTTGGGGTCTCCTTTTTGCAGACTGCAGGTTCGTAGTTCCCGCTGTTTTTGATGTCTGTCTCCAGTGGCTAAGGTTGGTTCAGTGGGTTGTGTAGGCTTCCTGGTGGAGGGGACTAGTGCCTGTGTTGTGGTGGATGAGGCTGGATCTTGTCTCTCTAGTGGGCAGGTTCACATCTGGTGGTGTGTTTTGGGGTGTCTGTGGCCTTATTATGATTTTAGGCAGCCTCTCTGCTAATGGGTGGGGTTGTGTTCCCGTTTTGCTAGTTGTTTGGCATAGGTTTTCCAGCACTGTGGCTTGCTGGTCGTTGAGTGAAGCTGGGTGCAGGTGTTAAGGTGGAGGTCTCTTGGAGATTTTCACCGTTTGACATTATGTGGAGCTGGGAGGTCTCTTGTTGACCAGTGTCCTGAAGTTGGCTCTCCTACCTCAGAGACAGAGCCCTGACTCCTGGCTGGAGCACCAAGAGCCTTTCATCCACACGGCTCAGAATAAAAGGGAGAAAAAGTAGAGGGAATTAGTAGAAGTATGAGGAAAGAAAGAAGGAAAGGAGGGAAGGAAGGAAGGAAGGAAGAAAGAAAGAAAGAAGCAAAGAAGGAAAGAAAGG
The DNA here is from genome assembly GCF_964270905.1 of Leucopleurus acutus. Lineage (NCBI taxonomy): Eukaryota > Metazoa > Chordata > Mammalia > Artiodactyla > Delphinidae > Leucopleurus > Leucopleurus acutus. The sequence continues at coordinate 75,186,063 of NC_139149.1, read as the reverse complement.
AGGGAGGGAGGAGGGAAGGAAGGAGGGAAAGAAGGAAAAAAGACAGAAAGAAAGAAGATACAGTAAAAATAAAATAAAGTATAATAAAGTTATTGAATTAAAAAATTCTTATTTAGAAAAAGAAAAAAGGGACAGATAGAACCTTAGGACAAATGTTGGAAGCAAAACTATACAGACAAAATCTTACACAGAAGCATACACATACAACCTCACCAAAAGAGGTAAAGGGGGAAAAAAATCATAAATCTTGCTGTCAGAGACCACCTCCTCAATTTGGGATGATTCGTTGTCTAAAGCAGGGAAGGAAGGAAGGAAAGAAAGAAAGAAAGAAGGTAAAGTATAATAACGTTATTAAAATTAAAATTGATTATTAAGAAAAAAATTTTTAAAAAAAAACATGGACGGATAGAACCCTAGGACAAATGGTGGAAGCAAGACTATACAGACAAGATCTCACACAGAAGCATACACATACACATTCACAAAAAGAGAAATAGGGAAAAAAATCATAGATCTTGCTCCTAAAGTCCACTTCCTTAATTTGGGATGATTGGTTGTCTATTCATGTATTCCACAGATGCAGGGTATATCAAGTTGGTTGTGGAGCTTTAATCCGCTGCTCCTGAGGCTGCTGGGAGAGATTTCCCTTTCTCTTCTTTGTTCTCACAGCTCCCAGGGGCTCAGCTTTGGATTTGGCCCTGCCTCTGCGTGTAGGTCGCTGGAGGGCGTCTGTTTTTTGCTCAGACAGGACGGGGTTAAAGGAGCCGCTGATTCGGGAGCTCTGGCGCACTCAGGCCGGCGGGGAGGGAGGGGCACGGAGTGCGGGGCGGGCCTGCAGCGGCAAAGTCCGGCATGACTTTGCACCAGCCTGAGGCCCGCCGTGCGTTCTCCCGGGGAAGTTATCCCTGGATCCCGGGAACCTGGCAGTGGCGGGCTGCACTAGCTCCGCGGAAGAGGGGTGTGGAGAGTGACCTGTGCTCGCACACAAGCCCCGTGGTGGCGGCAGCAGCAGCCTTAGCGTCTCCCGCCCGTCTCTGGGGTCCGCGCTTTTAGCCGCAGCTCGCGCCCGTCTCTGGAGTTCCTTTAAGCAGCGTTCTTAAACCCCTCTCCTCACGCACCAGGAAACAAAGAGGGAAGAAAAAGTCTCTTGCCTCTTCGTTAGGTGCAGACCCGGACTCCCTCCCGGCTAGCCGTGGTGCACAAACCCCTTCAGGCTATGTTCAAGCCACCAACCCCAGTCCTCTCCCTGCGCCCCGTGCGAAACCGAAACCCGAGCCTCAGAGCCTCAGCTCGCAGCCCCGCCCGCCCCGGCCGGTGAGCAGACAAGCCTCTCGGGCTGGTGAGTGCCGGTCGGCACCGATCCTCTGTGCGGGAATCTCCCCGCTTTGCCCTCCGCACCCGTTGCTGTGCAGTCCTCCGCAGCTTCGAAGCTCCCCCCTCCGCCTCCCGCAGTCTCCGCCCGCGAAGGGGCTTCCTAGTGTGTGGAAACTTTTCCTCCTTCACAGCTCCCTCCCACTGGTGCAGGTCCCGTCCCTATCCTTTTGTCTCTGTTTATTCTTTTTTCTTTTGCCCTACCCAGGTACGTGGGGAGTTTCTTGCCTTTTGGGAGGTCTGAGGTCTTCTGCCAGCCTTCAGTAGGTGCTCTGTAGGAGTTGTTCCACGTGTAGATGTATTTCTGGTGTATCTGTGGGGAGGAAGGTGATCTCCGCGTCTTACTCTTCCGCCATCTTCCTGAAGACCCCCCCCATCAATCACTTTTGAATATCTTTTCCCCACCAGTTTTATAGCATGGTCAAAAGACTATTTGCCTCAGAATTGTAAATGTGGATTCCCAGGCCATACACTGTACCTACTGAATATGAGTCTTTGGAGATGAGACTCTTATCCACACCAAAATTTGAGAACCACTACTTTAAAGGATTCCACAGCTCTCAATTTGAATGGAAAGATTTGAATTGAATTTGACCAATTATCTTTTAACAAGGACTTTAGCAATTGAGTTTAGAGAACATTTGATGTATTTCTTAATAAATTATATTCTAATCCCTCCCAACTTCATTTATTCATACTGAAAAGCTACCTATCTTTTACTTCTGACATGAATTATTAAAATTACTGAACTAGTATATGGCAAGTCAATTTCAAAGTATTTCTTAAATGAAATATGCTAAGAAAATCATGATCCAACAAGTCAACATCTATTTTTATTCTTTTCTTTTATGGAGAAGTCTTGAACAGCCTGTTTTTTTCTCTTGATATATAAAATTCTAAAAATGGGAATTTTTAAAAGGAAGAAATGATGGCATATAACTTCTATAATCTTTGCGGCATTGGTGGATATCATTACAGTCTTTCTAAATCTTTCTTTATGAAAGAACCCAAAGTAGTAGAACTGCTATTTCTTCTAATACATTTAATTAAATGTTCTACCTACCTAGAAACCAAGTGAAAGCTCCTAAATAATTTCTGACATGAGCTAAATTTTACTTCTGATTCACAATGACTGATTATAACCCTATGACAGTTACAGAAAATTAATTAGTTATGAAGAGCAAGAACTCTAGAAATAAAAATGCAGAGGCAGAAATTTGAATTGTAATCTTTTTCACACCATGTGGAAATAGTCATATGGAATTAAAGAACTTGGGTCATTAAAATAATATTAAGGAAGCTCTTTATTATACATTTTTTAAAAATAAGTATAAGTCATATTCTAACAATGTGAATTACATAAAATGCACACACAGTATTTTAGCTATGATTATAAACTTGCCCAAAATTCTACTTACTGTCAAGCATGAAACTTGTAAAACTCAAAATTTAGTCCTAATACTCTTGACTCACTTGGGTTACATGTTAAGAAGAGACATTTGGGGCTCTATGCCCGATGGACTGAATCAGTCTCTGGAGGGTATGTCCTGGGAATCTGCATTTACAATGCTAAACATTTACATATTACCCACACAACTAGCATTCTGGCAAGAGTTCCAACTTCTTCCCTATCTATGAGATCCAGATCCCCCAAGTGGCAGTGCTTCGTTTTGTCTTAGAGACGGATGTGGGGTGTTTACCAGAAATCCATAGCTGAGGGACTTCCCTGGTGGCACAGTGGTTAAGAATCCGCCTGCCAGTGCAGGGGTCACGGGTTCGATCTCTGGACTGGGAGGATTCCACATGCCAAGGAGCAACGAAGCCCGTGTGCCACAACTACTAAGCCTACGCTCTAGAGCCTGCGAGCCACAACTGCTGAGTCCGCGTGCCACAACTATTGAAGCCCGTGCACCTAGAGCCCGTGCTCTGCAACGAGAGAAGCCACAGCAATGAGAAGCCCGCGCACTGCAACGAAGAGCAGCACCCACTTGCTGCAGCTAGAGAAAGCCTGCGTGCAGCAACGGAGACCCAATGCAGCCAAAAATAAATAAATAAACAAATTTAAAAAATTGTTTCCGAAGCGAAAGCATCAGTGACAATACTCAAAGTATTGCCAATGTTGTTATTAAAAAAAGAAAAATCCATAGCTGAAATCTGTAGGCAATACAATTGGGCAACTTCTTCAAAGAGATAATGAATTTTGTCCTTTTTCAAGCATTTCTTTTGTTGTAGAAATGTATGGGCTGGTGTTAAAATCCAGTTACAATTAATCGTTTTACATCATCTGGGCAAATTTAATGGTGACCCCCCAACTACAACTTTCTCACCTCACTGACCCACTGATGGGCAAAAATATTCTCTATTTTCTAACAGAAAGATAGAAAGCAAACCTGCATAATAATCCCAGGAGGCTTTGAACAGAAGATTCTGCAGGTGTCCTGTTTATATAGGATTCAGTTTTGGTTTCGTTTGTTTAAGCAGTATAGTTCATCTCCTAGAAAGAAGCACACAAATGCTGGTGTAATTTAAGAACAATAGACTGCACTAATCACAGATTGTTAATCCCATTTGCTCATGAGAAGGAAGCAGTGTTCCATGATGTGTCAAAGGACCTATGAGCCTTCCTAAATCTGACCACTCTCATTCTGTCTTCTTGTATTTTTTCACCACGGTTCTTTGGTGTCTTTTTTCCCTTCTTCTCATTGCATTGTCACCACAAAGCTTATCTATTTTCATATGAGAGGTTTTCATATGAGAGAGAGGTTTGGGGAGGTTAGGTCAGATTTCATCATGGTCCCCCAATGACAAAATTATCACCTCCTAGGAGTCTGTTATCTCTGGAAAAAGTTTATTGCTATCATATAAAGAGGAATGTGGTGTTTTGAGTTAGCTTCTTTACTAAGAAGCTAAAGATATTTATTAAGAGTATGCTACATGAATAGCACTTTAAATATTAATTTAATACACTACTTCCTGTCCTTTTATTCCTCTACCTGATACAGCTGTAGGAAAACACACTTGTCGTTCAAGAATATACCTGTTAAAAAAAAGAAAAAGAATATACCTGTTTCTTTTAGCCACGTTTTGTAGTGCCATTCAAAATTAAACTAAATCAAAATGAATATGGTTAGGGAAAAAAAATGTTGGGCAAGAGGCAAGTGGGGTCAGGGTCTCTGGTATTTCTCTGGAGATAGTCTGCAGGGTAAGACATGGTAGGAGTTCAAGTAATAACAGTTTATCTGTAAAAATCATCCTCCCCAGGAGTCCTTTACAAGATTTCTGAACTTTCAAAAAGCCATATATGGGTGTGCACATGGCACCAGGGGGTTGAAGGCAGTTGGTTAAACCTAACTTTGAAGCCAGGGAAAGTCTAGTGAGTTCTACTCAGACCTTTGGCGAAAATGATGCTAAGCTAGTTTTAGAGGTTGATTTCTGTTACAACTGGCTTCTCTGAAGTACCTTAGCAGAAGTCCAAAATTAGAAAAGAGGAAATGACCTTTTTTCTACCGAGTGTTTAGTAGGAATATTGAATCACATTAATGGGTTTCCAAGGCCTGAGGAGGGTTTGGACCTTAAAAAAAAAAAAAAAAGTACAGTATAATAATGTTTAAGACTACAAGCTCTATACTCATTATCAATATTAAAACCACACAAGATATTTTTCCAGGTTTATTGAGATATGACTGACATATAACACTGTATTTGTTTTAGGGGTACAACACAATGATTTGATATATGTATATATTGCACATATAATTTATTTAACATCCGTTTCCTCACAGTTACACATTTTTTTTAATGACGAGAACTTTTAAGATCAACTCTTAGCAATTTTCAAATATTCGTTACAGTGTTGTTAACTTTAGTCACCATTACATCCCCAGAACTTACTTATCGTATAACTAGCAGAAGTTTGCACCTTTTGACCACCTTCACCCAGTTCCCCCATCTCCCCCCACCCTGGCAACCACCAGCCTGTTCTCTACATCTTTTTAAACACACACACACACACACACACACGTTAATTTTAGGGGATATATTGGTGAGGGAACGTTTTACATGCCGTTTATACTTAAATGTGAAAAGTCAATGCTATTTAAGCAACCAAATTGCCAATCTGTTACAAACAAAAAGGAAAAATAAACTGATTTTTATTTCTAAATAAAGGGTTGCTGAAGGGCCTTCGCCTTCCTGGGGTATGACTCTGAGAAGCTCTGACAACTGAGCCCTAAAGCCCCACAGTCACGGGTCAGGGCAGTTTTAAGCACAATTCTCAGGCGAAGGGTCGGCTCCTCCCCACACCCTCCAGGGTGAGACGGGGCGGAGCTCGGAGGGCCCCGGAGGCGGGAGCGGGGCGGTGGCGGCGGGGGGGCGGGACCTCCGGGTTCCCGCGCGCAGGCCGCAGCGGCCCCTGGTCTCCTTCTGGGCCCCGCGCCATTTCCGCTACTCTCGGCCGAGCGGGACCCACAGGTCTCGTCCCGCCGCTGGGCCGCGCGGAACTGACCGCCTGGCGGGATGCGGCCGTCCCCGGGGACGTGCTGGCTGCTCTTCTGGCTGCCGCCGCTGGCCGTGCTGCCGGCGGACGCGGTGCGCGGCGAGGAGGACGAGGCGGCGTTGTCAGGTAATCGCGGGCACGGGCGGCGGGCGCGCGCACGCTCCTCGGCTCCCCCGCTCCCTATCCCCGCCCTCCTCGCCCCCTCCCCCCGTCTCGCCCGGCTCCCCGGAGATGGACCAAGCTCTCTCTTCTCCGGGCGGCGGGGCGCGGGGAGCTGTTTCCCTGCCCGGATTAAGGTTCCCTCCGCGGGCGCGGCCTCCGTTACCGCCTGCTTGGGCTTCCCTGGTCTCTGCTGGCACTTGGACATTATAATTTTAGGATTAGAAGCAACTGCAGAGTTCATTCTGGCCCAGTTCCCTCGTTTTGCAGAAGCAGCCGAAGCCCAGAGAAGTTTTGATTAGTCCAAGGACACACAGTCATTATACAGATGATCCTAGTCTCCCGACTTTCAACACAGGGCATTTGTATACATCAACTTAGGTTGAAAATATTATTTATCTAGGTAAAACTTTGGACTCAAGACTAGAGAAGGTTTGGCTTTAGAATTGGACTGAACTTCCCCTGCCCTTACTAGCTCTGTGACCTTGAGTGAGTCATGCTACTACCGGTCACATGTAAAACACGGATAATATTTCACAGGATTACTGTGATGTTTAACGTGTACCTGGTACAAAGGAAACAAGAAATGGTAGCTGTTCATAGTGTTGTTATGGGCTGTCTGGAGTGGGGCAAGGCAGGAGTTCTAACTCCACAACTGCTACTAATTTGCTATGAGCTTAACGTTTCTTTTTCACTGTTTTCACTATTTTTAAAAGATTTCCTGGAATCACTGTCCACTAACTTCATCTTATTGCCCCCCTGTGGTTGCAAGGGAGGCAACCAAGTGTAGCTGGGCATAGCTGCTACCCTCCAATAAAATCAGGATTGTTTGTCTAAGGATAAAGGCAGTTATCAGATTGAGCTGGAGCTACCAACTCCTCTGTATCTTGCAGTGAGGTACGCCTTGGGGGACTCTTCTATACCAGTTTTCATTGAATGGACATTTGTTGAGTATTTACTATGTGCTAGGCAGTGTTAAAAGTGCTTTAACTGCATTATCTTATTGACTACTCATAGTAGCTGTATGGGGTAGGTACCATTTATATACCCATTTTACAAAAGAGGGAACAAAGGCTTGGTAGTAGGAGAGGTAACCAGTATGTACTGATGAAAAAATAAATCACAGATCTGTCTAAGAGGGAGGATTTCTGAGTATGGCTGCAAACAGAAAATTGTAAGTAGCCTTGGACCAGCATCCAGAACTTGATTTCTCTAGTTCGGTTATTACATTCAGCCACCCACTTGCAGAATTACGTTGGTCCAGGCTTGTCTTTATGAGCCATAGTTTTCTCATCAGTAAAGATGAAGAAGTTCTATTACTGAATGTTCTCCAATAATTTCCTTACCTTTTATTTGCCTCAATGAACCCACTGTTTTTCAGGTTTTTGTTACCAGATTTAGTGTTAACATGTCAACTAATTTATTTTGTTAATCAAATCATACATAAATGCTTCTGTTCTGCCTGAGACATGCAGGATGCCCACTGAGTTGATAAAATTCTAGTCCACAGCTAAGAGAAATGGCAACTTCTGTAGCCTTATAGCAACACTTGCCCTTACAGATGGGCTTCACAACTGAGACTTTTTTTTCTTTTACATCTTTATTGGAATACAATTGCTTTACAGTGGTGTGTTAGTTTCTGCTTTATAACAAAGTGAATCAGTTATACATATACATATGTTCCCCTATCTCTTCCCTCTTCCGTCTCCCTCCCTCCCACCCTCCTATCCCACCCTTCCAGGCTGTCACAAAGCTCCTAGCTGATCTCCCTGTGCTCTGCGGCTGCTTCCCACTAGCTATCTACCTTACGTTTGGTAGTGTATATATGTCCATGCCTCTCTCTCGCTTTGTCACAGCTTACCCTTCCCCCTCCCCATATTCTCAAGTCCATTCTCTAGTAGGTCTGTGTCTTTATTCCTGTCTTACCCCTAGGTTCTTCATGACATATTTTTTTTCTTAGATTCCATATATATGTGTTAGCATACGGTATTTGTCTTTCTCTTTCTGACTTACTTCTCTCTGTATGACAGACTCTAGGTCTATCCACCTCATTACAAATAGCTCAATTTCGTTTCTTTTTATGGCTGAGTAATATTCTATTGTATATATGTGCCACATCTTCTTTATCCATTCATCCGATGATGGACACTTAGGTTGTTTCCATCTCCGGGCTATTGTAAATAGAGCTGCAATGAACATTTTGGTACATGACTCTTTTTGAATTATGGTTTTCTCAGGGTATATGCCCAGTAGTGGGATTGCTGGGTCATATGGTAGTTCTATTTGTAGTTTTTTAAGGAACCTCCATAATGTTGTCCATAGTGGCTGTACCAATTCACATTCCCACCAGCAGTGCAAGAGTGTTCCCTTTTCTCCACACCCTCTCCAGCATTTATTGTTTCTAGATTTTTTGATAATGGCCGTTCTGACTGGTGTGAGGTGATGTCTCATTGTAGTTTTGATTTGCATTTCTCTAATGATTAATGAAGTTGAGCATTCTTTCATGTGTTTGTTGGCAGTCTGTATATCTTCTTTGGAGAAATGTCTATTTAGGTCTTCTGCCCATTTTTGGATTGGGTTGTTTGTTTTCTTGTTATTGAGCTGCATGAGCTGCTTGTAAATTTTGGAGATTAATCCTTTGTCAGTTGCTTCATTTGCAAATATTTTCTCCCATTCTGAAGGTTGTCTTTTGGTCTTGTTTATGGTTTCCTTTGCTGGGCAAAAGCTTTGAAGTTTCATTAGGTCCCATTTGTTTATTTTTGTTTTTATTTCCATTTCTCTAGGAGGTAGGTCAGAAAGGATCTTGCTGTGATTTATGTCATAGAGTATTCTGCCTATGTTTTCCTCTAAGAGTTTGATAGTTTCTGGCCTTACATTTAGGTCTTTAATCCATTTGGAGCTTATTTTTGTGTATGGTGTTAGGGAGTGATCTAATCTCATACTTTTACATGTACCTGTCCAGTTTTGCCAGCACCACTTATTGAAGAGACTGTCCTTTCTCCACTGTACATTCCTGCCTCCTTTATCAAAGATAAGGTGACCATATGTGCATGGGTTTATCTCTGGGCTTTCTATCCTGTTCCATTGATCTATCTTTCTGTTTTTGTGCCAGTACCATACTGTCTTGATTACTGTAGTTTTGTAGTATAGTCTGAAGTCAGGAGCCTGATTCCTCCAGCTCCGTTTTTCATTCTCAAGATTGCTTTGGCTATTCGGGGTCTTTTGTGTTTCCATACAAATTGTGAAATTTTTTGTTCTACTTCTGTGAAAAATACCAGTGGTAGTTTGATAGGGATTGCATTGAATCTGTAGATTGCTTTGGGTAGTAGTGTCATTTTCACAATGTTGATTCTTCCAATCCAAGAATATGGTATATCTCTCTATCTATTTGTATCATCTTTAATTTCTTTCATCAGTGTCTTATAATTTTCTGCATACAGGTCTTTTTGTCTCCTTAGGTAGGTTTATTCCTAGATATTTTATTCTGTTTGTTGTAATGGTAAATGGGAGTTTTTTCTTGATTTCACTTTCAGATTTTTCATCATTAGTGTATAGGAATGCCAGAGATTTCTGTGCATTAATTTTGTATCCTGCTACTTTACCAAATTCATTGATTAGCTCTAGTAGTTTTCTGGTAGCATCTTTAAGATTCTCTATGTATAGTATCATGTCATCTGCAAACAGTGACAGCTTTACTTCTTCTTTTCCGATTTGGATTCCTTTTATTTCCTTTTCTTCTCTGATTGCCGTGGCTAGAACTTCCAAAACTATGTTGAATAAGAGTGGTGAGAGTGGTCAACCTTGTCTTGTTCCTGATCTTAGTGGAAATGCTTTCAGTTTTTCACCATGGAGGACGATGTTGGCTGTGGGTTTGTCATATATGGCCTTTATTATGTTGAGGAAAGTTCCCTCTATGCCTACTTTCTGCAGAGTTTTTATCATAAATGGGTGTTGAATTTTGTCAAAAGCTTTCTCTGCATCTATTGAGATGATCATATGGTTTTTCTCCTTCAATTTGTTAATATGGTTTATCACATTGGTTGTTTTGCGTATATTGAAGAATCCTTGCATTCCTGGAATAAACCCCACTTGATCATGGTGTATGATCCTTTTAATGTGCTGTTGGATTCTGTTTGCTAGTATTTTGTTGAGGATTTTTGCATCTATGTTCATCAGTGATATTGGCCTGTAGTTTTTCTTTCTTTGTGACGTCCTTGTTTGGTTTTGGTATCAAGGTGATGGTGGCTTCGTAGAATGAGTTTGGGAGTGTTTCTCCCTCTGCTGTATTTTGGAAGAGTTTTAGAAGGATAGGTGTTGGCTTGTCTCTAAATGTTTGATAGAATTCGCCTGTGAAGCCATCTGGTCCTGGGCTTTTGTTTGTTGGAAGATTTTTAATCACAGTTTCAATTTCAGTGCTTGTGATTGGTCTGTTCATATTTTCTATTTCTTCCTGGTTCAGTCTTGGCAGGTTGTGCATTTCTAAGAATTTGTCCATTTCTTCCAGGTTGTCCATTTTATTGGCATAGAGTTGCTTGTAGTAATCTCTCATGATCTTTTGTATTTCTGCAGTGTCAGTTGTTACTTCTCCTTTTTCATTTCTAATTCTATTGATTTGAGTCTTCTCCCTTTTTTTCTTGATGAGTCTGGCTAATGGTTTATCAATTTTGTTTATCTTCTCAAAGAACCAGCTTTTAGTTTTATTGATCTTTGCTATCGTTTCCTTCATTTCTTTTTCATTTATTTCTGATCTGATCTTTATGATTTCTTTCCTTCTGCTAACTTTGGGTTTTTTTGGTTCTTCTTTCTCTAATTGCTTTAGGTGCAAGGTTAGGTTGTTTATTCGAGATGTTTCCTGTTTCTTAAGGTAGGATTGTATTGCTATAAACTTCCCTCTTAGAACTGCTTTTGCTGCATCCCATAGATTTTCGGTTGTCGTGTCTCCATTGTCATTTGTTTCTAGGTATTTTTTTATTTCCTTTTTGATTTCTTCAGTGACCACTTCGTAATTAAGTAGTGTATTGTTTAGCCTCCATGTGTTTGTATTTTTTACAGATCTTTTCCTGTAATTGATATCTAGTCTCATAGCGTTGTGGTCGGAAAGGATACTTGAAACAATTTCAATTTTCTTAAGTTTACCAAGGCTTGATTTGTGACCCAAGATATGATCTACCCTGGAGAATGTTCCAGGAGCACTTGAGAAAAATGTGTATTCTGTTGTTTTGGGATGGAATGTCCTATAAATATCAATTAAGTCCATCTTGTTTAATGTATCATTTAAAGCTTGTGTTTCCTTATTTATTTTCACTTTGGATGATTTGTCCATTGGTGAAAGTGGGGTGTTAAAGTCCCCTATGAATGTGTTACTGTCGATTTCCTCTTTTATGGCTGTTACTATTTGCCTTATGTATTGAGGTGCTCCTATGTTGGGTACATAAATATTTACAATTGTTATATCTTCTTCTTGAATCAATCCCTTGATCATTATGTAGTGTCCTTCTTTGTCTCTTTTAATAGTCTTTATTTTAAAGTCTATTTTGTCTGATATGAGAATTGCTACTCCAGCTTTCTTTTGGTTTCCATTTGCATGAAACATCTTTTTCCATCCCCTTACTTTCAGTCTGTATGTGTCTCTAGGTCTGAAGTGGGTCTCTTGTAGACAGCAAATATATGGGTCTTGTTTTTGTATCCAGTCAGCCAATCTGTGTCTTTTGGTGGGAGCAATTAGTCCATTTACATTTAAGGTAATTATCAATATGTATGTTCCTATTCCCATTTTCTAAATTGTTTTGGGTTCGTTATTGTAGGTCTTTTCCTTCTCTTGTGTTTCTTGCCTAGAGAAGTTCCTTTAGCAGTTGTTGTAAAGCTGGTTTGGTGGTGCTGAACTCTCAGCTTTTGCTTGTCTGTAAAGGTTTTAATTTCTCCATCAAATCTGAATGAGATTCTTGCTGGGTAGAGTAATCTTGGCTGCAGGTTTTTCTCCTTCATCACTTTAAATATGTCCTGCCAGTCCCTTCTGGCTTGTAGAGTTTCTGCTGAGAGATCAGCTGTTAACCTTATGGGGATTCCCTTGTGTGTTATTTGTTGTTTTTCCCTTGCTGCTTTTAATATGTTTTCTTTGTATTTAATTTTTGACAGTTTGATTAATATGTGTCTTGGTGTATTTCTCCTTGGATTTATCCGTATGGGACTCTCTCTGCTTCCTGGACTTGATTAACTGTTTCCTTTCCCATATTGGGGAAGTTTTCAACTATAATCTCTTCAAATATTTTCTCAGTCCCTTTCTTTTTCTCTTCTTCTTCTGGAACCCCTATAATTCGAATGTTGGTGCGTTTAAAGTTGTCCCAGAGGTCTCTGAGACTGTCTTCATTTCTTTTCATTCTTTTTTCTTTATTTTGCTCTGCAGTAGTTATTTCCACTATTTTATCTTCCAGGTCACTTATCCGTTCTTCTGCCTCAGTTATTCTGCTAGTGATCCCATCTAGAGTCTTTTTAATTTCATTTATTGTGTTGTTCATCGTTGTTTGTTTCATCTTTAGTTCTTCTAGGTCCTTGTTAAATGTTTCTTGCATTTTGTCTATTCTATTTCCAAGATTTTGGATCATCTTTACTATCATTATTCTGAATTCTTTTTCAGGTAGACTGCCTATTTCCTCTTCATTTGTTAGGTCTGGTGGGTTTTTATCTTGCTCCTTCATCTGCTGTGTGTTTTTCTGTCTTCTCATTTTGCTTATCTTACTGTGTTTGGGGTCTCCTTTTCGCAGGCTGCAGGTTCGTAGTTCCCGTTGTTTTTGGTGTCTGTCCCCAGTGGCTAAGGTTGGTTCAGTGGGTTGTGTAGGCTTCCTGGTGGAGGGGACTAGTGCCTGTGTTGTGGTGGATGAGGCTGGATCTTGTCTTTCTGGTGGGCAGGTCCACGTCTGGTGGTGTGTTTTGGGGTGTCTGTGGCCTTATTATGATTTTAGGCAGCCTCTCTGCTAATGGATGGGGTTGTGTTCCTGTCTTGCTAGTTGTTTGGCATAGGGTGTCCAGCACTGTGGCTTGCTGGTCGTTGAGTGAAGCTGGGTGCTGGTGTTGAGATGGAGATCTCTGGGTGATTTTTGCTGTTTGATATTATGTGGAGCTGGGAGGTCTCTTGTGGACCAGTGTCCTGAAGTTGGCTCTCCCACCTCAGAGGCACAGCACTGACTCCTGGCTGCAGCACCAAGAGCCTTTCATCCACATGGCTCAGAATAAAAGGGAGAAAAAGTAGAAAGAAAGAATTAGTAGAAGTAGAAAGAAAGAAAGGGAGGTAGGAAGGAAGGAGGGAAGGAAGGAACAGAAGGAAGAAAGAAAGAAGATAAAGTAAAATATAATAAAGCAAGATAAAATATAATAAAGTTATTAAAATAAAAAATAATTATTAAGAAAAAATTAAAAAACAAACCAAAAAAAACCGGACGGATAGCACCCTAGGACAAATGGTGGAAGCAAAGCTGTACAGACAAAATCTCACCCAGAAGCATACACATACACACTCACAAAAAGAGGAAAAGGGGAAAAAATCATAAATCTTGCTCTCAAAGTCCACCTCCTTAATTTGGGAAGATTCGTTGTCTATTCATGTATTCCACAGATGCAGGGTATATCAAGTTGATTGTGGAGCTTTAATCCGCTTCTTCTGAGGCTGCTGGGAGAGATTTCCCTTTCTCTTCTTTGTTCTCACAGCTCCCAGGGGCTCAGCTTTGGATTTGGCCCCGCCTCTGCGTGTAGGTCGCCGGAGAGCGTCTGTTCTTCGCTCCGAAAGGATGGGGTTAAAGGAGCCGCTGATACGGGGGCTCTGGCTCACTCAGGCCGGGGGGAGGGAGGGGCACGGAGTGCGGGGCGGGCCTGCAGCGGCAGACGCCGGCGTGACGTTGCACCAGCCTGAGGCGCGCCGTGCGTTCTCCCGGGGGAGGTGTCCCTGGATCCTGGGACCCTGGCAGGCTCCCCGGAAGGGGGGTGTGGATAGTGACCTGTGCTTGCACAGAGGCTTCTGGGTAGCGGCAGCAGCAGCAGCCTTAGCGTCTCATGCCCGTCTCTGGGGTCCGCGCTTTTAGCCGCGGCTCGCGCCCGTCTCTGGAGCTCCTTTAAGCAGCGCTCTTAATCCCCTCCAGGTACGTGGGGGGTTTCTTGCCTTTTGGGACGTCTGAGGTCTTCTGACAGCGTTCAGTAGGTGTTCTGTAGGAGCTGTTCCACGTGTAGATGTATTTCTGGCGTATCTGTGGGGAGGAAGGTGATCTCCGCGTCTTATTCTTCCGCCATCTTCCCGGAAGCCTGAAGTTTTGACTAAGTATTTTTACCTTAAAATAAAAGGTAATTTAGTTTATGACTAAACTCTTTAACTTAATTGTATCTTTATACGTTTAGGAAAACATAAATGACAAAAGTAGTACAAAAGAATAATTCTAAATTTATCAGTTAAAGCAAGTGATGTGCAGTTGTCTCTTTTTTTAATATATGATATGTAGTCCTAACATTAGATTAATTGAATATTTTCAAATTGAATGGTATTTTATATGAACTAAGGGATTTCACTGGTAAAGGTAACCCTGACTCACATCCTTTGGTAATGTAAAGAATTGCACTTTGTCATAGCAGTTTGGGCGCAAATGTCCAGAAATACACTGTTCTCCAGGAGTCAGGTTTATTGAAAGGTTCAAGAGAGCCTGCCGAGGACTACAGGTAGTTAAGGAGGGCCGTGCTCGGTCCGTGGCCTTGCTGGGGTAGCCATAATAAGCATGGCATTCGGGGTTGGTCCTGCTTATACTCCTAAGTTTTTGGGAAATGGGGCAGAGCTGGGATAGCCCACACTTGCAGACCCCTCTCCTGACCTGAATCAGGCTTGAGGAAGTGAATGCCTAGGTTATGGGAGCACCCTCTGGGGAGGAGAAATATTTCAGCTCCAGGGGGAAGCAGTGGCTCTCCCTAGGCAGGTGTTGTTCTCGTCTGACCAAATGAATGATTATTATTACATTTTTATGAATCCCTAGAAATTCCCTTTTGTTTTCTGGATTGCCTTGTGAGGGGATGTTGTTGATATTGTGATATATTTGGATTTGCCCGGATCTGATACTAGGAGGTTCCAATCCTAGCTGAATGAACCAGCAAAGACTGAGACTGCATGAATAAATGACACCTGCAGACCTGCCAGCAGCTTCACAGCCCTCAGTGTCAGGGCTGGAACAGGTGGTAGAGTTCAGCCAGGCAGTGAAGCTGGCTATAATTTCTGTTTCCTACCCGCAGGCAGAGATAGAGGAAGTAGAAACTGAATAATGAAATGTCTCTAGAAGCTTACTGAAGGGAGGAGGGGCCTAAGAAAGACAATGTTTATAAACAATCTAAGATTAAAAGATCTGGTTCCCTCTAGGAAGGCAGTGGGCCAGCTGTGGTAAGAATCTTGATTGTCAATTCACTGTCTTATGCTAGTTGGCCATGGCTTAAGATTCACATGAACTCACTTGGAGCTAGGGTTGTGGTTTCTTGTGGCTGTGAGTTTCTAGTTCCTTAGATAATTAGGAATTCTTGTGTGGGTGGATTGAGATGCAGTCACCTCAGGAGACAGGTGATAACAATGAGGGCAGCCAGAGGGCACCATGAATTGCTGACACCTTGTCTATAATGTCTCATGTATTGTGTGAATTCAACATCAGTTTCACCTCAAAAGCCAGAGGCCGCTCTGGAGAATTCCAGGGGAGATGCCATTTGCAACATGCTTTTAGTAGTGTTTCTGTAAGTATCAAGAATCAGGGCAACGTACCCCTATCTGTACTTTCCTTAATCTGGTTGAAGACCAAGGTGAAATCAGAGCAAGTTCTTTTTTTCTAACTGGGAGGTCTTTACACAGAGTACACTGATGTACCATATAGAGTACAACAAAAACACGCTGATCACCACCTCCTGCCTCCCTCTGCCCTCTTCTACCTGGTGAGGAGAAAGAAGAGGGTTCTCAGCCCAAGGGATATTAAGGGTTACAGCTCTCCACCCTCTAGTTAAGGGTACATTGATGATGGGGTAGGGTAAGGCGGAGGTGTAGCCTGCAGGTTCTGTGGGTGGGATGGCAATGGCACAGGCTGGACAGGTGTCCAGCATTAGGTTACTTCAAGGGGAAGAGCAGAGTGCCCCCCCTTTTACGGTGCTGGCACTGGCCAGCCTCTTATAAAGATTGGCCAGGCTTTCACGGGGTCGACTATGCACGCCCAAATAACCTACCCGTCCTCTCGAATTACAACACACACGTGAAAGACAAATATTTAAATGCTACATATACGGTAATGAACATGCCATGTCCCTAACTTCATGGAAAGAGAGTATAAACTAAAAAATACATATATAATATGAAGAGAATAAAGCAGAGTGAGCAGAAAGTGGGTGAAAGGCGTAGGAGTGTGCCATTTTAGACAGTGGGGCCAGAGAAGGCCTTCCTGAGAAGGTGAATTTTGAGCAAATACATACGTTATCTATCAGAAGGAGCCAGCTCTGCCGAGATCTGGGGAATGCCGGTTGCAGATGGAGGAAACAGCATGTAGGAAAGGTTGAGGCAGGGGCGGCTTGGCACCCTGAGGGCAGGACGCTTGGTGTGGCCGGAGAGGCTAAGCAGGAGGAAAGGTCAGAGGTACCCAGGTCCTAGGAAAGGAGGGTGGGTTTTCTTACGGGTGTGACGAGAAGTCATTGGAGGGTTTTGAGCAGGTAAATGCTGTGCTCTGGTTGATGTTTCTAAAAGGTCCCTGTACTGATTAGAGAATAGGTTGTAGGGGAGCATCGTAGGGGTGATTCTGTAAGCAGACCAGCTAGAAGTCCCTTATAGTAACCCAAGTGCAAGAAGGCTGCGGCCTGGACAGCAGAGAAGCATTTATTCCTAAATTCAAGCTATTGTGCTCTACCCAAATTGCATCATCTTGCTCTTATCTGAAGAGTTACAGATATCAAATGATTTAGGAGAGTCTTAGGACCAAAATGGAAAAAAAAAAACCTCACTGGAAGGCAGCGTTTGTTTGCAAAGCTCAGGCTCCAAAGGGTTTTTCATCAGACCACTAACAAGAGGGTAGTTTGTATACTTAGGGGAATTGACTCAGCCCTCGAAGTGGTGGAACGCTCTCTAGGAGAGGGGATGCACAGAGGGACCCTGGAAAAACCACAAGAAAAGCCCCTAGTGAGCACGCGTATGGTGTTAGGAGTAACCCTGAAGAAAGAACGGGCTGCAGTTAACGTTCTCATGATGGTCTGGGCTGCTGGGGTCTGCAGACCACAGACCTCACGCTCTTCACCTGACCCCAGCCCCAGAGTGTGCTCCCTTCCCAACGATAGGTAGGAATCCCCTCTTCCACTGGGGACTCCCAGCATAAGGTTCTCAACTCCAGCTGCCTGATTTCACCCTGTTCCTGCCTAGAGAGCCCACAGGGGACCGCGGAAGGCAGAACATGGGATACCAGAAGGCGAGTCCGGAGCCCTCCCTGTGGTCACTAGCTGAGGGCTTTTAACGTGCGTGGTGTGTTATCATCGCAGTCGCTCAGGCTCTTCCAGGGTCTGCACTGCCTCCTCGGACACGCGTCTTTCATACGGCCAGCTGCAGCCCCTTGGGGTCCCGGGAGGGCCCTGTCCCCTGTGCAGCCCGTGGCCAGGAGTCATTTGTGTCTCAGATACACGCAAGAAGGCTCCTCAGCATCTGTTGCTTTGTGTGTGTTGTTAACACTGTTCTGCATTCTCCTTTTTGCCCTTGTGTATAAACAGACCATGAAAGAATGCATTTTTAATTTTTGTATCCTATATTTAAAAGAGAGCCTCTAGAGCTTCCTTCTCGTGCCTTTTTGAGATCTGCCTCTTAACCTGGATTCTTATATTTGCATCTCATACTCTCAAACTCTGCAAATTTCTTGGTATATTTAAAAACATACGCATCACAGTGTTAAGAGTAAAGATTAAATGGTTTCACAGCATCCCAGTGGAGGGTACTGGATCCTCGTGTAACTTCTCAGCTTTGTGCAGCCACCTGAGAACCTTGACTTTTATGCAGTTGTATTTTCAGAGCTGATGGGCATTCACAGTGTCTGTTTCTTCACTTTTCTCCAGCTTAATGCTAAGGTGTTTCTAGGCAGG
Organism: Leucopleurus acutus; assembly: GCF_964270905.1. Lineage (NCBI taxonomy): Eukaryota > Metazoa > Chordata > Mammalia > Artiodactyla > Delphinidae > Leucopleurus > Leucopleurus acutus. Next base: position 75,167,930 of record NC_139149.1, on the reverse strand, counting down.
ACCAGGACCTATCTGGACTTACTTAGTGTTATTCCCTAAATGGATATAATTGTCGAGTTGTTATTACTGGTTACCCGATCCTTCCCCAACATTGGTGTAGCAGGTTGTTCTAGCTTCATTTCAGGTTTTTCTGGAGAAACAGCTGATCACACTCTCCTTAGAGGAGTGAGGGTTGGGGCATAAGGCCTGTTTCTTGATGTGCACGTAAACATTCCCTGTTGCTGTTTCATATATGACAGACGTAGTGGTGATACCCTATCCTGGGTCCAGAAGCATCTGTGACTTTCATCTCACTTCATTTTAAATTCAAATATAGCAGCAGCCTCAGAAAAAAATGAACCCCATTACTTCATAATTTTCTTGTGGCATTTACTACATTTACCATCTGTAACGCTGCACCTGTCTTCTCTCTTTTTCTCTGTTACACTGTGTTATATTGTATTATATATTACATACTATATATAAAATATTTTGTGTGTATTACACAGAACACACACACGTATGTATGTACTACATCTGTCTCCAGCCAAACTTCTCCTGTGCTACAGACCTATCCATCTTCACCTAGCCCCACCAACCAAGACTCAGTACTTCTAAAATTGAACTCTTCCCCTTTTTTTGCTTCTTCTCTAGTATTCCTTATATCACTCACCGGAACCATCAGGTCATTTCTGAATCTCTGAGTCTGTTGATTCCACTTCCTAGGTGCTCTTACATCTGTTCTTTCTCCTGCCTCCTTAGTTTGTTTCTTGTTTAGACTGCTTCGGGAGCCTCCGCAGCTCTTCTGCTTTCAGTCTTCGGCCCCTCTAACATTTTGCGTGGCCTACAGAATGCTCTTTCTAAGACACGACTGTGTTCTCTGTTCCCACAGGTCCATTCTGTGCCTTGCTCTCCCCTGCTCAGTTCCCGGAAGCTGGCCTCTGTGGGCTTCTTTGCCCTCTGGCTTCCAATTGGGTTTGGCAGATGAGAGGCACTGACGGGAGGGCGGGAGAGAGCTCCCCCTGAAGCTCTGGCAGGGCTTGCATCCCCTTAGACTACTGTCCTCTCGGCTCTGGTAACAACGGGTCCTCCCTTTGCCATTTCAGGCCTAGGGATGTTGAAGGCTTTCTGCTCTTGTTGGTGCCTGGGAACTTCACGGTTCCTTGTTAATGCCTTAACCCTGCCTACATCTTCACTGAACTCTTCTCAGTGAAACCCTTTGGAATGTCTGCAGTGTCTTGCCGAGACTTTGACACTTACCTAAAATCCTTCAATGCTCTGCTTTCTGCGGGAAGTCCACCCTCCTCAGTGTAACAGAAACCACCTAGCTCTCTAGCTGCAGGTGTTGAAATGTCCTGTGTATTCCCTACACTCCGTCCTCGTGAATGGCCGAAGCACTTCCATGATTTCCCTCATCTCCATGGTTCTGTACACATTTGTCACCCCACCCCCTGACTTCTGTCTCGTTGCCTCTGACTGCACTTCAGTGCTCCTCTCACGTTTCCTCCCTTCTGGGAAGCCTCCCTCAATCCTTGCCCTCTACTTCAAGATTGAAGAAGTGCCTATTCTCCATGCTCTTGCAGTCCCTCCATCTGTCATAAGAGTATTGGTACTGGACTGTAATCTTTTTGTCTGCCTCCTGCTAGATTGGAAAGACTGAAGGACTATAATTACCATGTAGAAGAATTTACTGGCCATAGACTACAAAAACAGCCGTCATTAACCCTGTGAATAAAAAAGAAAGAAGATAAGATTCTGGGCAATTACCTATTTAGGAAATATATTTTTTTTTCCATTTCTCAGTTGCAAGATGTAAAGCTTTGAAGGAAATGGATTTAATTAAAACGTCTCAGTCAGACTGTTACTGCTACAATCAAAAATCCCAAGTGAAATGGAAGTATATATGGTCAACTGTGCAGGTAAGAGCCTACTTTCAAATTATGTCTTAGGAACAGGGAGTTAAAACGTACTATTTCAAGAGTAGAAGTAGCTTTTGTATGACATAGAGCTGTGTATCAGTATGAAAGCTGCCTGGGGGATTACACACAGCAGTTCAGGTTGGGGGGAGCTATGGGAGGGGACGTTAACCTCCATACTCTTCATCAGCCCCTCTCCAACCACTCCAAGTAGATATACTATCTGAGTGCAGTGTGCTTGCTGTTCGGACATGGCTCAAGACAATACCCTCTTGCCTACTTTCCAAAATAATTGCTATCTCAGACCCTTCTCTATAGAAATCTGAAGTTACCTCTGATCCCAGGTGTGGTCAAGATAGTAGTTACTCTTAATAGCCTAGCACTTTCCTTCCTTCAGCATTTAATGAATATTTATTAAGCACCTACTAAGTGCCAGGAATTCTTCTAGGCTCTTAGGATCCATCAGTGAACAAAATAGATCCCCGCTCCTGTGATGTTTACACTCTTGGGAATGGGGGTAGGGGGTAGGGTGGGGTTAGCTATAAATGTAAAAGAGGAGAAAATTATAAAATTAGTAAGTGCTATAAAAAAAGAAAATGTAGAGTAAGATAAGTGGAATGAGGGGGGTGGAGGCAAGTTGCAGTATTAAAAAGAATGGTCAGGGTCTTTCTCATTGAAAAGGTGACACGTGAGTAAGATCTCAGTGATGTGAGTTACCCAGCAGGGTATCTGAGGGAAGAGTGTTCTGGCTGAGGGAAGAGCTAGGACATCATCATATCAATAGGCACTTGACGTTGCTTTGTACTATTACTGATAATATACACCACTTTGGTCACTTGGTTAAGGTGTTATCTGTCAGTTTACAGTTTTACCACTGTAAGATAACTATTTTCACCTCTGTAATGAATGACTATTTTGAGGGGATAATTTGAGACTATGTATATATTTTATTCCTCATCAAACTTTTACCCCCTAGTTTTATTATCTGTTGATGATGCTTGCCTGAATCAGTTATCATCACGATGTTTATCAAATGGTGATTTTCTAATTCCATTATTCCTTCTACATTCATTGGCATTCTTCTATAAGGAAGAGTTTACCTCCCCAGTTTATTTATATCCATATGGTTTCATGGATTGCCAGTTCATTTGCTGGACTACAATTCCTTTTATTATTTGTTTTGTTATTCAAATTGTCCTAGATTTGGCCAGTAGGAGCCCCTTCGAACTAGCTCTTATGTTCTTTAACTTGTGCCTATCGTTATTTGAGCACTTCTTTACCTTCTGGCAAACAAGATGTTCTCAAGCTTATCCTGTAATTTCTTAGACGCAGCTCTGGAGTCATACATTTTTCCAAGGAGCATTCAGTGTCAGGTGTGTTCATTACTACCAGATATCATTATCATATGTGTATATACACACCCATACTCCTATACACATGGCTGTTTCTTCCTTCCTTTCTTTCTTCTTACTTCCTGTCTGTCTTCAAAAACCATGAATTCTGATCTCTCCAACACCACTGGGTTCACTCTAGTCTTTCTCCTTTCCATATCTATAACTCTCTTCTCTGATTGTGAGAAACCTGGTTCCCATTCTCATCAATATATTGATTTATTTGCCTAATCCTAGAGTAATTTCAGAGTTGCTAAGCCATACTGTTGTGAAAAACAAACCTAGTAACAAGAGCTCAGTATTTGTTTACAGTGTGTTTTATCTTTAGTTTGAGGGGTCACAGTCTAAATATTGTGCTCAAAAGTTACTTGGGGGAGGCGGGAAGATGGCGGAAGAGTAAGACGCGGAGATCACCTTCCTCCCCACAGATACACCAGAAATACATATACACGTGGAACAACTCCTACAGAACACCTACTGAAGGCTGGCAGAAGACCTCAGACCTCCCAAAAGGCAAGAAAGTCCCCACGTACCTGGGTAGGGCAAAAGAAAAAAGAATAAACAGAGACAAAAGGATAGGGACGGGACCTGCACCAGTGGGAGGGAGCTGTGAAGGAGGAAAAGTTTCCACACACTAGGAAGCCCCTTCGCGGGCGGAGACTGCGGGAGGCGGAGGGGGGAGCTTCGAAGCTGCGGAGGACTGCACAGCAACGGGTGCGGAGGGCAAAGCGGGGAGATTCCCGCACAGAGGATCGGTGCCCACCGGCACTCACCAGCCCGAGAAGCTTGTCTGCTCACCCGCCAGGGCGGGCGGGGCTGCGAGCTGAGGCCGGAGCGCAGGGAGAGGACTGGGGTTGGCGGCTTGAACATAGCCTGAAGGGGTTAGTGCACCACAGCTAGCCGGGAGGGAGTCCGGGGAAAAAGCCTGCACCTGCCGAAGAGGCAGGAGACTTTTCCTTCCCTCTTTGTTTCCTGGGGCGTGAGGAGAGGGGTTTAAGAACGCTGCTTAAAGGAACTCCAGAGACGGGCGCGAGCCGCAGCTGAAAGCGCGGACCCCAGAGACGGGCGCGAGCCACGGCTGAAAGCGCGGACCCCAGAGACGGGCGCGAGCCGCGGCTGAAAGCGCGGAATCCAGAGACGGGCGCAAGCCGCGGCTAAAAGCGCGGACCCCAGAGGCGGGCGGGAGACGTTAAGGCTGCTGCTGCCGCCACCGAGGGGCCTGTGTGCGAGCACAGGTCACTCTCCACACCCCTCTTCCCCGGAGCCTGTGCAGCCCGCCACTGCCAGGTTCCCGGGATCCAGGGACAACTTCCCCGGGACAGCGCACAGCGCGCCTCAGGCTGGTGCAAAGTCACGCCGGCCTTTGCCACCGCAGGCCCGCCCCGCACTCTGTGGCCCTCCGTCCCCGCCGGCCTGAGTGCGCCAGAGCCCCCAATCAGCGGCTCTTTTAACCCCATCCTGTCTGAGCAAAAAACAGACGCCCTCCAGCGATCTACACGCAGTGGCAGGGCCAAATCCAAAGCTTAGCCCTGGGAGCTGTGAGAACAAAGAAGAGAAAGGGAAATCACTCCCAGCAGCCTCAGAAGCAACGGATTAAAGCTCCACAATCAACTTGATGTACCCTGCATCTATGGAATACCTGAATAGACAACCAATCATCCCAAATTAAGGAAGTGGACTTTAGGAGCAAGATCTATGATTTTTTCCCCTTTCCTCTTTTTGTGAATGTGTATGTGTATGCTTCTGTGTGAGATCTTGTCTGTATAGTCTTGCTTCCACCATTTGTCCTAGGGTTCTATCCGTCCATGTTTTTTTTTAAATTTTTTTTCTTAATAATTAATTTTAATAATATTATACTTTACCTTCGTTCTTTCTTTCTTTCTTTCCGTCCTTCCTTCCCTCCTTTAGACAACGAATCATCCCAAATTGAGGAGGTGGTCTCTGACAGCAAGATTTAGGATTTTTCCCCATTTACCTCTTTTAGTGAGGGTGTACGTGTATGCTTCTGTGTAAGATTTTGTCTGTATAGCTTTGCTGCCAACATTTGTCCTAAGGTTCTTTCCGTCCCTTTTTTTTTTTTCTAAATAAGAATTTTTTAATTCAATAACTTTATTATACTTTATTTTATTTTTACTGTATCTTCTTTCTTTCTGTCTTTTTTCCTTCTTTCCCTCCTTCCTTCCTTCCTCCCTCCCTCCCTCCCTCCTTTCTTTCCTTCTTGCCTTCTTTCCTTCTTTGCTTCTTTCTTTCTTTCTTCCTTCCTTCCTAACCTCCTTTCCTTCTTTCTTTCCTCATACTTCTACTAATTCCCTCTACTTTTTCTCCCTTTTATCCTGAGCCGTGTGGATGAAAAGCTTTTGGTGCTCCAGCCAGGAGGCAGGGCTCTGCCTCTGAGGTAGGAGAGCCAACTTCAGGACACTGATCAACAAGAGACCTCCCAGCTCCACATAATATCAAACGGCGAAAATCTCCCAGAGATCTCCATCTTAACACCAGCACCCAGCTTCACTCAACGACCAGCAAGCCACAGTGCTGGAAAACCTATGCCAAACAACTAGCAAAACAGGAATACAACCCCACCCATTAGCAGAGAGGCTGCCTAAAATCATAATAAGGCCACAGACACCCCCAAACACACCACCAGACGTGAACCTGCCCACTAGAGAGACAAGATCCAGCCTCATCCACCACAACACAGGCACTAGTCCCCTCCACCAGGAAGCCTACACAACCCACTGAACCAACCTTAGCCACTGGAGACAGACATCAAAAACAGGAGGAACTACGAACCTGCAGCCTGCAAAAAGGAGACCCCAAACACAGTAAGATAAGCAAAATGAGAAGACAGAAAAACACACAGCAGATAAAGGAGCAAGATAAAAATGCACCAGACCTAACAAATGAAGAGGAAATAGGCAGTCTACCTGAAAGAGAATTCAGAATAATGATAGTAAGGTTGATCCGAAATCTTGGAGATAGAATGGACAATAGATTGGACAAAATACAAGAATCAGTTAACAAGGACCTAGAAGAACTAAAGATGAAACAAGCAATGATGAACAACACAATAAATGAAATTAAAAGTACTCTAGATGGGATCAATAGCAGAATAACTGAGGCAGAAGAACGGATAAGTGACCTGGAAGATAAAATAGTGGAAATAACTACTGCAGAGCAGAATAAAGAAAAAAGAATGAAAAGAACTGAGGACAGTCTCAGAGACCTCTGGGACAACATTAAATGCACCAACATTTGAATTATAGGGGTTCCAGAAGAAGAAGAGAAAAAGAAAGGGACTGAGAAAATATTTGAAGAGATTATAGTTGAAAACTTCCCTAACATGGGAAAGGAAATAGTTAATCAAGTCCAGGAAGCACAGAGAGTCCCATACAAGATAAATACAAGGAGAAATACGCCAAGACACATATTAATCAAACTGTCAAAAATTAAATACAAAGAAAGCATATTAAAAGCAGCAAGGGAAAAACAACAAATAACACACAAGGGAATCCCCATAAGGTTAACAGCTGATCTCTCAGCAGAAACCCTACAAGCCAGAAGGGACTGGCAGGACATACTGAAAGTGATGAAGGAGAAAAACCTGCAGCCAAGACTACTCTACCCAGCAAGGATCTCATTCAGATTTGATGGAGAAATTAAAACCTTTACAGACAAGCAAAAGCTGAGAGTTCAGCACCACCAAACCAGCTTTACAACAACTGCTAAAGGAACTTCTCTAGGCAAGAAACACAAGAGAAGGAAAAGACCTACAATAACGAACCCAAAACAATTTAGAAAATGGGAATAGGAACATACATATCGATAATTACCTTAAATGTAAATGGACTAAATGCTCCCACCAAAAGACACAGATTAGCTGAATGGATACAAAAACAAGACCCTTATATATGCTGTCTACAAGGGACCCACTTCAGACCTAGAGACACATACAGACTGAAAGTAAGGGGATGGAAAAAGATATTCCATGCAAATGGAAACCAAAAGAAAGCTGGAGTAGCAATTCTCATATCAGACAAAATAGACTTTAAAATAAAGACTATTAAAAGAGACAAAGAAGGACACTACATAATGATCAAGGGATCAATCCAAGAAGAAGATACAACAATTGTAAATATTTATGCACCCAACATAGGAGCACCTCAATACATAAGGGAAATACTAACAGCCATAAAAGGGGAAATCAACAGTAACACGTTCATAGTAGGGGACTTAAACACCCCACTTTCACCCATGGACAGATCATCCAAAATGAAAATAAATAAGGAAACACAAGCTTTATGATACATTAAACAAGATGGACTTAATTGATATTTATAGGACACTCCATCCAAAAACAACAGAATACACATTTTTCTCAAGTGCTCATGGAACATTCTCCAGGGTAGATCATATCTTGGGTCACAAATCAAGCCTTGGTAAATTTAAGAAAATTGTAATTGTATCAAGTATCTTTTCTGACCACAATGCCATGAGACTAGATATCAATTACAGGAAAAAATCTGTAAAAAATACAAACACATGGAGGCTAAACAATACACTACTTAATAATGAAGTGATTACTGAAGAAATCAAAAAGGAAATCAAAAAATACCTAGAAACAAATGACAATGGAGACACAACGACCCAAAACCTATGGGATGCAGCAAAAGCAGTTCTAAGGGGGAAGTTTATAGCAATACAAGCCCACCTTAAGCAGGAAACATCTCGAATAAACAACCTAACCTTGCACCTCAAGCAATTAGAGAAAGAACAAAAAAACCCCAAAGCTAGCAGAAGGAAAGAAATCATAAAAATCAGATCAGAAATAAATGAAAAAGAAATGAAGGAAACAATAGCAAAGATCAATAAAACTAAAAGCTGGTTCTTTGAGAAGATAAACAAAATAGATAAACCACTAGCCAGACTCATCAAGAAAAAAAGGGAGAAGACTCAAATCAATAGAATTAGAAATGAAAAAGGAGAAGTAACAACTGACACTGCAGAGATAAAAGAGATCATGAGAGATTACTACAAGCAACTCTATGCCAATAAAATGGACAATCTGGAAGAAATGGACAAATTCTTAGAAATGCACAACCTGCCAAGACTGAATCAGGAAGAAATAGAAAATATGAACAGACCAATCACAAGCACTGAAATTGAAACTGTGATTAAAAACCTTCCAACAAAGAAAAGCCCAGGACCAGATGGCTTCACAGGCGAATTCTATCAAACATTTAGAGAAGAGCTAACACCTATCCTTCTCAAACTCTTCCAAAATATAGCAGAGGGAGGACCACTCCCAAACTCCTTCTACGAGGCCACCATCACCTTGATACCAAAACCAGACAAGGATGTCACAAAGAAAGAAAACTACAGGCCAATATCACTGATGAACATAGATGCAAAAATCCTCAACAAAATACTAGCAAACAGAATCCAACAGCACATTAAAAGGATCATACACCATGATCAAGTGGGGTTTATTCCAGGAATGCAAGGATTCTTCAATATACGCAAATCTATCAATGTGATAAACCATATTAACAAATTGAAGGAGAAAAACCATATGATCATCTCAATAGATGCAGAGAAAGCTTTTGACAAAATTCAACACCCATTTATGATAAAAACCCTGCAGAAAGTAGGCATAGAGGGAACTTTCCTCAACATAATAAAGGCCATATATGACAAGCCCACAGCAAACATCATCCTCAATGGTGAAAAACTGAAAGCATTTCCACTAAGATCAGGAACAAGACAAGGTTGCCCACTCTCACCACTATTATTCAACATTGTTTTGGAAGTTTTAGCCACAGCAATCAGAGAAGAAAAGGAAATAAAAGGAATCCAAATCGGAAAAGAAGAAGTAAAGCTGTCACTGTTTGCAGATGACATGATCCTATACATAGAGAACCCTAAAGATGCTACCAGAAAACTACTAGAGCTAATCAATGAATTTGGTAAAGTGGCAGGATACAAAATTAATGCACAGAAATCTCTGGCATTCCTATATACTAATGATGAAAAATCTGAAAGTGAAATCAAGAAAACACTCCCATTTACCATTGCAACAAAAAGAATAAAATATCTAGGAATAAACCTACCTAAGGAGACACAAGACCTGTATGCAGAAAATTATAAGACACTGATGAAAGAAATTAAAGATGATACAAATAGATGGAGAGATATACCATGTTCTTGGATTGGAAGAATCAACATTGTGAAAATGACTCTACTACCCAAAGCAATCTATAGATTCAATGCAATCCCTATCAAACTACCACTGGCATTTTTCACAGAACTAGAAAAAAAAATTTCACAATTTGTATGGAAACACAAAAGACCCCGAATAGCCAAAGCAATCTTGAGAACGAAAGAAGGAACTGGAGGAATCAGGCTCCCTGACTTCAGACTATACTACAAAGCTACAGTTATCAAGACGGTATGGTACTGGCACAAAAACAGAAAGATAGATCAATGGAACAGGATAGAAAGCCCAGAGATAAACCCATGCACATATGGACACCTTATCTTTGATAAAGGTGGCAGTAATGTACAATGGAGAAAGGACAGCCTCTTCAATAAGTGGTGCTGGGAAAACTGGACAGGTACATGTAAAAGTATGAGATTAGATCACTCCCTAACACCATACACAAAAATAAGCTCAAAATGGATTAAAGACCTAAATGTAAGGCCAGAAACTATCAAACTCTTAGAGGAAAACATAGGCAGAATACTCTATGACATAAATCACAGCAAGATCCTTTCTGACCTACCTCCTAGAGAAATGGAAATAAAAACAAAAATAAACAAATGGGACCTAATGAAACTTCAAAGCTTTTGCACAGCAAAGGAAACCATAAACAGGACCAAAAGACAACCCTCAGAATGGGAGAAAATATTTGCAAATGAAGCAACTGACAAAGGATTAATCTCCAAAATTTACAAGCAGCTCATGCAGCTCAATAACAAGAAAACAAACAACCCAATCCAAAAATGGGCAGAAGACCTAAATAGACATTTCTCCAAAGAAGATATACAGACTGCCAACAAACACATGAAAGAATGCTCAACATCATTAATCATTAGAGAAATGCAAATCAAAACTACAATGAGATATCATCTCACACCAGTCAGAATGGCCATCATCAAAAAATCTAGAAACAATAAATGCTGGAGAGGGTGTGGAGAAAAGGGAACACTCTTGCACTGCTGGTGGGAATGTGAATTGGTTCAGCCACTATGGAGAACAGTACGGAGGTTCCTTAAAAAACTACAAATAGAACTACCATATGACCCAGCAATCCCACTACTGGGCATATACCCTGAGAAAACCAAAATTCAAAAAGAGTCATGTACCAAAATGTTCATTGCAGCTCTATTTACAATAGCCCGGAGATGGAAACAACCTAAGTGCCCGTCATCGGATGAATGGATAAAGAAGATGTGGCACATATATACAATGGAATATTACTCAGCCATAAAAAGAAACGAAATTGAGCTATTTGTAATGAGGTGGATAGACCTAGAGTCTGTCATACAGAGTGAAGTAAGTCAGAAAGAAAAAGACAAATACCGTATGCTAACACATATATATGGAATTTAAGAAAAAAAATGTCATGAAGAACCTAGGGGTAAAGCAGGAATAAAGACGCAGACCTCCTAGAGAACGGACTTGAGGTTATGGGGAGGGGTAAGGGTGAGCTGTGACAGGGCGAGAGAGAGTCATGGGCATATACACACTAACAAACGTAGTAAGGTAGATAGCTAGTGGGAAGCAGCCGCATGGCACAGGGATATTGGCTCGGTGCTTTGTGACAGCCTGGAGGGGTGGGACAGGGAGGGTGGGAGGGAGGGAGACGCAACAGGGAAGACATATGGGAACATATGTTTATGTATGACTGATTCACTTTGTTATAAAGCAGAAACTAACACACCATTGTAAAGCAATTATACCCCAATAAAGATGTTAAAAAAAAAAAAAAAGTTACTTGGGTTAATTCATTCCTACCCATCCCCCTTCAATATGGTTATATTATTCATTTGAAATACACTTGTTTTTATTTGTTTCCATTTCAGAGTTTTTCCTCATCCTGGTTGATTTTATTATTATTTTTTAGTATGTACAATATTAATATGGCTCAAAAGTCAAAATTACACAAAGGTGTTCTCAGAGAAGCGTCACTCCCCCTCATCCCTTCCCACCCAACCCATGTAGGTAATCAATCTTGTTAGTTTCTGGTATATCTTTCCTGTGTTTCTTTTTACAAAAGTAAGTGGTGATGCGTATTTATAGATGGTGCTTAAAGCCATGGGATGAAGGAGTGAGTTTAGACGGAGAAGAGGAGAGGACCAGCGACTGAGCCTGGGTCAGTCAGATATTAAGAGGTCTGGGAGGAGGAAGGGGCCAGCAGAGGAGAGAGAGAAAGGGCAACAAGTGAAGGAAGTGCCCAGGGAGCCCCAGGAAGTGCGACAGGGAGGAGGGAGTGATCAGCAGCGCCAGACTCTGTTGATGGATCAGATAGAATGACTGGGAATGAGTTGACCATTCGGTTTAGCGACACCATGCCACTGATGACCTTGTCAGGGGCAGCCTGTTGGAAATGAAAGCCTGACTGAAGTGGCTAAAGAGAGAAATGGGGGAGAGGAACCGGAGGCTGCAGGTATGGGCAACTTTTAAAAAGAATTTTATTGTAGTGGGAAGCGAGGAAAGGGGGTGATAGCTGAAGGGGAAAATGGAGTCAATAAAAGGGTTTTTTGTGTTTTTCTTTAAGTGGGAAAGATGCCAGCATGTTTGTAAGCTGATAGGAATGGTCTAGTAGAGTGGGAAGAAGTACTGGTGGGATGTCCTTGAGTAGCCAAGGCGGGTCGGATCCAGTGCACAGGTTGGGGGCTTGCCTTTAGAATGGAGCATGTAAATCTCCGTGGCAGAAATTTCCTCTGGAAATGCACAGGCCAGAAGCAGAGCATGTGCCTGCAGATGCTGACAGGTGGGGGGATATGGGGATAAGAGCCCTCCCGGTTCTCTTCCGATTTCTTCCGTTCTCAGTGAAGTAGGAAGGATCACCAGCCAGAAGTGAGGCAGGGAGAAGTCATTGGGGTATTGAGGAAGGAGAAGCCGTGAGGTCATCGTTGAAGAGAGTGGAAGAGCCATTGGATAGGAGTGTGTGGTATGATTGCCGACAGCCTTCAGGTTCACAGTCAAGGGTTTGAAGTGAGAGCACTACGAGTTTCTCCAGTATGATCGGTGGTGCAGATGCAAAAGCGGAATAGGTGGAGGGTTGGATTTTGCAAGTGAGTGTGACAAAGCACGAGGGGTACAAACAAGTTAAGGGTACATATAAGGGAATGCTTTATAATGATTGATCATGGAACTTAGCTGGAAAAGAAGGGGCCGAGGACATCAAGGGTGAGGAGCAGAGGAAAGGTGCTTACTCCCTGCTGGGGTTAATGCTTGCTGGGGTCGGGGTGTTAAGGGAGGCACGCTGGAAAGGTAGGAGGTGGTGGTCAGCTAGTGGGGTGCATTTCATGCAGCCTGTATTGGGGGCTGCAGTGTGGGACTGACAAGATTGGGGTGTGGCCGCAGGCATGATTAGCTGAGGTGAGTGGAGCATAAGAGGGGAGGAGTTCAAGGAACCAAGAGGACAGGATATTGGAAGGAGTTTTGTGTGTATCTTGTGTATATTTAATCCCGGAGACATGACAGGAAGTAGTATTGGAGAGAGAGCAGCAGAGAGCCAGGAGCTAAAATCCAAGAGAATCGGGGCGTTGGTAGACAGATACTGGGTGATTTCACCTGAGGCCTGAGATTCAGAGCTGGTGCTCTCTTCTCCCTTTTCAGGCTTGCCGTATCCTTGGACAAAGAAGAGAAATAGAGAGGGACAAAGGCAGCAGCAGAGTTGTCCTTTAATGATCCCTGGGCTGTCATCGTCTGCTTAGTATTGTAGGTGGTTCTTTGCTCTGAGACTTGAGTAGGACCTGGGGTTGGGTTCTGATCCTTCTTCAGCGGGCATGGTGAGAGAAGCCTGAGTCACATATGCTCAGCTGATCTGTAAGATAGAAATGCTTTTTTCTCAGTCACGGTAGAAGTGGTAGATATATAAACCCTATTCTCATTAGGTTTATAACCAAATAGTTTGCTACCTGTTATTTTCTATCTCATCCATTTTCACATGTCTCTTGGCCACAATAACCTGCTGGAAGAGGGAATTCCATCATCTACAACTCGGGAAGAAGCATCCACTTTAAAAAGTGTCTGTGCTCCAGTGTGTGTTGACTAAACACAGGTCTCTGGATCTGTCCCTGGGATCAGAATGTTGCCAAGTACCTCTGAGTGTTCTTTACTCAACCAGTCTTGGGCTCTCTTTACTCCTTTTCTCATGATTTTAAGAAGCTTATAAGAAGTTTTAACTTCTGTGTTTGTGAATTTGTTTGTTTGTTTTGTAGGTGAAAATTACCAGTTCAGGCCTGCTCAGTATTGTATATATCACAGAAAGATATAATTGCCAGTATCCAGAAACCATTCTGTCTATTATCAAATGTGTGATTCATAACCTTTGGACACCAAAGGAGTCTAATGATATAACCATAACCATCAATCCATATCGGGAGACTGTGTGCTTCTCTGTGAAGCCTGCCAGGAAGATATTTATCTATACCGTAAGAGTGAATCGAAACAGTAAGTCTCTTTTTATTATACTTGATTTCTGGAATCAGTTTTTCTGGAGTGACATTTCAGTAAATTGACTTTTTTTCACTACACTACATTGACACAGAATCTTTGTTTGTTGTGTGTCTGTGTCTTTTTTGCTCCAGTTGTGGATTTCAAACTCTTCCTTGTGTTTGTGGCGGGCATTTTCCTCTTCTTTTATGCAAAGACCTTGAGTCAGTAAGTATTCATTTTTACTTTCTTAAATTTGTGAATCAAAAAGAGTAGGACATTTTTAACCCTGTGCTGAATAGTTCCACACTAGTTTTTAGGTCTTGCTTTAGATTTTGCAAACAATTGGTCTGAAGACAGTGTTTGAAAGGTTTTAAAACCAGTAACATTTGTTTGTATAGTATGATATGTACTGCTTACAGAGTACTTTCACATGCATTACTTTGTATTATGTATCAATATACATTTTTTAAATAGATTTATTTTATTTTAATTAATTTATTTTTTGGCTGTGTTGGGTCTTTTGTTGCTGCGCACGGGCTTTCTCTAGTTGCAGCGAGGGGGGCTACTCTTCGTTGTGGTGCTAGGGCTTCTTATTGCGGTGGCTTCTCTTGTTGCGGAGCACAGGCTCCAGGCGTGCAGGCTTCAGTAGTTGAGACACACAGGCTTCGGTAGTTATGGCTCACGGGCTCTAGAGCGCAGGCTCAGTAGTTGTGGTGCACGGGCTTAGTTGCTCCGTGGCATGTGGGATCTTCCCAGACCAGGGCTCAAACCTGTGTGCCCTGCATTGGCAGGCGGATTCTTAACCACTGTACCACCAGGGAAGCCCCTATACATTATTTTAATTGATTTGATTCTCTTAACAACTATGTGAGCTCTGGATTATTGTTCTCAATTTATAAATGAGAAAACAGACATCCGTCATTACATGAGTAGTCTTGCCAGGGCTGAAATTTATACTCAGGTTTTCTGATGCTGGGTGCCTTCCTCTCTCTTACATTTGCACCACCTCCTAGATTTGTGGCTCTGATACAGAAGGTTGAATTTAACATATTATCCTGATACTTTTTTTCTTATAACTTCTCTCATGAAAAAGGAATATCTTTCCAATAATATTTTACTTCTTAACTTGCTATTCTGGACATTATTTATTTTCAAGTTTTTCCTTATGGCTTAAGAGAGTGTGTTTCATGTCCTCCATGGTCTTAATAAATTGGATGTTGCTTACATAGCCTGAAGAGTAAAGCTTGGACTCAGAGGAGATGGGCTGCAGGCCTGAATCCTCCAACTGGCAGGTACTGACTTGGGAAAGCCTTTAATTTCTTGGCGCCTCAGTTTCCTCCCATGTAAAATTTTCACAGGACTGTTGTGAGAGCATGTTAAGCTCTCAGACAAGTGCCTGCTATGTGATAGGTGCTCCAATAATTATTATTGGACCAGATTCTAAACATAGAAGATAACTCAGACATTCTGTTTCGAGTTAGTGGCAAGCTACCATAAATTTCAAGTAGAGATTTCATTTTTTAAGAGTATAGGATGTAATTAAAGCTGCCATCTGAGTTTTTCTTCTTAATAATCTTTATGACTATTGTCAAGTTAAACATGTTTCTAATACTGAAAGAGCGACTTGGCATTTAAATGGCTTTTATCTGCTTGTCTTGACAGGAGCCCTGTTTTCTTTTACTCTTCGGGGACTGTGCTAGGTATTCTAATGACATTAGTCTTTGTCCTGTTGCTGGTGAAAAAGTTCATTCCTAAGGTAGGTATACCATGTACAAATGAATACAAAAATGGAAATCATGATCTCATAAACATGAAAAATTGATTAAAATTAATTCACGTTTATTATGAAAGTTCCTAATTCAAACCGTATTTCTACATTGTATAAACTGGCTTAAATTGTATCTTTTCCAAGAGATTCCATTTTTATTTATTACTATGTGTAGGCTTAAGTATTAAGTTTTGGCGATACTTTTTTGAGACCCTTTTATTTTCTAGATAATACGTTTTTCTTATGAGTGATGGGGGCTTATTCTATGCTGAGTGCAGATTTCTCTTGGCTCAGCTGAGGAATGTCATGATGCTGAACCATTGGGGCCTTGAATAACAACATTGCTACATCTGGGGATTTCTTCATCATTATTAGTTCCCCCAAAACACCTTCAATAAAAGAATGCCCCGCATTTAGTTGAGGATACATATATATTAGTTCATGATGCTCATGTTGTAGTTACTTTGATGAAAGCTTGCAACACCAGCATTATTTTGAGATAAATTTATTCTTTAGAACAGTGCTTCTGCAACTGTAATGTACATGCAAGTCACCCGGGGGTCCTGTTGAAATGCAGACTCTGATTCAGGGGTCTCAGTGGGCCTGAGAGTCTGCATCCCAGCAAGCTCCCAGGTGACATCGAAGCTGGTGGTGCGTGGATCAGACCTTTAACAAGACACAAGAAGAGTATCTTGAGTTGACTTCAGTGCAGTTTGATATAGAAGTTTTGAATACAAAGGGTTTATTTGTTTATTTCTATTTTTATGAGAGTGAATGAACCAAAAACTGTGTCATTTATTTTCTTCCACACACAGTATAGCACGTTTTGGGCTCTAATGGTTGGTTGTTGGTTTGCTTCAGTTTATATTGTGTGGCAACTGATGGAAGAGCTGAAGTGGCTGTGGTGTGAAAACAGAATATATATATTAGGTAGGTAAAACTTTAAATAATGTGGTCTATTATTGGTAAAGCTGAGAAGTACAGCCAGGGGCCTTCTTTTGACATATGTTTCTCTCCAGAATCCAAATTTTCATTTTGAACTAAGGAGAAGAACTGTTAAAAATAATATTTTATTTTATTCCCATGCTTGGTGATTTCAGTTCACTAGTTCCCATTTTAGACTATTTCTGTATGACATCCTTCTTAGTTTTCTATACTAATGATCAAAAGAGCAAAAAAGCATTTGCCCTTTTGGACTGCATGTGCTTTTGAGTTGCGGTTAAGCTCTAACCACATCTAAATTGTAATGAAAACACTTCTCTAGAATGTGGCTCTTTCATTTCTTTTTCTTAATTTATTCAGTATGAATGGTGAGAAATCCTAAATGTAAATGACTAATGAAAACTTGACTTTTCAGAAACAGAGACACTTGTTCTTCTTGTTTGATGTTATTTAAAAAAACAAACAAAAAAGAAAAACCCAACTTTTTAAAGTGTTTTATTTGGGAAATTATAGAGAATGGGAGAATCAATTTACTCCTAACCTCTTAGTGCCAAATTTCTCCCATAAGTCCACCCACCCAGAACAAAAGCAATCAATTCTTTGTTTCACTTGAAGGTTTTATGTTTTTAGCCCATTTTTCTTTTTACGCTAAAGTATTTTCAAACTTAATTATTGCTATTATGGTGTGTTTCCTTAAATACGTCACTAAGCATCTCTACAAGGCAAGAGCATTTTCCTCTATAGTTAAATAACTATTAAATCTAAAAAAATGAATAATTACATAAAATCATCTATTATCTAGGCCATGTTCAAATTTCCTAAACATCCTTGATGCTTGTTTTGTATAAGGTAGGATATAGTCCAGAATCACATTTTGCATCTATTTTGTCCTGTAAGTCTCTTTTAATCCATAACAGGTTTTGGGGTGTTTTTTTTCCCATCACAATGATATGCTGAAGAGACCAAGTTGTCCTATAGAATGTCCCACTTTCTGGATTTCTCTGATTATTCCTTTGTAGTATAATTTAATTTGTTTCTCTCTCCCCTGTATTTTTTATAAGCTGGAAATTAGATCTTGAGGCTTGCGTACATACAAATGAAACACTTGGCGAAATACGTAAGAGGCAATGTGCACGTGACATTGGATCACAACAGGAGACACCACAGAATATCTCACTGTCCCTCTTTTGGTAATACAGAAACTGAGCACTGGATTACGAGGGTGACAGCCCCATCCCTGCACTGTAAAATTATATTTTCATTTAGTGACTAGAAAATAAAAATTAGGAATAGCTTTTGTAGCAGACTGTGACATACACTGAGGCTTATTCCTGACCAAAGCAACTGTGATAACATTTGCCCTCTAGGACTCTGGACCAGAAAATAGGGATACTTACATATTAATATTATAATAATTTATTATTATACATCCTTAATTATTACAAAAGTCAGCCTAATATCTCACATGGAAGGAATAACTAGCCCTAAATGCATTTTTCAACTTCATTGGAAAAAGAAAACAAAAATGAAGGTTTTCTGATATGTTCTTAGCTCTGAGCCATGGCTCTGCTGGTTTTTTCCCCATAACTTTTCAGTTCAGTGTTATGTTGTTTTACATTCTTCTGCTTTTACAGGCTACGTCTTGATAGTTGGGTGTCTCAGCTTTACTGTTTGTTACAAGCACGGGCCCCTCGTGGAGGAGAGGAGCGTGACCCTCTTGGCGTGGGCGCTGCAGCTCCTCTCCCTGCTCCTGGTCTATGCTGGCGTGGCCATTCCTCAGTTCGCCTATGCAGTGATGCTCCTCACCCTGTCGTCCAAGATCCTGCACTACCCACTGAGAGCACTCGCTTACGTGAGATGGTGCGTATTTTTTTTTTTTTCCATCATAAATTTGACATTTTGAGCTCTGGTTTTATTTATTTTGGGGGGGAATTTTTTGGACACATCATAGTTAATCTCACAATTAACTCCACTTCATCTGGATATTTCCCTCTGAGAGGGGGACAGTTAGAGAACGTAATAAGCATCTGATTCCATCCCCATTGCTAGTCGTCGTTCATCTTTCAGAGGTGCACCACCAATTACTAGGTAACGACAGCGCACCAAGAAGTCACTAAAATCAGTGGCAAAATTACTTGGGCTCGGAGTCGCCTATAATTTCTACTTTCATTCTACGTTTCCTTTTTTTAGGGCCCAGGACTGCTTTAGAGGTAATTGTGCATATGAGATAAGAGTTAGGGAACAGAAATGAATCACAAATGATTGAAAGTTATGATTTATATAATTCGGTTAAGCCTTTGGAAAGTACAGAAAGAAAGATGAGACAACTTCTGCTGTCCGGCTTTATGATGTCCTCAGTCATGGAGTCTGAGCACCTGTTTTTGTGTCAGGTGCACAGGTGAAGGAGATGGTCCCTACCCTTGAGGTGCACTTGTTGACACGTAGGCATATGTTTCTATAGCTCTGAAGTGTTAAAGTAGGCCTGCACAGGAACTGTGGTGTGTAGAAAAAGTTCAGGAAAGTTCCTGGAGGAGGTCACTGGGCTGAATTTTAATGAATCAAAACAGCCAGATGAATAAATGTAGGAAGGGCCTTCCTGACGGGGAGAAAGCCCAGTTTGGTACCATCACAGGGCCAGTGAGCGAGGTGGGTGTCGGCCAGGTCATGGAGGCATCACAGGCCCTGCTGAAGAATCTGATCTGATCCTGTAACGTGACGGAGGCAGCTGACTGTTACGTATCTTTGTCAGTGCTCTCTGACTACTGCCTCGACAGGGTTAGAAATCAAATGCCTGGGGCCCAGAAGGTAGTGAAGGAATGAGTCCAAGCAGAGGGAAGGCAGTGGTGAGGACTGTGTGAAATTCTACAACATTGCCTCCTTGAAAGGGGGTCAGTTGCCATTCAGCCTGAGCTGACTGTTGCCATGTGGGAATATGGGCCTTGCCTTGCCAGCTCTTCTGGTTTTCTAGAGAAGCTGGGAACGTGGATTAGAATGTAAATTCAGACAATGTTTAAATGTTGGCAACTAATCTGAAAATAAAAATACATTCAACAAGCAAAAATCAAAGCAGAGACCATGAACATGCCTCGGGCAGTAGGATGGGCCCATCTGTCTTCTGGCACAGAGAGTGGAGGTTAAGGGGAGGTTCTGGGGCAGGAGACCAGTCGTCAGGCATCACAGCAATCCACGCAAGCGGCGATGAGGGCCTGGAGTAGGGCAGTGAGATCAAGGCAGGAAGAGGGAGTTAATAAATATTTACAAGGTAAACTTGGCTGTGAGGAAGGAGACTCTGTGGTAACTGGTAGTTTCTGGATCTGATGACTGCATGTGAGGTGACGTCACAGGGTTAAAATGCACCAGCGACAGGGCAGGGCCCCTCTGCAGAGGATGCTGGGGAGACTGAAAGGCAGCAGGGTCGGGGGACTGATGCTGACTGCTTCCCCCTGCCCTGTCTCAGAGGTAGACAGTGACTGGGGGTCTCAGAGGTCCCTCTGTCAGGAGGACAGTGGCCACTATACATCCTTCAGACCGCTGGTCCTTTGCCAGGCTTGTGGCCCAAGGAGGCCAAGAGAGAATTCCTTCCACTTTCCCTTTAAACATCCACTGCCCTGCCAAGAGCAAAGCATGTTCTGTCATGGTGATCCTTTAGTGCATTTGCTGTGTGTTCTGTTAACACAAATGTAATGATCAAAATACTGTAACTTCCTCAGCTTTTCATCTTGCTAGCGAGCAATTATGTGCAACATTAGGGGATAAAACAGGAACTTATAGGTTAAATAATAAACCAGAGGAAAGACTTTGATTTGTATAGTACTTTCTAGTTTGCAAAGAGCTGTTTGAATATATTTTAATAATATATGGTAGCTGTTCTTCTGATTATCTTTGTTGAACACTTATTATAGACCACTCACTGTGCTACGCACTTGACACAAAATAATGTATTTCATCTGTACAGTGACCTCCTTGTTGCTTTCATTTTTTTCCATGTGAGCAAGGTGAGGCTCAGAACTGTGAAGGAATTGCCCCAGTTCACACGGTGGGTAAACCTCAAAGCTAGGACTGTGTCCCAGGCTTCTCCTCAGAGCCCAGGAGTTTTCCTCTAGGGAGACAGTCTAGGTATTCAGAAAAGGAGAAGGAAATCATGTCAGTGTTTCCCTAATTGAGCTCATCAACCACCAGATAATCAATAAAAATTTAAAGATTTTTCAGGTCCCAAACCTCAAGAAAATGTATGTTTAAAACACCTCCTGGTGATTCTGATGCTCATTTATATTTGGGAATCTCTGGTTAAATTAAATTTTAAACCACCTAAAAACATTTTTTTTAACTCATTGGTAAGTATAACATATATGTTAAAACCTTTTCATCATTACCATTTTTATAAGATTCTTCACTTTAGGACTTTTTTGGTTGGAAAAGAATTCCAATCGTGAGCCCCTCAGCATGTAGCAGAGGAAGAATTATTATAAATGACTGTGTATACACGACCCTTGTACAGTGTTTACTTCCTCTAAGGTGAGTCAGAATCCCCACCACTAGGTGGAGGCGATATTCCACAAATCTTGCTGGCTTCTCTGTTCAGACTAAGTGGCAAGTGATTCTGCTAGGTCTCCATAAAAGGACATCTCAGAGGCTCGCTGCTAAGAAAATCAGCAGGGCAGGCATAAAGAAGCCAGACTTTTAACTGCCTGATTTGAAATCACTGAGGAAGAAAAATGCAATCAACATCTCTATCAGAAATCGATCCTCAAACGCTGTAGGACATTATTTCAGATGGTCCAGGAAGAGGGGAAATGTACTGATAGGCCCAAACTACACGTTCTGTAAACCTCCGTCGTGATAACAATAATAAAGTATAGTATGATATAGAGGAAGTTAAGAATTATTACCGTCACTGTTGAAGAAATGTATTTTTATAAATCTTAAGGGTTGAACTGAGCAACCAAATATGGCCAGGAATCTAGCAACCAAATGCCGCCTGTTTTAGGAAAATGAAGAAATGGTTTACATCAGAAAAGCCGGTGGTTAAGTTTCTTACTGAAGACGAGTACAGGGAACAAGCCGATGCTGCGACAACCCGCGCCCTGGAGGACCTGCGCCAGGCCTGCCGCAGCCCCGGCTTCCCATCCTGGCTGGCCGTGTCCAGGCTCCGGGCGCCTAAAACGTAAGCCCCGCTCCACTGCCCGCAACATAGCTTGGGTTGGAGTTACCATGAAAATAACAGGATAGTTTGGATCAGATACTTCAGGCTAGAAACAGACAACTTTCCTGGATAGCAAATGACATGGAAGCTGTCAGAGTCGCTTTTGCTTCAGTGCTCTGCCTCGCCCTGTGGACGTGCCAGTGTCAGAATAAATGTTGATCAGATGTGTTTCATAGGGAAGGCCATAAAGATAACTCATAGGAGAAGGGAGACGGAATGGGATGTGTCACCTGCTTCTCTTCCTTCAGGGGACGAAAAGTCATTTGTAAAGATCACCAAGAAAGACATCTCTGCCCCAGCATCTTTTCCCTACTGCTTTCCCTTCTTCCTAGCTTTATCCAAACGACAGTGCCCTCAAATTAAAGATTGAAGGGGGAAAGTCGTGACACTAAAATAACGAATAAATAGTACGTTTAATAAGAAAGAGAGAAAGAAGGAATTAGAAAGCAGGAGTGGGTATATTTGGCAGCGTTCAGTGCTCCTAAGTCTGCCTACTTCTCGATCCTTTCCCTGAACGTCTAGAGAAGGATCACATAAGCCATTCCTGTTTTTACACCCACTGTGCAAATGCCATCTTCTATTGATGCAAAGTCAAATTTAATTAAAGGGGATAAGTAGCCAGGGAACATGTTATCTTCCCAATAAACCTCTCTGTGATAACATTAACTTTATTTAAAACAAATACTAGGTTTGCAGACTTTGTTCTTGGAGGAAGCCACTTGTCGCCTGAAGAAATTAGGCTGCATGAAGAACAATATGGCCTTGCGGGTGCCTTCTTGGAAGAGCAGCTCTTTAACCTGAGGACTCCTGACAGTCTGCCTGCACACTGACTTCATTCTGGACAAGGAAGTGGGGAAGGGCAGGGATCCTATTAAAGGTGGGCAGAACTGTACCGGGGAACAGTGGCAAAAGCATTCACTATGGAGAAAAATCAAATCATGCTGGAAAGGAAAACTAAACTGTATTGAAGATAACTGATCCTTCTTGGACAGTTCTGTGTATTGTACTGTAGGTGGCCACCAAGATTCTGTGACAGTCATTACCACTGTCCTTGAATGAAGACTCTCATTAGGAACAAAGGGATCATGTTGATCTTCAAGGGGCCAGTTAATTTGAATAGGTGCCTTGTCAACCGCAGGGCAGTAAATCCTCTCTTAATCCCCAGAACCTGTGTCAAAAGACTCTGCATTGCTCTTCCTGCATGTTATCAATGTAAGTGCTGGAAGAGACTTGAGATACACTGGACCAGTATTTTCCAAAGTGTAGTCCACAGGATGCTAATAAGTGTTAGTAGGTAAAGGAATCCTGAGGTCAACTAAGATGGATGCATGATTAAACGTACTGCAGGACTTCTCAGAGCCTTTAATAATGCTAATGCACACTGTGAACTTCCTAAAGAGGAGAAATTGTGTGCAGCATTCTCCGGCTTAATTTGACAACAGAACCCTTTTTCATGAGATTAATATTTCTTGGAACACATGTTTGGAAAATGCTGATGGTGGAGGAATGGAGGTTTCAGAAGGTTAAATAACTTGTCCAAGACCACAGGGCTTTTTAGAGGCAGCCCTGCGACTAAAACTCCATCCCTGCTGTTTCCAATGACTCAGGTAGAAGAAGAGACCTTTAGAAATGAGGCGCCATCTCGCCACAGCCTTGGGTCTCACAGTATTGGTGTGAGGGGCCATCTCTCCATAGCCTTGGGTCTCACAATATTCATGACTTATTTTTTATTTTTTAATAATAGCCAACTAACTGTTTGATAATTGTGATAAAGAGAAACATTTCCTATGGTTATATTTTAAAGTTTTGATAAGACTTTTATAGACATATATAAAGATTGGAATTTAGAATTACTTTTTACATTTTTTTGTATGTTGAAATTGAAGGCATTTAACCTCAAGTCGACTGGCCTATTTTATTTTATTTTATTTTATTTTTACTCCCTAAATTCAGGTCTCAATAGTGTTCACACCTGAATTTCTACAACAATTCTGGTTTGGTTTTTTTTTTTGGCTGCATTGGGTCTTTCATTGCTACACGTGGGCTTTCTCTAGTTGCGGCGAGCAAGGGCTACTCTTCGTTGCAGTGCATGGGCTTCTCATTGCAGTGGCTTCTCTTGTTGCAGAGCACGGGATCTAGGCTCGCGGGCTTCAGTAGTTGTGGCACGCAGGCTCAGTAGTTGTGGCTCACGGGTTCTAGAGCACAGGCTCAGTAGTTGTGGCGCACGGGCTTAGTTGCTCCGTGGCATGTGGGATCTTCCCGGATCAGGGCTCGAACTCGTGTCCCCTACATTGGCAGGCGGATTCTTAACCACTGCACCACCAGGGAAGCCCCTCAACTGGCCTATTTTAAAAAATTGTTTAGTTATACGTGTTTATAACAATTTCCTACAAAACAGATTTGTGATCTTTCTTATAGAGAACAAATCATTTTTCTTCTTGTGCTTCATGATTTTAGACTCCAGAGTGAAATGAGGGACTAACCATGAGCTTTGACCCTGAGGAAAAGAGGCCAAAACATAGGTCTGGGAAAAGATCTGAACATGGCAAAACAATCCAAGGGTTAAGATGTTGCTAACTTCTCTTTAAGAATCAAACGCAGGCTCTTTTGCTGTGGTGAGGCCATAAAGAGTAGCAGCATAAAGAATGAGGAATCTCCCTTTTCTAGAAGGGTTATGGAGGAGGGACACACAGATCATTTGGGCACTGCTTTCTGGAACCAAATTTAGTATAGCGTTTTTCTAAATTGTTCAATAAGAGTGTGGCTGCCTGTTTGGAATTCTTTAGATTGATTTCCAAATGATATTTCCTCTTTGAAGCAGTGTGTCAGTGTTTTACGGGTCTCTATTTTTGCCAGACACCTTTTAATATCAGGAGCTTTGCTATTTTTGTGAAATACACTAAATTTAATCTGTGCTTTCACATAGACTTTGATATAAAAAATCAAAGTATCTTCCATTCAGATTTATGAAGATCATGACTTTTATAAGTGTAAACAGTTGTAATAGTGTTTTTGTTACAGTTTAATCTGATTTTTATTGTTTTGTAATTCTAATTATTGGTGCTATATTATAAACATATCAGATGTGTTTGTGGTTGTGCTCACCAAGAGATGGTGTGTGTCCTACATAATGTGTGTGTGTATAACGTGTGCAGTCTGCTGGAGTTCCCAGGGGACATCCCAGCCAAGACAGCCACTGGGCCTCACCTGCGCCAGGGTGAACAGGTGCCGACAGTAGAAGAAAGCAGCTCCTGGTGAGCCAACAAGCTAGGTGTAGCTGTTTTTATTGTGATCTTTATTGCAATAAAAATAGCTAAAGGAAGAGAAAAAGAGCAACAAGAGGCTTTGGGGATATTGTTTTTCATTTTTACTTTTAGAGGAAACCATGGATTTGTCAGTTTCTATTATGTGAGTACTGTGAGAAGCTAGATAATTAAAAGCACTGCTTGCGATACATTGGGTGTATTTCTGTTGTGCTTATTTGAATTGGGGTTTGTTATAGTGCTGATCATAGGTCTAGTCCCCATCAAGCAGTATGTTTGTCAGCTCCTCTAAGAGATCTTTTTTCTCTCCTTCCCTTCTTCCCTTCTCCTATCTGTCTATCCGTCTGTCTCTCTCTCCCCACCACCCTACTCCCTCTCTCCTCTTTTTCTTCATTTATTTAAAGGCCTTTAAACAATTTAAATGACCATTCAGTAAAATGGTTATGCCCTTCACAGGTTGTTGACAGTTGGTTCTGTGCCTCATGCCACCCTAGGTGTGCAGTTGTGGAGCACAACAGAACCTTTTTTGTGTTAGTGTGCCCACGAGGTGCCTCACAGAAGCTCACTGTTGTTAGCAAGTTGGACTCTTTGACCCCAAAACATATGAGTGAGATGTAGTGTAGGTCGCCATGCTTAAACAGTCATATTCAATGTTATTTTTTAAAGGTTTTTAAATAATATTTATTATTTTTGACCACGTCGGGTCTTACTTGTGGCACGCGGGATCTTTCATTGCAGCGCGCCGGCTTCTCTCTAGTTGTGGCGCACATGCTCAGTAGTTGTGGCGTGCAGGCTTAGTTGCCCCGTATTGTGGGATCTTAGTTCCGCGACCAGGGATCGAACCCACGTCCCCTGCGTTGGAAGGCAGATTCTTAACCAGTGGACCACCAGGGAAGTCCCTATTTTTTGAAGGTTTTAAAACACATTTTACATATCACAAAAAATGTTTTGTCAATTAGTTGTATAGTTTGCCAATAATACTTAGAGCTGAATTACAGGGGAGTGTCCATCTGACATTTAGGACAATACTTGAATTTATGACTTTTTAAATCTAGAAATTTATGAGATTTTAGATATTAAGAGATTTGGAATAGCTGACATCAAAACATGTGGAAGAATTAAGACCTCCAGAATGATATCAAGAAAAGAAAAAGGATCTTATATTATTCTGTATGTGATTATTCCCCAGAGTTAGAGAAGTACAATATTTAAATCACCTTTTTCTTTTATCCGACGGAAAGAAGGATCCTACGCATAGATAACATAATAGATGTGGAATTCTGAAGATCCCCCACAGTGAGACAGGTATTTTTATCTGACCTGGGAGCCAGCTGTTTTCTGTATATTTTGGATATTAACCCTTTGTTGGTCGCATCATTTGCAAATATTTTCTCCCATTCCATTTTTTTTTTCCCCCATAGGTTGTCTTTTCATTTTGTTGATGGTTTCTTTGCTGTGCAAAACCTTTTAAGTTTGATCAGGTACGTTAGTTTACTTTTGCTTTTATTTTTTTTGCCTTGGGAGACTGATCCAAGAAAATATTACTATGATTTATGACAAAGAGTGTTTCACCTGTGTTCTTGGAGTTTTATGGTTTCATGTCTTACATTTAGGTGTTTTAGCCATTTTGAGTTTATTTTTGTATATGGTGTGTGGCAGTGTTCTAATATAATTGTTTTGCATGTGGCTGTCCAGCTTTCCCAGCACTATTTGTTGGAGAGACTGTCTTTTCTCCACTGTATATTCTTGCCTCCTTTGTCACAGATTAATTGACCATAGGTGTGTGGGTTTATTTCTGGGTTCTTTACTCTGTTCTGTTGATCTACGTGTTTGTTTTTGTGCCAATACCATGCTGTTTTGATTACTGTAGCTTTGTAATGTAGTCTGAAGTCTGGGAGGGTTACACCTCCAGCATTGTTCTTAGTTCTCAGGATTGCTTTGGCAATTTGGGGTCTTTTGTGGTTCCATATAAATTTTTGGATTATTTGTTCTAGTTCTGTGGAAAATGTCCTGGTGTTTTGATAGGGATTGCATTAAGTCAGTAGATTGCTTTGGGTAGTATGGCCATTTTAATAATAATGATTCTTCCAATCTAAAAGCATGGGATATCTTTTCATTTCTTTGAATCTTCATTTTCCTTCATCAGTATTTTACAGTTTTCAGCATATAGGTCTTTCACCTCCTTGGTTAAGTTTATTCCTAGATATTTTATTCTTTTTGATGTGATTTTAAATGGGATTGTTTTCTCCCTTTCTTTTTCTGATATTTCATTATTAGTGTGTAGAAATATTTTGCATTTTGTGTATATTAATCTTGTATCCTGCAAGCTTGCTGAATTCATTTATTAGTTTTAATAGTTTTGGGGTGGAGACTCTAGGGTTCCCTGTATAGAATATCATGTCATGGGCAAATGTTACAGTTTCACCTCTTCTCTTCTAATTTGGATATCTTTTATTTTTCTTGTCTGATTGCTGTGTCTGGGACTTCCAATACTATGAGAGTACACATCCTTGTCTTTTTCCTGAATTTAGTAGGAAGCTTTCAGCTTTTCACCATTGGGTATTGTGTTGGCTGTGGGTTTGTAGTAAATGGCCTTTATTATGTTGAGATATGTTCCCTTCTCTATCCACTTTGATGAGAGTTTTGGTTTTTGGGGGTTTTTTCCCCCTCAGCAACGGAAGATCCTTTACTGAATCCTGAGTGTGAAAATCTACCATTTAGTTCTTTCTCCCTTCTCCCCGTGAGATTCAATAATCCCTTGATTTGCATGGAACATTGGTGTGTCTGCTTGTTCTTGCTGTTGTGTCCATTTTGTTGTTCTGATGAGAGTTTTATCATGAATGGATGTTGAATTTTGTCAAATGGGTTTTGTGCATGTATTGAGATGATCATGTGGTTTTTGTCTTTCCTTTGTTAATGTGATGTATCACGTTGATTGATTTGTGTGTGTTGAACCATCCTTGTGACCCAGGAATAAATTCAACTTGATCATGCTATATGATCCTTTCAATGCATTCAGTTGGATTCAGTTTGCTAATATTCTTTTTTTTAAACATCTTTATTGGAGTATAATTGCTTTATAATGGTGTGTTAGTTTCTGCTTTATAACAAAGTGAATCAGTTATACATATACATATTTCCCCATATCTCTTCCCTCTTGCATCTCCCTATCCCACCACTCTATGTGGTCACGGAGAACTGAGCTGATCTCCCTGTGCTATGCGGCTGCTTCCCACTAGCTATCTGTTTTACGTTTGGTAGTGTATATGTGTCCATGCCACTCTCTCACTTTGTCATAGCTTACCCTTCCCCCTCCCCGTATCCTCAAGTTCATTCTCTAGTAGGTCTGCATCTTTATTCCTGTCTTGCCCCTCGGTTCTTCGTGACCAATTTTTTTTTCTTTTTTTTTAGATTCCATATATATGTGTTAGCATATGGTATTTGTTTTTCTCTTTCTGACTTACTTCACTCTGTATGACAGTCTCTAGGTCCATCCACCTCACTACAAATAACTCAGTTTCGTTCCTTTTTATGGCTGAGTAATATTCCTCTGTATATATGTACCACATCTTCTTTATCCATTCATCTGTCGATGGACACTTAGGTTGCTTCCATGTCCTGGCTATTGTAAATAGAGCTGCAATGAACATTTTGGTACATGACTCTTTTTGAATTATGGTTTTCTCAGGGTATTTGCCCAGTAGTGGGATTGCTGGGTTGTATGATCTATTTTTAGTTTTTTAAGGAACCTCCATACTGTTCTCCGTAGTGGCTGTATCAATTTACATTCCCACCAACAGTGCAAGAGGGTTCCTTTTCTCCACACCCTCTCCAGCATGTATTGTTTGTAGATTTTTTGATGATGGCCATTCTGACCCGTGTGAGATGATACCTCATTGTAGTTTTGAGTTGCATTTCTTTAATGATTAATGATGTTGAGCATTCTTTCATGTGTTTGTTGGCAATCTGTGCATCTTCTTTGGAGAAATGTCTATTTAGGTCTTCTGTGCAGTTTTGGACTGGGTTGTTTGTTTTTTTGATATTGAGCTGCATGAGCTGCTTGTAAATTTTGGAGATTAATCCTTTGTCAGTTGCTTCGTTTGCAAATATTTTCTCCCATTCTGAGGGTTGTCTTTTGGTCTTGTTTATGGTTTCCTTTGCTGTGCAAAAGCTTTGAAGTTTCATTAGGTCCCATTTGTTTATTTTTGTTTTTATTTCCATTTCTCTAGGAGGTGGGTCACAAAGGATCTTGCTGTGATTTATATCATAGAGTGTTCTACCTATGTTTTTCCTCTAGGAGTTTGATAGTGTCTGCCCTTACATTTAGGTCTTTAATCCATTTTGAGTTTATCTTTGTGTATGGTGTTAGGGAGTGTTCTAATTTCATTCTTTTCCATGTAGCTGTCCAGTTTTCCCAGCACCACTTATTGAAGAGGCTGTCTTTTCTTCACTGTATATTCTTGCCTCCTTTATCAAAGATAAGGTGACCGACCATATGTGTGTGGGTTTATCTCTGGGCTTTCCATCCTGTTCCACTGAAGTTTGCTAATATTCTGCTGAGGATTTTTGCATCTGTATTCATCAGAGATATTGGCTTCTGATTTTCTTTTTTTGTAGTGTCTTTGTCTGGTTTTGGTGTCAGGGTAATGGTGGCCTTGTAGAATGAATTTGGGAGTGTTCCTTTCTCTTCAATTTTTTTGGAATAGTTTGAGAAGGATAGGTATAAATTCTTCTTTATATGCTTGGTGGAATTCCCCAGTGAAGCCGTCTGGTCCTGGACTTTTATTTGCAGGGAGTTTTTATCATTACAGATTCTATTTCACTTCTAGTGATTGGTCTGTTCAAATTGTTTGTTTCTTTGTGACTCAGTCTTGGCAGGCTGAATATTTCTAGAAATTTGTCCATTTCTTCTGGGTTGTCCAATTTGTTGCCATATAACATTACTTGTCATTTTTCCCTTCTCTTCAACTTATGTTTTGATTAATTTTGTCCCTTAACTAATTCATATTTCCAACCACTTAATGTTTACAATGCACGTTGGAACTGAATGTCTTACTAGACAGCTTATTAGGTATAGGTAAACGTTTAACATAGCACTGTAGTTTGGGAGCATGCAATATGGTTATAGATTAATGTTAACAAAGTACTAAGAGCTAGGGCCTGGATGGGAAATAAGACAACACTCCCCTTGCCATGGGCTATTTGTCACACAAAAATAATGGCAACATTTATCGAGTGTTTACTGTGTGTCAGGTATGTCATTTAACCATCAAAAGAACCTGTAAGGCAGATACTGTAATCATCTTAATTTTACAGAGGAGGGCCGTGAGACCCAGAGAGGTTACTTAATGTGAGTTCTCACTGGCAGAACTAAGACTCAAATCCAGACAATGGGGCTCCAGAGCCGGCAATCCTAACCCCAGCACTGTAAGGTCCTTGGGTTACCATCTAAAAACTGGGACCTCCCTGGAGCCACAGTGGGGCACGTGGTCCTGTATTAGCCGTCCGAAGCAGATGGGAGTTGAGTGAGAGTAAGGTGCTCACCTGGACTGGCTCATTTCTTCCCCATTCCGGACATCACCAAGTTTCCAGTTACTCTCTTATCTTAAACCACAGTTTGTCCTCTCATAAGGTAAATTACTTAGTGATTTGAGAACCCACTCCCCCTTTCTCTCACCCCTTTATTCTGTACCCATCCAGGCACTGACCTTTCTCCCATCTGCCTGATGGTTTGGAATTTTTGAGCCAGGAATTCTTAGAGCTTTGCTGAAACGACACAGGAGTGGTTTGGGGCTTCAGAAGTAGCTTTGTCTTGTCCCACTGCACCCAAGGAGAGAAAAATTTCTGAAGGGAAAATCATCTTTTATTTGCCTACAGTCAGCTCTGTCACAGCATGCCCTCATCTTCACAGAATAATGTTAATTTTAGGGTCCAGTCTTTCACAATGAAGATGAGAAAACTAAGACCCAGAGATCTGCCAAAGGTAATTTTCTTCCTCTGTTCCTGCATTGTCTAGTATGGTAGCCACGAGCCACAGATGGCTGTTTAAATTTAAATAACATGAGAGACTTCCCTGTTGGTGCAGTGGTTAAGAATCCACCTGCCAATGCAGGGGACACGGGTTCGAGACCTTGTCCGGGAAGATCCCACATGCTGCAGAGCAACTAAGCCCGTGCACCAGAACTACTGAGCCTGTGCTCTAGAGCCCGCGAACCACAACTACTGAGCCCACGAGCCACAACTACTGAGCCCGCATGCCTAAAGCCCATGCTCTGCAACAAGAGAAGCCACTGCAACAAGAAGCCCGTGCACTGCAACGAAAAGTAGTCCCCACTCACCACAACTAGAGAAAGCCAACGCACAGCAACGAAGACCCAATGCAGCCAAAAATTAATTAGTTAAAAAAATAAATAACAGAAATCTAACTCCTCAGATGCACTAGCCACACTGTAAGCACTTAATAGCCACCTGTGGCTAATGGCTACCACACCTGACAGTGCTGCTTTACGAAGCTGTTGCCTCAGGTTACTGAGCGGTGGGTGTGTCTGCTGGCCCTTCCCAGCCCCCCTGGCACTGGTCTTCAGAGTCCCTGCAACCTCCAAGTTTTCTCTGCAGGGTTGCCAGACCTTCCGAGTTATCTCCAGAGTGGCACTCATGATTCACAGAGCAGCAGGAGTTTGAAGGCGCTGGATTTCTATGTATCTGGGAATAGCTAGCGATCCTAAATGGAACTGCAACTACACAGGGTGAGTATCAGGCACACAAGGTAAGGGTTCAGAATGGCCGGGGCTGCTTTCAGGCTTGTTCTACCACAACAGAAGCAGAGGGTGGCCTCCCCGCCTCCTGGGGTTGGAGAAGGTCCTGGGTGGACCTGCACTTGGGCATCAGGCGGGTCTGAGTTTGAATTCTGGGACTGTGACCTTGTTCCCGTAACGTAAGCCGAGTTCAGCTCCAAAATCCTCATTTAAAGAGGGGGTAGTGATACGTATTATAGTGTGTTGTTGTTAGGACAAAACGATGATGTCATCAGCACACACCAAGCACCCAGTAACAGTGGGTGTGGCTCCCTGTTTCCTGGAATCATTGCTTATCTCCAGATTGGCTGCAAGGAATACCACTTAAATAATGGTCTCAGCACCACCAGTAGCCTCCACGCCCAGCAGTCCTGGAGGAACGGCAAATCAGAGGGGAGCACTTAGCCGACTGTCTGCTTCGTGTGGCCCGTGACAAGACTAATAAGCCAGTAAGGCAGCGATATTCTTCCTGTGAATTCCTTAGGCTTTTCATGAGGTTTATTGGCTGGTGGAGGTATATGTGTTATTGTCATCTATTATTCTACTTAAGGCCTTGAGTAATAGTTTAATAATCAGTAACTAACCTCTTTGGATCCACGTGAGCTCAGCGCCTTGCGTAATTCACTTTTTCTACAATTATGGGGAAAAGCATATGAAACAAGTCATTAAGGTCGTGATTACCAACCTGGGCTTTGTGACCTCCCTGGGTATTTCCAGGGGATCTCAAAAGGGATTAGAAAATTCTCGAATCAAAATTTAATTTGAATTCACTTTAATTTTTTTTTTTTAAATGGCACTTTGAGGACAGGAGGAAGTCACAAAGTCCACAAACCCATGAAGGTGTCTGCTCTCAAAGGCTGGAAATTACTGCACTGTTTAATCACCTCTCACAGTAAACGTCTCATAACAAAGGCCTGTAGAGTTTGATCTCATTCATTACAGAGTGAAGGACTTTTATTTGTTTGGTCACATCGTTATCATTTAAGAAATACTTAAAAATGGTATTTATTTTTATTTCAACATGTCAACTGTGCATTTCCAAAACAGCAGGCTTTTCAGAGGAATAAATCAGAACTGTAAACACAAGACACAGTAGAAGTTTTTTGACTTCCTACAGTCAGTTTCACAAATCCACATACTGTACATTCATAGGTGAGGTTCAGCCTGTCACCCATTTCTTTATTTCTATAATTACATAAGCATAATAAATACATCTGATTTTTAAAGGTCACTTAAAATGAGTCATGATAATTTACAGTACAGTACATTTCAGTTCAAGTGCAAAAATAACTATTTGCTTAATTCTATTTCTTCCCGTTATTTTGTTTTTAAGCTGTGTTCTGTGGTGAAGCTAGATACCCGAGTGCAGACTTTCTTCTTCCAGATGCAGTTGTGGGCAGAAGTACTGTATCATGGAGAAGTCCTCACTTTATAATTGGTCCTGCCTAATCAGAGTCAGAGAGGAAGGTGAGTTGCTCATTTTAAACTCTGTTCTTTTCTTTCCTCTCTCCTGTACTCATCCACAGTATTGTACACACTATATAACTGACCTTCCTTCAGCTAAAGCAATGTTCCCTTGTCCACAGCCCTCCCCCAAGGCTTCCTATAACCTCAGCTTTCATTTTTAGCAGCAAGCTTTATGCATGAGTCACCCGGCCATTGTTGACTGTAGCTGTAATATTTACAGTAGCATGCCTGTATCTGAACTGTCCAGTGTCTGACTATGTCTTCGTGGGAAAGAATATACTGAGAATTTTTTCTTTAGTCATTGGAAAGTGTACTTACTTCTTATTTCTGTCTTTTCCATTCCTGGTTTCCTATTCACCACCTTTTTTTCCCCTCACCAAAAACGAAACAAAAAAACTGAACCAGTATGTAATTTTTAAAAATTGTATCCCTTCCCTAGGCACTTAAATCTTATACTGTTATTTGTAAGTAGTACTGCTTAATTAAAGAAACCCTTAGGAATTCAGTGATTTTGTGTGTTTGTTTTAGTCCATCAGCTAATTAGAGCCCACATCACTATAAAGTTGTAAATAGTGATAGAGGCTAGTTACAGTATCAATATATTTAGTAAACCCTTGTCTATCAAGCCACAGGATACTAAGTGGGTTGGTTGATTTCAAATATTCCCTCCTCTGGTCTTAAAGCCCATTTAAAACAAAAGGCATTTTAAAGCTCAGCTTAGCTTGCAGTAGTCAGTAACAGCTTTTGCCACTCAAAGAATTGACTGTTTTCATTATACACCATACCCATATAAAAATATATTTGCTAGAGATATGCCAAGTTTCTGATGAAACTTTTTCCTTTTTTTTTTAAAACAAAAGCATAGATGCCACTAACTTTTATCTGGTTACTTTTAAAATATGTCTTAAAATTTTTTTAATTGTTCTCTTTAAGAGAAACAAAATTATAGATGTATTCTGTTTCTTCCCAGTTTGCATTAAGAACCAAATAATTAGGATAAATAATCAGAAGAGGGAAATTATATCATCAGCATTCACCTTGAAACACTTTCTTTCCCTCCACTCATTTAGTGTAACTGCTGGTTTCGACTCTTACTGCCCTGGCAGAGAAGTCCTGTAGTCCTTAACCTACCAATCCAAGAACTGAAAGTCCTCACTGAAATCCATTTTCCTTCTGTGACTCCAGCGGGACTACGGAAGTTGACCTATTTCTGCCAATATGTACTGTAGCTTCTACGTGTGTGAGCGTGTGTGTGTGTGTGTATTTCTGCGGTGATGAATTCAGGTATTCAGCAGCATGTGTGGTGCTGTGCTCCTCAAGGTGCTCCCTCTGTGCTGGCAGAGGAGCCCAGTTCCATGCAGGGTGTGAGATGAGCAGGACCCCTCAGTGTCCCCCAGAGGCAGGCTGAGCCTGCTGGTCCTCAGTCTCCTCCCTGCGCGGGTCTACACTGGGGTGAGTGGGGCTGCTCTGCGTCTGAGATGCTGCTGCTTGAGGGGACGGCTGGCTTCTTGATGGGTCAGAGGGAGCCTCACGTGGTCCAGGCCGGGCTCCACCAGTTGGAGAAGTTTCCCGATCCTCACTGGTCCCCTGGAAGGAAAAAATAGGAGGTGCCCCATGGTCAATGCTAGCAAACTTTTTATATGCTTTCAAGTAAGATATACGAAACATGGGGAGATCATCCTGAAGTAACCACTTCAGGAAACAAGTAACAGAGGAATAAGGATAGAATGTCTTACCTTTCATCTCCTTTCCTACGTGCAACTGTCCAAGCCGCATGAAAAACACAGACACTATAAGCAGACGTATCTTGTGGATAAAGGAACGTTACTACCAACATGCCTGTTACTCCTAGGAGAACAATTTACATCAGCACATATTTACTGGGCCCCCACCAGCCACTGTGGCAAGTCACTGGGCAAGCGGCACGGAACGGGAACTCAGTCCACTTGCTAAGACCAGAGAATTCAAGGCTGGAAAGCACCCTGTCCCACAGGAAGTGAGGAAGGCATCCTCAGCCTCGGAGACAGGGCCAGGAAAAGAAGGTCCTGAAATTGAGTCCTGATGTATAGTTGGGATTTTAAAGTACACACTAAAAGTTGGTTTGTAAAAATCAGGAAACATTTCTTTTTTTATGGATTTTCCTCTGAATTAGTACCCATCGCTTCAAAGAGCTGAGCACCAAAAAAGAAAAACAAAAGTTTTATTTCTGTAGTTCTAAACTGTAAAAGAAAAAATATTAGTATAATGACTTCTTCATAAGAGTAGCTAAGCCATACTAGCCAGTTTTTATTAATCTTAATGTATCATAAAAAATGTTAATGATACTTAAGCCTAATAGGCTTCTGTGAAAACAAGGGTGAGTATCCAAAGTAATGAAAACACTGCCATTCAGGCAGAACTCATCTTTCCTCCTGCATCACCTCCTTGCTTCACATCCTTTCTATGCTCCTCCTACCCTGATATCTTCCTTGACTTGTAAGCAGA
The DNA here is from genome assembly GCF_964270905.1 of Leucopleurus acutus. Lineage (NCBI taxonomy): Eukaryota > Metazoa > Chordata > Mammalia > Artiodactyla > Delphinidae > Leucopleurus > Leucopleurus acutus. Next base: position 75,132,057 of record NC_139149.1, on the reverse strand, counting down.
GGATTTGTGTGAGTTTATCATCTCGATAAACCAACAGGATCATACATGGACTAGAATGCATATGGTTATCAGCAAAGAATCAGATTTGGTTTAAATTAGAGAAATATTACAGGTCAGTTTACAAAATTGTGATAAATTTAATTGAGGTAGTTCAAATTAAGGAAATTACTCAAACTACTCTTAAAGTCTTTCCCCTTTATTTTTTTCCTCCTGTGTCCTCTGAAGCTACTCTAGATATAGAGCTGACATGATTCATCAAGTGAAAGGGAGTGATTAATAAAAACACAGGGGAAGTAGACTCATTACTGTGGCTAAACTGTTCACAGAAGTTACGCTTAAACATTTTCCAAAAGTATTATATAGCTTCAGTTACAATTACCTACAGTGTTTTTATCCATGCGATTCGACGTTACTCAGGAGAGACCACGCCTCTAGGGACAAGAAAAACCACACTTTTTATCTTTCAGGTGAGCCCGCTAGCAAAACCACATTTCCACGGAGTTAGGTGTCCTGTCAGACCCATTTAGTGGCTCAGAGTATTACTTAATTTATCAGATATTTATTGAGGTCCTATTATATAGAATGTCCCCATTAGAAATTTTAAATTACAGAGATTAATATATAATTCACCAAGGCAAGAACCATATATCCATACTGTAACTAATGTCCACCAAAACAGACATTTCAAAGAAATATAAAATCAGAATGGATTTATTTTCTTTCTTTCAAGAGGTACTGTCTTCTCTGTGAGGCCTTCCTGAACCGCATAAGGCAGAATTTTCCCTCTATGGAACCTTGTATACACCTCTATAATACACTTGTCACAAAGCACTGAAATTATTTGTCTGCATGTCTATTTCCCCCACCAGACCTCCCATAAATCTTGTTGAATGAATAACTGAATAACTGAAACAACTGAGCCTGCTTAAGGCAAGGCAGCAGAGGAACTTTTTACCTGTAAAGGCTGTATCTCAGAAGCACGGTTGTCTCTTGTTAGCTGCATCATCTCTTTGATTTGGTAGAGTGCGTAAACAAAGGTCACCCAGGGAGAGGAGCTGACACCCCAGGCTGGCTTGTTCACATCCTCCTGTTCTTCCTGGTGCTTGGTTTTCTTAGGTGGAAGTCTGGGCTCAACGCGTGGCAGAACATCTTCTGTCTGTTGCTGGACCAAGTCGATGGTTGCTATGGGAACAGGACTAGAAGGAACAGGAATCCTTTCTGCCAGCATCGTCTTGTCTGGAGAGAAAGCCATGTTTAAATCGTTTCTCAGAGTTTTTACATATTTAAACAGATGTATGTATGTATGTATAAATAAATAATAAAAACTGAACAAATGGACAACCTCGATAAGCCCGTTCTAGTATGCTTGGGAATGTTGATAAGTTGCCGTGTAACAAGGGCGGCTTCTCTACTTGGCACAAGTACTGAGCAAATGAATGTGATGTTTACCTTCCAGGGTCTCCTTACAGGGCTTAACAGACATCAACTTATATTTATTTATGAAATGTATTGGTTCAGTTAACGTATATAACATCTGTGGGGCATAGGTTATAGTGAATGTTGCCTTAGGCCCACTTACAGGATTGAGATTTTTAAAGATAAGCATCAAAATAGGAAAAACCACACAGTAGCTGCCTTTATTGGCCTTTTACTGAAGGCATGGACTAAGCTGCATAAGAGAGATGATCTAGTTAGGATTATAAAAGAACAAGAATAAGAAAAGTCAGTACTGGTCTTTCCTTCTGAGTAACTTGTTGGAATTAAAGTCTGTCTCTGGGGTTTCTGTAACAAGTTAGTTTTTCTCTTAACAGAAGCACTTCGGGTACTTGAGGCAAATGCTCCTCAAAGGACAGGACACCATAGAAGATGAGCCCTGTTCCAGGACCCAAGAGCTGAGAAAGAATATTTGTTTTAATGGTTGGCCTTCTTCATTGAAAAAAAAAAAAAGTTGATTCCCCCCAAAAGTTGAAAGCTTGTTCTCATCAACACATTATATTGGATATAACCTTCTTTCTGTATGATACGTTTAAGAAGGCCATGCCTAATTAAGGGAAAACTTCAAATTTAAGGTTTAGACATTTTTATCAAATGAAGGTAAAAGCACAGAGATGAATCCCACTTCCTGTCCCTAACAGTAAAATTACTGTGTAATCCTATACATATCTGATGTAAATTTTAAATCTCTTTAGAACACCAGAGAAATTTAAAACCAATTACTTTCCCCAGTACCTTGTACCGTAAAACAAAACAAAAGCAAGCTGCCTAAAACAACCAGTTCTTTTCAACGTAGCAAGTGGCTTCTCTCCAGCAATGGTGCACGAGTTCACTGATACACCCCCGAGAAAATCTAGCCATGCAGGTCTGTGGTGCACTCTGTTTCCACCTCTGGGTTTCTGAGGGGTATGTGTAGAATTCCCCACGGCTTCAACCTTTAGAACCGTTAAAGAACAATGAACATGCTTACCTTCTTGCTCATCTGGCACCGCCAGCCACTGGATCAGGGCAAAGAACAGGAGGATCACCAGGCAGGCCATGCCAATTCCTCGGAATGTTGCAGCAGCCCCTGTGGAAACAAACAGCACTCTGCAGAGTGATTCCCGGAAAGACAGGTAGCCCTCATCCAAAACTGTCAATGTTCTAAAGTTCAGGGCAAAGGCAGCAGAGCAAAGAATGGCAAATGGCCATTAGCTTCATATAGTAGGAAAAGCACAGGTCTGGGCAGATGTCAAGAGATCCAAGTGCTGGTGTTGGATATCTGTCATTGATCAAATTTTAAAACTGCATTTATAAAATAAAGGACTGTCTCCGAGTGCCATTTTAAAATTCAGTGGTGCTCTCTTCATAAAGACAATTTACCTAACTATATATTAAACAACCTTATTAATCTGTAATTAGAAGAGCCGAGCTCAAGTAGTGCTATATATTCAGACATCTCTGAGCCCACCTTCTAGGGACCTGAATACTCAAGATTCCTGGAGCAGAATAATGCCATCTCCATCTCAGCCCCGCCCTTGTATTTCCAATAAGGGAGATCTGACAGGGCAGACAGACTGTTGTCACAGATGCAGTGACGTTACCAAAGCCAGCATATAGTTAGATTTTTTTGGTTCAGAATCTCCTGATGGAACAACAATGATGAACTCTCTTTCCTCTAGCATTATTATCAGCAGGTTTAGGGTACTTTACTTCAAACCAAAAGCACATGTGATTATTCATTTGTTTGGCTCCTTTGAGCTATCTGTGTAGCATCGCATTAAGCTGTCAGAGAAGCGTGCACGGTTACAAGCTGGCTCTAATCATCTTAACTACTGAAGCATACTGCTCTGCAATTTTGACTACCATGAAAGCTAGAAAGAGAATATATGAACAATGGAGTTTAGCTTCTGGCAATCTTCAGTAATAATCTGAGTGTTTATTGAGGGGTTGCTAAAAAAATTTGTTAAGTTTTCATCAAAGAAGAAAGAGAAAAAGGGAAAACCATTCTTACCAAAATAATTGACTAACACGCCTCCGATCATGGCTCCACAACCTCTCCCCAAACCCAGATGAAGGCCCTGCAGGATGCCCTGAGCAGATGTCCTCAGCTCTGGGGGAACCGCAGCGCTGAGATAAGAAATGCAGGCTGCCCAGATGGCCGCGTGTGTCACTCCTGGAGAGGAAGAGGAGCGGGCAGGGTGACCGATCAGCACTCCTTACATTACTCTTTTTTGGAACATGAGTTATTTACTTAACTATATACATATATATATATATATATGTGTGTGTGTGTGTGTGTGTGTGTATATATATATATACACACACACATATACATACCTAATAAAGATAAATATTTTGTGGTAAAATATACGTAACAATATTTATCGTTCAAACATTTTTAAGTGTATGGTTCAGTGGCTTTAAGTACATTCACAGTGTTGTGCAACCATCACTACCATCCATCTCCAGAATTTTTTTATCATCCCAAACTGAAATTCAGCACCCGTTAAACAATACTACCTCCAGGCCCTGAGAAACACCACTTACCTTCTGTCTCTATGAATATGACTATGACTGCTCTGGGTACCTCATATAAGTGGAATCATACAGTGTTTGTCCTTTGGTGTCTGGCTTATTTCACTTGGCACAATGTCTTCAGAGTTCATCCATGTTGTAGCATGTGCCAGAATTTCCTTTTTAAGGCTAAAGGATATGTAGCCTTGTAACTTTTTTATCCATTCATCTGCTAGTGGACATTTGGGCGGTTTCCCCCTTTTGGCTATTGTGACTGCTGCTGCTGTGAACGCTGATGTGCAAGTATCTCAGTCCCCGCTGTCAGTTCTTTTGGGCCTATACCTAAAAGTGGAATTACTAGGTCATATGGTAATAATATATTTAATACTGTGAGGGGCTGCTTTCCACAGTAGCTGCACCATTTTACATTACTACTAGAAATGCACAAGAGTTCCAATTTTTCCACATCTCAGCAGATGTTATTTTCTGTGTTTTTTTATAATAGCAATCCTAATGGGTATGAAGTGGTATCTCATTGTGCTTTTGATTTGCATTCCCTAATGGCTAGTGATATTGATCATCTTTTTATGTGTTTTTTGGCCATTTGTAAATCTTTAGAGAAAGTCTTTTGTCCATTTTCAAATTGGGTTGTTTGGGTTTTTTGCTGTTGAGTTGTCAGAGTTCCTTATATATTTTGGATATTGACCTCTTACTGGGTACCAGACGTATAGATCAACGGAACAGAATAGACCCCAGAAATAAACCCATGCATGTACAGTCAGTCAATCTACAACAAAGGAGGCAAGAATATACAGTGGAGAGAAGACAGTCTCTTCAACAAGTGGTGTTGGGAAAGCTGGACAGCTACGTGTAAATCAATGAAACCAGAACACTCCCTCATGCCATATACAAAAAATAAACTCAAAATGGTTTAAAGACCTAAATGTAAGACATGACACCATAAAGTTCCTATAAGAGAATATAGGCAAAACATTCTCAGACATAAATCGTAGCAATAGTTTCTTAGATCAGTCTCCCAAGGCAAAAGAAATAAAGCAAAAATAAACAAATGGGACTTGATCAAACTTAAAAGGTTTTGCACAGCAAAGGAAACCATCAACAAAATGAAAAGACAATCTAAGAAATGGGAGAAAATATTTGTAAATGATGCAGCCAACAAGGAGTTAATATCCAAAATATATAAACAGCTCATACAACTCAATATCATAAAAACAAGCCAATCAAAATACGGGCAGAAGACCTAAATAGAAATTTCTCCAAAGAAGACATACAGATGGCCAACATGTACATGAAAAGATGCTCATCACTGCTAATTATCAGAGAAATGCAAATCAAAACCACAATGAAGTATCACCTCACATGGATCAGAATGGCCATCGTTAAAAAGTCTGGAGAGGGTGTGGAGTAAAAGGAATCCTCCTACAGTGTTGGTGGGAATGTAAATTGGTACAAACACTATGGAAAACAGTATTGCGTTTCCTATAAAAGCTAAAAATAGAGGTACCAATCCCACTCCTGGGTATATATCTGGAAAAACTTCTAATTTGAAAAGGTACGTGCACCCCAATGTTCATAGCAGCACTATTTACAACAGCCAAGACACGAAAGCAACCCAAATGCCCATCAACAGATGACTGGCTTAAGAAGATGTGGTATATATATATATATATATATATACACACACACATACATACACACACACATATACACAGTGGAATAATACTCAGCCATAAAAAAGAATGAAATATTACCATTTGCAGCAACATGTATGGACCTAGAAATATTATACTTAGTGAAGTAAATCAGACAAATACTATACGGTATCGCTTATATGTGGAATCTAAAAACTTATACAAATGAATCTATATACAAACCAGAAACAGACTCACATAGAAAACAAACATGGTTACCAAAAGCGAGAGGGAGGGCAGGAGGGGTGACAAATTAGGAGTATGATTTGTATAGTAGTTAGTTAGTATAGTTAGTTAGTTAGATACTAACTACTATACATAAGGAGATAAGCAACAAGGATTTACTTATAGCATAGGAAATTATATTCCGTATCTTATAACAACTTATAATGGAATATAATCTGAAAAAAATATAACTGAATCACTTTGCTGTAATCTGAAACTAACACAGTATTGTAAATGAACTATACTTCACTTTTAAAAGATTATTTCCAATTTTTTCCATTATAATTAGCACTATGATTAACATTTTTGGAGATACAGCTTTTTTTTTTTTTTTTTTTTTTGGTACGCGGACCTCTCACTGTTGTGGCCTCTCCCGTTGCGGAGCACAGGCTCCGGACGCGCAGGCTCAGTGGCCATGGCACACGGGCCTAGCTGTTCGGCGGCATGTGGGATCTTCCCGGACCGGGGCACGAACCCGTGTCCCCTGCATCGGCAGGCGGACTCTCAACCACTGTGTCACCAGGGAAGCCCTGGAGATACAGCTTTTTACATATCTTATTTACATTGGCTATAATTCTACAAGTGGGGTTAATGATTCAAAGAATATAAATTTTTTTTGCCTTTTAATATACAGCTCCAGTTTGTTTTCCAAGAGTGTAGGGACTATTTACAATGCCTCATTACCAGTTTAATTATATCTTCACCATTTGTTGGCAGGGAGGGGAGGGTAAAGATAACAGGTGAAAGAAAATTTGATTATTTTAATGTACAGCAACTGTGCATTGTATGAATTTAAATCTTTACTAGAGCACGGCTTTAAGTGTAATAGGAAGAGGGACTTCCTTGGTGGTCCAGTGGTAAAGAATCCACCTTCCAATGCAGGGGACGTGGGTTCCATCCCTGGTCGGGGAACTAAGATCCCACATGCCGCGGGGCAGCTGAGTCCATGCACCACAACTATTGAACTCGCACGCCCCAATGAGAGAGCCCACGTGCCACAAACTACAGAGCCCACATGCCCTGGAGCCCGCGTGCCACAACTAGAGAGAGAAAACCTGCACGCCACAGCTAGAGAGAAACCCGAGCAGACTGCATGCCATAACGAAAAAGATCCCACATGCCTCAACAAAGATCCCATATGCCACAACTCAGACCCAATGCAGCCAAAAAACTAATAAGGAAAATAAATGTAATAGGAAGATATTGTCACAACAGGTTTTATAGATAGCTGGAAAGGATTAAGAGATCATCTGGTTCTGCCTAGATTAAGTCTTGGACTTGCTTCCTGAAAAATAATCTCATTTGGAGATAATATCAACAGAAACTCAACCTATGTTTTAGAAAATTAAACTGAAAGATTAATATTCATTTAAGATTTAATCTGACAGTCTGCTTCTGCCCAAAATAAAACAACAGGGATTGGATTTACTTCCTTCTTGAAACAACAAACAACTGGACAAAATATATGAAACAATAGTTCCCAAGACACTGGACATCACCAACAAGGACAGTGATCTCAGAGAGATGGGAAACAATGAGGCGCTCCAGCTTACTGCCTGGTCAGAGTTTGAAAGCTGCAGGGCACAGAGGGAGAACTAGTGAGTTGAAGAGATGGAGCCGACAGTCTGGGGAGACCAAGGCAGCTGGAGCTCCAGGTCAGAGTACCAGAGAGCAGAGAGTTTCACAGCAACTCCAGAGATCTGCAGATGGTTTCCCTCAAGTATTCAGCAGAGTACTGATTAGCAAGAGCGTGTATAGAAACTACCCAAAGCCAGGGAAAGAACCGCCCCAAAAGCATTACAGAAAGCATTCCTCAGAACCCATACAGGGCTGGGAATAATACCTGTTTCCACCAGCCACACTGGAAAAACTCATGATTCCTGGGATTGGTAGAGTACTCAAAAGGGTCTTGTGTTAGTATTATGAAAGGGTTAGCCCTAGTTTAAACACTGCTCTGGTACCATCTAAGTAATGTTTAAAAGCAAGACGCAAAAGGATCACACTAGTTCCAAGTAATCTAGTTGTGTCCCAGAACAAATCTCAAGAATATCTGTAGGAATACAAAAATATCCAGCACCTAACAAGATAAAATTCACAATGTCGGACATATAATCAAATTCCCGGATGATTTTACTTAAGTAGATCCATAATAGAATAAACACTATTTTCACTGGGTACATTAGATTATATGCCCTATAGTAAACTGAGAAATAGCAAAATAATTTTTCTTACATGTTTCAGTAATAATTTCAAGTAGGCTGTTTTTTAACTAGAAAGATGGAAGAGGCAGTATGCACAATTAATTTCCACAGAATTCAAATGAAGTGTTTGCTTTATCTGACTAAACAATTGCAGTACCTTAGATAATGCCAGCCTTCTCAGAATTGAATAATGCCTGGATAGAGTCTTAACTGTAAATGTTGACACAGTAATACACAATTAAAATATTATATGTTTTAAAGAATAGATTATTAAAGATGCAGCTAACTCCATTTCTTTTCAGATATGCATAGTTTTTCATTAACACTAAGGAAAAAACTCAAAAATATTATGAGAAATAAAATGAAATTTATTCAACATTAATTAGATTCAATAGTAACATCCAGCATAGATTTTGGAAATTATTTCTTAAAGATGAATCATCAAAGACCTGAAACCACATCAGATGGTTGTCAATTAACTTTGATGGTGATGCCAAGTCTATTGTTATGTCTATGTTTGACCAATCAATTACAGGATTTACAAGTAGACAAAGATGGGTCTATGTATTTATGTGACCAAAACAGTAACAAATATATTTTCGCTATAATTCTAGATCAAATATAATTCTAGCAGTTATTCTCTTAAATGTGAAGGCTTGGACACACACAAAATGTTCCAGTAATAGGGTTTCTTTCTTTTTTTTTTTTTTAATTCTAAGGGTTTTCTAAACCTTTGAGTCTTCTAAGATAATTAAAGCATTTTCCAGCAGGATGACTTAAATTAGGATACTTTTAAACTATTGTTAAAATTTGTTGGCTGGTATTATGTGGCAGTTATAAAAGATTCTCTGTAGTTAGAATTCCAGAGTTTCCTCATTGCTTTTTTGGGACTGATTAGATCATTGGAACACTCTTTAAAGCAGCTCAGGGCATGAACTGAAGGGAAAAATAGTAAAGCATTTAGTAAAAAATTTTTTCTCTGGTCCTAAAAGCAGAAGAATGAAAGCCATTTGGCTTGTATGTTCCAACATTTTCCAGGGTAGATGTAGAATTAAAATTGGTTTCTCTGAAATACCTTTATTTCAAAATATCATGTAAATAGAAGAATCCATATTACTTCCTAGAAAAGAACCAGCAAATGTAAATCCACAAGAGGGGACTGGGTTGATAACGATACCTCGTATACAAATGACAATTGTGGAGTTTTGGTTCTTGTTCTTAAACTTGAATATGCAACCTAGTAATCATATTAATAATCTGAAACGCTTGCCAATATTTTTACTGCACTTGTGTTCTGGTCCTCTGTAATAAAGCAATCTAGAAATCTGAAAAAATAAATTCCACCATTTTCCGTATTTGTAAAATGGTATTTTAGGTATAAAACAACTTTCCTTTAAAATTTAGAGGGTAAAAGATATCATAAGCAGAAAAAAGAAAATGTTTCTACTTCTTTCCCTTTTATTAGAGAACTGTGAAAAAGGAGTAGATGATTATTCTCTACATGATGAAATAAATAAGCAAATGTATTGTGTCACTGGTAAATGTGTTTACCCTAGAGCTATACCTTTTTAAACCTTTCAGTATGAGGTAACTAAGTTGGTGGATCAAACAGTAAGAATAAAAGGATGTTACCTCCGTGACTGACAGTAGTAACAAAGGCACATGAATTGACTCTCCTTGCAATGTTATTAACTCTTCCTTGGCTACTTGTTACAAAACTACTGATAATTTTGAGTGGCAATTCAACACCAACTCACATAACAGGTGCTTAATAAATATGTTTGAGTGGCAATTCAACACCATATGTTAACTGACAACAAATAACGCTCGAAGACCACATAGGTCATGGAAACTTAGCTTCTCAGTCCTTTCTTACCTTTACTGTGGTCCCTTGGGACCAGACAGCTGCTTTTTGTACAGTGCTGCTTGGCTTGGGGAAATCACATCATAATGGCATGGGAGGGGTGAGAACTGATGCGGTATCGGGGAACTAGTATTGTTTTGTTTTTCTTGCTCTGCCACTGACTTGTGCTTACTGAACACAACACACATATCCCTTTAGCAGTGGCACACTAAAGCAGTTGTGACAAACCTTTTCCATTGATGGACCAAAGCATACATTTCAGTTAGCTCGGTGTACCTCTCAAATGCTGAGATTAAAAAAAGTTTCTGAAAGATCAACCTGGTAAAAACCAGTAAGAGACTACTCTTCAAACAACAACGCAAGAAAACAAAAACCAAACCAAAGCAAAAACAAACCCTCCACTGGGCAGGCGATAAAAGGAGGCAGTATTGGTTAAGGTAATGCTCCTGTTGTAAGAGAGAAACCTCAGAATCTTAGTGGTTTCACCCATTAGATGTTTTCTTTTCTAGCCCATATAAAGTCCAATGGTCAAGGCACAGGAAGAGTAGCAGCTCTGCTTCACATAGTCATTCAGGGACCCAGGCTGCAGAGACTCTGTCTTCTTCCTCACATGGTTACCCTGGGCACCGATATCCAGCAAAGGACGGAAGAGAGGATGGCACATGGAAAATTTTATGGGCTGGGTTTAGAAGTGACACGTCATTCCTGCTTACATTCCACTGGGCAGAATCAGTCATATGCTCATACCTAACTGCAAGGAACGCTAGGAAATGGAGTCCAGTGTGTGTCCATGAAGAAAAGGAAATAGCAGGTGAACAAGCCAGTATCTCTGCCAAAGGCAGGGCCACCAACAGCAATGGACCTTCCAGAAAGAGTAGAGGACCCCACAAAGAGCAGTGGACCCAGCAGAAGCTTCATGAACCTTCTTGTGTCGCATGAAAGAGACTTTATATATGACACGCAACAATCAGCACTTCCACGCCCACCCATGTGCAGCACTGCAAGAATCTCCTGCATTCATTCACTCAACAGTCCTTACTGAGCACCCAGACCACGTGCCGGAGCCCCTGCTCTGCACTGAGACTGTGACAATATACAGAACACGTGTTTAACCACCACAGAGCTTATAGTCTGGCGGGTGGAAGGGGGCAGGATTTACCTGAAGGAGGAGCAGACTGAGCTCCTTGAGGAGCTCATACCAGGACCTGGCACTGGGCTTGACACGTAACAGCAGCTGAGCAAAAGAGAGCTGAAACGAAACTGAGCAGGCAGTGGCCTGCGGGCTGGGATATAAGGAAGAAAGCACTTGTGGATAAAAGGTACCCTGGGTAACAATGGAGAAAACTTCCAACTCCCACGTATGAGTAAAAACGGAAAGAAGAAATGAAGTTTCTATAAGCTTCACTTTGCAAGTTTAAAAAAAGAAAGACATGTAAGTTGCTTTAAAAAAAAAAGTCTATAACTAATACAACAATGTTTTGGGGGCCTTTGTGAATTTTACATGCTGGCGTTATACCCTTGGCATACCTTCAAACAGGTCTTAGGAGACTGCCACCCCAAACTGCCTGTGTTTAAGGTCAAGACTTAACAACACTATATACTATATGCCCAATGTCTCCTCATAGCAAGCCACACGTGAGAACTGCTTTTACAGCAAAGCCAGTAAAAATTTCACTTCCCCAAAGATAACTTTAAAAACACTGTACACTGACTAGTCATTTATGGCCGGGCTCTCATGCATAACTGCAATGTAACCTCTTAGGGTAGAATCTTCTAAGTTACATTTCCCCTGGTCCTGATTTTTATTATAACTTTTTATTTTACTTTTATTGCATATTATTTAACATTTATTGAAGGCTAACTATGTGCCAGGTAATATGCTATATATTTTGCATAGAATAGTTTATTTAGTACTCATTAGCCTATTCTGTAGCACAAAAGTCTAAGAGGCTTAAAGTGATTAAGCAGCTTGCCTAAAGGACACAGAGCTTATAGGTAGGGGAGCTGGAATACAAGATAGTCTAATTCAAGCCTGAGCACTTTATGGTTTCCAGCTTACTGCATATTTTGGTAAGCTGTCTCAAATAATTTGTAGAATGAGGTGGGGACATAAGTAAATGATTAAAACACACTGCTGTTTTTACAAATGTGCAATGGATGGCAGGATGGTATCCTAGGGAAAAAGCTAACATATTAAAGATTCAACTTTTAAACTTAGTTTTCAGCTTTCCTTCACATATTTATAAGCTTCTAAGATAGAACTTCCTCTATTATTCAAAAGCTTTAATGATTAGAAAATATCAACTATAGTACATTTTGCAGGGGACTGTGAAATCAAACAACAAGCATTTACAGTATATCTTCCTGTGTGCATGCTTCTTTGGAGAATTCGAAAACTGTAAGGTGTGGTCTTTGCACTTAAGGGTTAAAACTAAGTCAGGAAGTAAAACTAGTACTTGTTAAATAAAATAATTGGGTAACAATTAAGTGCTAAACTGTGTAACATAGTCCATAACTCTGAGAACAATTCAGAAAAGGAAGAGCTAAGTGTCAGATGCAGTTTGCCAGAAAAGGATTCTTGCAGCAGAAGATATTTAAAATGAATTCTGAAGGGACAAAATAATGTCTATTTTTAAGAGATTGTATAAGAACTTTTAGTAACTGTAAAGCATGGGAATGATAAAGAATAAAACTGCTCTATTACAATTTATGACTGTTCTGATTAAAAATTAACTTTAGCAGTAACATCAATGACATCCGTATGCCAATTTTATTCACTGAAATACTAAACTTAGAGCATTTTGTATATCTTATATATTCATGTGACAAGCTACTTGTGTCTTAAGGGTTAAGTCAGGCAGCCTGGAATCACGGCTAGAATTTCCACTGTCAGATAAGGGCTACATTGTAATGCTTTCATAATTTCTCCATGTTCTTCCTGAGAGGAAGGAAAACATGATTCTCACTCGGCTGAGCAGGCATACTAAATAAGAGAGTAAAGCTTCATAAACGTCAGTTCAAGCTTTCCTACTGGTGACATTAAAAAACTATCTTTCATCATAATCTTAACCCAGATCCTACCGATCAAGCAATCTGCAGAGAAGGACGCGACACAGACCTCATTTTCACCCTTCAGTGCTTGAGCCATTAATTTGAGCACCACAAAAGGACCTCTTTAGTTACAGCAGCCCTGGTCTGGCCTTACTCTCCTTAAATACATTTTAATAGCAAAAATAATTTGAATCACATCCATCTCAAAGTCTTGCAAGGATTCACAACAAACACCGGCATAAAAATGAGCATAAAAAATTTGACTGTGATTTTTATCAGAAGTGTATACTCTGGATCACAATCAAGAATATGTTTAAATGCTTCTCGTACAGAAGTAAAGGAGAAAAACATGTGGGTTCTTAAAATGAGATCCTATAAATAAATATAAACTATCCTAACCCCTCCACTGCACCCAGCAATGCTTTTAGGCACTTAGACCCACTGCGTCTTTTTAAAATAAATTACAGGCTCCTTATGAGTAGGAAATACATCTTCTGCTTCTTTACATGGTGGCACCCGTTGCCTACTGAATAACATGTTTGCTGCAAAAGACAAGTGAACGGCTAAAAGGCTGCAAGAGACACTGGCTGCTAAATGTGAGAAAGATCATAGGAAAGAAACATCCTCATAATCCCCAACAGTCTTACCTTGACCCCAAAATAGATACCCACATAGCCTCCTTCCTAGGGGTCTAGAGAGGAGGAAATTTGCTTTATCCCCATCCCATCAGCTAATTATTACCAACATAGCCTGAGGAGATACATGCTGAGATGATGATCAAGAGCTTCCGGGAATGAAGGATAACAAGGAATCTTCCTCCCTCAGTTACAGGTAACCCCAAAGAGGAAGAGATGAGTAGTCAGAGATATGGAATAAAGCACATCCCTTGTCTCCTCCCCTTCCGTTGCTCCACTAGGTGGTACTAGTTCTCATGGTGTTTTAGGGATGAGGCACGGGGTGAAAGGTTGAAGAGCTAGACCTCACCTCTATTTTTTTTTTTTTTTGCGGTACGCAGGCCTCTCACTGTTGTGGCCTCTCCCGTTGCGGAGCACAGGCTCCGGATGCGCAGGCTCAGCGGCCATGGCTCACGGGCCTAGCCGCTCCGCGGCATGTGGGATCTTCCCAGACCGGGGAACGAACCCGTGTCCCCTGCATCGGCAGGCGGACTCTCAACCACTGCGCCACCAGGAAAGCCCTCAGCTCCATTTTTCAAGAAGACCCTCTGTGTGGCGCTGGGGCCGGAATCAAAGAGTGGAAGTGCTGACTGTTCAGTGTCACGACCATCAGTGATGAGAGCCAATGTCCTGCTTCCCCACCCTCCCCCCTCCTAAGGCTGGGTCTTTGGAAATCATCAGGTAGCAGTTCCAGTCAAGGGATTAAGGGGCATCTATCATGATAGTGGGCTGGTCCTGTAATTAAATCATTCCGTGTTTTGTCATCATTTCTCGTTTTACTGCATCCTAAGTAGAGCTGCCTTAAGCACAGGGACTTTAAAGTCATTTGGATGAGCTTGTAAATCTGGAAGAGTTCAGACTGGAAAAACAAACCTGTTCAGTCAGAAGTGTGTTCCTACGAAACAGGATTTATTCCACATAGATAATCCACTGTTTTCCGTAGGGTGGGCATGGGTCAAACAAAGGCAAGGGATTTTTTGTTGTACAGCCAAAACACTCAGCACTCACTTCTGCCAGGGAATGAAACCGTCTCCTCCAGTTTTAGACGCAAAGAGCTCTGTGGAACTGGTCACAGAGCCCTGTGTTAGATGCGGAGACTCCCCGTATTTACAGATTCCCCCTTTTTACTTGCTTCAGATCAGTAGCTAGGTTTCTACTGGCACGGGGGAAATAAAATGAAACACAGAGGTATGAACTGTAGCCTGCCACGGGAAGCAGGGATACCTGCCCTAAGGTGCACATAAGTACATATTATAAAAATATGTACTGGGTCAGCAGCTTAGGATGACAAACCATCGAGCCCTAGCCAAAGCCTCCCACTCAGGTTCCCTGAGATGCCGTTCCACCCTCCACGGCTGTGCTTTGGCACGTGGCTCTTCTCTGTGCCAAAATGTCTGCTTCTCTTTAGGCCCCCGGGTGGGGTCCTGGTCACCCTTCAAAATCCGGCTTATCTGTGATTTCCTTGGGGAATCTTTTAATAATATCATCCTCCCACTCTCTGCTTCACAAAGCTAATCATTCCCTCCATGGAGCTCCTTCTCTGTTACCTGGCACATTTTTCTGATTCCATCTAACACACTGGGTAGCAATTATGTATTTATACATCTGGCTTCCAGAACAGTGAGACCTTGAGGCCTAAGTTAATATATTGTTTTTTAATTATATTCCCAGCACTCAGCATGCTGCGTGACTCCTGGTGGCTATTTAACATATCTTTAATAAATTAACAGGAAAAAAGACGTTTTCGATTCACAACAGCATTTGTTTTTTCCCTCTTATAAAATTCTTCTCTTGTTATAAATGTCTTCTTTAACCACTATTTTAAAAAAGCTTCTCTCTTTTGCTCTCTTTTCTTTTTTTTAATATATATATATTTATTTATTTATTTGGCTGCACCGGGTCTTAGTTGCAGCACACAGGATTTCAGTTGCGGCATGTGGGATCTAGTTCCCTGACCGGGGATCGAACCCAGGCCCCTTGCACTGGGAAGCGCAGAGTCTTAGCCACTGGACCACCAGGGAAGTCCCTGCTCTATATTCTTAAGTCACTAATGCAAACCATCCTTTTTTATCTAATTCATATTAAATTAAAAGGAGAGAAAAAGGTCTATGCATGTATTATTATAACAGGTATACCAGTTTTTTTGTTTTTTGTTGTTTTTTTTTTAAGTAAGAGTCTGCACGTGGTGTCATACCAATAAATAAAGCAGTTAAGTCAGGCGAGCACCCTGCCTCACAGAATAGAGTCAGAATTAGAGGTGGGAACCCCTAAGGCTGTGTTGCTTATACCTTGTTGTTGCACATTTCTTTCCTGCAGTTCATATTTTGTGCCTTGTTTTTCTTACATGACACAATACTGAGATGTATGCCCCACCTCAAGACTATTCAAGAGTTCTAATTATTACAAACAATAATTTCTTATTATAAGACCAAATTTCCATTTTCTATATATTTATAAACAAAATCTCTTTTCATCATTTATACCACTGCATCAGACCTGAGAAAAGCACCTTTAAAGTGTGTCCATATTTGAATTTTATAATTTTAATGTGACTATAAATTATGTCTCCTTTCAATTAGGATAGGTTTTTTTTTTCATTGCCACGATGGGATTTGGTGAATGAGCTTTTGCATTTTATACATTTTGTTTAGATATATAATTGTGAGTCTTTCATCTTAGATATTATGATAAAGAATTACGTTGATTGTATGGCATTTGCATCCTCAGGGTTAGGGAAAATGACAATGGCAATCTATAAAGCTAATAAAATTGTATATAGTCATAGACTGTTTGGTACAATTAATGATTTAGGAGCCTGGGCAGCCCCGGAAGACCTCAACTCCAATGATGTTATCCTGAACCTTTATTTTAATCATAATGCCAATCACCAAATGGTTTAGCCAAGCTGCTAACAGAACTTCTCAGGATACAGTCTGGATTATATGAGCTAATGAATAGAAATCAATGTTTTCACTGCTCTTAAGCCACATGGCAAGAAATTTTTTTCAAAGTTACATGTTGAAGGGTCCAGTGAAGCAAAGAGAAGAACTCAGGTCAGGATATTTGAGCAAAGATTTTAAAGGTGCATGGGAAAACAACAGCCTGACTATAAAGCTTGCGTTACAAATCACTAGGTGTGATCAAAGTAACTGAAGAAATATAATAATTATGACCTTTTTTTTTTGCAGTAAGTATAGTTAACCTACAAAAATACCAAAATCTTTAAAATATAAATAGTTTTATATTTAAAACCACCTTTGGATGTGTACACCTAACAGCTGTACATGAGAGTTTATTGCAGAGTTCCTCTTTCTTTGTTTAAACACAAGGGTGTGGGAAATAATCCAGCTTTGTTTCGCTCAACAAACACAGAACACTCAGAGGAACTGAAGAACCAGCGCCCTGACGTAACCTGTTCCTTCACAACACTTCAAACTCATATAAAACAGTGCCTCTGCCCTTCCTTTGTAGAGTCAGATGCTGAGGGCCACTGAACTTTCATGTAGTCATAACTCAGGTAGAAAAATAATTCTAATTCCAACTGTTAACTTGCCTTGAAGAACTTCCATGGGGAGAACGGTCCAGGCATTTTCCAGGTAGGAAATATAAATATAGCGAGCCGTATTGCAGGCCAGGCCAATGTACAGAACCCTAAAAAAAGCAAAGGAAAATAAGTTGAGGCTCTGGTAGAGATACAAAACATGCAAATATCACCTAGTTTTTCCCCTGCCCCAAACATCCATCATCCAGCAGGCAGTGTTCCAAACTCAGAAGTGGGGAAGCTAAAGGACAATTAAATTTAACCATAAACTCTTAGGAATAAGAAAACTGCTTCTAACATATCTGCTCTCAGCCTTTTCAAAATGCTTGTTAATATAAAAGCAAACATCACCCTTCCTGAAACTTAATTAGTACCAGAGATGATGCTTTTTTAAGATAGTCCGGGCATACTGCCATCTGTAATGACATTGCTGGCTTCCTTCCAGGTGGCTGTAGGGTAAATATGCCTGGGATTGCAGCCACTTCACTATGATGGGGGAAGGACAGGCTAAAAATGAGAACATGTGAATATGTGGCCCCGCTTGCAATACCCAAGACACCAAGCAGTTGCACAAAGAGACTCTCAAGGTCATTGAAAACTGTCATCCAATGATGAATAATAACGATTTGGAAATCAAACACTTTTTCCTATCAGTTCAATTGATACAAGTTCATTATTTAAAAAAAAAAAATCCATGATATCACATGTTTACAAAATTGATAAATATATATCAGCCTCTAGCTTTCACTCTCACAATCACCACCACAAAAATTATGAGTAAAAACAAAATATACAAAGGCCTTAAACGGTGAATCCAGGCATAAGGTTGCCATCTCTCTCATTCTGAACCAGACAGGCTGGTTTGGAAGCAAACGGTGGCTACTTCTCTACAAAAACACAACCCAGGGGATTTCTTTTTCTTGGTTGTTTTCCATTTTCTGTTAATTTTCCCCAACCTTAATGCTTTTCTTGTGTTCTAAATCCAAGTGGATGAAAACCAGAAGGTAAAAGAAATAAACCAATTTGACAATCAGTGGTATTTTCCTAATCTTACTCAACTGTATTTTTATATTAAAATCATTCTTATAAACAGTGTCCTCTTTTTCCAACACTGGATCAAGGAAACGAAATGCTCTGAGGCATCCAGCTGGTATTAACTGCAAATATGGAGCGGGAAGAAATATGGGGAAAGACAACAAAAGGGTTGAGGGGGTGGGGATGGGATAGGAAATGGATATTAGAATGGATTTAGGAGCTCTTCAATAACGAAAAGGTCTGGGTTGTCATATTCTTTGGACTTTACGCTCTTTTTACTTGTATGTTTTGAAGAAAAAAGTATGTTTCAAACCTGTTTGATAAAAAATTTGCTGAACAAACTTGCTATAAATCCGTCAGCCAGGGTCCCAATGCTAGGAAACAGCAACGAAAAGCCCACAGGAGATTAAAATGCAAAATACACTATACAAACACACAAGTTACACAAATATGTTTCCTTCCAGGTTCTAAAGCAGCCCCGCTGATGACATCAACTTAGCCTAACTCATGGTCAGCAAACATTTTCTATAAAGGGCCATATAGTAAATAGGTCTTGTAGGTCTTTTGCACATTCTCAACTCTGCTGCTGTAGCATGAAAGCAACCGTAGACGGTATGTAAATGAATAAGTATGGATGGCTGTGTTCCAATAAAATTCGAATTATGAACACTGAAATTTAAATTTCATGTAATTTTCATGTATCACAAAATAGTATGCTTCTTGTGATTTTGTTTTCAACCACTTGAAAGTATAGAAACTTTTCTTAGTTCCTGGGTCCTACAAAACAGGCAGTAGGCCAGATTTGGCCCCTGGCCATAGCTTGCCAACCTCTGACCTAGCTCATTAGTTCTTATTAACTCTGCCTGTACATCAGATTTACTCGGGCAACTGTTAAAAACTACAGTGTTGAGGCCCATGCCACCCTCAGTTAAGGTTCTTTAGGATTGGAACTCAGGCTCTGTGCTTTTGAAAGCTCCCCAGGTTATTCAGATACTGAGCCAAAGGTGGAGAACCACTGACCTAGCTCATTCTAAGCAGCTCCAAGTAATTCTTGCCCATAATCCCATCATAAAAAGATTTGGTACTACATCTTCCTTGTGTTCATATTGCCTATCCTATACCTTTCTTTTGAGCCCACTTCTCAATCAGGGTTACCATGACAACCGCTATTCAATCCAGGCCACAGTCCACAGGGCCTGGCCCTAAGTAACACATAAGAGGTAGGTTGCGCTATGCCTTCAAACCTCTCTCTACCCCCGTGGAATTCAGCCACTGGAGTCTGTAATTTCTCGGACCCTTAGGTCTCAGATTGCCACCAACCAGCCCAGTGACTACGAGCTTGATATACCTTTCAATTCTTTTCCATGTTTGTAATCTCACAACTGATAGTTCTTTGGGACCAAAGAACTGATAGTTCTTTGTAAAGGTGAAAACACAAAATCAGAAGTATCCAGCACAAATTACTTCATCTCCTAGAGCCTCAATTTCCTCATATATCAAGTAGACAACAACATCAACTCTGCAGGCTTGTGATAATTAAAACACAGTGAGTTGCCCATAATAAGCACTCAATAAAAGGTATTATTATTACTATTCTTATTATTATTTTAAAGAAAAATGTCCAAGTATCCTTCTTTTTTCTGATAAAACTTTTATCCCAGAATTCCAAAAGAGAGGACACTAGCATTCCTCCCTTACCAACCATTCTGGCAAAGCCGATGGCTTAAAAAAATCGGCAAGTGTAAAATGATGAGTAGAAAGGAAGGCAGAGTTTTGATCTATGAAAAGGGAAAGAAGTAGACAACATATTTATTGAATAATCACTGAAAAGTATTGCAGCAACCTAAGAATCTCTTTAATATCTGAATGGGATATTTAAACTGCCGTAGTATTCACTGTTATGGGCTGAACTGTGTCTCCTCCAAAATTCGTATGTTGAAGGTCTAAGTCCTAACCCCCAGTATCTCAGAGTGTGGCTAGATATGGCGATAGGACCTTTAAAGAGGTGATTAAGGTGAAATGATGTAATATGGGTAGGCCCTAATCCAACATGACTAGTGTCCTGATAAGAAGAGATTAGGACAGAGACAGACACAGAGGGAAGACCAGGTGAAGACACTGGAAGACAAGCCAAGGAGAGAAGTCCTCAGAAGACATACATCCTGCCAACACCTTGATCTTGGACTTTTAGCTTCCAGAACTGTAAGGAAATAAAATTTCTGTTTTTTAAAGCCAGTCTGTGGTGCTTTGTTATGGCAGCCCTAGGAAATGAATACATGCACACTCATGAAATTAAGGATTTGCTAATAAAAAGGAATTTATAATATGTTTTACTAGCTCATCTTCTGGACAAATTCTTTATGCTGAATATAGAGCATATGTTTGGAGTCCTAGAATTTGCCTGAGCATTAAGAGGTCTGGAAATACAGAAAAATAGTCTGAAAAATGCCTCTCAGTGACATACAGAGACCCATTGAACACCTACAGTGAAATAGCTCAGAAACAACATCATTGCTTTCCTATTTCACAACAAGAAGTCAGTAAGTATAAAAGTAGACAAGAAATAAAGACAATTTTAGAACAGGTGTTATAGATAACTGATCTATAAAGAACACAATTGGTAAGGAGCAGATGATTCAGCAGAAAACACTACACCATGGAAAACCCAAATCACTGGTCAAACTCCTTGATTCTTTATTTGAGCAAAATATAATGGTAGAAGAAAAGTACTTATGAGTTTCTAATTTCTTACAAAACCACAACCCACAGTGTTGACAGGATAAGTTGATTGGTGATTATCTTATAATGAAACTGGTACTTGTGTTTTTGTTTTTCAGAATGACAGTATTCAAGATACACAAGCAATTAATTGTGAGTCATCCTGCAATTCCTAACAGAGTGTGGGTTAATTATGATGTCCTACTTTTCTAATTTAAACCATCTATAATATAACATGACTGAATAACCCCTGAGAACATTTCTAAATTACAAAGAACATGAATTTTGCTCAATAAACATTAACTGAGATACCACTATGTAACATACACTGTGCTGGATGAAAGGGAATAAAAATGAAGAGAAATCCTCCTTGCCTGCGAGGAACTTAGTCTAGTGGGGAGACAGGCACAGAAGCAAATAAGTTAAATACAATACCCTAAGAGGTCTGCACAAAGTGCTATGGCTACACAAAGGAGAGGTTCTTAGCTACCCCTGGGGGTCCCAGGACACTTGGGTTAGAAGCAAACGGACAAAGGAGGAGGGACAAGCATCACAGGCAGAGGGAACAATAGAAAGGTTAACCATAAAACCTCAAGCATTTGCAGGCAGAGAGGGTATTTGAACGATGTAAGACGGATCAAAGTCTAAGGATTTATGAAGAGATAAGTGAACTTTTCCAGCCCAGATCCAAACTGGAAATTATTCTCTATTCCAGAGACAATACAGGTTATGAGCAGCCGAGAAAGATTTAAGTAGGATTATCCTACAATGCTCTCAGATATATGAGATGAAAGAGCAACACCACGCAAAGAGAACCCATTCTCAGCCGAATGAGTAATTGGCAGCAAGCATGTTGCAAAGCCTCTAATGGAGAAACAGAAAGGTTCCTCAAAAAAGAAAAAACACTGGATGAAAACAAAATGCCCTGGATAAGAATGGTTCTTATCAACCAGACATGGAGCATTTGCAGATGGAGTCTGAACATGCACTCAACCTGTGGTACCAGCCCTCGCACAAAGACACAGTGTTCCAACGCACAGAAGTGTTGCTCCAGGGCTGGGTGGAGATGAAGACAGACTAGCAGGACTTCCCTGGTGGCGCAGTGATTAAGAATCTGCCTGCCAGTGCAGGGGACACGGGTTCAAGCCCTGGCCTGGGAAGATTCCACATGCCGCGGAGCAACTAAGCCCGTGTGCCGCAACTACTGAGCCTGCGCTCTAGAGCCCATGAGCCACAACTACTGAAGCCCGCGTGCCTAGAGCCTGTGCTCCGCAACAAGAGAAGCCACCGCAATGAGAAGCCCGTGCACCACAACAAAGAGTAGCCCCCGCTCGCTGCAACTAGAGAAACCCCACCTGCAGCAACGAAAACTCAATGCAGCCAATAAATAAATAAATAAATTCATTAAAAAAAAACAGACAGACTAGCAACGAACCATGATTCAGAAAGTAATATTTTGACAGGTTAGAGGCCACTGGGACAATGTCCTCAGCTAGAGGACAATGTCACCTAGCTAGAGTTTCATTAGGAACACCAGTTCCTAATGGGAAAGAAGTACCTCATGTATCAATCAGCTTAGGTTTTCTGTATGGTAAACAGTGTACGGACTCACCCTTAGGCTGGGTTCCATCATTCCCAGATCATCCTTTTAGGGTCTATATGAACTTGTCAGTAAAAAAAAAAAAAAAAGTTCTTTCAGATATTGCTACAGGTGTCTTTTTAGAGCAGACAGACACCAGCTGCTAATTAAGGTCAGGATTCTGGTGCTTAATGCAAGCATTCAGCGTAAGCAGTGCCCTCCCTCCCCAAGAACGAAGCTTATTTCCAGCATAATCACCTGATACTGACAACCTTAGAGTAAGATGATGTTCCCGACTGTCAGATTTATCAGTAGGAAAATATAAATCCAAACTCCTTAGAAGATAACTAAACTAGAAGGTTTAAGCCTTGAAGAGTTAAATTTTAGTCTCGAAAATTACTGTTTTTTCATATTCATCCCCCTCCTCCCAACCAACCTGCATGATGTAATGTCACTGTGGGTGTCCTCCCAGGATTTCTCTGCCTCTATGTAGCAGAATAGGGTTTTACTGTCACTGTCTGGAATCTCTTGTCCTGCCTCCCCTTTCTTGTCCTCTCTACCCTGTGTCCCATACCCAGGGCTGGCTGGCCTGAACGGATCCTAGCTGGCATTCCTTGGAACTCCCACCCTAAGCAGAGGGCCTGAGCTACCATCACAGGACACTTCTCATGCCACAGTGGTAGCAAAAGCAACCAGAGTGAAGACGTGGCCGAGAGTCAATGACCTGAGCAACATGTGGCAGGAGCTGTCACACCCCATGCCCAGTGCTCACCTAGAAGTGGCAGAGCTGATGACACACCTGTTCCTTCTTCCAAGACACGACTTTGGGCACTAGTATCTCTGATTGTGAGAGTCCTACACTTGAAAGTGCTCATCTCTTCTAAGAAACCATCTCAAATGTCCCCAGGTATAACTGATCCTATCTCACCATCTCAAATGTCCCCAGGTATAACTCTTCCTCTGTTATACTCTTTGTTTCCATTAGAGTACTTGTCACAATCTACAAGTGCTATACACAGAAGACCGAGAATTCCTGGGAGGCAAGGACTGTGTCTTTTTCATCTTGTACTCAAAAGGAGCCTGCCTTACTCAAGTGCTCAGTGAATTATAGTAAAGTAATTTAATATAATCTTATGTAAATGGATAAAACATGAGGACAAAAAGAAGCACTATTTCCATAAACAGCGTTTCTCGATGGGCCACCATCATTTTGGATGCTATAATTCTTTATCATATGGGACCCACCCATTCACCGGGGGATGTTTAGGATTCTGGCCCTTGGGCGCTAAGTGACAGTCTCTGAAAAAACTAAAATGCCCCCTCACACATTTCTAAACACCTCCTATTGGGAAGCACTAGATAAGTCCCTTAAAACAAAGGCTTCCTGGTCACTGTATCATAAAATGTCCTGTGTGTGTGTGTGTGTGTGTGTGTGTGTGTGTGTCTCCATATTCAAGTTATATTAGTACCTAAACAAATCTAGAAGGAGACAGACACCAAACCATGATCGATGGTTACCTTGGAGATTTGTGATTACAGACCATTCATTGTCTAAGGAGTGTATTTCTGTAGATTTTGAGTTTGCATAGTGAGTTATGTACTTTTTGAAAATCACGTAAAAATAACATTTAAAAGATGGGGAAAAAACTATCAAATTAGGCATGGGAAGGCAGCCATTAAAAACTTAGGTTAAAATAATAAAAAAACTTGGGCTTCCCTGGTGGCGCGGTAGTTGAGAGTCCGCCTGCCGATGCAGGGGACACGGGTTCGTGCCCCGATCCGGGAAGATCCCACATGCCACGGAGCGGCTGGGCCCGTGAGCCATGGCCGCTGAGCCTGCGCGTCTGGAGCCTGCGCTCCACAGCGGGAGAGGCCACAACAGTGAGAGGCCCGTGTACCGCAAAAAAAAAAAAAAAATAATAATAATAATAATAATTTAAAAACCAATAGAATTCTGTACCCAAATTGTTTTTAAAGTATCTTTATGTCTGTGTTCCACACAAAAGAAACCAAAACTGATGGAAATCATAACCCCAATAACAGAATCATTTTCAAAGAAAATGTTTGGCCCTACAACCAAAGATTAGCAAATGTTTTTATATTTTTGTGTTTCAAAATGTTTAAGTTGTGAATATGTTACATCTTATCATTAATCCACCAACCACTAACTATTTGATACTGTCACCTAAAGCGAGCTAAAAGTCACTGCAGAACAGTAAGTACAGCATCGTAATCCTCACGTCAGGGAAGGAGAGTTACATACACATGTATTATGCACTTACATGTGAAGAGACTATCTCTGGAAGAAGACACTAGAACCTCATATCACTGAGGGGCTCTGGGTGGGCGGTGGAGCTGGGGGACTGTCCCAAAGGTGGGAGAGAGACTTTACTGAATATCTTTTAGAACTCTTGAATTTCTTCCCATGTGTGTATCTACTTTCTCAAAGAACAGAGATTAGTCACTGTGCTTCATGTAGCTATAAATAGGCACAGTAAATGATGTATGATGCTTGACCCATGGTTTTCCAACCTGAAGGGATCATTATCTGGGTTTCTATTTTGGTTTAAAAATAATACAACATTCTAGCTTAATTAATATTCAATATTATTTCTATCTTTTGAATCTGTTATGAGATTGGGTGTAAGTCAAAGATTCATACAAATTAGTTAAGAAAGGCACATGAAATATTCAGCATTGCCATGATTGTGCTCTTTCTGGACAAAGAAAATTGGCAGTCTATGGAGATAAACTTAAGAAAAGTATTCATTTGGTTCAAGAGCCACTTGGATCATCAGAAAGTATTATATGTAATACAATGGGAACCTTTGAATCAAAACCACTAAGAACCACCAGAAAAAAGATTCTATTATAAAACATCTTTTTTGGTAGACTATCTGGCACAGTGCGCTGCCTAGCTTCTGTCCTCTAGCCACATGAATTCCCAGCGGACCCACTGGGCCACTGTCCCCACCCATCCCTACCTGTGACCTGATTCCTACTCCTCCTTCAGATCTCACTCAGCTCCTTCTACATGATCACATCATGTGCCTCTCCTCATAACCCTTACCTCAGTTGTAACTGTACATTGACAACTTGACTGTATGCTCCATGCAGAGTGATGTCTATTCCATATTATGTCGGCTCAGATTTATCTCGTGTGCTTGACACAGAGCAGGCACTCAATAAATAGTCATGGACTAGAGGGAAAATATAAATACTTTAAACAGAACATCACACAACAAATATTTACTGAATGAACATACTCTGTGTTAAGTGCCAGGCATACGGTGGTGAACACGATATAAATATAAACTATGCATATACTATGCCTGTACTTATATGTGTATGTAGCCACCTATTATATTGGTAATTATATATGCATACTTGTAATTATATATATATGTATAAGACACTTGATCATGGTACAGGAATAAGTGATGGGTATGTGAAAGAATGAATTGACTTACAAAAGAGGCCTAGAAATAGAATGATTAATAAAATGGATGTCCACATTTGGCAATATTTTTGATCAATGTTAACAGGCTACGCTCGAAGGTAAGTATTCAGTCATTTATGTGGACAAGGAATAGTTCAACGAATAGCTGACTACAGTCTGCTTTTGCGGGGCATCCTGAAGCACCATGCAATGGATCCTCAACACATGTGCACAAGCAGATAACAAGGATCTTGGGTACCCACAAGCCTATCTCACCAGAATAAGAGCTAGCATGTAAGCCACAAAGCTCAAAGAGTCCGTGGCATTGCCATACCAACCACAGCATAGCCAAAGGGATCACCAATAGAGACCCTGGAAGCCAAGCTTCTATCGCCAAACAGGTGTATGTAGCTGGCCAATGACCCATCTTTGTAGAACAGAGAGTAAGAACCACACTGTATATCAGAAGAGTAAACGGGGGAAAAAGAATATTCATCTAGCTATGTATGTTTTCTGCAGCTACTAATACTTCCTTCTATTTTTTCCTGCTAGAAAAAGAAAAGATAAAAGTGAAGTCTCAGTCTCTGCTGGTCTTAAGTCATTCTTTATTTTGCTGCCTTCAAATCTTTCCTCTTCAAATGACAGATAAGCTAAGCTAAGAGTATAATACTAGTGACCGTCAGCCGGGTCACGGTGCTGGTTCCTGGCCATATTTACATCTTTGCATTGCTCTTTCCGTTTATCTGCCCACTTTTTCTTAGCTTGTGTATATCTCTAGGTAGAAAAATAAGGATGCTTAAAACAAAATAGAACCTTGATTAATGGAACCCAACCACTTAAAAGATACAATATGCTGTTTTGTTGTTATACCTTCCATTAGGATAAAAGTCAAATGACCAAACACACATACATAGACAGCACACACCCACGTACACCATGATTTTGTTTAAAAATTTTCCATGCGATGGCCTGAGGTATACATAAAATACAAATTCTATAATTTCCAAACAAGAATCATTGACATTTATCATAGCAATTAATTTGAAAAAGGCCTCAAGAGTTTTAGTTGACCTTAAGCTAAATTTGAGGGAACTAAACAAGTTCATCAAAATTCAGGCTTAAGGAATATCATGACCAAACCAAAAGGACATAATAATCCTACTGTTCTTGACTTTAGCCAGACCACAGCAGGAAGTGGGTACAATTAGGAGATCGCTGACAAAAAAAAAAAAAGAAAGAAAGAAAGGAGTCTGAATGAGGGGGAAGATTAAAAAGAGGAGAGTCTGGGATAAGATGTTCTGGGGAAAATCCCTGAGGGAGTTGGAGAAGCAAAGCGGCAGGAGAGACATTCAAATATGTGAAGGGCTTTACTGCTGAACAGGGTGTAGGCTGTGTTAGCCCACACCTGAGAGCAGTCAGTACGATATTGTTGTTTTAGCTGCTAAACAGAAACTAAGGGAATGCGGCATTCTCTCTTTTCAACTGGACTTGATCCTGGGAAGATGTGGACCTGCCTGGGACCTCCGCTGTAAGCCTAGAAATGAAGCCTACCCAACAGGAGGCAGAGCTAGTAGAGGGAGAGACCAGGCTCTGATCACATCATTTGAGACCCGATTAGAGCCACACCTAAGGCCATCTGCTAGACTTTTAAGTTAGACAATACACTCCTTGTTTTGCTTAAGCCACTTTGGGTAAGGTTTTCTGCCACCTCAAGTGAAAGAGTCCTAAGGGACACAAGATCTTAGCTACCTTGTGAGATAGCAAGTTCCACATCACCAGAAGGGGCCAAACAAAGGCTTAGTAACAATCTGCCAAGGATTAGGGGGAAGTGAACCAACCTGGGATGAAGCTGGGCCTACCTGACTGTATTATTTTGCTAGGGCTACTGTAACAACTACCACAGAGTGTGTGGCTTAAACAACAGAATTCATTTTCTTATAATTCTGGAGGCTCTAAGTCTGAGATCAAGGTGTTGGCAGGATTAGATTTCTCTGAGGCCTCTCTCTTTGGCTTGTAGATGGCTAACTTTTCCCTGTGTCCTCACATGGTCTTCCCTCTGCATGTGTCTGTGTCCCAATCTCTTCTCCTCATAAGGACATCAGTCATATTGGATTGGGATCTACCCTAACAGCCTCATTTTAATTTATCTCTTTCAAGACCCTATCTCCAATGCAGTCACATTCTGAGGTACTGGGAATCGGACTTTAACATATATGCATTTTCAGGGAACACAAGTCAGCTCACAAATGACTTCCAAGGCTACTTACAACTCCAACATGAAACCAAATTTAGTAAAGAGTGCCAGTTTTTTGTTGTTGTTGTTGTTGTTTTACTACTCAAGAGCCATTAACTCTGTGGACCAGAAATAGAGCCTGTGATACCAGTGGCAGCTTCTCTGGCCTCTAAAGTCAGAGAGTGAGTCTGCACCCTTAGCAGAGGATTGTTAGCATTTTGTACAACCCAATCTGACTGTATTTATTCATTTACGTTATCTAGGGGATTGCTATTTACTTTTCCAGAGGTTGGTGTAAAATGAAAGGCTTTGACAAACAGTGCTAATAAATGTGTTTTCACAAGGAGCAGCACAGTGGGACGTATGCTGCACCTGGGCTGAAGTGGTGGAATCCGGGACACGGGCATCCCGGAAGTGGACTTTTCTCAGGAATGGTCTTAACTGCCCGGGCTATACTACAGGGGTTTTGAAAAGATCAAATAAGCATGTCAAGAAAAACTGCAAACATCTTGCAAGTGTGTAAACTACCATTAAATACGATGCACATATTTCACCAAGAGCAGCCAAGTCTTTCACAAATTCTGTCTGAGCCAGCGCATGGAGAAATGTCTAAGGTTTAGGATTCTAACTTCCATTCAAGTCAGCTGGTGTCGGAGAAACAAAATTCTCTACACACCGATCCCAACGACTGCCATCATAAATCACATCCCCAATCACTGGCTAGACAGTCTGTTGTCATGGCATGGCCTGGATGAGTTGGCATGAATGGCTGTGTGTACCTTTCTGACTTATCAGCAAAAACCATTCAAAGCCTGAGTCCTTGGCAGGGTGGGCAGGGAGGGGTGAGATCTGATGTGTGGTTTTTCACACACTGAAACCAAGCAAAGTAAAAAGTTAGATCATTAGAGGTAGAACTAAACAAAGACACAACATCAAGTCCAATCCTCTTATTTTAGAGAGACAAGGAAATAGAGGTCCAGAGAGGTAGAATGGGGCCACTGTTAGCGGGCCAGTGGAAGGTCAAGGTCCCTGCTCCCTTGCCCTAGGGCTCTTTCGGCAGGTAATAACAATGTGCTGCGTTCCTACACCAAGGCCCCTGCGTGAAGTCAAACCTAGACACGGACTTGAAGAAACGCCTCTGGACTGGACCAGTGGAGACAGGGACTGGTTGTGTTGGCCTAGTTATGCTTCTGGTAGCAGCTGTGCACTTGGATTAAGGAAGTTGGGTGTATGTTTGAGTTGACTTTAGAAGATGGTTAATATTTTAAACTTTGATGAATGATTAGTAGGAATGAGGTAAGAGAAAAGTAGAAAAACAAATGCCACTCAACAGCTGCCCAATATCCTGGATCACAAAAGAAAAATTTACCCAGCAAAATTTTGTGTTCTGAGATGAAATGGACCAAAAGACCACTTCTACTGATGTAGCCCCAGAGGCCTCAGGTATCAAGGCAGAGGCAGGACACAGGATGAGCCAGGATTTCTGCCTCCACCTGTGGGCTGGACAAGGGCTGCCTCGAGCAAGCAGACTTTGAAATCAAATAATCAGAAGTTGACTGTAGGGTGTGGGTTGCATAAGGATCAGAAACTATGCAGGGGCACATCCCCACTCCCCACCCCCAACCCCACACAGAGAACAGGACTGTGAGAGGAGAACAAAGACAGGGGAAGTTCAGGAGGCTGCGTCTTGGGTAGATCCGACCACAGGCACAGGCTCTGCTCACCACGCCTGCAGGTCTCTAGATGAGCCCAGGAAGTCTCCGAGATGGGCTCACCCCCCAGGGGCGCTGAACGGCGCCCCGATCTTCTCCATTCCTCAACCCCTGAGGTGGCTCCACAGAACCCACTGGGAGGGGTCTCAACTGCTCCAGCAACACTGGGTTTGGGGCTATCTCCCTCTCTTTTTTGAACTTTCACTTCCAGACTTAATTCAATGTGATCCCAACTCATAATGCTAAACATCTTCCCTGAAGTGACCATGAACTTCTGGATCTTTCAAGTATGGAAAAAAGAATGCAAATACAATTATAATAAACTCCTGCCCCAAACTTGTCAACTAACAGATTTTTGTGACTAGGAATTCTGTGCTATTCTTTTTGAAAACAGGGAACTTAACTGAATAGTAGATTTTGTTCAAGCCACTTCTGTCCCCTCTTTTTGTGACATTTGGGAAGAAAGAGCATCAACATCAGTGGTCTTGAGGCTTCTGTTTGCTGCAGGCCTCTCCCCATGCCCATTGCCCCATACGAACATTTTTGTAATATTCTCCAGTTCTTTCGCATTTTCCCCACTTAGTATCTCATTTATTCCTGCCAATAATCTTCTGAGATAGGAAAGGCAAGAGTTACCGTTCATTCTATTTTACAGCTGGAGAAATCAAGGCCCTGAAAAGTTAATAACCAAGTTGCAAGGTCTAAATAAATTGCAGAACCAAGACTCAACTCTGGGTCTTCTGCTGTCAAATCCCAGGCCCTTTCCATGGTCAGCAGAGCCCCTCCATCATGAGTGTAAGACTTCGACGGGAACTCAGGGAAATTTAAAAGGTGCTCTTCTTCACACACAAATTTGCTGTAATATTCTCTCTGTACTTGAAACAAATTGTTAGGTTTCTAACAAAATCTCATTAACAGAACTAAGAATAACTCAATTATTAATAATAACTTAATAGTAATGAAAGAGTAAGCGTAATTAATAGTAACTTGATTGAGTAATGAAATAGTAATGATACTGGTCTTCATCTACTTTGATGAATACCAACATTGCTCTTGATAAACTGAAAAGAGCATGGGAATTATAAGCCAGAGACCCTGGGCTGAGTCCCTACTCCATCACTCAGAAGGGTGGACCTTAGGCAAATCATAGCAAATCTGTTCCTTCCTAGGCTTACATGGTAGCTCTGACCAACCAACCAGTATACCTGCTACCAGGAATGTGTACACAAGCAGAAGAATAAGTTTGCCACTGCCAGACCCACTCTAACTGTCATCCCCATGCTGGGCCACAGGTCCCTCCTACTCTAGTGTCCTCTGACTCTTAGAATCTTTGGGAATCCCAGCCATCTATACCCTCCTCAGGCTCTCCTTGCTCTATCTGTTGAGGCACATGTCTTAGTCTGCTCAGGCTGCCACAGCCTGCTCTGGGTGGCTTAAACAACAGAAATTCAGTTTCTCACAGTTCTGGGGGCTGGAAGTCTGAGACCAGGGTGCCAGCACTGTCAGTTTCCAGTGAGGACCCTCTTCCTAGCTTGCATATGGCTACCTTCTCACTCTGTCTTCACATGGCTCAAAGAAAGAGCTAGAGCAAGCTCTCCAGTGTGATTTCTTATAAGGGCACTAATCCCATCATGAGGACCCCATGCTCATGGCCTCATCTAACCTTAATTATCTCCCAAAGGTCCCAACTCCAAATACCATTACATTGGGGGTCGGGGCTTCAACATATGAATCTGGGGGGACACAATTCAGTCCACAGCAACACAGTTCTCTACCCTAATACCCACACTCTCTAACACAATTAGGAACAGACCCTGGGGCTCCATGAACCCTGACTGCAGGTTCTCAGGGGCTCCACCCCAGGCCCCCTGGGAGTCAACATGGTCTTTCCACCAATGGAGGATATCAGGCTCTCATCAAACCACTGTAAAATGAATATAAGAAAACTTAACAGTTTTGCAAGGTGGTTGTAACAATAAAAATATTTATGAAAACTGTATAAATTGTAAAGCCTACAATAATATTATTTCCATTTATTTTTATTGGTGATCTAGAAATTGGAAATGGAAACAATGATTTTCTGATTTAGCCTAATGAGGAAACTGAGCATAAAATTGTTCCCTATTAAAGATACAAGAATCTTCTTTGTGGAATAAAGTATAGTCCACCTATTAGTAGCATTCCTGAGGTAAGGCAATAAAAACAATCCTACACTCGGGCATCTGTGTTAAATACAATAACAATGATTTCTTTGCTGTTATAGTCTTGGCTTGATTTCTTTCTCAGTTTACACTGTACTTAACAGATAAGCACTAAGCACAGAAAATCACACCTAAGCCATTAGGCTATTTTGGGCATCATATTCCCTCTGGTACTGTGGTTCTCCAGGCCCACAGAAACGCAGGAGCCACAGTTCTGAGGGTGAATGGAGGCTCACTGTAGGATGAAGGTCTTGAGTTATGAGTGAATAACATCAAGAGAACATTAAAGATACAGCCATCGGGCTTCCCTGGTGGCGCAGTGGTTGAGAGTCCGCCTGCCGATGCAGGGGACACGGGTTTGTGCCCCGGTCCGGGAAGATCCCACGTGCACCGGAGTGGCTGGGCCCGTGAGCCATGGCCGCTGAGCCTGTGCGTCCGGAGCCTGTGCTCTGCAACGGGAGAGGCCACAGCAGCGAGAGGCCCGCGTTGAGGGCCTCTCAACCACTGCGCCACCAGGGAAGCCCCTATATTATTAATATTATACTGTAATTATATTTTTTGTTAAGGTTGGAGGTTTTTTAATTTAAAATTTTTATCTTTTGTTTATCTTCTAGAGTCTAGGGCTATTCTGAAATTTTGAAGTTGCTAAAAAAAAAAAATCTTCATCTGGGATTGAAGGCATTAAATCAACAAAGGTCGTGCATGAGTCACCAGCTTATGACTCAGAGAACAACTGATAATTTCTCTGAAACTCAGAGGATGAAGTAAAATGGGACTTTTCTAAACTAGGGCAGGATAAACAATAATAAATGCTCCACCCATGCAAGTGTTTTAAAGAAACACCAGAGTAGAAATGTGTTCACGTCACCTCTTGCTCACGTTCACCAATGGCTTCCCACTTCTCTTAGAAAAACATTCTCTCTCTCAGTGTGACCTGGAGGCCTTGCACAAGCCCTGCCCACCTCGCTGACTTCTATTATTCTTCACTGTCTCCTTAGGCCATTCACACCTGTGGCTTCCTCATCTTCACTGGGTGGCTTCTATTCAAATGTCTCTCTGCTCCAGTGTCTCCTCCTTGGAGAAAGCCGCCGCCCGGCTGAGTCAAGCCGAAACAGTTGCCTCTCCTCAGTTGTTCTGGGAACCCTCATCCTGCATTAATTTTGCCACTTATCACTCATCATTATCAGCCATGAAATAATCTGTTTAGTGTTTACTGTCTACCCCAATAGATTATAGTTCCATGAGGACCAGCCTTTGTCTTATTACACACTCCATATATCCCCAGGGCCTAGAAAAGTGTCTGTCACCTAGTGTGTGCTTAATAAATACTTGTTGAAGGAGTGAATTAATAATAACAATAATATTGATAATACTACCTGTTGTTTACAGTTGAGCACTTACTATGTGCTATGCATTACCTCATTCATCTTAATGCTATGAAGTTAGATACAATTATTACCACCACTTTACTAATGAGGAATCTGAGGCTTAACAAAGCTAAATTGCTGACTTACCCAACGTCAGACATACAGTTAAGTGTGGGATTTGAACCTAGGTCAAATGCACACATACACACACAGACATGCACACACAAACACGTGTGCACTCTTTACAGGTGAACTGGCAAAAAGAAGAATATAAGGAAACAGGATAGCTACTAGACTACTCAACACTCCTACCAGGGCTTGGGAAGGTGACTGGAGTCAAAACTGGACCAATTTGCTTCCTGCTCTTGTTCATTCTCCTTAAAGGAGTGAAATGCTTGGCCAACATCCACAGTTGTGACCCAGAACCATGCCAACCCTCCATCGCTGAGGAGTCCTCACTGCACTCAGCAGTCCACAACACACAGTAGCATGGTCCAGAGATACAGTCCCCAGACAAACGTAACCTAACGTTGATACTTTCCAAAAATGTCTGCGCTTCCATCTACATGTTATCTTTCTAAAGGAAAGAAAAAGTTAACAAGTTACTGTTTGTCAGCCTACAGATTACTATTCAAAGATGGTGTTGTCAGCAGAGAAAAGGCAGAGAAAAGATGATTAATACTTGAGAAATAAGAATGGGGTGGTATTCTTCCTTCCAGTTGGAAAGGCTTTGGAGGGGTATGCTATGAAGTAAGCTCTAAGAATACTTCTTTTCTCATCTACTCTTCAAAGTATCCTAATGAAATTATATAATTACAGTCTACCAAATACTCCAAGGATAAGTAGAAATATAGTTAGCTGCTTAGGTTTTTGACTTGTACAAAAAAGGCAGTAAGTTGATACTGTACGACTTGAGATAATTAAACAGCTGGTGCAAACTCTCATACCTGGACTCACTGTCAGCAATAAACTTCATGATCTTTGGGATATCACTTGGCTTTTTGGTACCCTGATTTCTTTTTATATATAAAGAAATATCAGTATTACGATTATGACCCAAATCAGGGTTGTTGCATACATTCTGACACTATGAGATAGCATAAATTTGCACCTGATTTCATTTTAAAGAGAAAGAAATAAGACCTGAGGCCATGATAATTATGTAAAGTAGGCTTTTAATCACTTAAATTTATGCTACTTAGGGAAAAATATATGGGCAATATACATATTAGTGGCACAAAATCTCAATGTTTACCTGATATATGTGGATACAGTATGTCTCTTTAAAACATATACAGCTACACACACACACACACACACACACACACACACACAGTTGGTCTTTTTATGGGAGGTTAATTATATTGATCCACTGTTAAGGAGACCTAAGCTTCAAGCTATTTTCCAATATAAAATACCAAAAAAAGTAGGGAATACATATATGTAGCACCAAGAATGGAAATTATGAATATTTTGCTATATTTCCTTAAAGAAACAAAATGTTACAGATAAAGTGGGGGCTTTCCTTGTCCTCTTTGTTCCCCATCCCAGTCCCTTCTTTCTATGTCCTGTCCAGAAAGCTAAGGCTAATATGAATTCAGAATGCATTTTCCCTCTATAAATGTAAATGTTTTTCTATACGATTAGGTATATCCATAAAAATATGTGTAACTTTTGAAATGCATTGTTAAAATCTGCATAAGTGTACCAAAGTGTGTATCATTCTGAAACTTGTTTTTTTCCCATTCAACATATTTTTGAGAGCTTTCCATGTCGACATATTGATCTAGTCCATTCTTTTTAACTTCTCCATAATATTCCATCTTATGACTATACCATATTGAAGGTATCCACTCCCCAACTGATGGATATTTAGACTAATTCTCTTTCTCACTGTTAGAAAGCTGCAGTAAGCAAGTAATAAGCATCCTTGTACATGTCCTTCTGTGTGTGTATAAAGGTTTCTCTAGGCAGGTATATATATCTTAATATGCAATTGTCAAGCCAGAGGAAATGTCCAACTTGCACATTACCATGGACTACTGTCTGTCTCCACAGTGGTTATCTAGGTCATGAAAATTTGTAGGAGCTGTCTCTACTCTTGTCTGGGGCACACTTCAAGGACTACCCACCTTGCCCCATGAGATGGTGAGGGGGGCCACCTGCAACTACAAAAGCTACAGCTCGTTCGGAGTTAGTCCTGCTCTCTTTAACTCAGTGAGTATCTCATTCAATGCAGCCACCAAAGGTGGAAGAGAAAACAAACCAAATATGACACCAATAACTAAAAGCCCTGGGTTCACTTACACTACCTTGCAACAATGGCCTTTTATTCTGAACTATGAATAGCTCAATTATCAGTAATGCTGTTATTAACAAGTCAGCCTGGTAGCTATGATGTAATATAGTAATATCCTTCTTAGCAAAGATGTTCTTTCCAGGGGGCTATAAAAACCAAATTACGCCCTTTCAGCTCTTGATCATAAATTCTTCTACTTTTGAGACTCTACAGCTTACAGATTAATAATGAGAATCTATACTTGAAATAGCTCTAAAAGACTTTTCCTATAAAAATGAATACCAACATCTTTGAAGGTAAAGTGGGAAAGGAATAGAAAAAAATAGAAACCTACCCACATATTAATAATAATGGCTACAATTACAATCATTCCGTATGCCAGCTATTACAGAGTTAGTCATCAAGCCCTAAAAAACAGCACAGAGAATATAAACAATCTACAGTCATCACAAATTGGGGGGAGAAGATCTCAATTTGACCAAAATGTTTTTGAGGAGGAATTACTTATTTTGAAAGCCACAAACAACTTTGCAGCCTTAATGATCTGTACACAACCGATAATATACCAAGTCACTGTATTTTTATCAGATCCAGTGGGTCTTGTATTCATAAGCAACATAATGTATCAGAAGATTGGCAAAGTAATAATAAAAAAACCAACTGAACTCCGAATATATGCAAGTCACTCTTCTAAGCAACTGCTGTGTTTTTATCTCATTTAGTCTTCATAAAAAAAATCAGAGGTTAGTACTAATGATACTCCTATTTACAGGTAACAAAACAGAGATACAAAAAGTAATATAACTTGTCCAAAACCACATGGTTCCAAGTGGTAGAGCCAAGCTCTGAACCAGGCAACGTGACTCCCAGCCCATGCTTGTAACCACTATGTAACACTGCCTTTCATGAATAAGGACAGGAAGAAACCTTCCCCTGGAGACAGCAGCGATTCCTCTCGCTATTTTCTTACTTTCGATCTCTGTTCCTTATATTTCCTCTCCCTTGACTTTTCCCTCTCCCTTGCTTATGTCTCAGGTCCATTTATAAAACACTCCTAGAGGGCGCCTGGATCAGGTAATGGCATTGGAGGGGTGCTCAGAAAGTCATTTGCTCCTGAAGCAAGATGTGGAAACAGGTACAGCAAGTATCATACAACACAATTCCTCATAAGCATTAGGATACTTACTTTAAGCAATAAAACATAAACTAACTTTTCAATAAGATCAGAAACTCAGAATAAAATCTCGGAGACAATCATAATTGATTTTCCTTAGCCCACGTCTCTTCTTTCACCACAAGGTTTCCTTGCTGATCTTATCCATATTTCTGGTTTTAACTGTCCCAAATCTGTATCCCCAATCCTAACCTCTTTGTTGAGCTTCAAGTTTTGTAATAGTCAACTGTCATCTAGACATTCCTGTCTAGATGTTCCACTTTTAAGCTAAACACACCCAACACTGGATTCTAATTGCCTTACCACCCTCTCCCCAATTCTGCATCTCCTTCTTGAATTTCCTACAGGATTTAGTGGAACCACTGTACCCAAGCTGAAACATGGGGGTCTCTACCATCACTCCCCACATCAAACCATTGCACTGATTTTACCTCCCTCAATTTCTGCTGCTACTGCTGCATACCAGGACTGTAACACCTCTCACTTAGACTATTTTGAGAACCTTCTCAGTGGGCTCCCTGCTTCAAAGTTACCCACTGCATTGCAAATAAATGAAAATCTGTGGCCCTCCCCTGCTCTGAACCTTGCTATAATTCCCTACTGCACCCAGAATAAGCTCCTTTTCCTAATCCCAGCACTCATCTGGCCTTCAATCTCCCTGTCTTTTCCAACTCCCACCCTTTTAGTGCTCATCCTTGCATCCTATTAATCTGGGGCTCCCCAGGCCTAAATAAACTGTTTAACTAAACGTGACAAATATCCAGGGGTTTGATTTTTAAACAACACAGAGTAATACTCCTTTAGATTATGTGTAAATTACAATTTCAAATTTACCATGAGTTCAAATTTACTATGAGAAATTAAGCCTTAACATTTTTTTTCTATTGTGGTGAAAGTCAATTTTTAAATAAGAAGTAACACTCCATTAGGACATGAGAAGGGAAAAAAGTTGTTTAAGGTCCACCATCTTGTTTTTTTTTTAAATCAAGAATTGAGTTTTTCTATTTCCATTCTATTCCTTCACTGCGGCGACTGGCATCAGAAGTTCTAAGCAGTTAAGGATTGTGTATAAGTTAGGATATAATCAGGGAAACAGGCACCAATCTTAATTCGGGGGCTTGGTTAGATAGGTGGCGGAAGAGCCAAGAAGCCAGAGTACGGTGAGAAAGCCACAGACAGCCTCCACGAGGTCCAGGTCCGAAGGATGAAGGGTGAGGGCCACGTTACCAGAGCTCAAGGTCCCCCACAGCGGGCAGAGCCATAGGTGAGAGGCAGCAGCTACCAGAGATGCCGTCTGACAGGGTACAGAGGACTCCTGAGTTGAGGAGGCAGGGCTGAGAGTCTGGGAGCAGGGCTGAGTACCATAGTGGAGGGAACTACATCGAGAGAGGGCTGCAAAGATCTGCGGAGGGTTCCCCTGCAATACTGATTCCCTGCAGTTCCCCTGCAGTCTCCAGCTGAGTACTGATCAACACCTGCCTGTGAAGAAACCACCCGAGGCCAGGGCAAGAACCACATGAAAGGATTAGAGGGCACAATCTCCAAAGCTCACACAAAGGGTAAGCTGTGACAAAGCGAGAGGGTGGCATGGACATATATACACTACCAAACGTAAAACAGATAGCTAGTGGGAGGCAGCCGCATAGCACAGGGAGATCAGCTCGGTGCTTTGTGACCGCCTGGAGGGGTGGGATAGGGAGGGTGGGAGGGAGGGAGACGCAAGCGGGAAGAGATATGGGAACATATGTATATGTATAACTGATTCACTTTGTTATAAAGCAGAAACTAACACACCATTGTAAAGCAATTATACTCCAATAAAGATGTTAAAAAAAAAAAACAAACCTACAGAGAGCTAGGGTTTTTGCCCTTCCTCCCTCCCTCTCATCCTCCACCTGTGCCTCTCACCAGTCTGGTGGTTAGCAGTTTTGGCTGGAATGACTGGGAACCCCAAGAGAGTCTGATGTAATTGGTCTAAGTGCAGGACGAGCATTAGGAGTTTTAAAAGCTCTCCCAGGAAGTCTAATGGTTGAGTACCACTGCAGGAGGTGAACCCAGCAGACCGGGTCCTAGAAAAAGCAGCCTGTGGAAATCCGCACCATGCCATGCAAGGTAAGGAGAGGACCTGAGAGCCAGGGGGTCCAGGATCAACAAATATGGCACAAAGAGGTGGGCAGAAACAAGGAAGAGGATAGGAAGCAAAACAAACATAAACACTATCCTAAATCCTTCACTGGCTGGCTCAAATTCAGCTTCCCTCATCACCCCAGCTGCAGTTTCTTCCCTCTTACAACGCTGATTGCTATCCCTCCAATGACAAAATGTTAACAGGTACTACCTCCCAAGTGTTCTCAGTTGGTAGCTGGTGTCTTGCTGTCTGCTCTGGGTCTTCCTGCAGTGCCCACCAGGAAAGTCTGTATGCTCCTCCTCTTGCTAATTGCATCATGCACTTCCTTCTTTCCCTGACTGACTGGCTAGCTCATTTGGATTCTTAGCTACTATTAAGTAGTAATTAATGGCTAATAATGGTTAATCTATTACCCCTTCCAGATAGCATGTGCATGACAAAACTGACTTTAAGAATTTCAGGGCAGTCAGAGTTGCCTGAGTAGATTTTTGTGTGTCCCTTAAAATGTAAATAAATTTGAATCACATAACATAGGTGATGGCCTAATATTGAATAGTAATGATTTACAAATTTACAAATGATTAATTGCAATGTATTTTGATCACAACCCTACTCATGGCTGCTGAAACATTCAGCAAGGTGCATATAGCCTAAAAATACATTTATATCTCTAGTTAAAGAAATCTAGCCATCATCATTACATAAATTAGGCTAGAAATATGCTTGTAAATTCCAAAGTCTTGAGGTTTCAAATCAAAAGACATTTACTTTTTTCAGTGGAAACAGTAAACATTATCTTATTTGCCTGAGAAAGCCACTTTCCAAAGAGGACAGAACCCAAGGTCAAAATCAGAAATCATTTACTGTGTGTGTGTGTGTGTGTGTGTGTGTGTGTGTGTGCGCACGTGCGTGTGTGTTTAGACTGATAGATAGGTTTTTCGCTGAAAAACTGAGCCCAAACTGCAGAAATGTTCTAATAGTAAATGGTTCAAAATTGGACAGGCTGTTTTAAAAATTGTTTCCTCATTATGAATCTATATAAAAATTTGTGACGATCCACTTTTGACTCTCTTAGAATAGTTACAATCTTTGTGGTAGTGCTGACTCCTAGAAACAAACTCCCATAAGACAGTCACAGAATACTGAAAAACATGCGTGCATACATAAGGGCCAGACAGGTATCTCCTTATGATCCTACAAGGAAAACATAAAGACTGAATTCATACAAAGATGATTTCTCTTCATCAACTAATGCATAATATTCTTCCAGTGAAAAGTTCACACTTCCATCACTACATTTTCCAACCCCCAAATCTCAACTACCACTAACTGGGCTCCAGAAACTCTCACCAAAAGAAACATATCCATTCTACCTGAATATGTGGGCATAATCTCACTACAACTATCAGAATCTTCTAAACGCAGTTAATACATTTTAATGGACAGAATAAAAATCCAAAAGAGGTAAATGACCACAAACTGATGGAACCCCAGTAGGCTTTTGGGACCAACAATACGACAAGAGCTTTCTTCTTCCATCACATCATTAAAGAAGAAAAAAAAAGATGCTTTTGTACGTAAAACTAGAAAATTAAGGTTAAGTGAGCCATTGGTTTTTACGTAATGAGTAACTTGTAATACTTAGGAAAGAAAACACAAGTGTAAGTTCATGTAATTACCAAAATTAATAGTAAACCCACTAGGATTTTATCATGTTCGGTATATACCTCAGACAAAAAGCAAAGACAGAAAAGAAACTACTTTTCTTAGCATGTAAGAAGAACCTAACAATTTCTTTGAAAATAAAACCTATATACGTACTCTGTACTGAGTCAACATTCAATTAACACTATTTAGTGATTAAATCATGAGGTCTAGGAACTCCACTCATGGGTAAGACCTGACAGGGTACCTTTCTGGGAATAAATGGCTGTGGTTTTTAAACACACTATTAGCCGAGGCGAGATCCTGCTCATACCAATAACCAAGCTGAAGAAATTCATCACTGTGAGTCGGATTCATCATGGTCAATCCACACAGCTCAGAGAATGTAAACATGACCTGGACAAGGTTAAAGGACATCCCCAGCCCTTAATATTACAAGGTTTTTTTCTGATTGGTCCCAATGAGTGTGCCTCGGGGACTCTGTGTCTCTGGGAACTGCCCATACAGTGCCTGACTTTGTTTGTGACAACAAAGGGGTCAAAGATTTGAGAAACAGAAGGAACAGCACACAGCCTCCCAAAGCAAAACCAAACCAAACAAGGAAAAACACTCACAACTGTATGGGGAAAAGAATGATTCTAGGTTGAAACTTCACATTAGAAAATACTTTCTTCAGTTAGTCAAAGGGAAATTAAAGGAAAAAAGATCCATGTTTCTCAAAGCTTGTATCTATTTCTCCTTTGTAATTTCTCATGGAAACAGCAGATTTAAAGATTACCACATACACACAAACACACACAGTTGCTTTCTTTTAGTTATGGCAACTTCAAATTTTAGGGACAGACATGCCATACTTTTCTATGAGGTAAGAACGCTTAAGTGTACCTGGCTCTACATTTTAGAGCCAACAGCAAAGCAGAAAGACTTATAAAGAGAAGGTACTATTCAAACAACTTCAGACAAACATTAATGGTGAGAAACATTACACAAGAAACACTGGGCATTTATAGATTTTTTGCTTAAAAGGATTACACGGGAAATTTTAGGTAGAGGCAAGATTTTTAAATAGCCCATGTCTTCGTGGCAGATAAAAACACAGAGGCTTATGTAATAATCAGAAAAAATTATGTAAGATTCTCTTCCACATAATATCATGGATTAGGGATGATGGTGGGTCACACCACAGCTTTATTAAATATAATGGACATCTTCATATACCATGTATTCAAGGTCTTTCTGTGTCAGCAAGTGGCTGAGAATAACTGAAAGCTGAAAAAACATAATCCTCTTTATCCACTTAAGCCTCTCTTCATAAATGCCTGAGACAGGTGGTCGGACCCTTCAAGGTCCATGGAATAATACAGTTGACTAAATTGGTGTTCCTATACCTGAAAACATTTACTGTAAGATTCTCTTAGCATACACAGCAGAAACAGCATATTTTGTTTGAGATAATCCAACTAGGTTCATCACTTCCTTCCTTTTGTTTCTATTTTAAAGAGAAAGAGAAACAGAAATCCCCATTCCCACCCCAACCCTACCCCCAACACAAATGATAATATCCTTAAATGTGCTCAAAGGAGCCATAAACTACGAAAAGATAAAGTTCAATTGCTGAGGGGCAGCAACAGTACACATGTTCTTACCTGATGTGGCCGATCAATTCAATAAGCTTGTGACTAAAAAAATAAGCTGTCAGCTCAGACACATGGCTCAGGACTGAACAGACCCCGAAGAGGGTTGTCGTTCCATTCAGGTCCTCCAAATGCCAGTAGAGAAAGGTGAACACGAAGCCGTATCCGAAACCCATAAACCATGCCACGAACAACACGGAGCCATACTGCACACTGCAAAGCAGCCTGATTAAGTCCCAGAAGTTGAAGGCCTGCACGTGGCTGGTGGTGGTTGGTGTCTCCTCAGAGGATTCTGTGGAGCTGTTCCTCTCTACTTGAGGGATCTCCACCTCTTTCCCTTTATTTTCACTGTTTTTGAAGTGGCTGTAGCGGAACCGGAACTGGGTAGCGACGATCAAGGCCATGGTCATGAGAACCCCAAAGACGATGAAGACAATCTGGTAGTTCCGGTATTCAGGGGGCTTACACCCCTTCCCATTGATGAGCACGTCCACGTGGGTGTAGTCAATGCCAATGCCCACGGACAGCATCGCCAGGCCCCAGCCCAGGGAGCCCCACATGCGTTGCAGTCCATAGCGGTCTCTGTGCTTTCCCAGATACTGGAGTGTTACCGTGTCCACAATCGTGACAGAGGAGGCACTGAAAAATTCTCCTATTATGACAACTACCAAGATCACCAAGAATATAGCTTCTACTTCTTGTTGATCATAAACAAGAGTGACTTGGTCAGAAGGTAAAGATTTGGTGGTAGTGACAATAGAAGTGGTTGTCTCCCAGGTTGCATTTCCTGGGGGAGCAGAGGTTGCAGTGCTTGGGTTCACGGTCAAGTTCATAACATGGTCAGTAATTTCATCAGTGTGAGGCTGCAGAGTGGGCGCACTGGTCTTGTTTGGAGCTGTCGAGAAGATGACAGTTTCCGTGACACTGTGCTCTGCTTCTAACATCTCTGACCCATTGTAAGGAGGCAGGTTCCTTTTCTCACGAATTCCTGGTGATGTAGTAATGGAAGAGACAATGGAGGAATTCACTGGCAGGAGAGTGAACAGGTGACTTGAACTGGTGGGATGAGCTGTCGGAGGAATCTTTGGTACACACCGCAAGGTAGCAGGTTTGACAAATCCGATGCCCAGGTTGAATAAAACCCAACACAAAAGAGAAAAGAGGAGGACGATTTTGCCTTTTTTAAAGCGATCTGCAACTACACCCCAAAAGGGGGCGCTGCAGAATTCAATGAAGTATCGAATACCTACCAGCAGCCCACTCTGGCTTGGTGACATTCCCAGCTGCTTATAATACACAGGCAAAAGGGGGTAAAGAGAGCCATATGCAGAGTAAAAGAAAAAATAAAAGACCTTGGAAATTAGAAGATCATTGTTTATTTTAACACAATGTTTCTCTATCCAGTCTATTTCCTCCTCAGGAATAGCAGCTGTTTCAGAGGGGGAGGGTGTTTCATTTGAAGGTGGTTCTGGTTCCCTGGAAATACCATTAAAAGGATCGGCAAGCACATATTTTCTCTTCTGTTCCTCTTCATCATTGGTTAAGATGGCAACTTTATCATCTGTCGCCATGGCTTATCACCACCATCAGAAAGTTGATGACCTTCAAAATTTTGGTTGTTGATCTGTAAAGTAAAATTTAAAAGAAGGCTTAGTATGAAAATAGTAACATTTAGACATAGAGTTTCATCTTGCCGGAAACTGAGGAGTTTCAAACTACATCTAAAAATAGTAATCGTGAGAGAGAACCATCACCACTTATCACTTGCAGCCATATAGTACTGATAAAGAAAAATGGCTTTCAAAAAATCAAGTACTCGCTTTGTGGCCACTGACTGACTAATGACATCTTCTAATGACAGGTGTATAGCTCACGTTCATTCTCAATCTTTTCATTGATTCTTAGGGAAAATGTACAAATGACAGGGTTTATGTCCAAACCAAATAGAGGGAATTGAAAGTAAACAGTATTTATAGTTTCTTGGTTTTACTTTTCAAATAAATCCACTGCACTATGAAGTCCAGAATTCTTAGAAAACAAAGGTAGCTAAAACCGTTCAGTTTTTAGAGAAAAACAGAAATAAGCTCAACCGCAAATGTGATGAGAAAGACGGAGCCAATTGCACGTTTGCATCTGTAGTTGGTCACTACAGCCATGCCAATGATATCCTGGTAAGGAAGTAGTCTTTACGCTGCTTATATCACATACATTTTCCAGATGTGCTTTTATAGATTACAGTTTAAGAAAATGTCAGAAAAAAAATAGCAGATAGCATTTATTGAGCATGTACTCTGTGCCAGGCAACACTGAAAAATCTTTAAATGTATTAATTCATATTCATTAAAATAACCCTATTATCTTCTCCATTTTACAGATGAGAAAAATGAGGCATGGTGAGTTTAAATAACTCACATGTG
This sequence comes from Leucopleurus acutus, assembly GCF_964270905.1. Classification (NCBI taxonomy): domain Eukaryota; kingdom Metazoa; phylum Chordata; class Mammalia; order Artiodactyla; family Delphinidae; genus Leucopleurus; species Leucopleurus acutus. The sequence goes on along the minus strand of NC_139149.1, from coordinate 75,087,198 downwards.
GCAGAGCAAGGATGTGAACCCTAATATTATGGCTTTACGACACATGCTCTATTACACCACACTGAACTGCCAAATACCATATTTGGATAATAAAGTGCTATTAAACCTTTTTATGAGACAGGGTGCTTCATATGAACGATAAGCAATATATCAAAGGCATAAATTTATAGGAACTGTGCCACATTCCACCAGAATTTCCCTTTCTTCTATTATACAAATGATTAAAGAGTCAAAAGGTCTTGCTTGCATCAAGATTTGTCAAGTTGCAATGAATATAATTGGATGTAGGAGGTATACATATGAAATAGTTATTAATTCATTTCATTTTCTTTACGAGAGAGAAATAACTCCACTTGCCACCCCTTGGAACACATCTTGCTCTCCCTTTTCCCCAAATGAAGAATAAATTTCTGAAGATCTTCCAGAATCATGCTTGTAAACATTTTAAAATCTCTATATAGCTCCTAGGCAGACAATAGAAACATAATTTAATAAGTCAGTTTATCTTTTACCCCCAAAGCCAGGTGTTAACGTAGTTATAAGCTTTGAAAACGTTCATGTATTTCTTTTTCTTATGTTAAAACTTTTTTATTTGAGGTAAAATTAATATAACATAAAATTAACCATTTTAAAGTGAATGATTTAGCAGAATTAGTAGATTCACAGTGTTGTGCAACCATCACCTCTCTCTAGTTCCCAAATCATACTAAAAGGTTTTCCTCAATGTTCTCTACTTCTTTTTCTTTCATCATTATTGCCTCTACCTACCCAAGTCAGCAGCTCCAATTCTCTTTCATTACCTGAAAAGAACGGCAATTCTCCTTTGGACTCATTTTCTAAATTAATTTCATTTTGAGCTCAAACTTGAAAGAAATATTTGTTTTTAAAACGTATAAAATTATATGACACTTCTAGATAAAAATGGCAGATTGAGTGCATCTGGTTTTACTCCATCCCTAAATCCAACTAAAACAACACACACACACACACACACTTTTAAAGTCATAATCCAAGCTGGGAAAATTAAAGGCTACATAATAGCAATAAAATAAAATTCTGGAAGCCAGAACATAGACAATTGGTAAATCACGGTAAATCTGAGAAAGCTGAAACCCTGGCTGACAATGGGAAAAGCAAGAACTAATACAATTTGTTCCTCGGAATCCCTCAAAGGCTCATGGGTTGGCCATATTAGGTTTATCTGCAAGTAAGAGTGTGTGTGTTTGAGGGGGGCTTGTGTGGCTTGATTAACAGAGTTAATCGAAAGTCTGGACCCCCAACTCCGAATGCCCAATTCCCTTCTCCACTCCACATAGCTAGCCAAACAACTAGAGGTTTTTCCCTCTGGAGAGGATGAAACAGAGGTTCTTGAGCCCTAGAGCAACAGGAACAGTTGAGAGTAGGGGTGCCATATTGAAAACAGGGGGCATTAAGTGAACATACACATCCTAGATTCAAGCCCTGGCCCCGACTCCAGCCTCCATCCCACTTACCTCACTAGGTTCCCAGAGGCTGGCAAGGCTTTTATCCTCCAAGGCTTTCATCCTCCCAGAGGCTGGCAAGAACTGGAAGGTTCTTCGGGGAGAATCTGACTAGCCCGAGGGAAATGACCTCTCAATCCTGATATTGAAGCCTCCCCAACTAAAGAACCCAACCAAATCACTCCACACAGGAGTTCAGAGTCTTATCTAGCCCTGCCACTAAATATGAGCAGTCACCGAGAATTACAAGGTATTTGAGGAAAGTCTCTTCCAGCAAAGATAGAACCGAAACAAAAAGGGGAAAAAATCAATATGGAGAAAATAGAAGCTCTGTGAGGAGGAAAATACTTTTAAAAATATATTATTAATATCTTTAGAAATAGGAAAAGAAATGCAACTATGAAACAAAAGATAATACATATTTTTTAAGGAGGAGGAGGAAGGAATAAAAGGAATGCTTGAAAGAAAAAAAAAAAGGTATAAAAATGTGTTATAGAAAAAAGCACACGGACTTCCCTGGTGGCGCAGTGGTTAAGAATCCGCCTGCCAAAGCAGGGGACATGGGTTCAAGCCCTGGTCCGGGAAGATGCCACATGCCGCAGAGCAACTAAGCCTGTGCGCCACAACTACTGAGCCTGCACTCTAGAGCCCGTGAGCCACAACTACTGAAGCCCACGCACCTAGAGCCCGTGCTACACAACAAGAGAAGCCACTACAATGAGAAGCCCATGCACTGCAACGAAGAGTAGACCCACTCGCTGCAACTAGAGAAAGCCCACATGCAACAATGAAGACCCAACACAGCCAAATAAATTTATAAATTTATTTTTAAAAAAAGAAAAAGAAAAAAGAGCACAAATGAAAAATTAACAGATGATGTGAAAGGAAAATTTGAGGTGACTTAGAAAAAACAAAAACAACAATAAACAGATACCTCGACCTCGTGTCATATAAAAATCAATTCCAGATGAATTGTATATCTAAAAGTAAAAGATAAAATAACATAATTTTTAGAAGAAAACACAGAAAAACATCTTGAAGATCTTAGGATAGAAAAAAGATTTATTAAATAGGACATAAAAAGTGCTAAGCATTAAGGAAGAAAAAAATAAATTGGAGTACATTAAAATCAAGAGCTTCTGTTCATAAAAAGGCAACATTAAATCTGAAATGGCAAGGCAAAGAGTAGGAGAAGGTATTCTGGTGAGGGTGAATGTTATATATATTTGACACAAGAATGTATCTGATATATAAAGAATCCTTCTTAAAATTTATAGGAAAATATCAAGTAGCCCAATAAGAAAAATGAGCAAAAGACTTGAACAGGCACTTCACAAAAGAGCTTATGCAAATGGTGAATAAATATATAAAAAGATGCTAAACTTGACTAAAGTGAGCAGTGAAAGCAAATTAAAACCAGAATGCAATAATGTAACATACCTCCAAAATGGGAAAAATAAATAAGACAAATAATACCAAGTGTTGGTGAGGCTGTGGAGCAACTGGAACTCTCATATATTGCTGGTGGGAGTGTAAAGTGATACACTAATAACTGTTTGGGAATAGCTATTAAACCTGAATGTATAGCCCATGACAAGTCTAAGGTATGTATATTAAATAGTAATATATTCACCAAATGATCTCTACAGAAATGTTCAGGACAATTTTAATAGCCCCAAACTGGGAGCAACCTGTCCACAGCAGAATACATGAGTTGTGTTATATCCATACAATGAAATGCCATATAGCAATAAAAATGAAAAAACTACAAACATGTGCAATGACAAGGATAAATCTCACAAACATAATGTGGAATGAGAGAAGCAAAAACCAAAAGAACATATACTACATGATTCCACTGATACAGAGTTCAAAAGTTGGCAAAACTAATTTATGCTATTATAAGCCAGGTAGACTTCTGCTTCTGAGAAGATGAAGTAGACATACTTTTCTTTACTGCTCCTGCTAAGTACAACTAAAAATCTTGGACATTATATATAAAACAAACATAGAAGACTCTAAAACGTAGGCAGAAAAAGGCAGACCTGCTGGGGGCCTTGATACCCAAAGAACAACACAACGATGAGTGGGGCTAAAGAACTCAGAAACATTAATGAGGATGGACCAAAAAAAAAACAAAAAAAAAACTGGGCCTCGCCAGCCAAAGAACCAGGAAAGGGCAGCCTAGAAAACCAGAAAGCTATAGATAATTGCTCTATTCCAGTTAAGTAACACAGAGAAAGAAAAGCGTGTCCCACTCCCACCTCTACTAGCAAAGGCCAAATGGGGAACCTAGACTTCCACCTTCACCAGCTTCACAGAGCACCCCAACCCCTCAGCCGAGTTGGTGTCAGAGAAGGTCAAGTATGGAGCTGAGACTTTCATCACTGCTAGGTGGTAATGGTAATGCCACATGCCCACAGCAGTGTCAGTGGAGGCCAAATGGGGAATCTGGACTTCCATCCCACCTGTCAGATTAACAAGGCACCCTTTCCCCACTGAGGTGGTGTCAGAGGAGGCCCGGTGAAGAGTCAGAACTTTCACCACCACCCAGCAGTAACAAGATTACTCCCCCTACCTCCACTGTGGTATCCACGGGAGGCCATGTGGGGAGCAGTAAAAAGGCACTCCTATCCCTCCCAGCCAGGGAGGTATCAGTGGACACCTAATCATGAGCCAGAACACCCATCTCTACTGCAGGCGTCAGCACAGACTGAGTGGGGAACCTGGACTTCTACCTCCATCTGGAAGTAATGAGGCAGCGTCTCCCATTCCCTTGCCAGAGCAGTGTCAGAAAAAATCCAGCTAAAACAGAAGGCTTAAGTAAGATCCAGAGTCTCACAACATAAAACCCAAAGTGTCCAGGTTTCAATTTAAAAAACCATCATACCAAGAATCAGGAAGACCTCAAACTGAGTGAAGAAAGACAGAAGATGCCAACACCAAAATGAGACAAACGTTAGAATACGGTAACAAGGATTTTTAAACAGCTATCAAAAATGCTTCAACAAGCAATTACAAACATGCTTGAAACAAATGAAAAAAATAGAAAGTTGAGGCACAGAAATAGAAAGTCTCAACAAAGAAATATAATATATAAAGAAAAACAAAATGGAAGTTTTAGAACTGTAAAATACAATAACCAAAATATGAAAAACTCAATGCATGCACTCAACAGCAGAATGGAGGAGAGGGAAGAATCAGTGAGCTGAAAGAATCATAGAAGTCATACAATCTGAACAACAGAAAGAAAATAGACTGAAAAAAATTAACAGAGCCTCAAGAACCTGTGGGACTATAACAAAAGATTGAACATTAATGTCATCAGAGTCCTTGAAGGAGAAGAGGAAAAGGGCAGTACTGAATTACTCAAAGGAATAAAGGCTGAAAACTTCTCAAATTAGCAGAAGACATAAACCTACAGATTCAAGAAGCTGAATGAATTCTAAACAAGAGAAACCCACGCCAAGACACATCATAGTCAAACTATTAAAACCAAAGACAAAGAAAAAATCTTGACGGCAGAGACAGGAATCACAACTTACCAACAGGGGAAAAACTATTCAAATGATAGCAGATTTTTTATCAGAAACCATGGACACCAGAAGGAATACAATATTTTTTAAATGCCGAAAGAAAAGAATTATCAAGTGAGACTCCTGTATCCAAAAAAAAAGTCCAAAACCCAGAAAACTATGGACCAATATCCCTATAAACACAGACACAAAAATCCTTAACTAAATGTTAGAAAAGAAAATTTAGCAATATGCAGAAAGAATTGTGCATATGACCATGTGGGAGTTATTCCAAGGATGCAAGCCTGGTGCAATATTTGAAAATCAATCAATGTAATCCACCATATAAACAAGGTAAAGAAAAAAAAGTATCACGATCCTATTAATTGATGCAGAAAAAAGCATTTGACAAAATTAAACACTCATTCAGGAAAAGTCTCAGAAAAATAGGAATAAAGGGGATCCTCCTTAACTTGATAAAGATCGCCTACAAAAACCCACAGAGGGGCTTCCCTGGTGGCGCAGTGGTTGAGAGTCTGCCTGCCAATGCAGGGGATATGGGTTCATGCCCCAGTCCGGGAAGATCCCACATGGCACGGAGCAGCTAGGCCCATGAGCCATGGCCTCTGAGCCTGCGCATCCAGAGCCTGTGCTCCACAACGGGAGAGGCCACAACAGTGAGAGGCCCGCATACAGAAAAAAAAAAAAAAAAAAAAAAAAAAAAAACCCACAGGTAACATTACACTTAATGGTGAAAGACTGAATGTTTTCTCTCTAAGATAGGGAAGAAGGGAAGACTGTCTGGTTTCATCATTCTTATGCAACTTTGTGTTGGAAGTTCTAGCCAGTGCAATAAGAAAAGAAAAGGAAACAAACGGCATACAGATCAAAAAGGAAGAAACTGTCTCTATTTGCAGTTGGCATGACTGTCTACATAGGAAATCCCAAAAAAGCTACAAAAGCTTCTAGAAAGAAGAAATATTTCAGTATAAATTAACAAAACATGTACAGGACTGTATGCTGAAAACTACAAAATGCTGATAAAAGAAACTAAAAATTTAAATAAATGGAGAACCATACCATGTTCATGGGGTGGAACACTCAACACAGTAAAGACTTCAATTATCCTCAAATTTATATACAGTTTTAACACAGTCCCTATCAAAATCCTAACAAGATTTTTTTGTGGATATAGGTGAGATTACTCTAAAATTTATCTGAAAAGGAAAGGGAACTAGAATAGCTAAAGCAATTTTGAAAAAGAAGATTTATTACTTAGCCACATACTAATCACCACTATGTGGTACTGGTGGAAGAAGAGACACATAGATCAATGGAACAGAACAGAGAGCCCAGGAATAAATCCACAAAAATATGTCCAAGTGATATTTGACAAAGATGCAAAAACAATTTGATGGGAGAAAGATAAAAAACTTTTCAACAAATAGGGCTGGTGCAATTAGTCATCAATAGGCAAAAAATGAATGTCAACCTAAGTCTCATACCTTATATGAATACTCACTCAAAATGGATTCATGGATTTAAATGTAAAACTGTAAAACTTTTAGGAAAAAAAAACCTAGGAGAAAATCTTCGGGTTCTAGTGCTAGGCAAACGATTCCTAGACTTAACACCAAAAGCATGACTCAAAAAAGGAAAAAATGAAAATTAGACTTTATCAAAATTTAAAACTTTTGCTCTGTGAAAGGCTCTATTAAAAGAATGAAAAACAAGCTATGAACTGGGAGAAAATATTTGCAAGCCACATATTCAACAAAGGGCTAGTATCTAGAATATGTAAAGAATTCTCAAAACTCAACAGAAAATATACCAAACAATCCAATTAGAAAACAGACAAGACATGAAGAGACATTTCACCAAAGAGAACATACAGGATATACAGATGCAAATAAACACACGAAAAGATGTTCATTGTCATTAACCGTTAGGAAAATGTAAATTAAAAACATGATACATCACTATACACCTATAAGACTAGCTAAAATAAAAATAGTAACACCACCGACTTCTGACAAGGATAAAGAGAAACTAAATCCCTCATACACTGCTGCTGGGGATGTAAAATGGTACAGCAACTCTGCAAAGCAGTTTGGCAGTTTCTTATAAATCCAAACAATGTGACTACCACGTGACCCAGCAACTGCACTTCTGGGCAGTTATCGCAGAGAACTGAAAACTTATTTTCACACAAAAACCTGTACACAAATGTTTACAGCATCTTTATCAATAATAGCCAAAAACTGGAAGTAACTCAGATGTCCTTCATGGATGAATGGTTAAACAAACTGGTACCTCCATACCATGGGAAATTGTTCAGCAATAAAAAAGAATAGGGCTTCCCTGGTGGCGCAGTGGTTGAGAGTCCGCCTGCCGATGCAGGGGACACGGGTTCGGGCCCCGGTCCGGGAGGATCCCACATGCCGCGGAGCGGCTGGGCCCGTGAGCCATGGCCACTGAGCCTGCGCGACCGGAGCCTGTGCTCCGCAACGGGAGAGGCCACAGCAGTGAGAGGCCCGCGTACCGCCAAAAATAAAATAAAATAAAAAAATAAAATAAAAGGTAATAAATGATTGACACATACAATAGCCTGATTGAATCTCCAGAGAATTATAAAGAGTGAAAAAAGCCAATCTCAAAAGATTATCCACTGTATGATCCCATTCATATATCATTCTCAGACTGACAAAATTATTGAAATGGAGAACATATAAGTGATTGTCAGGGGTTCAGTAGCGAGTAGAGGTGGGAGGAAAGTGGAGGCGGCTACAAAAGGGCAACGTGAGGGATCTGGTGGTGATAAAAATGTTCTGTATCTTGACTGTATCAACGTCAGTATCCTAGTTATGCTATTATACTAAAGTTTTGCAAGATGTTACCACTGGGGGAAAGTGGGTACTGGATAAATGGTCTATATCTGTATTATTTCTTATAACTGTATGTGAATCTATAATTATCTCAGAATAAAAAAGATTAATTAAAAAAATTCAAGATAGTAATTACCCTTGGGTAAGGTAGTAGCTAGAAGGAGTTCTGGGGTCCTGATAATTTGGGGGTTTTGGGGTTTTTTGTTTTTGTTTTTATCTGGATCTTTATTAAATGGAAGTATTCACATACTTTTAAAAAGTCAGTGAACTATATTATTTTTCAACAACAAAAAAAGAACTTAAAATATGAAGCAAAAAAGAAAAGAGATGAAACTAGCAGAGAAAAGACAAGACAAATATAGGATCACCCAGAAAGTCAAGTACCTAAAAAACAGGAACTCCAAGAGAAAAATAGAGAAAATTGAGAGATAGGAATCTTTTTAATTCAAGAAAATTTCTCAGAACTGAAAGATATATGAGTTGTCTGAAATGACCACGGAGTACTTAACACAGTGGATAAAATACATCCCAGCCAAAGTACATCATCAAGCTTTCAGAACATTAGGACAAAGAGACGACCCTACAAACTTTCAGAGAATAAAATGTGTCACATACTAAGGATCAGGGACCAGAATGGCTTCAGATATCTCAACAACAACACTGGAAGCTGTACTCAACCCAATTATCATTCAAGTTTATAGGTAAAAGAAAGACATTTCACATATGCAATTTCTCAAAAAAAAATGTACCTCTCATATACCCTTTCTCAGGTTGTGCACTGCCAAAACAAGGGAATAAAACAAGAGAGAGTAAGACATGGAATTTAGAAAATAAGAGAACTAACATAGGAGAGAGGCAAAGGGAATACGGCATGCTGGTGACTGGAGATCCCAGGATGACACAAAAGGCGGCCAGTGTAGCTGGGTCAGGTGTGCAGGCTCCAGGAGAGGCTTTGTCAGCAAAGTGACACCGGCAGAATACCAACAGATCTGAATGTCCTAAGAGGAAATTTAGACCACTGGTGAAGAGTTTAGGGATGAATTACTGGTAAGTTTAGAGAAAGGTAAACAAAACACTACAAGAAAACAAAAAGTTGCACAAGAAAAATAATCATAGTTTACTACATGTCTCAGCTTCGATCACATAGTCATACTAATGTAAGGAAGGGCTACTGAACTAACCAAAATTGCCACGTAACTATATGGGGAAGATAGGGAAATGAGAAGGCTGAATGGGCACAGAGAGCCGGGACAGCATGGAGAGTAACTCTGTATCTTCCATAGTGGGAAGACAACAGATAATGCCTACATTTAAAAATCATGAATTAAGAATACAAGCTTTTTATTTCAAAATGCACTGGTGAATATCAAAATAATCACCTTAAAGACAGAGAATGCAGTTGCCTCTGGGAGGGAAAATGTGGAGGGATGTCGTAGAAGTCTGATTTAAAAAAAAAAAAAAGAAACAAGTCTTGTAAACTTGCTAATTTTTTTTTAAAAAAGCCTTGTACATGCATAACTCACCTAAAAAATAAAAATCAAAGCTAAAAAAGAAATATGCAGTCACATGGGCTTTGTCTTGGTACAAGATAATCAAAAGCAGCTGCTAGTATCTTTCTCTCACAGACTAAAAATAGTTTTGAGAATTGTACAGAAGGAATGCTGACTGCATGAATTCTTGTCAGGTGGCTTTTATTTAATTATCCTCCATAAGTCAACTGCTGCTTCTATAACAAGTAGGTCAGAGAAGGACACAAAGTTACCTTTAAAAAGCATAATTCCCAAATTGTTCAAGTGATGATGAAGAACTGAATCAACCCCCAAATGCTCATTCAAAGCTGCAAAATATATTACATTAGGAGGTTGATTTAAACCTTGATGAGTGACTTCCCCTAAACCACTCATTCCTCTCCATCTGATTCAAATGATTTTTAACTATCATAGGTTATGCAAAGTTTCTCTTGTTAACATGAGTCCAGATGTTAAGTAGTTGTCAAAATATCAACAAATGCAAAGTAGTGAAGAAAATGTTCCTGTAATATGGCATTCAGTACCTTTTATATGAATGTCACATTCAATAACTTCTATATGAATTTCAAATCTAAAAATACAAACAAACAAAAACTTTTAGTTTCAACTCTGGACATTAGTGTTTAGACTCAATATTTTCAGGTCATATTTAGATACTGATGAAAAGGAACTGAAATAATCACATTGTGAACAGAGAAACAAAATAAAGTATAACTACAGTCATCTACGTAATCAAAGTATCAGGGACAAAAAAGAAACAAATGAACCCCCCAAAAACCTCTGCATTTTAATAAAATTAAAATATGTCCCAAAGCAGGGCATGCTTTGGATGACTTAGATTACATTTAATTTGCCATAAGGATTGATAGAGTAAGTATAAGGAGAAGTTAGAATATTTACATGCTGTATGAAGTACTTAACCTGTTTACAAATCTAGGGGAGACTTTTTTTATTTAATAGTCCACCAACATGAACCCATTAAGCTAATATTTTGTTTTAAACTTCTGAATCTTAAAGATTTTTTTAAAGAAACTTTAAAAAAGAAGACATTTCAAATTATAAACAGAAATAAATCTATGAATTTCTCTAGAAAAATCTATATTACAGGTTTGCAGTTAATCCTACTTGGATAAGAAGGGCTTTTGTTTGTTTTTTAGAAAAGCTTTCTCACTTGGCACTCTCTAATGATAGCAATCAACATCATTACTGTGAACATACATAACACAGCCTTTTAAAACGTGGAAGGGCATTCATTCTACTGGTACCTACACTGAGTCATTAAAAAATAGCAGCTATTTCTGAATTATTGATGAGGGGTGAAGAAATCATTCTTGTTAAAATTGATAGCTTTCTTCATTAAATATTTAAATTAAAGCTACTCAAAATTACATTGAGTTATCCACAAATACATGAGTATGGAGACGGATTCAACTTTTGAAGAAAGAAAATCTTAAACCTGAATATATTCCTTGGAATAATAATTGCCAAAGGTCAGATCTGCCAACGCTATGATAATGTGTGCTCTAATGTATCAGTGACATAACTACCAGTGATGGAGAGGAAACAATCCCTGGATTACACAGAAGGGACATTCCTCCTGGCACCACAGCTATCAACACGATGTTGTTGCCCAGAGACCAGGACTGAAGCTGCAAAATGGGGACATCCACTTCCTGAACCCTCAGAGCTATAGCTCTACCCTGTCAACTCTTACTGACCACTCTCTATGCCTCTGAGCAATGTGAATCCCAGAGCAGAACTCTAATCACTGCTGCAATGTATTCCCGACATAGACATACAGAAGCTCCTCTAAATGAGCCTTCGCATCCTGGTATTTACATACTGTACTGTGAACATTCAGTTCAACCCCCAGCATTTTCCAGAATAGAGCTTTCCTCAGAAGCACAGCGCTCAATTTCAATTCCAACACATCTTTTCTCAATAAGGATTGCTTTAGCATCTGCTACACATTTAGCCAATGTCATGAAAAAGAAATATAAGGTTGGTTTTACAACAGTTACACATGCTACAAGGGCATTAAGGTGTGCAAAGGTGAATGACTATTTTGGAACCTTCCTCTTCCTTTTGCAGCATTTTGACGTGGCTCCTTTATGGCTACATCAAATTGTGAAAGAATCAAACTAGCTCTAGTTTTGTCAGCCCCGATTCTCCGGAGTCTAGTTTGAGCCCTGCAGGCACTCAGTGCTACACCCACAGGCTCCCCACAGCTGCTAGCGACAGCATTCCACTTGGACTGAAACTCTTCCCAGAACCCAGAACCTGCTGTCCTCGTCATTCTTGATGGACCTATCCCAGGCTCACAGCAAAACCTGTCTGCTAGGTGCCAAACTGATCCATACAGTGGTTAATTCACAGCCTGTGGTTGTCCCCCTTGGACAACATTTTTGTATTTTAATAAGAGTTTTCAGTGGGCTATATTATTCTCACTATTATTACTAACTATACCACCACAACACTTAAATAACACTTGCTATGGGCTTAAAATGTACTAACTCATTATTCCTCACAACAGTTCTCTGGGGTAAACATGATTACTTTCCTCACTTTACAGATGAGGAAACTGAGGCACAAAGAAGGTAAATAATTATCCCAATGTCACACAGGGAATATGCAGCAGAGCTGGGATTCAAATCCAGACAGTCTGTGCTCTTAGCAGGTACTGCCTGTCAACCCACTGTGCCGCTTACTAGACAAAGAGGTCTTGGGCCTCGAAGACTTTATAGTTGACAAGGTGAGCCCAAAACACAAGGAAGATTTAAATGACAAGTCAGAGGAATAATACAAGAGAAGTCACAGAACACTGCATAATTAACCAAAAATGTTACTGATGACAGGGGTGCTTCTGGAGTTCAGAGTAGAGAGTCCAAACTCCAGATGGGAGTTGTCAAGAGAATGAGGGACTCAACTTGAACCTTGAAAGATGTGTACGATTTGCCTTAGACAAAGGATGGAAAAACTACTCCAGGATGCGGGAAAGAAAAGACAGCAGGAGATCCCTACAAGGTTAATACTGGGGCTGAAGGGCAAACGAGGCTAGCAAGCAGCAATAGATTACAGATGCCCTCAAGTATCAAGCTGAGGGATGACTGGGTAGAATACAAAATACTACATCAGAGAGTTATAGTGAAGATAAAGACATGCTTTTTTTTTAATCCCACAAACATGAATTTAACACCAACCATTAGATGGGATGCATGCTTGGTGATCAATAATTCAAATGGTGTAAAGACGTAGTCCCTGCTATCAAATCCAGTGGAGAGAGAGAGGCAGGGGTCTCTCCACAACCATAACCTGCTATGCCAAATGTTAAAATAGGTGCAAGCACGGGTGACACAGGAGTCTCTGGGGTGGGGCCTTAAGGGGAGCCTTAGCAGATGGTAAGCGTAACCCACAAAGGAGGACCATGGAAGGTGCTGATCAAGAAAGGCCTTCTGCACAATGCCAAGGGGTTCCTGAGTCAGGAGTGAGAGATGGCCGAGATTGGGATCCTAGCTCGGCCACTGTCGAGTTCTGTGGCCTTGGGAAAGCTTTTAATTTCTCTAAGTCTTACTCTTCCTCATATACAAAATAAGGAACATCATAATATTTTTCCGTTAGGGTAGCCGTGAGGATGAAAAAGGATAACGTGTGTTGAGCTCTTAGCACAGTGCCTGATACGTAAGAACCTGTGCGTATTAAGTGTTTTGAGCATAATGGGGAGCCTCCAAAGAGAACTGAACGGGAGAGTAGAAGGGCCACATTTGTATTTTACAAAGATCATTATAGCTTCAGTGTGGAAAACAGACTGGCAGGGTTCTGCCACTGCAACCTCTACGAAGGATTCCCTAACATCTGACCTTCTATTTTAGTGTAACACTAATTGCAAATACTGATATCCTGTGATGGAATCATTTTAGACAGTACTTTATGAACTGAATCTAAGGCAATTTTTTATAACATCTGGAAATAGAATAAACTTGCAGTATTTTCCTAACTCCTTCCTCTACCTCTGAAGATTACTCCCACACCTGAGCTGTTGCATGACGTAGGGGTCATTTTATTGCTCTTTTTATAGATGTTTCCTGTTTGCCCAACTAGATTATAAACTCTTTGAGGGAGGAATCCAGTACTTAGCATACTGCCCTTTACTCTTGTAAGCTCTCAATAAATATTGGCTATTTTTGACAAATACCTGATGGCAAGATACACATAAGATTCTACTAAAGCTTAAGGTGACAGACATTAATTTTAGGAAGTGCAGAGAGAAGTCTCAGTTGCTCTCCTGGCTTTGACAAAGCACCGCCTCTTTGAGCCTCCCTTTCCTCATTGTAAAATGGAGATTAAAAACACAAACCAGAGTCAATTAACTCTCAGAGGGGTTCTAGGGCTTAAATGAAATAATGTATGAAAAAGCATTTTTCTAATTCAAAAGCAACATAGCAACATTCGGTGGTGGTGGTGGCTGTGATCTCATTCCAGGGTATGATATTTCATTACAATGCTGGGCCTTATTTTGCAATCACTCCAAAAGCATTCTTCCCAAGTGTTTTTGTAATCCCTGGCACCACCCTTGAACCCCGGAACCCAGCGAGCATTTTATCCATCACGGCTCATGAATTTACATCCATATCCATTTCCACGACCACAGCCTAGCTGGGAGGTGGGATGGGTGCACAGGCTTATTAGAGAACACATTGTTGGATTATGGACTAGAATGATAATTAAGTATCCACGGCAAGAAATAACTATTCATTTAAAATAGAGCCCCCTGGGACTGAGTGAACTGATGAGGATGATTATAATTTTTGTGACTTTCTGTTTGAATAAAAAAAAACAAAAAATCCCACAAGGACTCAGAGGCAAAAAATATACAAATCAATTTTCACTGCAAAGTAAAGGAGCTGTTACAGTGGAGGATTACTGGACTGAATGTCAATATTATGACATAGTATGAGTGTGTTTCCTGTTTGGTAATTGCAATCATTGTTGCTTTTGTTGTGGTCATCCATTTACAATGCTTGGTGTCAGTCTATTTATCTCTTGTAAAAATAAAATACAGTGTGTGTGTGTGTGTGTGTGTGTGTGTGTGTGTGTGTGTGTGTGTGTGTGAAAAAATAAAAATATAACCAGGTGTCTTTGGGCAAGTTATGTTACCACTCAGGTCACTGTCCGCACCTGGGAACAGGGGCACAAGCCCAGCCTATTTCACTGGGCAATTAAGAGGATTGATTGTGCTTAGAAAGGGTGTCATGTCATAACTAAGAGGGTGAGCACTAGAGGCTGAAAGATCAGTTTTGAAGCAATTACTAGCCACATGGCTTTGGCCAGGTTTCTAACCTCTTCACCTCTTAGGTTTTACATTTATAAATCTGTAAATCTCATTCGCACTAAACTCTTAGGATTGCTGCAAGGAATAGATGAAAACAATGCATGTGACAGGTTAATAGGGCTGGTACATGGTAAGCTCTTAATAAATGGTAACTTTAAGAAAAAAATAAAAAAATAAAATATAGCCCCCTGGGACTTCCCTGGTGGTCCAGTGGTTAAGTCTCTGCGCTCCCAATGCAGGGGGCCCGGGTTCCATCCCTGCTCAGGGAACTAGATCCCGCATGTCCCAACCAAGAGCTCACGTGCTGCAACTAAAAAGATGCCGCAGGCTGCAACGAAGATCCCGCGTGCCTGTGCCGCAACTAAGACCTGGCACCACCAAGTAAATAAACATTAAAAAATTTTAAAAATATAGCCCCCTTAGGAACAGTTTAATTATATCTGTAACATAATAAATGTGAAAGAAAGGAGACGAAGCCGACTCTAATATATTTCCCTTCACCTACTAAGATGGTAAAAAAGAACAAATTATTTCCATGGGGGGGGGGAGTGCAGGGGCGTGGCATAGACTTTAACCCTAAATGTGGTTTTAGTAATAAAAGCCAAGGGGGTTTTCACTTTCACTTTGTGGAAGACACATTTAAATGTCAATAAAAAATTTGTAATGTAGGTCCTTAGACCTTATCAACCATCATGGAAGCAGATTTCTATTTATTCGTTTTAGGCTTTTGATTAAATATTGTGCCAAGAGCTTATAGTATAAATTTGAAGCAGGCCCCCGAACCTCGTTTCCTTCTACCTCTCAAATAAACTTCCTAATACTACCAAACGTCAAATAGATAGCTAGTGGGAAGCAGCCGCATAGCACAGGGAGATCAGCTCAGTGCTCTGTGACCACCTAGAGAGGTGGGATAGGGAGGGTGGGAGGGAGACGCAAGAAGGAGGAGATAAGGGGATATATGTATATGTATAGCTGATTCACTTTGTTATAAAGCAGAAGCTAACACACCATTGTAAAGCAATTATACTCCAATAAAGATGTTACAAAATAAATAAATAAAACAAGCCCAGTGTGAGGAACAAGTAACAGTTCATAGTACAGCATGGAAGAAAAAGGTTTTTAAAAATATATTTATATCTTGTTTCTGCAACTAAAAAAAAAAAATCCAATAGGTGTTGAAAATAGGAAGTAAAATTAATTGAATATGCTGCTGCTGACACTCTGCATTCATTTGTCAAGAAGGAAAACAATGTAAGGATTTAAGGGGGCACAGAAACTTTGTAAAAATAGAACCAGTGCATAGTCATCTCTCTCTAAACCAAAATCAATAGCCAGACACGGCAATGAAATTGTTTGTTTAAAATAACTGAACTCCTGAACGGCCGGGTTTCCAATATTCATTGTACTTCAATTGCTGAAGCTTAGAAACCATTTCCCCACTGAAATAATCTTACAAATAGGGGTGGTACTCAGATTACTGAACCAAGAGTGCCAACCTCAGTGTTACAAAGCGCATAACTTTTAAATTGGGGAAAATTCTTTCTACTTTTCAATGTGGAATGCCGGCAACAGGTCTCGAAAGACAAGCCCACCCAGAGCTTCCCTACCCACTCCCCTCCAGCCATGAGCCACAGAAGTGGGCATGGACTCACCAGCCACTGGCTTCCTCCAGGGCAACAGTTCTAGCCTGTGGGAGCTGTGGAGTTACTGCCAGTGGTCTTTGAAAGCACTGAATAAATGTGTCATACATACATGTTCCACTCATTTTCCAATGTATATTGATGCTACCATCATACATCTATTTCTCTAATAAATGTTTATGCAATTCCTATTAGCTTTCCAACATTACGCAGTTTCTCAGATTGAGAACCCTACAAGTGCAATTATTTTCATGTGGGAGCCTGAGAACTATGCCAGCATTGCAACGGTGTCTTCAAACACCTTCTAGGTAATAGAACAGGTACCGGGTTAGAAGAGGAGAGAAAGAGGGAAGGCTGGAACCTGGTCAGCACAGGCACAGGCCACAGTGAAAGCAGAAGCCACAGCAAGTCACCTCTTGTCATTTGAAAACTGTCTCTATTATCAAATTATTTACAATTTTAATGATTATAGACACAATTTTTGTTTCTTTGCCAAGAAGTTAACACAGAAAAATCTCAGCTTTTCTTTTTCGTTTCTTATCTTTTCGAAGTAGAAAACAAAGACTTTTTTAAAGATTGATATTGAAAGCTACGTTATTTACTTAAAGTTTCAGATTTTCCTCTATAAATTATTGCGTGCTATACTTGAGAAGCAATTTATACAGAATATATATGAGTAAAAAAGAAATTAAAATTCTATTAAAATATTTTTTGGTTTATTTTTAAACCTAGTTATGTGCATATTGGCTCTATACACACAGACACACATTCAATTTTTTTTCAAATCTTTTCCGAAAAGGACTTGGGCAAATACAATTAGTATAGGACTATGGGTCCAAAATCTAAAAATACTAGGAACACAGGAAAAGTAGACTGTGGAAAAATAAGAATTATAATGAGAAATAAAAATACAACTCCAGGTATTGGTACTGTAACACTGGGTTAGAGCACCAGTACACATATTATATATGTAAAATAATGCTATATTTATAATGGGTGCTTGATAAATGCTTATTCAACAAAAGACTGGCATTATTATGTAGCTATTCTGGCACTATTAAGACACTGAGAAACTTAAGAGGCTTAAAGAGTATACAGTCTATCTATAAGACAAGGCATTCTAAACAGAAATTTATAGGTCTTTCTTTCTCAGACATATCTTTTACGAGTTTACAGTCTAGATGAAAATACAGACCTCAAAGTTTAGGATACATTCTTCTATAGACATGTAGCTACTGTCAATGACTTTTCTTTATATCCCTTAAGCACACTATAGTCTAAAATAATCATTTATATCCTAAGCACATTCCAGCATATGTAATCTAAAATTATCTTGTTTCTTATGCTGTTAGGATTCTGATAAATTGAGAGGTACCAAGTGCTATCAGTTTCTTTCAGAAAAAGACTTATTACCTCGCCCATTAAAGAAACGAGATACTTCAATAAACATGCCATACTAATATTTTTGAAAATGAAAATATTCAATGCTGGTAAAGATGAAGATCGATAGTCACTCTCATTAACTGAGAGTAGAATAGTCTTTCTAGAAGGCAAGGATTTAAGTGTATGGATGTTTACCATAATGATCAGAACTGAAACAAAGTGAGCAATCAGTAATAGAAACAGTTAAATAAATTATGGTATGTCCACATGAGAGAAAAACAGAAACTTACATCCACAGGATGGAAAAACTGAAGTTAATTAATAGAACTTAAATAGAATTAATAGAATATGGGAAAATGCTCATAATCTGTGCACTGCATTAAGTGAAAAAAAGCAAGACACAAACCTGTATGTATTGTAAGAGTTTATATTTGTAAATCTATGTACTTCATACAAAATATACTTTAGAAAAAGATATGAAAATAATACCAAAATATTACTAGGGGTTATCTCTCCGAAGTAAAATTAGGAGTTACTTTAATTTTTTCTTAGACTTGACTGGATTTTTCTCCAATGAGCATATATCACTTTTAAAATATATGTTTGGGACTTCCTTGGTGGCGAAGTGGTTAAGAATCTGCCTGCCAATGCAGGGAACACAGGTTCGAGCCCTGGTCCAGGAAGATCCCACATGCTGTGGAGCAACTAAGCCCATGCGCCACAACTACTGAGCCTGTGCTCTAGAGCCCGTGAGCCACAACTACTGATGCCCGCGTGCCACAACTACTGAGCCGCGCACCTAGAGCCCACGTGCCACAACGAAGAAAAGCCACCGCAATGAGAAGCCCACACACCACAATGAAGCGTAGGCCCTGCTCGCCGCAACTAGAGAAAGCCCGTGCGCAGCCACGAAGACCCAATGCAGCCAAAAAATAAATAAGTTTTTGAAAAAATAAAATAAATAAAATACATATTGTAAAGGCATTACTTGAAATATAAGGTATCTGAGTGATAACTGGGACACCCTTGACCCTGTAGTTCCTGAAAGGTCACCTGGAGTTGCTCAGCTGAAGTCCGCCTATCCTTGTGCTGTTCCTGCTCACCAGCAGGAACAAGTGAAAGGGCCAGTTACAAGAGCTCTGAGATACGTTTTTTTTGTTTTGTTTTGTTTTGTTTTTTGCGGTACACGGGCATCTCACTGTTGTGCCCTCTCCCGTTGCGGAGCACAGGCTCCGGACGCGCAGGCTCAGCGGCCATGGCTCACGGGCCCAGCCACTCCGCGGCATGCGGGATCCTCCCGGACCAGGGCACGAACCTGTGTCCCCTGCATCGGCAGGCGGACTCTCAACCACTGCGCCACCAGGGCAGCCCTGAGATACTCTTAGAGATATTACACCTTCAAAACACAGGCAACCTCATTAATGGGAAATAAAATTTAAAAGTGTGTCATTTTACCCCTTTGATACTCTTTTATTCAAACTCCCTCATAAAGGTGAGTGTGGGGTCTACCTGTTCATTAGTTAAACACAATTCCACAGAAAGCATTTTGAAATAGAAGAAAGAAGGCACCCACAACAGCTACAGACTTGGCTATGGTGCATCACATCAGCGCACTTCTTTAAAAAGTCACAGAAAGTGTCCACGTCGCTCTGTATGGTTCTGCTCTAAGTGTTTAGTGTGGGGCTTTGGGGCTTGGCTGTGTTGAGAAAGGCCTTATTTACCTTGGGCCAAGTGTGTTCTACCTTAACCTTGGGCCTAAAAAAGCCCAGAGCAGTTATAAGAGAAGAATTCGCCACATGGCTTATAGGGACTCACTCCTCCTCTGTTCTGGGGCTCAGAGTTCCTCTGGGAGTCCTGGACTCTACTGCTCCATTTCCGCTCTTCACCCCACAGTGGCCACGTGGGGAAAGTGGGGTGGGGGGCACCCAGGTCTCTCTACAGAACCACGCGGGGAGTTACTACTAGCCTAGGCTTCTCGCGCACTTTCACCAGGCACAGTTAACCACAAATCAAGTTTGTTGAGACAACACCAGTTCCTCTTTCCAATTCCCCTTTTATCCCCAACAAATCCATGCCAGAGCTCCCTCGGCCACTGCTGACTCATAACGTCCCATCTCCCTCTCCCCCAAGTTCCACTCTTGGTCTCACATCAAAACATTTCCTCAGAGTCATTCAAAGCTGGACTTCTCTGTTTTCTACTTGCACATCATTCCCTGAATTTGTCTCCCCTACTCAAACACAGGCCAGAACAAATGTCAAAAAAGATGTCTCAGCCATCCTTTACTCAATCCTCTCTTATATCTCTGGAATACGGTTTTTGTAAGAGCCTAGATTTCTTCCCATCTTTGCCCCATTCTCTCCCATTCCTAAATACAGCAGGACCACCAGGTCACAAGGTAATACAGGCCAGTCATTCACATTTCCAAACCTTAACATCTCTTCAACACAATCATCAGCACATCTATGGCTCAGCCATATTCACATTACAGTGGACAAAAGCAGATGAAAGCTACTTTTAATACACAACATTTGGGGTATTTTTTGTTGGTGCTGAGGTAGCGGTGTGTGTGTGTGTGTGTGTGTGTGTGTGTGTGTGTGTGTGTGCGCTATTTAGAGCCACAAACTAGCAACCAGAGTTGCAATAGCTATAGCAGACACATATTAATATACAGGTTCAAAGTTTAGGTGTTCCACATTTTTTATTTGTTTTGGTTTGGTTTAGTTTTCTATTGGGCTCCGTGCCAATAAATCAATATCTTAGCAAATGGCTGTGATAGTTTCCAAAAGCTACCCAGCCAAGTAACTTAATTTAAACAATGCCATTTTACAAAGCAGTAAATAAGTGTCTTATAAATACAGAGAAGGAAAACCAGCTACAAAGCAAAGTTACTGAAACCCAACAATAGGGCTAAGTACTGGATAACATGTCATTCAGGATTTAGGACAACAAATCAGGCTGACACAGGCATTCTCACCCTCCAAAATGCCAGTAAAGTAGAATAAATGGCCAAAGACAGCTAATGTTGGATAACTAAACATGGAGGAATCATATCCAAATGGAATGTTCCTGATGGAGACATTAAGGGTGTTTTCTTTGCCCCACACAGAATTCACAGCAGATGTGTACGTCTGCATTTCCCAGGAATCCAAAATGCTGTGCACTGGGAAATGACACATTCATTTTGCTTTGAGGAAAAGGTTTTACCAAAACTGGCTTTGTACTAGGGTAGGATTTTACACTTGATTTCTGGGTTTAAAGAGAACCTACTGAGCAACAAAGTTTCCTAAATCAAAAGCCTGAGATTTCCCTCAGCCCAAAACATAATTAGAACCTTAAATGAAACGTTGGATGACACCTAAAATTGTCAGAATATCTCTTCGGCAAAATAATTTTACAATTATGTTTTTCTCGTTATTGCCTATTACGTTTATAATGAACCAACCTTATTCACTTTTCCTTTGGGTACAAAACACAAGGAAGAATGTGTTTTCTTGATTCTGAAAAGTCTGAATGTATTTGATTCTGGATTTCTAAGTCTGAGCAGGGAAATGTATTAATTTTTAAGGATTCTAAGCAATGATTTTTATTAGTATTACATAAAACAGAATTGTGGGATTTGCATATATACATCTGTATGTATATATACACATCAGACAAGATTATGTACATATATGCACATGTATATGTATCTATACATATATATGTTTAGATATGCATCAGACTAGATTAACTTGACAACTTCCTGCTCCTGAAATTATGTTACTAAAAATAATTACACCTGAAGTCATCCAGAATGCCATAATTTCAGGAAATGACACAGCAGATAAATTTATTTCTCCTACTCCTACCTTCTACATAAAGAACAATTATGCTTCCAAAGACAGCCACCACTAGCAAGAGCAGGAAGAAATTCTTATCACCCTATCCAGCAGGTAAATTGGGGTGTGTGCACCAAAGCATTCTTATTGGGGAGGAAAATTGGGGGTGCTGTAGAACACCCTATAGATACTGTTAGAAAAGGTAAAACTTAGTCATCCAAGACTGGTCACCCTTTGCTCCTACACATGCAATTCCCAGAATACCACCTTCCTCTTCGATCTCCTGAGTCTCATATTTCACTTCTCTAACATTACAGAGTTTAGGCACATTCAATTTTTTTCTTATTTTTGATTTTTATTAAGTGAATCAATTCTATTCCTTTTGTTTCTCTTTTTAGTTTCTATAATAAAATAACAAATGCTTGTTGCAAAAAAAAAAAAAAAAAAAAAAAAGCTTTTAAAGCCCAAACATAACTTTATAAGGTAAAAAGTAAAAGTACCCTCTTTTCTTCACCGTCTGAACCCACTTCCTTCAGGAAGCCACTGTCAACAGTTTGGAGACAACAAGGTATACGTGTGCTTGTATGATGGTTTGTATATAAATCTCTTCCTTTTTTCACTTACCATATCATGATTTTTTCCCAAGATAATGTGCCAAAGCAGCTAACAAATACATTTACATCTATTGCATTTCTCCCTTTCCCTACAATGAGACTGCTAAATCAAGAAGTACTGAATATCAAAAGAAGTCAAACAAAAAACCTGTCAGCCTAATACTAAATATATCTGGTTATATTCATTTTTACACTTGCCTTCAACCTAAAAATGGTGAGAACAAATGGGTAAACATACATGCGTAAATATATATGCACTATATAGATTATCTTACACAGATAAATGTTAACATATGTAATGTATGTATGTTGCAATGAAATTAATTTTCAAAGGCAAGAAGCAAAGGAAGGCACCTGTGTAGGTGGTGAGACTTAATGGGTCCTGAATAGGGAGGGACACCGTGTGGAAATTTCCTGGGCTTTGGAGCCAGAGACACGGGGTCAAACCTAACTCCACCTCTTACTGATTATGTGGTTTGTGTAAGTTCCTTAACCATTCGAGCTTCCTTTTCATCATCCATAAAATGTGACAAGACTTATCTTACAGAGATATAGAAATTCAGTGTTTAAGATGGTGTCTTGAACATACTAAGTGCTCAAAAAGTGCCTTATTACTGTTAATAATCCAGAAACTATATATGCTAGACTTGGTGATCCAATACCTCATATCACCAAATACCTGCAAACCTTGCTGTTTCGTTTATCTTTGTGTTTTGGTTTGCCTTCATGTTTTTACATTTACCTTATTCATACAGATACAGAAAGTGCCTTAGAAATAAATTACTATAAACATGCTTAGTAGCTTTAATGCATTACTGAAATATGATCCTTTCTCCTCCTACTCCCCCAGCCCTGGGCTCAGCAACAATGTCCCAGCTTCCTCCTAAAAGCAATCTTAAGTTTTACTTACAACTTGTGGTAAACACAAGCGATCTGACTACCACAAAATAACTGAAAATATCTTCCGTGTCTGCTGATGACCATCAGCTTCAAGTGTCAAAAGCCGACCTTCCCAGTGAGGCGACTTCCTATCCTCTCCTTTTACTTAACAAGGCCATCAACGATGCATACACCTTTAGCAGACTAGTGGCCACGTCTTGGGGAAGAGATGCTCTGCAGACACCAGAGGCCTACCAAAAACACATCTGCTTTTATCACATGTCGTTGGTCAACTGTACGTCCACCCACCCTTTACATTCATTTATTTTGAAAAGGTTAGATTTCCAGAAAATCCTAAACTTCTAGAACAATTAGGGGGAAGCTTGACCACTGTACTATCCAACCATCTCCTTGGTGAGAAAACTGAGGCTCAGGAAGATGTGACATGCCCAACAGCATAAAAATATTTAGACACCAGTTGGGATTAAAACCTCAACTCTTCAAGGTTCTTTTCTACTACTAATAGGCAAGATTTTATCTGTTCCAGTAGCTCTGTAAAATGTTCAATTATTAAAGATTTTCGGATGAAAGGAAATGTTTGTGGTTGCGAATATATGTGGGAGAGGCGAAATGCACCGTGTGCTGGCCTCAAGGGTAATGAATCCACCTGCCTGTCCACGTGCAGATGGGATAAATGAAGGGGAAAGTCGCATTTGGAATTTTTCACCCTCCTACTTAAATTTACAGGGAGCCGTGTAGGGGACACAAAAGACCCCAAAGGACTAGAAACCCCGACTGTTATCTCATAATGGCTCTAGGGACATGTTAGGCCAGGCTGAAGTAAAGCAGCACGGAGGCGGGGAATTTCTCCCAGGATGATAGCAGGCAAGGGAAAGAGGTATTTTGCGTATTTATTCACCTGGGTAAGCAGACGCTGTCAATTTCCTCCTCTTGCCACCCAAGGAGCTACGTCCCTGCACTCCGATTGTCTGGTGTTCTCGCCTCCCTCTTTCTCCCGAGGACGGTTATGGCAAGGGCGCGAGTGCGGCCGGGCCGACAAGGGCCTGGGCACTGGGGCGCAGCCCTCACCCGGCTCCCTGGCTGCTGCCGGCGCCCGGCGACGGCTTCCTTGGGCAGCGCCTTTGTTTTCCCGACTGCAGTTACGTTTGCGGAAGTGCTGCTCGCGCCTGGCGCACCGGGGGTGCAGGCTGTAGCTGCCCTCAGCGCCCCAAAAGATGACAACCGACTCGGAATCCAAGGGGAGGGAGACAGTAGCGGGCGAGCGGGGCTGGGAGCGGAGACACCCCCCCACGCCCTGGGGCCGGGCCCCTCCTCGGAAGCCTTTCAGCGACTGCAGGTGTGCGCGCCGCAGGGGGCTCCTCGCCCTCCGGCCGGGCCCGGCCCCTGCAGGGGAGCCCAGGGTGGGGCTACCCCGCCGCCCCGCCGAGCGCGCCCCCTTCCCCCTCGCGCCGGGCTCCGACTCACCTGCGGCGGGCGGCGACGGCGGCGGGAGCTCAGCTGCGCGGGGCGCGGGGAGCCATCTCCCCCGGGCACGGGGCGGCGGCTCCGGGCGCCGGGGCGGCGGCTGTCGAGACGGCGCTCACCATCTCGGGCGGGTCACTGGTTCCTCGGGAGCTGCGGCGGGGCGGGGCGCGGCGGAGGGATGCGGGCCGGTGGGGGGACCGGGAGCGGCGAGCCGAGCGTACCGGTCGGCGCGACCTTTTCTCCTCCTCCTCCTCTTCCTCTGGCCCGGCCTCCGCCGCTCGCTACCGGCTGGACCCGTTTCAGGGCTGAGCGCCGAGGACCCGCCGCCAGGTGCAGCGCTCCGCCTCCTGCGGCGTCGGCGGCTGCTCCTCCCGGCCTCCAGCCAGCCCTGGCGGCCCCGGGGGACCCGCCGCCCCAGCCCTGCCGGGGAGGCGCGCCTCGAAGGGGGAGAGCAGACACGAGGGTCTATCCCCAGGTCCCCGCACCCCGGCTCCCGGCTAAGAGCCCCCCACCCCGCCCCAGGCAAAAGATGCAGGCCTAGCTCCGGGGGGAGGGGGCGGAGAGTAGATGGCCGGCTGGTTGGGAATTGTAATAATAATAATAATAATAACAACAGTAGCAGCAACAATAATAGCCATCGTTTGTAGGGCATTTATTCTGTGCCAAGCAGAATGCTAACACTATTAATGCGTTGCCTCAGCGTCTCTCGGCCAGCGGTGGCTGTGGCCAACTGTCCTCAGTTGACCCGGGAGAGAGGAGCTTGGCAAGAGACAGGAGGCAAACAACCAGGGTTTCAGGACTCACCGGGGAAGGGCTGAGACTAAAGCACTCTTTCAAACTGAGAAAGTGCTACGGAGTATCTGGCAGCTTGCTGAAGAGGTAACCATGTGTGTCGCATCTGTAACGCAATTATAGTTGTATTTCTGGTTAGACACGCAGAGAGGGTGGGGAGAGTGGAGTTGGCTGTAAAAGGTATCATTCCTTCAGCAAGTATTTTTTTTGGTGCCTGTAATGGGCCTTTGGGGTGCCAGATCCTGTCCTCAGGGAGCTTATCGTCTTGTTCTGGGAATAACAACAATAATAATGGCAGCTAGCATCGCGAACATTTCTCATACATGAAACACTGTATAAGTACTACTTAAGCTTTACCGTAATCCTAAAAGTATAAGTACTATTATTCCCATTTTACAACTGAGGAAACCAAGGCTGAAATTTAATGTGACTAACCTAAAATGACTAAATAGTAAAAGGGTGAGAAGTCGTTTATCTCCAGTGTTTAAGCTCTTAACCACGAAATCATACCGATGAGAATTTTATAGGCCCTGAAGCTTTAGGATTTGAGGTCCCTCTTTAGGAAGAATAAAACAAAATCACAAAGTCACTGTGGCCCCTCCTGGAACCTACAAAGGGTCCCTGAAGTTTATGCTCCATTAGCCTCATGATAAATCCACTTGCAATACTGATAAAAGCAGACCGATGAAAAGCAGTGAGTGCTCAAGTTTCAAATGAAAGAGATTAAAGTGGTTGTTGGACTCTGAGATTGAGAGATTTTGGTCTGGTGTGGCCTGGAGACATCTTCCCCTGCAGTATTTGGAACTGAACGGCTCATAAAGTACCCAGTTGGTAGCTGTCATAATAGAATTATCATCCTTCTTATCTGTCCAGATATTAAAGAAGCAACCTTTTGAGAAAGAAGGAAAAAGAAAAGTGAACAGACTCCAGGTCTAATATGATTCAGGTTCTCTCCTGTATACAGAAGGAGGGCAGGAAGGGGTGGGGGGGTTGTTCTTAACCTACAGCTGCTCAGAAATGGCTCCATGTTGAAAAGTGAAGCCAAATCAAACTAGAGGTTAAAGCTGGTTTCAAATAGGACAGGGTAGCCTCCAGGGTCATCACAGCAGAAAATGTTGTTTTAATTGGCCTTATTAGGGCAGGATTTTTTTTTCCTGGTAGCCCCTTCCCTTTTCAGTATAACTAAGGAGAAGATGCAAATATGCATGAAGAAAAAGTGACTACCACTCCTCCCACATCTCCCTACCCGCTGTGAGGTAACTAGTGGGTGTGGTGTGGGAAGTTAGCTTCCAAGTATACCAGGAGGCAAGCTATCCCAGAGGTCATTGTACAGAAAGGCTCAAAGACAAAATTAGGGTGTTGAAATCACGTGGCTAATTGAATCAATTTAAAATGCAGAGTAAGAAGTCAGGAGATAGAGTAGATTAACACACTTAGGCTAGGGCACAAGCAGGGGGTATATTTTATGAAACGTATGGAATCTGTGCCTCCCTCTCCTGAGTCAGGCTTCTGGTGCTGATGGTGTGATTACAAGGACCAGAGCTGAGGTTGATACTGGCAGTCAGAGGGTACCTGGGGCCAGAGCCAGCACACACTTTCTCTGTTGAGAGACACAGGAGCGAGGATGACTGGCCAGTTCCAGCTCACCCATTAGCCCGATGAGCAGCTGTGGATTTTATCTGCATTTCTCAGGCAGAGAACAAATGGAGGCTGTGTAGCTGTCACCAGTGGGTGGTCATTTGAAGCCTGCCTAAATATTGAGTGCTAATATGCCTCATGAATATTTACTGTATCAAGAATATTTGGTGCCTATTTGGACCTTCCAACCCTTCCTCTCTACGTTCAGCTCATATATGCACTACTTACTTTGTCTCACAAACTACTTGCTTTCATTTAATTTCATTTCTTCTCTTATAATGTTTGTTTCTCTTATTTCCTTTGGCAGAATTGATTATTCTTTTTTTTTTTTTTTTTGCTGTCCGCGGGCCTCTCACTGTTGTGGCCTCTCCCGTTGCGGAGCACAGGCTCCGGACGCGCAGGCTCAGTGGCCATGGCTCACGGGCCCAGCCGCTCCGCGGCATGTGGGATCTTCCCAGACCGGGGCACGAACCCGTGTCCCCTGCATCTGCAGGCGGACTCTCAACCACTGCGCCACCAGGGAAGCCCCCAGAATTGATTATTCCTAAATAACAAAGCAAATGCATGACAGTAGGTAATAATGAGAACAAACGGCTAACACTTATACAGGACTTACCTGTGCCAGGTACTGTTCAAAGCCCTTTTTATGTATTTATTAATTTAAGCCTCACAACAGTCACGTACACGTAGGTACTATCACCCCATTTTACAAATGAGGAAATTGGTGCATATAAACGGGAAGTAACTTTACCAAGCTCACACCACTTGTAAGTGATAGAATCTGCGTTTGAACCTAGGTAGTCTAGCTTCAAGGCCCTGGCTCTTAACCAATCCCTCTTCCTAGCTCATGCAAACTCTTACAAACACGTATATTCACATATGGCAGGTTGGGGATTTTATTTTAGGCAAATGGTATCATCTACTTTTGTCAGAAACACTAGACACTACTGAGTGTCCCCCACCTTGAAACTCTCCCTTCCTCAGACTTCTGTGACCCACAGCCTTGGGTTTTGCTCTTCCTCTCAAGCCACTCCCCTTTGTATACTCCATTTTGGTTTTGTTCTAGGCCTTTCTTCTCTTTCTTCTGTGATTGCTCTTACCCCCTCCCTTGGCTTTAATCATGGAATATTTGAGGATGTCCCCAAACCCCTCTCTCTGG
Source organism: Leucopleurus acutus (assembly GCF_964270905.1). Classification (NCBI taxonomy): domain Eukaryota; kingdom Metazoa; phylum Chordata; class Mammalia; order Artiodactyla; family Delphinidae; genus Leucopleurus; species Leucopleurus acutus. Next base: position 75,059,050 of record NC_139149.1, on the reverse strand, counting down.
GACAGCTTCTCCCCTGAGTACCAGATCTGTATGGCTAATTCCAGTAGGTTGTTTCACAGGCACCCATCTTCCGCCCCTTCCCCCTGGCTTTTACTTCTGGGTTCCCAAACGTCATCCTCCTAGTTGTACAAGGTCCTGTACTCACCGCTCCCTCCACCCTTACGCCCATACTCAGCATATTAGTTTTCTATGCTGCTATAATAAGTTACCACAAATGTAGTGAATTAAAACATGACAGATTTACTATCTTACATGTCTGTAAGTCGGAAGTCCGAAATGGGTTTTACCAGGCTAAAATCAACGTGTCTGCAGGGCTGCATTCCATCTGTAGGCTTTGGAGGAGAATCCATGTTTTGGACTTTTCCAGACTCTAGAGGCTGCTTGGCTCATGGCCCCTTTCTCCATCTTCATAGCACCTCACTCTAACCTCTGCTTCAGCAGCCATGTTGCCTTTTCTGACTCTGACCCTTCTGCCTCCCTCTTATAAGATCCCTTGTGATTACACTGGGCTCACCTTGATGGTCCAGGTTAATCTCCTCCTCTCAAGAACCGTAACTTAATCATATCTGCAAAGTCTTTTTTTTTTTTTTTTTTTTTCGCGGTACACGGGCCTCTCACTGCTGTGGCCTCTCCCATTGCAGAGCACAGGCTCTGGACATGCTGGCTCAGTGGCCATGGCTCACGGGCCCAGCCGCTCCGCGGCATATGGGATCCTCCCGCACTGAGGCACGAACCCGTGTCCCCTGCATCGGCAGGCAAACTCTCAACCACTGCGCCACCAGGGAAACCCTCTGCAAAGTCATTTTGCCATGTAAGGTAATATAGTCACAGGTTCCTAGGATTAGGACATGGTCATCTCTAGAAGGCGATGATTTTGCCTACCATACCCAGTAAACACCAAGCCCTGCGGAGTCCTCCTTTCAAAATATTCCTGGCATTTGTCCTCTTCTCTGTATTCCTGTGCTATGCTAATCCAAGAGGTTCTCTCTCCTCTGCCTTATGATGATCACTTCTCTGGCCTCTCTGCCTCCATGTGTTTTCTCATCCAATCAATTTTCCCTATTGCAACCAAAATAATCTTTAAGAACATCTGACAGGGTGATTTCTTTGCAGTCCCACAGGGTTGCACAACATCCTGGGGCACGTTTCACGTTGTGTTGTGCCTCCTGGATGTGCTACCAGCAGACCTTAATTCTCTACTTAAAACCCATCCAAAGGAATTCCCTGGTGATCCATTGGTTAGGACTTGGCACTTTCACTGCCAGGGCCCAGGAACCCTGGTCGGGGAACTAAAGATCCTGCAAGCTGTGTGGTACCGCCAAAACAAAACCAAAAAACCAAAAACCAAGGCCCCCTTTACCATAACAAAGAGATTCAAAAGTCCAGTAGTCAAATAGAATTAGAATTTTGTTTCTCATGTAACAGTCCACAGGTAGGCAGTCCAAGGCTGATGGTGCGACCTCACCATCTGCACAACACATGGATTCCATGTCTGGTCCAGGGTGACTGCTTCAGTTCTCACTGTTTCCAGCACATGGGCCGGGGAGAGTATAGGCCCTGTCCCTTAAATGGAAGCCCTCACGTTTGTACACATCATGTCCATACATATCGCCTTGGCTGAAACAGTCACGTGCCCACATCTGAGTGCAAAGGAGGAAAACGTAGTCTTTAGCCAAGTGGCCAGAGACCCAGCTAAATTCCATTGCTACAAAAGAAAGGGAGAATGGATTCCGGGAGTCAACTAGCAGTCTTCCACAGGAAAGAAGACAAAGTGTTATGCCAGAGAAAAATGAAGAATGTACTTTACATTGGAAGACAGGGAAGGCCTGTTTGAGGAAGTCACAGTAAACTGGACCTGAGGCATAAGTAGGAGATGACCAGGAAAAGAGTTCTGGAAAGACCTTTCCCCACAGGAGGAGCTGCCTTGAGTCAGCAAAGAGCTAAGCTTTGGTGACTGGAGCAGAGTGAGTAGTGGCCTAAGGGGAAATGTCAAGAGATGAGGTGGGAGAAATAGGCAAAAGCCAGGTCAGGCAGCAACCTGGGTATCATGTCAAGCATTCTGAATTTTAACTTACATTCAGTGAGATCCATTGAAGAACGTTTAGGAGATCTGACTTGTGCCTTTAAAAGGTCACTGTGGCTGCTGTGTGGAGAATGGTATGGAGAGGGCAGAAGTGGAAGTGAGGCTCAGTTAGAAAGTAACCAGTGGTGACGAGAGAGACCAGCAGTGGCTTGGACTAGAGTGGTGAGCAGTGGGGATAGAAGAAGTGGATGGATTTGAGAGAGAGTTTTTGGAAGTGTATCAGCACATTCGGTGATGTATTGTGTGTGGGAGGCAAGGGAAAGCAGGTGTAAGAATGAATCACAAGTTTTTGGCTCGAGCAACTGGGTGGATTGTGACAACCTTCAGTGAGAGGGAGAAGACTGTGGGAGGAGTAGGCTGGAGGGAAGAAAGGAAGAGTTCACATTCTGGCATAATAAGTTGGAGGTGCCTGTGAGACTTGCCGGTGGAGCTGTGAAGTAGTCAATTAAGTCTATGAGTCCAAAACTCGGAAGAGAGGGCTGGACTTGGCAGTCATCAACACTGAGGTGCTATTTACAATCATGGGAATGAAGGGGTCACCACAAGACAGAATATACTGAGAGAACCCTGAGAAAGGCCAACATTTACCGGCTGGTATAGGAAGAGGAACCAAGAAGGATCAGCCATAGACGTAGGAGGAAACTCAGGAGGGTGTTGTCACTGAAGCCTACGAAGTGATTTTTCAAGCAGGAGTGAATGGATAACACTCTACCCCTCCTTCAGATCCCAGATAAAACATATGTCCTCCACAGACTAGGCTTGCTACCCCTCAATGGCCTCACGTACCTGGTGCCTCCTCTATCATGGCACGTATACTGTTATAATGATTTGTCTTCCGTGCTAGACTGTGAGCTCCTTAAAGAAAGGTACATACAGCCACTATGGAGAACAGTATGGAGGTTCCTTAAAAAACTAAAAGCAGAACTACCATATGGTCCAGCAATTCCACTCCTGGGCATATATCTGGAGAAAGCCATAATTCAAAAAGATATATGGGCTTCCCTGGTGGCGCAGTGGTTGAGAGTCCGCCTGCAGATGCAGGGGACACGGGTTCGTGCCCCGGTCCGGGAGGATCCCACATGCCGTGGAGTGGCTGGGCCCGTGAGCCATGGCCACTGAGCCTGCGTGTCCGGAGCCTGTGCTCCGCAACGGGAGAGGCTACAATAGTGAGAAGCCCGCGTACCGCAAAAAAAAAAAGATATATGCACCCCAGTGTTCATTGCAGGACTATTTACAATAGCCAAGACATGGAAGCAACTTAGATGTCCATCGACAGAGGAATGGATAAAGAAGGTGTGGTACATTTATACAATGGAATATTTCTCAGCCATAAAAAAGAATGGAAAAGCGCCATTTGCAGCAGTATGGATGGACCTAGAGACTATCATACTAAGTGAAGTAAATCAGACAGAGAAATACAAATATCATATGATACTGCTTATATGTGGAATCTAAAAAGATGATACAAATGAACTTATTTACAAAACAGAAACAGCCTCACAGGCTTCGAAAACAAACATACGGTTACCAAAGGGCATACAGTTACCAAAGGGGAAACGTTAGGGGGAGGGATATATTAGGAGTTTGGGATTAACATATACACAAAATAGATATCAACAAGGACCTACTGTATAGCACAGTGAACTCTACCCAATATTCTGTAATAACTTACATGGGAAAAGAATCTGAAAAAGAATGGATATCTGTATATGTATAACTGAATCACTTTGGTGTACACCTGAAACTAACACAACATTGTAAATCAACTATACTCCAATATAAAATAAAAATTAAATTGAAAAAAGAACAACTTGTCTTATTCAAGATTTGTATTACTTGTATTATTTTGTATTATTTGTATCAGTTAGCATGTAATAGTCCACATACAGTGGTTTAAACAAGATAAATGTTTCTCCCTCATATAAAAGTTTAGGTAAATAGGTGTCTCAATGGTGTTGGGGACCAGGGGATTTATGTTCTTTTGATCTTATTTTTCTGTCGTTTTCAACATAAAGTTTCCATCTCAAGGTCCAGCATGGCTGCTCCAACTCTTCCCATTGTGTTCACATTCCAGTCATTAGGAAAGAGAAAAAGTAAAGGGGAAGGCATGTTCCTTCCTTTTAAGACATCACCAGATGTTCAGATTAATAAGTTGTACATATTAACACATATTTCAATTCCAGTGGCAGAACTTGGTTGCATGGTCACATCCAGCTGAAAGGAAGGCTGACAACTATAGTCTTTCACTGGTAGCCATGTGCACAGATAAAAATTCTATTATTATGAAAGAAGGAGAGATCAGATAATAGATGCAGCTAGCAGCCCTGACAGGCCATTGTAACTGTGTCACAGAATGACTGTGGGAATATGCTTGAATGAGCATAGAGAAAGGTGGAGAAGAATAAACATCAAGCTCTTGACAGTGATTACTCACATGGGAGGAAATGGAAGGGAGGAAGAGGTGATAAATATTTGTTGAATAAATCGATGATAGTAAGTGGATAAACTCAGTGGTGACAACATTAATGAGGTTGGTTCTCTTTAGTTCCCCCTACCCTCCCCTTTCTTTCCTTGGCACTGGCTTCATGGAGAAAGTGGGACTGATACTGGACTTAAAAAATGACTTAAAGTGTAAATAGGAGGAAAGAAGGTTAACTTACAGAAATTTTTTTTTAAATATATTTATTTATTTATTTTTGGCTGTGTTGGGTCTTTGTTGCTGCATGCGGGCTTTCTCTAGTTGCGGAGAGCGGGGACTACTCTTCGTTGCACAGAACAGGCTCTAGGTGCACAGGCTTCAGTAGTTGTGGCTCGCCGGCTCTAGAGCACAGGCTCAGTAGTTGTGGCGCACGGGCTTAGCTGCTCTGCGGCATGAGGGATCTTCCCGGACCAGGGCTCGAACCCATGTCCCTTGCATTGGCAGGCGGATTCTTAACCACTGTGCCACCAGGGAAGTCCAGAAATCTTTTACTCTGATATCTTTTTGCTTAATTCTCTTGAGTTTTCCAGAGATGGATGATCATATCAACCTACAAATAATGATACTGTGGTCTCCTTTCTAATATTTATACCTACTTTTAAATTTTTATTACACTGACAAAACAATGATAAATATTCATGATGATCAGTAGTTGTCCCCTTCTCTTACTACCTTCTTTACTATGAGTGTCTTTCATGCTTTACCACTGAGTATGAGGCTGGCTATTGCTCTGAGATAGATAATTCTTCATTAGGTTACTAAAGTAGCCTTCTGTATATGATTTGATAAGAGTTTTAAAAATTAACAATAGATGTTTTAATATAATTTCCTTCATGTATTTTCTAAGATATTTTCTTGTCCATTCCAATCCAGTTACACATCATATATTGTTTTTTGGTCTTCTAATTATGATAATTTAAATGATAATAAATCTACTGTAGTGGAGCAGAGAGTTCCTGGAGATAAAAGGAAGTATAAAATCCAGTCCCTTCCATCAAGAGGCTTGTGATTTACTAGCAAAGACCTGGCTATAAATAGATCGATTATAATAGAAGATAGCATATGCTATGAGTGGTACACAGATTAAGTTTTCAAAAATATCACTTTCATAATTTCTGGCCTATTGCATAAAGTTCCAATCTTTAACTACCTTCAGTCAAATGCTAAGTATTGCCAAATTTATCTCCTTGGTATTTCATTAATACGTTTCATCTTATCCATCTCTACACACAGTACTCTAAGGCTCTAACACAACAATCTCCATAATGACTTTCCTGTTTCCAGACTTACACATCTATCCAATACAAATCAAGGCACCTAAAATGGATCTCAGTTATGTGATTTTTTAAAATACACTTATTTTGGGGAGTTCCCTGGTGGCCTAGTGGTTAGGATTCCGGGCTTTCACTGCCATGGCCCTGGTTCACTCCTTGGTCAGGGAACTGAGATCCCGCAAGCCATGCAGCGTGGCCTATATATATATATATATATATATATATATATACTTTTTAATTTTCAAAACTTTTTCTTAGAGTATGACATATGTACATAAAAGTGCATAAGTCACAAGGGTAAAATTCAATGAGTTATAATAAATATGACTACAACTTGTGTAATCACCACTAATAGCAAGAAATTGAATAATACCAGCACCCCAAAAGGTCCCTTTGTGACCCTTACAAATTACTACCTCTCCCTTCTCCCCAAAGGGAACCATCATTCTAATTTCTAACCCCACAGATAAGTTTTGCCAGTTTTTAAACTTTGTATAAACGGAATCAAACAGCATGTAATCTTTTTTTTTTAAGGTCTTAAACGAAGATCTGTTTTTTTTTTTAAATTGACGCCAATTCTACTTATTATATTCAAAGCCCTTCTAATAAAAATAGTTAAACATTGTTGCTGAGCTATATTCTTGACTGACCAATGGTTAATAATAGGCCTAACTCCCCTCCCTCACTGATCCCTCTTGTACCTGCCATATTCCACTAGGAAGTCAGACAAAACAACTATAATATTATTCATTAATAATATTTCTGATGACTGTGGAAAATCACTGCCACTTTAAACATGCCTAACTAAAAATCTTAGGCACTGAAAAGATCTGGTTCAGCATGTAATCTTTTGTGTTTGATTTATTTTGCTCAAAATGACATTGCTGTGTGTAGCTATTTTATTTCCAATATACAAAGATACTACATTATTTTTTTCCATTCTGTTGATGGACATTTGGATTGTTTACATTCTTTGGCAATTATAAATAATGCCGTTATGAACATTCTTGTACTTGTTTTTTGATGCATATATATACGAATATTTATGGTATATACGTAGGAGTGTAACTGCTAAATCATAGGATATGCAGGTTCTCACTCTAATTAGTTAATAGCAAACAGTTCCTCAAGGTGGTTGCGAGAATTTATACTCCTACTGGCAGTTTTATGATTTCATCTCCTTACCTTCATTTGGTATTTTCAGTCTTTTCTCTCTGTCTCCTTTTAGTCTTTTATTTTGAAATAATTTAATACTTACAGAGTCGTTGCAAAGATAGAGGAGAGATCCTACATAACTAGAGTACAATGATCAAAATGGAGAAATTGACATTGCTGCCAATACCCTAACTAAACCCCAGTACAGATCCTATTTGGACCTCACCAGGCTTTCTACCAACAACCTTTTTCTGTTCCAGGATCTAATCCAGGATTCCATATAACAGTTATGTCTCCTTTGTCTCATCCAATCTGTGACAATTCCTCTGTTTTTCATGCCCTTAATACTGGTCAGGTAGTTTGTAGAATGACTCTTAATTTAGTTTAACTTATACTTTCTCATGGTTAGAAGGAGGTCATATATTGGGGGAAGAATGTCACTGAGTTTATGTGCCCTTCTCAGATCATATCAGGAAGCACACACATCATATATCCCATTACCTGCGATGTTAATCTTGATCCCCTGAGAAAGATGGTGTCTACTAGGTTTCTCCACTGTAAAGTCACTGTCTTTCCCTTTATAAGCAACAATATTTGGGAAGAGGCACTTTTATGCTATGCAAATATGCCATTTTCCCTTAAACCTTGATTCATTCACTTTAGCATTCGTTGGTTGTTCTTGCCAGCAGCTGTTATTACTGTGATGTTCTAATGGAGATTTTTTATTTTCCTTATCACTTCTACATTTATTAATTGGAATTCTTTTGTACAGAGAAGTTCTCCCTTCTTCCCCACTTATTTACTTATTCGATCATTCATTTATATCAGTATTGACTCACAGATACTAATTCTTTTCTTTCACTTAAAAATCAATATTATTATTTATTTTCTTTCTCAAATTGTTCTATATTTTGCCATTGAGTGTTCTTTCAGGTTGACTTCTGTGTTTTTTTTCTTTCAGGGTGGAATTTGTGTATAATTTATTAATTTCAGCAGAATTTAAAATGTATAAACAGGATAATTTTGCCATGAACTTTGCCAACATATCTGCTAAAATCAATTCTCTCATTAGTTGCTTCATAAACTCATTTTTTTAATTGTGGTAAAAAATATAAAATTTACGATTTTAGCTGTTTTAATTGTATAATTCCATAGCATGGAGTACGTTCACACTTTTTGTACAACCAGCACCACCATCCACCTCTAGAACAATTTTATCTTCCCAAACTATGTACACATTAAACAATAACTCCCATCTTTCCCCTCCCCGCAGCCCCTGGGAACCATCATTCTACTTTCTCCATGAATGTAACGACTCTATATACCTCGTATAAGTGGAATCACACAGTATTTGTCCTTTTGTGTCTGGCTTAGTTTACTTAGCATGATGTCTTCAAGGTTCATCCATGTTGTAGCATGTGTCAGAATTCTTTTAAGGCTGAAAAACATTTCATTGTATGTATATACCACATTTTAAAAAATTTCAGTGTCTCTTTGACATGCTCTATTTATTTATTTACTTAGGAGCTTTGGTGTCACAGGTTGCTCCAGGTGCATCTTATATATTGCCTGCCCCAACACTAGGATCAACTCCTTCTCCAAGGAGCTCTGTTTCTTTTCATTGGATGATGGTATTGAGAAACCACGTGACTGCATTCATTATAATTAGGATATCACTGCTTCCTATCAGTGGACAGAGTAGGAAATGTATGTATGTATACTAACCCATTTAAACATACATATCTAAGGAATTCCCTGGCAGTCAGTGGTTAGGACTTGGTGCTTTCACTGCCATGGGCCCGGGGTTCTATCCCTGGTCAGGAAACTAGGATCCCACAAGCTGAGTGGCACAGCCCCCAAAAATAAAATAATAAAATAAAATAAACATACATATCTATATTTCTGTACCTATCTAACTGTATATATACTTAAAAATAAAATAAAATGTGAATTCATACTGATACCTCCAACTCCAATCCAGCATCATGGGATTCATTCTAGCATTCCCCCTTTGCTTATTTATAACTTTTTTCTACCAGTGAGAAATCTGATTTGCATTGTCTACAATATATTTACTTATTTGTTCAAACTCAGTATACAACTTAAAGTAGTTTCAGAGTTGCTCACTAATGCCCCTATGAGAAATAAATTCACCAACTAGACTGCAGTGTTTTGGAAATTTATTTTTTAGCCCTACTCTATCCAGTGAAAACACTGTTTTCCAAAGCTACTTAGGTCAAGCTCCTTTCTTACCCAACCCTTTAATGTGGTCACTGATGTGTAATGCAGTAATTTGTAATGCAATTAGAGTCATTTGCCAAAACTCTGCATTTTATCTTGAGTCCCCCTCCTATATCCTGTCTGACTGTTTTTAATTTGCATACAATAAAAAACACTGGATTTCGTATATTGTTCTGTGGGTTTTAAAAAATTCATAGTCATGTTTCTACCATCACAGTAACATGAAGACCTGTTCTATCACCTAAAAAATTCTCTTGTGCTATGCCCCTTTGTAGTTAACTCCCACCATCCCCAACTCCTGGCAACTACTTATCAGTTATCTGTGCCTATAGTTTTCCTTTTCCAGAATGTCGTAAAAATGGAATCGTAAAAAATATAGCCTCTTAGATCTGACTTCCTTCACTTAGCAATATCTATGTAAGGTCCACTGACATTGTATGAATCAATAGTTCATTCCTTTTTATTGCTGAACAATATTCCATTGTAGGGACATAGCACAATTTTTTACCCATTCACTGATTGAAAGGTGTTTGGGTTATTTCCGGTTATTGGTTATTATTAATAAAGCTTCTATAAACATTTGTATACAGGTTTCGAGTGGCAAAATTTTTAATATACTTGTGTAAATACTATGGGATTGCTGGGGCACATGGTAAATGTATGTTTAACTTTATAAGAAACAGCCAAACTGTTTTCAATGTAGCTATAACATTTTGCATTCCCACCAGCAATATATGGCAACACTTTGTCAACACTTGCTACTTACTGTGTTTTAATTTCAGCCCCTCTAAAGGTACTGTATTCAGTGGTAGATCATTGTGGTTTTCATTTGCCTTTCCCTAATAACTAAAAATATTTAGCATCTTTATATATGCTTATTTGACATGTATCTCTTCTTTGGTAAAGTGTCTGTTTAGATCCTTTGCCCATTTTTACTGGGTTGTTTATATTCTTATTGTTGGCTTTTGAGGGTTCCTTATATATTCTGGATACAAGTTGCCTACAAGATATGTGGATTGCAAATGTTACTCGAGGTTCATGACTTGTCTTTCATTCTCTTAACAATGCGTTTTTGTAGGGCAAAGATGTTTCATTTTCATAAAATCAAACTTACCAACTTTTTTATTTTATAGGTTATATTTTTGATGTCATATCTAAAAACCTTTGCCAAATGAATAAAATTAAAGGTTGGTTCTTTGAAAAAATCAAGAAAATTGTTAAACTTCTAGCCAGATTGAGCAGGTTATAAAGAGAGAATATAGGAGTTCCCTGGCAGTCCAGTGGTTAGGACTTGGTGCTTTCACTGCTGTGGTCTGGGTTCAATCCCTGGTCGGGGAACTAAGACCCCACAAGGCGGGTGGCCCAGCCAGGAAAAAAAAAAAAGAGAGAGAGAAAGAGAGAATATACAAATTACCAGTACAAAGAGAGAGAGAGAGAGGGCAGGAGGGAAGGAGGGAAAAAGAGAGAGAGAGAGAGAGAATAACTACCAATCCTATTAAAAGGATAAGAAGAAAATGTTATGAATAATTATATGCTAATAATTTGTCAACTTTGATGAAATGCACAAATTCCTTTAAACATAAACTATGGAAGCTACTTCAATAGAAATAGACAACATGAATAGCCAAGTATCTATTAAAGAAACTGAATTTGTAGTTTAAGACTTTTCCACAGTGAAAACTCTAGACCTAGGTGTCTTCATTGGTAAGTTCTACCAAACATTTAATAACACCACTTCTATACAAACACTTCCAGAGACTGAAGAGGAGGGAACTCTTCCCAGCTCAATTTATGAGGCCAGCATTACTCTGATCCCAAAACCAGACAAAGATATTAAAAGAAAAGAAAACTACAGACTAATATCCCTAACATTGGTGCAAAAATTCTTAATGAAATTTTAGCAAACTGAATCCAGCAATATATTAAAAACTGTAGTACACCATGACCTACTGGAATTTATGTCAGAAAGGTAAGGTTGGTTCAATACTTAAAATTTAATCAATATAATTCATTATACCAACATAATAAAAAGGAAACATGATTATCTCAATAGCTACAGAACAAATATTTGACAAAATCCAATGTCTATTCAACATTGTACTAGAAGTTCTATTTAATGCAATAAGGCAAATAAATAAATAAATAAAAAGCATCCAGATTGGAAAAGGAAAAAAGTAAAACTGCCTTTATTCACAGATTACATAGTTGTCTATGTGGAAAATTCCAAACAATTTATGATAAAAGCTGCTAGAAAAAATAGAACTAATAAGTGAAGTATCAAGTTTGCAGGATACAGAAATCAATTTAAAAATCAACTGTATTTCTCTGAACAAGCAGTGAACAGCAAGCAATTCAAATTTATAAGACATTACCATTTACATGACATCAAAAATATAAAATACTTATTTTTGACCTATTAAAAACTTTTAGTTAAAAAACTCGTGTTAAAAATTATAAAACAGGGCTTCCCTGGTGGCGCAGTGGTTGAGAGTCCGCCCGCCAATGCAGGCGACACGGGTTCGTGCCCCGGTCCGGGAAGATCCCACGTGCCGCAGAGCGGCTGGGCCCGTGAGCCATGGCTGCTGAGCCTGCGCGTCCGGAGCCTGTGCCGCGCAGCGGGAGGCCACAACAGTGAGAGGCCCGTGTACCGCAAAAAAAAAAAAAATTATAAAACATTGCTGAGATATAAAGAAAGCCTAAATAAATGGAAGTGATCCACCATAATACTGGACTACAAGGCTCAGTATTGTTAAAATGTCAATTCTCCCCTATTCTACAGATTAAACACAATCCCAGTCAAAAAATCTCAGGAGGCTTTTTGGAGGAATTGACAGATTCTAAAACTTACATAGAAATGCAAAGGATCTAGCATGCAGACCAACGTTGAAAAAGAACAAAAGGACGTACACCATCCAATTGCAACACTTATATAAGCCTATGGTAATCAAGACACTGTGGTATTGGTATAAAGACAGATATAGAGACCAACTGAACAGAATGGAGAGTCCAGAAATAAACTCACACACCTATACAACTGATTTTCAACAAAGCTACCAAGGCAAATCAGTAGAGAAAGAATAATCTTTTCAACATAAGTGCTGGAACAACTGGATCTCCATATTTAAAAAGTGAATCTTGGGGCTTCCCTGGTGGCACAGTGGTTGAGAATCTCCTTGCCAATGCAGGGGACACGGGTTTGAGCCCTGGTCTGGGAAGATCCCACATGCCACAGAGCAACTAAGCCTGTGCGCCACAACTACTGAGCCTGCGTTCTAGAGGCCGTGAGCCACAAATAGTGAGCCCACATGCCACAACTACTGAAGCCCACGTGCCTAGAGCCCTTGCTCCACACGGAAGAGCAGCCCCCGCTTGCCGCGACTAGAGAAAGCCCACGTGCAGCAACGAAGACCCAACGCAGCCAAAAATAAATAAATAAATAAATTTATTAAATAAATAAATAAAAAGCGAACCTTGACCTTACCTCATACCACACACAAAAATTAACTCAAAGTTAGTCATAGACCTAAATATAATAGATAAAACTATAAAACTTCCAGAAGAAAACGGGAGAAAACTTTAGTTACATTTAATTTGGCAAGTTTTCTTAAACAGAATATAAAAAATCCAAACTATAAAAGAAAATAATCAATAAATTGGACTTCATCAAAATTAGGAACTTTTGCTCTTCAAAACACAATGCTATACAAATGTAAAGGCAAGGCATAGAATGAGAGAAATTATTTTCAAACATATATCCAATAAATGACTTGTATCTAGAATATATAAGAACCCTTACAAAATAACAAGACAAACAACCCAATTTAAAAATGGACAAAATGGAATTCCCTGGTGGCTCAGTGGTTAAGAATCCGCCTGCCAATGCAGGGGACACAGGTTTGAGCCCTGGTCCGGGAATATCCCCCATGCCGCGGAGCAACTAAACCCGTGCACCACAACTACTGAGCCCACACACCACAACTGCTGAGCCCACACGACACAACTACTGAAGCCCACGTGCCTAGAACGCATACTCCGCAACACGAGAAGCCACCGCAATGAGAAGCCCACACACCGCAACGAAGAGTAGCCCTGCTTGCCGCAACTAGAGAAAGCCCACGCTCAGCAACGAAGATCCAACTCAGCCAAATAATAAATAAATAAATTGATTTTAAAAAAATGGACGAAAGATTTCAAAAGACACTTTACCAAAGAAAGTATATCAATGGCAAATAAGCCCATGAAAAGATGGCCAGTATCATTAGTCATTATAGCAATGTTTTCAACTGGGTGCAATTTTGCTCCTATACCCCAGAGACATTTGGTAATATCTGGAGACATTTTTGATTGCCACAACTGCGGTGGAGAGTACCACTGGCATGTAGTGAGTAGAGGCCAGGGATGCACATAAACTTCCTACAAAGAACAGAACAGCCCGACACATAAAGAATTATTTGGTCCAAAATGTCATTAGTAATAAGGTTGAAAAATCCTGCATTAGAGAAATACAAATCAAAAACACCAGTACACATGTGGTGGAGTAGGTAAATAAGTAAGTAACAACAACAACAAACAAAAACAAAAATGAGCATACCAACTGTTGTAGAGAATGTGGAGCAACTGGAACCTCATACAAAGCTGGTGGGATTATAAAATCATTATAATACTTTGGAAAATAATTTGGCAGTTTTTAAAAAGTCAGTCATAAACTTACCCCCAGCTATTCCACTCCTAGGTATTTCACCAAGAGAAATTAAGGTGCATGTTCACATAAAGTCTTATACATGAATATACACAGCAGCTTTATTTGTAATAGCCAAGAACTGGAAACAACCTAAATGTCCATCGATTTGTGAATGGATGAACAAATTGTGGTTTTTGCATCCAATGCAATACTACTCAGCAATCAAAAGAAACAAACTACTAATACATACATTAACGAATATATAAACACACATGGATGAATATCAAAAATAATTATCTTGAGTGAAAGAAGCCAGACACCCCCCTGCAAAAAAAGAGTCCAGTATAATTCCATTTACAAAACTCTTAAAAATGCAAACAGATTCATAGGAACTGAAAGCAGATGGCTGGCTGCGTGGGAATGGAGGTGGCTGGGGAAGGAAGAGGAGAGACGGGATAATTATAAAGGAGTATAAGGAAATTTTGGTGTATGATGGATAATGTTTATTACCTTGATTGTCGTGATGGTTTCAAGAGTAGTTTATAAAAACTTATCAAATGATACACTTTAAATATGTGCATCTTATTGTATGTCAATTATCACTCAGCAAAGCTGGGGAGGCACGGAGGTTGCAGCTCATGTTCTGTGTCAGTGAGTAAAATCACCCCTTCCCTCCTGGACCACATCTTATTCATAAGCCAAACACAACTCTGCAGTACTGGACTGAAAGGCAGTCAGTAACTCAGAGTATTCTTGCCTTAAAACTCTGCCTAGTGGGAGTGCCCCATATTGGATGCCACCAAAGGACGCAAGATATTGTATAGCAAATTAGTAAATTTCCCTCCCTTGCTATGTAAAGTTACTGTTTATTTTTATAATAAACTCTCATTACTAAGGATAAGCCATGCATGTTAAGGAGCCGGAAAAGTACACCCACTTACACCCATCTTCCACATGCTTGCTGAAGCATCCTTCCAGAACTTCTCATCAATGAAATAAGAAAATAAAAGGTTGGTTATACATGTTAGAAAGGAAGAAATAAAATCATAATGTTTATGCCATTTGATTGTATACCTGGAAAATTTGGGAGAATCAAACTGAAGAACTATTAGAATTAATAATAGGTTTATGTAATATGACAAGGTATAAAATTAATATACAGAATTCAGTATTTCCCAAATATCACTTAAAATACCAGCAATGTAGGATGCGGAAAAAAATGACTCTATTCAGACAAGAAAGTCTTCACTATCCTGGTCACTTCCTCTGAATATTTTCTAATTCTTCTGTATCCTTTTTAAAGTGTTATCTTGGGAATCAACTAAAATGTATTTATGGTCATTATGCCTTTCTGGAGTAGCTATCACTGTGGTATCCAAAGTGTCATTATTTCCCCTTGATTCAGTGTAATGCCTTGGTTTCCACTTCATTCAGTGTTCTGCCCTCCACAAGCCATGGCAGGATCCATCTTACCATTTTGTTGTCTGGGAATTTTCTAATGAGTTGATTTACACAAAACGTAAATACTGGATATTTTTCTATATGATGATAGACATTTAATTCAGGAGAGCTGTGTAGGTAAAACAACATTTGTAATTATAGATTTAAGTCAAATAAACAAGAAAGCAAATATCTGTGTACTCAGCAACTTGTACAAATAGAATTTTAAACTTTTGCTGTATGGTATTTTTAAATATATCTCAAAAGTATGAAACAATTAAAATATTTTTGATTATCTAAAACCAAATGCTGTTTATTATTATAAACATCACAACTGTTTACTGTGGGACCCTGACTCCTGAGGGCACTGAGTTCCCTCACTGTGTGTAGATTACTGAAACTTTCTAGATATGAGAGTCTCTTTTATAAAATTAATTAACTGAGAATTGGTTACCTTTAAGGCCTCTTTAGCTAAAAATTTTTGTAATTGCATGTAATCTGTACATCTCAAGTGTTTTATCTTCTTCTTGCTTTTAAAATAGTATGCAGTAAACGTTTCCTTTTAAAGCCAAAAGCCCTGTGCTTTTTCTGTGTGTTGGTATTGTTGAAAATTTGTTTGTAATATCAATATTCTTCTATGTAACCTATTTTTTGTAATGTTATTACACAGCACACAGAGAATGTAAAAAGAACCATAATTCTATCTATCTTCACTCAACTAGATTCAAAGTCGAGTTTCTAGTAAATTAATATTGCCAAAATAAAATAGGGATGATGTTTACATTCTTAAATACCAGGTTATTATTTTTATCATTGATGATATGTAAGTAATTAAAGATCAATAATTTAGCAATTATTCAAACAATATTTACTAGGCACTCAAAGTTCTGGTAAAGTCCTTATTGAAATGGAATGATACAGATCATAGAAAGAACAGGCCATGATATTAAGAATCTGTCAGTCTCAACAGAGAAGAAAATATATTTACAGCATATTTCAAGAGTGTATGTCACAGTTGACCCTTGAACAGCATAAGTTTGGACTGTTTATGCAGGATTATGCTAATGCAGGACATTCCCAAAGGTAGCTATTATGCTCTTTTCAAAGATTAGGTTCCCAGGGAAGCAGACTCTGAGATATCCATAAGTTGGGACCAATACTTGTGGGAGGGAAGAGAAGAAAAGGGGTGGGGGGGGGGTAGAGAGGAAAAGGAGGCGAGGGAAAGAAACATGATTAGGCAGAGGTAGAAGTTGGGCTAAATTGCAATCTCAACAAAGTCTTCAGCTAACTCTACAGAGAGCTCTGAAGCTGGCATAGCTCTTCAGAGTTTTTCCAAATTGGGGTGAGGGCCTTTATACCCAGCCCAATAGTCAGAGATATAATCTCAGGCCAGGCAGCCCTCTTCAGCTGAGGCACTTCCTAAGACCATTCCTGAAGGGGGAGCTTGGTGGCACATTCCATGAGTTCTGCTTGGTTTTGAATATTATATAAATGTTATCATATAGTATATACTTTTTGGGTGTTCCTTCTTTCATTCAACATTATGTATGTGAGATTAATACATGTTGTTTCATTCCATTTCTTTGTACCATAAAATAGTTACTCATTCTACTGTAGTTGAACATTTGCTTAGTTTTCAGGTCTTGGCTATTATGAATACTGTTGATATAGATATTCTTGCACATGTCTTTTGATGTATATTTGCATGCATTTCTGTTGGGTATATACCTAGAAAAGGGTCATAGAATAAGTATACGTTTAGCTTTATTCAATATTGCCAAATATTTTCTAAAGTAGTCATACAAATTATACTCCCACCAATGAGTATATGTAAGAGATTTAGTTGTTCCAAATTCTCACTAATACTTAACACTGATTATTAAGTTTTAGCTATTCTGGTGCGTGTAGTGGCTCTATGGTGTTGTAATGCATTTTCCTGATGATTAGTTATGTTTACAATTTTTCACATGCTTATTGGCCATTTAAGTACTCTCTTTTGTAAAGGGTCTTGTGGCCATTTTTTAAATTGGGCTTTCTGTCTTTTTCTTGCTGATTTATAGGAGTCCTTTATGTCCTTGGGATACAGGTCCTTTGCTTGATATATATTACAAATACCTTTCCCACTCTGTGGCTCATGTTTTCATTCTTTTATGCACAGAAGGAAAACAACTCTAGGAAAGTTGACTAAGATGTCAACAGTAGTCTTGTCTGGACGTTGTTTTTTCCTTCTTTTTACTTTTTCATATTTTCTAGTTCTTTAAGAAGCATGTAATGAGGAGATAACTTAAAACACAGTAAAAGGAATGAGTTGTCAAAGAAAAATGGCATATTTAAAACATGATGATGTAGTTTAAAGGCGACCCATTGGAAATGGTTAGCAAAGACAAGAACTTTGCTACCATTTTCCTTCACTGTTACCTATGTGCCTGCGCAAATCTGCTAGAGCCACCTGGTGGAGAGTGTTGAGAAGTTTACAGCAAATGTTCGAAGATGCTGAAATGTGCTTAGAATGTTATAGCATAAAAGGCCAGCTTACTTAGCAGGTGAGAAATGTACGTAAAACACACTCTGGTTCTCTTATCACCTCAGTTTCCAAATAACTGGAAAGACCCTTCAACTCCCAGATGGGGGTAGACCTAGTTCACCAGTGGGCTGGGTTTGACCTTGACCAGCAAACATGACAAAAATTCAGAGAGAACAAAAGACAGTGAGGTTAGGAGTAGAAATGGAACCAGTTCAGGGCTGGCTACATAGCTGGTAGCACCTGGGCAAGATGAAAATATGTAGCCCCCTGTACAGAAAACAGGAGAAAGGCTTCCATTGTAGATACTAAAGTAAAAAGAGGTTCCTTCCTTCTACCATCTCTCTCTCTCGACCTGTTGTAATATTGTTTATTTGCTATTTAATGTCATTCTGGGTAAAGAAAAATTTAAATTATTACTGTGAATTTTACCATTCATATTTATATTGTACAATGCCAGGTTTCAGTGTAAGTATAAGAGTATTTAACTCATATGTGGAATCACCAAATTACACAATTCATTTTTTATAGCTCATACACAGATATATATCTTATTCTTACCAGAAGAGTGGAAAGAGTGCACAAAAGTAACTCAACTGTTTTTTTTTTTTTAACATCTTTATTGGAGTATAATTGCTTTACAGTGTTCGCCATGGTTTACAACTTTTGCCATGGTTCTCTGCTAAACACATTCTCTCCTTCAGTTCTTAGGAAAATGAACGTGGAATGCCTTTTTGCCCCTATAAGTCTAGATACATAAATGAAATATTAAAATAACTGTTTATGAAGTAGTCAAACAGGATTTTAAGTGTAGGATTTCTTACAGGTTAGTCACAGGTGTTTTTTTTTTACATCCTTATTGGAGTATAATTGCTTTACAATGGTGTGTTAATTTCTGCTGTATAACAAAGTGAATCAGCTATGTGTATACATATATCTTCATATCACGTCCCTCTTAAGCCTCCCTCCCACCCTCCCTATCCCACCCCTCTAGGTGGTCACAAAGCACCGAGCTGATCTCCCTGTGCTATGCGGCTGCTTCCCACTAGCTATTTACTTTACATTTGGCAGTGTATATATGTCAATGCTACTCTCTCACTTCGTCCCAGCTTACCCTTCCCCCTCCCCGTATCCTCAAGTCCATTCTCTACGTCTGCGTCTTTATTCCTATCCTGCTCCTAGGTTCATCAGAACAATTATTTTTTAAGATTCCATATATAAGTGTTAGCATACGGTATTGCTAACACTTATATATTTCACTTCTCGACATGCACACATCGTGCCAATCCTCTCTACCTTCAGCTGTCTGGCAAGGAAGGACAGGAAGAGAAGGAACTATGGGTGGCCCTATCTTTCCCTTTCTTTCCATGCCATCATTTTCAGCCTATGTGATTTGCTGTAATTATACAGGAAAAAAACCAAACAAACACAAATAAGAAAGGGTATGATAGATTTCATTGGACCTTTATGTTTCTTAGAATGCCATTGTCATCTTTTGGCATTCCAAGGAAATCCTGGTTCTTGGGGGCTGTCATCCCCCCTCCCAATTAGTCATAAATGTAATACACTTACCTTGTGCTTGCTTTAAGTCTCATTGAACCCCCATACATCATGAGTCCACAGGAATTCTGTGCTCACCGGGCACTGTGAACACTATGTGAATGGAATGGTGCTGCAGGGAAAGAGGGTGAATACATGTTGGACATCGCACCTCTGTTCACACGTGTGCTTCACTCTCCTTTCAACTTAACTTACAAGTTCAAAGATAAAATTTTTGAGAATTTCAAGATGGCAATAGCAGAACCCAGCATGGTGTCCTTCTGAGTGAGAAGCCTTCCGCACCTGCAGCAGTCACAAGCCCATGAAGCCAGCCTAAGAATGGTTCTTTCCTCTTTTTCTTTTTAATAGGTGAAGAGAGGAAGCTCTTAATCCTATATGATCGTGGCTCCTTCAGGATCAGGAGCATTGAAAATACAGCTTAGAAAAGAAAGATCATATTTAGAATTGCAGGCATTTTGTACAGAGTCAGAATATAAAACATTTTAAGAAAGATGTCAATGCTAAAAACAGCTACTTCCCCTGGTCGAGTTTCAAAGATCTTTTTGCATACATACCAGGCTTTAATTGAGTCCCCTGCCACGGAGGGGACATTCACAGTTCTTTAGGCTTGCTTTATGAACGTGTGTTACAACCTAAGCACCAAAGCCAGGTACAATTAAAGTGTTAACTATGGATGTGAAAGGTTATAACTTACTGTTTCTACTCTGTCTTTGCATTTGGCACTTACAGAAAAAATAAAAATAAGAACAAAAACAAAACTGGGGGACAAGAAGGAAACTGTTGGAAAATTTTGTTTGCTTTTTCCCCCTTTTGGGAAAATAGCAGATGTGTGCAAATGTGTGGAGTGGGCAGGGCTGTTTTTGTCCGGTAGCTGTGTTTAAGGCTGATGACAGTAACATGCTCTGGGCTGTGGATGCAGGACGAGGGGTTACGAGCAGCTGCTGTGTACTGGGCTGAGCAGACTCTTTCAGTGGATGGCTAAGCAACGTATTGAAAGTTGAAAGCAGAGATCTGACAAAGCTTGTCTGCATGCTGAGCACTCAACAGAGGCAGAAGGTGTGGTCTGATAAGAGGGGGCAGTAGGCTTCTAGGCAAAGTGCCAGGATCAAGAATCCCAGAGATTTCTCACAGGTCTTAAGACAAGAATAACTGTGTTTATGTTTGTCT
Organism: Leucopleurus acutus; assembly: GCF_964270905.1. NCBI lineage: Eukaryota > Metazoa > Chordata > Mammalia > Artiodactyla > Delphinidae > Leucopleurus > Leucopleurus acutus. Next base: position 75,038,449 of record NC_139149.1, on the reverse strand, counting down.
TATATTTTCATCCGTGCTTTTACTGGCAGGAAGTTCCCTTTCTTTATCATCTTGATGAATGTATGTATTTATGGCACTTTTCATTCTTTGGAGGATGAAGTGGATAAGTACATCCTAAGTAGGTAAGTGAGTGTAGCTAAGGGTTGGAAAAATCTGGCTATAAATGTCATGAGACCTTAGTAAATAGAACGAGAGATGTGTGATCAGAGGTCAGATGAAGGCAGAAGCCTGGACAGCTCATTTGGACTGGGCGATAGAGATTGCTAGATACCCTCTAATACCTGTTTTCCATCTTCCAGGGTGATAAAATGCCTGTTCTTCAGCTGCGTACACGGTTGCCCAAGATGGAAACTATACGTGTAGTCATGTGACTAGGTTCTAGTCAATGATGTGAAAAATCACCTACCCTTCCCTTCTTCTTCGTCTTCTCCTCTATCTTGCTGCCTAAAATGCAGATCCTGTCATCTTAGACCTGAGAAGAAGGGCCGTGGTCTGGAGCTGGGGGAGCAGCGAGATTGAGGGAGTGTGACTCCTTGAGGACTTAGGGGTCAAGCCTCCTTTCAGCTCTGGACTGCACACCAAACAGCTTTTATCTTATTTAAGCCATTGTTATTTTGGCATTTTGCCACTCACGGTTAAACCTAATGTTACTGATACAAAGCATTACTGCAAAGTTATCCTGGCTGCACTTCTTCCAGACAGAAGGGCTATCTTATGGAATTTACACACAGGTGCAAAGTTCTGTTTTTTTATACTCCCATCATTATAACATAGCAGAAAGCCCTTTATAGAATACTTATCCCTTGGCACGTCAAAATCTCATGCAGGGAGCCTATAACTAGGGGGTCAGAAGCCAGGGCAAAAGATTGGCAACAAACAAAGGGCATTAAAAGACAATGATCGTTAGGACCCTACTCAACATGGGTGCCAATCCTTAGGAACAGTTGGATTGAGACTGAGGTGACGGTAAGTGGAAGCACGTGGCTGGCGTACAGAGTATGCCAGGGGAAGGGTAAGGGTAAGCTGGGATGAAGTGAGAGAGTGTCATGGACATATATACACTACCAAATGTAAAATAGATAGCTAGTGGGAAGCAGCCACAAAGCAAAGGGAGATCAGCTTGGTGCTTTGTGTCCACCTAGAGGGGTGGGATAGGGAGGGTGGGAGGGAGACGCAAGAGGGAGGAGATATGGGGATATATGTTTATGTATAGCTGGTTCACTTTGTTACACAGCAGAAACTAACACACCATTGTAAAGCAGTTTTACTCCAATAAAAATGTTAACAAAAACTATTGGAGGGTTTTTTTTTTAACATCTTTATTGGAGTATAATTGCTTTACACATTGGAGGGTTTTGAACAGAGACATGATCTGATAGATGTTGGAAAAGGATCACTCTGGCTTCTGTGTTGTGAATAGACGGTATGGAGGCAAGTTAGTTTATTGCAATAATCCAGGTGAGACATAAAGAGGGCTTGACACAGGGTAAGGGTAGCAGAGTGATGAGGAATGGTTGAATATTGGATATATTTCAAAGGTGGAGCCAAGAGGACTTCCTTAATGATTGGATATGGATTGTAGGAGCAAGAGAGGAACCAACGTTGACTTGGCTTCCCAGAGACTGCTCTTATTGACGTGCAGGGGGAGCTCTCTTTTTATCACCTTCCATCTAGGCGACCTGGCAGATTCACCTCTCTGCCAGTCTCCTGCAAAACACACTGGCTGATGCACAAGACACTTGATCTTCATGACCAACAGGCTACTCTCTGGAACACCCCTCCATCACAATCCCCAACTCCCATTCCCATCAACTGAGGTGTATGTTTACTTGGAGTGGTTGGCTTCTTTCTAAAACTGTATATTCCGATTGTACTTTTAATAATAGATTAAATACAATGTAAAATGAGTTTTAAAACAGAGAATTGAAGACTTCAGAAAATAACGACGAGTCTTAAAAATTTACCAAGTATGAGGCAATTGTAAAAATGGAGAGAAAAAATTTAAATCCAGACGATTATGTTCTCAGATTACATGGCAAATATTTAAAAATTCTTCCTCTAAAGAAATCAGAAACAGAGATCATACTCCCATGGGTGTGGTTTATGCAAGAAAAACAGTGCAGACCAATCAGCACACACATGCTTAAGGAAGGGCCTTAGCTTTCCGGCCAAGATTGACAATGGATGTGTATAATAGATGTTCACAGAATATATTGGATTCTCTGTTCTATCCAATTTCCCCCCCAATAAATTGACAAACTTCTTGTTCAGATCACATTGAAGATGACTTTTCACTGCATGTTATTGATCAGTTACCTTCTAAAAATGTTTATGTGGACAACAAATGCTTTTTCTTGAACCATATTCTATTTCTCCATTCTGATGACTATCATGCAGCAGGACGAGTTTCTGGCTTTTGGTTTTTAATGTGTTTTGTGAAGAATGAACTCACTTTGACTTAAAAATCAACCTTTAAAATTAGACTGTTAGTGGTTAAGAATAAACTGCTTGAGGACCCACAATCACAAAGCACGTGCGGACTTTAAAAACTATAACCCCGTCACTAAATAAGTCATTGAATCTGCTGTGTGCAATGAAATACGATTACAAAGAGTTTGATTTACTTTCTTTTGTTTGTAATTGTAGAAAAACAGGATGCTCCTGAACATATCCTTTGGCCCCCAGAGGGCGCAAGGCCGAAAGAAGTCAGAGGTGAGAGTTTAATCCCTCCAGATGGTGGCGCTACCTCCTCACCAGGGCTGCTAAACAGGATGGGAAAAGTGGTCCCACCCACCTCAGACGACTTTCAACATGGGATTCTAGTAGTCCAAGGACTGTATTTAACTCTACCTCTGGTTTTTGAAGTGCAGTAAATATGCAAAAATTAAAGAAACCTCTTTACCCTATCCCCTTCTGTCTTACCAACAGAAATGGAGTGTGTATGTGAGAGTATTAGAGAGAATTATTAGAGACAGGATTAGAGAGAACTTGAATGAGAGGGCCCATGAGATTATGCATTTGAGAGAGAATATTAGAATGTGTGTGTGAGTATGAGAGGGTATGTGAGTAGGAAGGAGCCCACAGTGCTCCAGGCTTTAATTCTTCTAAGAAACATAATACTGTTGAAAGTACAGAACATGGCTAAATTCACAGTTCTAAATGTTTTGCCAAAGGCTAAAGCTGCAGAGTTTTCCTCCAGAAGGGAAACAAAACTAAGCTCAACCCCCTCTTGGCTCTCCCTAATACTTCAGTGGCATTAACTTAACCCTTAGATGTTTAGAAGAGGTTTACTAATTGAGCAGGAATTTCTCCTGTCTTCGATATTTTATTGAAGTGTTTCAAGCAACATTAATAGCACAAAATCCACTATTAAGAATCTCGCATGTTTAACTGCGGCATGAATATCAGTCATTTATTGACATTAACATTATGAACACATAATGGAAAAATGCTCCTCAAAAGAGGAAGGTGAACTTTGACTGTCGACAGGACAAAGCTGTCTTCAAAAGACAGAGAGGTGGAAACTAGGTTCACAGCTGGGTTTCGAGTCCCTGAGGATGGAGCTCGTCTATGTATGTGCATCCACAGGCGCAAGGTGTCGGAGGAGGAGGCTCAGGAATGTCTCCAGCTGCTTCTTTGATCTGTAAGCGATCAGTCCTCCCTTGTTGGCCCACTGGTCCACTCCAGCAGCGCCTCTGTTTCCCACGTGGTACACCAACTGTGGCAAGTCAAGCCCCGAGTTGGGGTTTCTTTCCAAGCACTCTTTTAAGTCCACCATTCCCCCACCCATGGCCCTGAGGATGGCGTGGGCAGCACAAGAGTCCCACTTGAACGTGGTATCTTCTGAGAAGATGTAAATGTCCACAAGGCCGAGAACAACACAGAGGCTCTTGTAACCAGCCCCAGCTGCCCGGAATATGCGCTCTCCACACACACGTGACAGTGCGGCCTTGATGGTCTCCTTTTCACTGGTACTAATGACAGCTGAGAACGGGTGGGAGTATTCCGTCTCAGAGCTGGGGTTTTGGGTCACTAGGCTCTGCGTTTCACTGCTGTTTCTTGTAGAGACGGGAGGCAGAAATGAATGGATATTGGTCCCCATGTAAGAAAGGCCCCAGTAGCACTGTCCTTTCCACCTGTGGAAGAGAACATTCAGTTTGTGGCCGTAGGTTATCCCATTCGTTTTTCATTGCTCATATGGCTTCCCAACTTGATGATATGAAAAATATATAACATAATGGGTCTCAAGGTCCTTAAGCTTAGAAATGGATACCAAGTAGCTAATTCATTTCTAAAACTTACTCCCGGGCTTCCCTGGTGGCGCGGTGGTTGAGAGTCCGCCTGCCAATGCAGGGGACATGGGTTCGTGCCCTGGTCCAGGAAGATCCCCACATGCCGCAGAGCGGCTGGGCCCATGAGCCATGGCCACTGAGCCTGCGCGTCCGGAGCCTGTGCTCCGCAATGGGAGAGGCCACAACAGTGAGAGGCCCGCGTACCGCAAAAAAAAAAAAAAAAGTTACTCCCTGTGCGTGTTGCTGCCTGTGCTGTTGCAGGTTAGGAAGGCTTTCAGTTTTTCTGTATTATCACACCCATCTAGGACAATGCTAAAATATTTGCTTTGTTCCTGGAGGCCAGAAATCCTGCAAAGTTTCACTGCCACTTTTGGCATTTGAAGTTTAATGCGGGGAAAGATGAACAGATAAATAATCTTTTCAATCTGCAAATCTTTCACAATCCTTAAGTTTTTCTTCAGTTGGTAACGCCTTTTCATTCTCTAATTCACTAGCTCCACTTTGGTTTTAACACCAAGAAAGATGGACTCATTATTTCTGGCAACAACAAAAATAGCACCTATCATTTCTCAATGTTTAACTTACTATATATGCTGGATAGTTTATTTACAGAGATGGAAACAGGCTTAGAGAATGTAAGTGTAAGAATGTAAATCAGTGATAGAATCTGCATTCAAACCCACGAAGTCTCACTCTAGGATCTATGCTACTAACTACTTTGTCAACCATTTCTAGGTCATGATTATGGCAGCATCCAGTCCCACTTATTTTTAACTTCTTAACGACCCTTTAAAGACAACAAACACTTTCAGTTTGGAAGAAGGCAGGGTTAGAAGAAAACTATCAAAATTCCATAGGTGTAGTTTATGACTATTAAAGAACAAACAATTCTTAGTTGCTTGAAGCAAGTCAAAGTTTAATACAAATATGTAGTTCTAAGACTTCCCTGGTGGCGCAGTGGTTAAGAATCCGCCTGCCAGTGCAGGGGACACGGGTTTGAACCCTGGTCCAGGAAGATCCCACATGCCACGTAGGCAACTAAGCCTGTGCGCCACAACTACTGAGCCTGCGTACCACAACTACTGAGCCCACGTGCCACAACTACTGAGCCTGCGTGCTGCAACTACCGAAGCCTGCGCACCTAGAGCCCGTGCGCCTAGAGCCCATGCTCCGCAACAAGAGAAGCCACCGCAATGAGAAGCCCGCTCACTGCAACCAGAGAAAGCCTGCGCGCAGCAACGAAGACCCAACGCAGCCAAAAAATAATAATAAAAAACAAATAAATTTATTAAAAAATATGCAGTTCTATACAAGTGGAAAAAATATTATCTATTTCAATAAAATACTGAAATCACAGGAGAAAAGCTGCTTCTTCTTGGCCTCTGCCATGCCCTGGAGCCCTGCAAGCATGGGCCATGGATCAGAGCAACTCTGCCCTGCACAGGAGTTCAGGGGAGCCTGAGGAGGGAGGCAGAAAAGGAAGTGATGCTGGCAGTTCTACCGGGAGAGCACCCCAGAGCCAGGTCCTAACCCTGGCTGCACCTACTCAGCTTTTCATTAGATCATTGTCACATTTTGCTGCGAGACCCAGGGCTGAGAGTAAAAAGAACGTTAATTCAAACATGCAGATTTTTAGTAGGAATACCAAATCTACTGAGTCATGGGAATGCCACGCGGAGAGATCATCTTGACAATAAGCAAAGCTGAGGTTGTAAATTCTAAAAACCATAATATACCAAAAATTTTCATCTTTTACCTGAGGGTGTTTAGGTCTTGTGATACAAAAGGTTGGTTGATGACTCCCATCAGGGGCACCCCTGTCTGTACGTCATAGACACCAATTAAAATAGTGACACACTGAAGTCCACTGGGGAAGATTCCTTGGTTGGATTTAATGTCAGCAGAACCTTTTATATACTGATAAGTTGAATCTGAAAAATGAAGCAAATTTGTTAGGATTATTTGAAATGATTATTTAGAAGACGATGATGAATACATCTACAAACCCTGTACTATATTGTTTCTCTCTTCTAATTTGGTAACTGCTATGGTCTGAATGTTTATGTCCCCCCAAAATTCTTACCCACAAAAGTTGATGGTATTAGTAAGTGGGGCCTTTGGAAGGTACTTCAGTCCTCAGTGTGGAACCCTCATGAATGGAATTAGTGTCTTACAAAAGAGGCTCCAGAGAGATCTTTAGTCTCTTCCAGAATGTGAGGACACAGTGAAAAGGTACCAATTATGAACCAGGAAGAAGGACCTCACCTAATCATGCTGGCACCTTGAGATTGGACTTCCCAGCCTCTGGAACTGTGAGAAATAAATTTCTGTTGTTTAAAAGCTACCTAGTCCATGGTATCCTGTTATAGCAGCCCAAACTGACGAAGATAGTAACCAATCAGTTTTTACCTTTGGGTGCCACTTATATTGAATTATTTTTCGACCTCTTGTACTTCACTTTTAAGCTGCTTGTGTTTCATTTTCCCAACTATATAGTCTTGGAGAGAAAGGACACGTCTATAGTTGCTATGGCAGCTAGCATTGCACCTTGCAAATGACAAGCACTCAAATATCCATCACATGTCAAAATCATTTCAAAGCTAATAGCTCAGGATAACCAAGGGGCTTCCTTAGAGCTCTTACTAATCAGAGGACAAGTCCAAGGTGGATGGGAAAGCCTCCTTCCAGGAATCTGTCAGGGATGGAATTACCTTTTTGTTTGTTTGTTTTTGTCCCTCAAATTAGGAGGAAGGAGACAATGATGGTAGTACAAGAGGAAGAAATTGACGGGAGTCCTGAGAAAAAGAAGCCAAGTAGCTAGGTCTCTTCTTAAAAGACTGTACATGCCAGCAGCTGACTGCCAACATCTAATGAGTTAAGGCCCAGTTAAGGATGTGTCAGGCACAAGATCCAGAGAGCTAGCTAACAGAATCAATTCAGGATAGAACAAGAACACAAGGTTTCTGTCCCTCAAAAACCTTAACTGAGGCTGATTTACCTTCAAGCAATAAAAGATTCTGGAAAACATTCTTAGTTTGCATATACAATCCATAGGCTGAATATGCTCTAATTCTCTGATGACTAAAGGCATTTCTATCATTATTAATACGCTTGTAGGATGGGGAGGGTGGGGGGAGTTTGCCTGTTCAGCATGATTGGTTGCAGTTGTACTGGGTAGAATATGCCTGGAAGGTTAGGGGAAAAAGGGGGACTTCCGAAGATTAATACCTAGGGCATTATATTAATAGCATCATTGAGAGAGGCCTACACTTTTTAAACAATGAGCTATACGTTATGGTTCTACCATAATCATGACCACAAAATTCATGGTGAGGTTTACACAGGACTCACAAACCGACTGCTAAGAGTCACATTCAGCTGTGTTTTGCTTGGCCTGTATAGTGGCTTTGATTGTTTGCTTGTTTAACTGAATTAGTAGCCAGTGGTTAAATTGTGAGATCTCACATAAAAACCTGGATTTTGATTTTTTTAAAAAAATTTGATGAGCTGGACAGCATTCCCAGATGGCAATAATCTGCCGGTGCTGAATGTTCTTAAAATAGCACGTGTGCTCAGTTAGTTATAGCTGCTATCACTTTATTCTTCTCTCATATTTAGCAGTCTGGCCCCTGAGGTCTTTCAAAAATGAGTTAATTCAGCTTTGTATATGTGCCTGTGTGTGTGTGTGCATGTGTGTACACACACACACATGTTATAGATATATGTGATAGACATATGTATATAACACACACCTCAGCTCTTCGTTTCTTTTTTTCTGGCTGCACCGCACGGCTTGTGGGATCTCAGTTCCCTGACCAGGGATTGATCCCGGGCCATGGCAGTGAAAGTCATTTATCATTTTAAAAATTCAAAACTTTTAAAATAAAACTCCTAGGAGAGTTAAACCATACCCTCAATTTTTATTTTTCTAACCCCCCATCAAAAAAAAAAAAAAAGGATTATTAATGAAAGCAAATAAACAAAAGCAAACACTCTCTCTACTTACCTATAGGATCCACCCAAACTCCCAAAGTGTCCTGTGGAATGTTGATCTCTATCTCATCCAGAGCTGGGTCACTAAAGACAACGTCCTGATGTACAACCTTGGCTAACGCTTCAGATGCCAACTTGTTACCACTAAGGACTTTGTTGAGAAGATCTACTGTTTCTTCCTCTGTTGGACACAGTCTCATGATAATCTTTTCCCCTAGAGTAAAGACAAACTAAAGACCATTACATCTCAAGTTTCAGGGGAGAAAGAACAACAGAGGGGTGGGAAGAAACAAAAGCTGTGAGGGCACCTCAGACTAGGTGAGGGAAATATAGCCATACCAGTGTTTCCTAACCTGGCTGATTGCCAGAATCACCCAGTGGCCTTCATAAAGTCATAGCTGCTCAGTGGTCAGTCATGCACCTAACAGTGAGGAATGAATTCCAGGTGTCAAAGGACCCACTCTCCAGAAAAATGTCCACATGGGCACGTGCACACAGTTTTTTGTATCTAGTTTAAGGGAGCTCATGGACCAGTTAAGAACCCTGAGTCCTTGATAACCAATCTTTTATATTTTTTGCCTTTTAATATACTGTGGGTCACGCTATTCACATTTGAATATGTTATTGAAAAGAATGGAGTTCTTATCAGTACAAAGAAGGGCTTCTACCTCCCTAAATTGTTTATGCTCAGTAAAGTAACATAAGATGAAGTACATTAATCTTTAAATGTGGTAAAGCTGTAGGACTCTAAATGACATACATAGAATAGCTCTCTGTGAAACCACTGGAAATCAGCATGTAAGCAAAGCTGTTTCTGCAATTGAAATCCCAAGTTACCGAGTCCAGGTGCTTTACCATCACTTCAAAGACACTTCTTAGACCCTTGCCTAATCTGGTTTCCAGCCCCCGCAAAAGTAAGAAAAGAGGCTGGCAAAAACAGGTAAGTTAATAGCAACAGAAAGTCACAGCAATGCAGAATATAAATTTTTTAAAAATTAAGAAAACATGGCACTTTGGAGATTTTGTGGTATATAGACAAATACTCCTAGCTAACCTAGCCATTCCAAGAACAGCAAGCAGCATTTGCATCACCTGAGAACTTGTTAGAAATCCAGAACTGCAGTCCCCATCCCGGACCTACTGAGTTCTAACAAGATCCCCAGGTGATTCATGTGATCCTTAGAGTTTGGGAAGCACAGTGTGAGTCTATTATAATGATGATTCTGAAACAGCAAGAAACAGTCAATTACATGTAGTTCAATTCAATTAAATGAGACTGTTGAAGTTGGGGAATAATAATGCTAATCACCGCCACTTGCTGAGCACCTACACTAGACTCAGTAAAAGTCATGGGATCATTCAAGGGAGCAAATCATATCACGTTTCTCCTTTGCTTAAAATTTGCCACTGAATACCGATCATGCTTAGAGGAAAATCCAAACTCCTTCCTTTGAACTTCCACTGTCTCACCTCACCTCATCCACCAGCCCCTCCCCTTCACCATGGTTCTCTGTTAAACCCATTCTCTCCTTCAGTTCTAAGGAAAATGTACGTGGAATGCCTTTTTGCCCCTATAATTCTAGATACATAAATGAAATATTAAAATAACTGTTTATGAAGTAGTCAAACAGGATTTTAAGTGTAGGATTTCTTACTGGTTAGTCACAGGTGTTTTTTTTTAACATCCTTATTGGAGTATAATTGCTTTACAATGGTGTGTTAATTTCTGCTGTATAAGTGAATCAGCTATGTGTATACATATATCCCCATATCACCTCCCTCTTAAGCCTCCCTCCCACCCTCCCTATCCCACCCCTCTAGGTGGTCACAAAGCACCGAGCTGATCTCCCTGTGCTATGCGGCTGCTTCCCACTAGCTATCTATTTTACATTTGGTAGTGTATATATGTCAATGCTACTCTCTCACTTCAGCCCAGCTTACCCTTCCCCCTCTCCATGTCCTCAAGTCCATTCTCTACAACTGCGTCTTTATTCCTGTACAGGTGGGTTTTTTAGTCTTAAGTTTAAATGAGATTTTTCTTTCTTCTTACTGAGTGTCATAGAATTAAGTGCATTTTAATACACTGCCCATGAAGAAGACAAATTTTTCTCCAGAGTTAATCCAGAAATTAGTTTTCTTTGTAAACATGCCTCTAGATGTTTAACTATTTGTCACATGATCAGTGTTTAAAGTTCACTATTTTAATCTTCTACCATTAAACAAACAAAAACCCAGACAACTAAAAACAGTTTGTTTCTCTAAAAAGGATCAGCGATTTTGATATTTTCCTCTCTATCACAAGGGAACTGGTGGTCCATCAAACGAGAATTTGGTCCACAGGAAACTAATTAAATAAGAGTTAAAACTTGGTGGTAAAAGGAACCTTTTTGGTTGTCCAACTCCTTTACAGAGGTTCTGAGACCAGAGAAGCCATGAGGTGATTTCAGGGACAGGGCCTCCTCTACATTCTCAGCCAAGGTCTATGGACTCCCTAGGAGGTCCACAAATGGGTTTACTTGTACTTGAAATTGCCTGCAAAACTGTGTAGATGTGCATCTTTCTGGGGGCATCTATAACTTCCATCAGATTCCCAAAGGGCCAGGCAACTTTCCCAAAGGTTAAATCATACGTTATTCAAATGCTACAGATTTATATCTAGAATAATACATGTGGACTTGCTAAATAATCCTAAGATGCCACATCTCCCTATCATAAATGGCATGATATTCTGAAGTATTGAATGAAGCTTAACATTCAAATATGTATTTACGTGAAAGGCCTCCAAACATCCATTTACTTCATGATGTAAGTTGAAAATAAAAATACCATATGATAATTAAGTTATAAAAATACATTAAGACATTTATACTTACCCAAATCATTTGTAAACTCATTGGATTCTTCTCCAAAAATTTTTTTCCCCAAGCCTGGAAACTGAATGATTCAGAGTATGACAAAAATACAACAATAAAGAAAAAAAAAAAAATCCCACATTTATGTTCAATTCTGAACAGATTTTCATTTTATACTTCAAATTAAATAGCACAATTAGATCCGAAATTTACAATTCCAGAAATCAATCCAAGTATAACAAGTATGAAAAGTGAAGTCAGCTTGGTTCAGTACTTAGTTTTCTAATATTTTCCTGCTCCTTTGCCCCTTTAGAAAGTCCAAATCATGGTAGAAGTCTGGTTTCCTTATGTTCTGTTGAGTCTGCAGAAGTACTTCTAGAAACTTCATCCTTCTAGTTAAGGGCCATAGAGCTAGAATGTTTACAAAGGAGATGTTTTAACTGTTGCTCCTAAACAGGACCTAAGTAGCTTATACAAGTTAATGTTATTGACCAAGTACCTGAGATGATTACTTGAGACTGGATAGAAGGTATCAGAGGATAACATTTGATTTTGTTTTCATTTTCAGGTGTGTTTTCTGGACCTGTTGGAGGTATCATTAGCCATCAGGCTAGGAAGGTGATATAGCAAAAAAGGGGAAATATTTTATTTGCCAACAATTTATGTGCCAATATAGAATTAAAAAAAAAAAAAGCTAAATAGGAATTTTCTCTCATCTCTGTATGACCAGGAGCTTTCAGACACATTTTGCTTCTGATTTTCTCTGCAGTAAAGATAATTTCTCTCAAAATATGTGCTGAATTATGATATGAGTATGGTTCTCAAGCAATAAAAGCAAGGAAATGCTTCAAATATTTGAGCTCAGTTATTCACAGATGGCCAGTAGCTTTAATAATGCCCACAACTACTTGTTATTTTTAACTCTTTTAAAGAACAATGCAAGTCGGGACTTCCCTGGTGGCGCAGTGGTTAAGAATCTGCCTGCCAGTGCAGGGGACATGGGTTCGAGCCCTGGTCTGGGAAGATCCCACATGCCTTGGAGCAACGAAGCCCATGTGCCACAACTACTGAGCCTGCGCTCTAGAGCCCACGTGCCACAACTACTGAAGCCTGCGAGCCTAGAGCCCATGCTCCGCAACAAGAGAAGCCACTGCAACGAGAAGCCCACGCACTGCAATGAAGAGTAGCCCCCGCTCACCGCAACTAGAGAAAAGCCCGTGCACAGCAACGAAGACCCAACGCGGTCAAAAATAAATAAATTAAATTAAATTAAAAAAAAAAAGAACAATGCAAATCAACACGGCTGGCACTGAGCCGATTCATCAATTCATCCAGGGCTGAAGCTCCAGTCTCCCACAACCTGCCTAGAAACCCTTTCTGAGGCTACAGTATAGGAGAGTCATGAAACTATTTTATACAAGCCAAAAGTGAATATCATTTATGTGTTCATAAGTCCTGGCACATACTTCATGAATGAACAACTGCCTGAACTTGTTATAATGCTCTGGGGCAAATATTAGCCCACAGAACTTAACGTTGATACATTTCTAATCCAGTTGCTCAACCATCTCTTCCACCCAGCTCTTGATCAGTAACAAAAACAAATTTGCTTCCTTTTAGTTTATTGGAGCCAGATATTATAGGACATGAAAAAGTACAGTTTGTAGATATTTCAAGGGGTCATTTATTCTCTCTTCCTGCCTGTGGTCAAGAATTCACTTAAATGATTCTAAATGATTCCTAATATTTTGAGAATTTCATAGAAACGATTGTAATATTTTGTAGGGCTTTCCGACACAAAATTGTATCCTCTCAAACTTAAAAGAAAAGAAATTATTAGATTACCATATAAAAGGCAATATAGTATTGCAAAGAGCACAGACTCGGTCAGCCTGGGTTCAAAAACCAGCCCTGCCATTCACTTGCTGTGCAACCTTAGGCAAGTTATTTAACCTCTCTGTGTCTCCCTTTTCTCATCCATTACAATGAAATAATTGTTCTTACCTCATAAAATTGTTATGATTAAATTAATATATTTAAAGCCCTTAGAACAGTACCTGGCTCATAGTAAGCATTTATAAGTGTCTGCTAATGTTATTGTTTGTTATTACTACTTATGAATATAATTTCTTTTCCCCAGTCAGCTTAAAAGACCTAGAATTACAATCATTGTTAGTTATAAACAATGTTTTCCTACTCAAATAAAGGGAGACTTTAAGTCTCCAGGACTCTATGAGCCCATAACTGAGGCAACCATTAGATAAGTGATTATGTCAAAAGGTGGGACTTAATATATCAAGTTAAAAAAAAGTTATAAAACAGTATGTTCTCATTTCTTTTGAAATAAATTGTGTGTGCCATGTACACACACAGAAGGAAAATATTCTAACAATATTTAGCAAAACAGCTGTGGTTTTCTCTAGTGGTAGGATTAAGAGGATTCTTATTTTTCTGTATTTAACATTTTTTTCTGCAGCACACATTTTGGTAATATTGTAGTCAAAACAAGGGGAAAAACCCAAGTTGTTTATTAGAATCCAAGGTGTTAATAATGGGGGTAGGGGTGGCGAGGAGAAAGGATGCTATTCTATAGAGGGGAAAAACCACAGGGGCAAATATTTTGCAATTACATTGGCTGGGACCTTCTTACCTTGTTCTCCATATTCTGTTTTATAACTTCCTGTACCAGTACATCAGCCAGGGTCTTGAAATCAACTGCAAACTTCTTGTTCTTTTCTCCCTCTTTCTTTTCTTCTATCAGCAGCTGGAAGAGGGCTTCCTGTTGCCTGCACGCCCGGGCAATGTTGGCAGCTTTCTCAGAGACACAGAGCAGCTCCCGGAGGATACCTGACATTTCTGAACCTGGCTTTTCAGTCGCAGCGTCTGGTGGAATCGGCACCCACCCTCCGGGCCGTCAGCTGGAAAAGTACAAGAATGTGAAAGAGAAAGCAGTTCAGAGAGTGATGTCAGGGTGCCTCGGCACTGCTAACAACCCATCTGGCAGTCAACTGGTCAGCATGGCTGAACAGCTACTATAGATCACAGTTGCATCCTCCAGGTGGAAGACTAGATATCATCTAAAAATTGAAACTTATTTTTAAAGATCAAAAGATTTATAGTCTCAAATCCATTATGCAAAGAACTGAATTCTCAGTGAAAGAATTTGAATGAGAATCTACATTATATTTACAAAACCCTAGACCAATAGGCAGGTGGATACACGAGCACAATGTTAAATTAAAGGAAAAGCCAAGTTCACATAATGACCTTCGAATGAGCACACAAGCTTAGCAACAACATTATTAAAGTAGTGCTCTTTCTTTCACCCTTTCCCCCAAAAGAAGAAGGAGGAAGTAAAAGCCCGTTTATCGCATCAGTTTGGGGGCAACTTTCTAAAGTACCAAGCACACCAGCAAGCATGTTTGTGTCCTGCAGGACTCTGGGGTCACACTGGGCTAGCAATCCAGGTGATCTCCCAACCCCAATCACCTTTTTTTTTTTTTCTATTAAAAATGTCCCACTAGCTGCGCTGCTCTTCTAGCAAGTTTAACTAATAAAGTGAATTCAAACATGCAACTTGTTGGGACTTGAAAAGTTCTGGCTTCTAAGAGGCATGCTACCACACCTTGACATACCTATCAGGTAATGAGGAGAGAAACATTTCTCAGTTTCAATAGTAGCTGCATTTTACTGAATGCTTTAATAATTCCTATCTCAGTATTGTGAGAATTATTGTGAGGATTATCAGCCCTGCTTTACAGTCAAGGAAACTGAAGCTCAGAGAAGTTAAGCAACTTGTTTAGGGTTACACAAGACTAACTGGCAGGGCTCACACAGAAGCTCATGCTCTTTATGGGAACATATGTATATGTATAACTGATTCACTTTGTTATAAAGCAGAAACTAACACACCATTGTAAAGCAATTATACTCCAATAAAGATGTAATAAATAAATAAATAAATAAATAAAATAGATCTATAAAATAAAATAAAATGAAATAAAAAAAGAAGTTCCTTTAATGGACTCTAGGAGGCTGAGAATTAGTACAACAATGAAGATGTCAATGCAAAGGAGTTAATTGTGAATTGTCATAGCCGTTTTGTCTTAATCAGGTCTGCTTTAAAAAATATATGCTATTTTCTTAAGATTATGGGTCAACCACCCTAAGAAAATATGTCCAACCTCAATAGTAATAAAAGGAAAGTGAATAAAAACAATGAAACATCCTACTCCACTATTAGATGGACAAAACTGGTTTTAAAGTTAATTTTCATTCTTGCAGATGTGGCGAAACAGGTGCTGATACTCTGCTAATGGGCGTGCAAACAAGTGGGTTTCCACAGGGCAATTTGAGAAAAATGTATCAAGATCCTTAGAAATGTTATTACCTTTAGCCAGTAACTCCAGTCTGGCCCTACTTTGTGTTAAGTCACAGTTGTGTTAAAATATTTCCACAGAAGGATTAGTATTATTGACAGCAGCAAAAAGTTAAAAATAATCTTAAACATTGGTGCAATGTAAGATAGACTACAATATAGTTCTTAAAATAATATTTTTGAAGAATATTTAATAGGGATATGTTAATGTTATAATATTAAATGTATATATAGTATCATAGTATGTTCCTAATTTGTGTTTATACACACGTGCACTCTGTTTATATAGAGAGAGTTTGAAAGGCTAATAGGTGATGTTTTAATGATAAACAGACGTTTAATGGTAATTATCACTAGGTACTAGAATTGTGGAGGATTTTTTTCATTATGCTTTTCTATAATTTTCAAATATTCTACAATAAATATATACTGCTTTTCTAATAAGAAATTATATTTTAAAATATCTTGGAACAATTAAGCACAAAGGACAAGAATTCCAATTCCTGGAGATAACTGTCCAAAGTGGTACTGTAGTGACAACACAAATATCAGGTAGTAGAGATGATACAGTTAAAAATTAAACAAAAACACCTGCCTACCTAAATGCCTTTTCCCCCCAAGGATTGAATAATATGTTAAAAAAATTCACTTTGGTTGACTTAAACCTCAACATTAAGAAAAACGGTTATATTAATACAGCTGAGGCACTTTGACTTAGAAACAATTTATGGTATCTGCATGCTCTAAATTATAAGTTATATATAATGGATACACACATGGATACATACATATCAGTAGAATACAGAAGCTCCAAGTGTATAAATTCAATAACTTTGATTATTTTGATATCTTGGTACATGTTATGAGGTTATTGTAAGTAAAGGAAAAAGAATCAATGAACTAACCGTACCTAAGCAGCTTTTTATATTAAAAGCACCATGAAGATTTTAAGGAGTCCAGTTTGAAAACTTTCTAAATTAACAATACCAGTATTGTCTATTTTACTCAACTTTGTTAAAGTCAATTTTTTTTTTTTTTTTTGGTAAAAGAAACACCGTACCACCACACCATTGGATAACCAAGAATCTCTCCCTATGACGCCCTCAGAACACTCAGGTGAGTTACTCACACAGGCTACAATCTCCAGGCACCACCACCACCCTTCTCACACGGAAAACTCACCAACTTAGTCCTGATAAGTTTCTATACAGCTGCCCAGAGATCTGGAGTTTCTCACCTTTGAACCTGACCTTTATTTCCTCAATAATGACCATTCTCACTTCACCTGAGCATAGCAACTTGACCAATGGGGGAAAAAATAGCAGCTCTAAACTTTAGTCCTGTAATTAACAGGTGCACAGATTTTAAGAATTCATCATAACACAGTAAATCAGATTTTTCATTTCCCAAGTTATCCCAGCACTCAACCTTAATCACCTTCTATTCTGAACCTAGAAAACACTACGGTGTCTTGTCAAGCTCCAGGTTGAACACGCAGTTTCAGTTTAGGACTAGGCTTTCTCCAGCCATCCTATAGAACCCAGAACTTCTTTAGCTCCAGGGTCCTAACCCCCTAAAAAAAAATCTCTCACAGCTATCAACATGTACATGCAAGACTTTCTAACTAATTTGCATAGCTAGCCTGCTACTTTCTGGCTGAATGGACTATTTCCTCCAAATGAATGAGCCACGGTCCTCTGTGCTTCTCTCTGTAAGCTGCTTCCGTATCTCTTTCTCCATCTGTCCTCAATTCAATTCACTCAGCCAGGCCACAACACTCAAGGGCATAATGGACAATTTGCCCTCACTTTGAAGGACTCAGCTTGAGAGAAACTGAGGGCTACATCCAATACAGAATTTCTTCGAGTTTATTAATAGCTTGTATTAACACTCATGGAAATTATCATTCAGATGATTTTTAAAAGCAAGTTTATATATGCGTTATTGGGCTTCCCTGGTGGCACAGTGGTTAAGAATCCGCCTGCCAATGCAGGGGACACGGGTTCAAGTCCTGGTCTGGGACGATCCCACATGTGGGGGAGCAACTAAGCCTGTGAGCCACAACTACTGAGCCTGCACTCTAGAGCCCATGCGCCCCATCTACTGAAGCCCGTGTGCTCTAGAGCCCGTGCTCCGCAATGAGAGAAGCCACAGCAATGAGAAGCCCACGCTTGCTGCAACTAGAGAAAGCCGTGCACAGCAGTGAAGATCCAACACAGCCAAAAATAATAATAAATAAATATAAATAAATAAAAATTTTTAAAAATTTATATATGCGTTATTGACCTAAGTTGGCTTTATTTAAACATTTCAAATACTTTAAATGAAAATTATTATAGATTCATGATTAGTAAGTTATGACATTTACCATAATTTACTAGCTTTGAATATAGAAGAAATTCCTTTGGATTAGTATTTAATAGGTATTCTGGCAACCACGTGTTAGAATTACCTAAGGCGCCTATTAAAAAGACAGATTTCTGGGGCTCCATCCCAACTTAGTGAATCAGAATTGCTGGGGACAGGGTCCAGGAATCTGTAGTTTTGTCAACCTCCTAGATGATGCTAAACACTGAGATTTAATAGCTACTGTTCTTTAGGCTGTTTATTCATCTTTAATACTATGCTGGTAATTTCAGGGGGGCTGGCACCTGGTGGCCAGATATCTTGGTGAAACCATGGGCTAACAGTTATTCATATGCAGAGAAAAAGCCCAAGTTAAAATAATAATCGCTAACATTTATTAGGTACTTACTATATGGCAGGCATCCTTCCAAGCACTTTACATATGTTTTTACATATGTTAATTCGTTTAATTCTCACACAACCCTACGGAGAAGGTACTATTACCTCTATTTTACTGATAAAGAAACTGAGGCACAGGAGGGTAAATAATTTGCCCAAAATCACACAGCTAGGAAGTGGCTGGGACAAGATTCAAGCCCAGGTGAAACAGCAGAAACCCAGTTTTATTGACTAGAGCACACTGTTAGCCAGTGCTCTAGCCAATAAAATCCTTTCATAAATTGTTAGCTGTTAACTAAGGGAAGAAATGAGCAATCACTGGATAAATAATTGTAAGAATATTATTATTATAAGGTATATTATATAGCAAAAAGGAGAGAAACACACACACCTCCCTGGTAGCTGTCAGTAGTTTGATTATTAAAAAATCACTATTTGATACTCACTTTTCTTCTGCTCTCAGGAAAACCTTTCCCCTAGCTGATCCTCAGTCTCAGTGTAAACTATCTTTGCTGGATAATAAAAGCTCATCTATGTTCTACTGATATCTCTCTTGACTGGCTGTCTTGGCATGAGGGGCGGGGAGGGGGTCAGCTCATGCAGAATACCTAATTCCTCTTGTATTTGTTTGCTAGGGCTGCCATAACTAAGTGCCACAGTCTGGGTGGCTTAAACAACAAATTTATTTTCTCACGGTTCTGCAGACTGGAAGTCCAAGACCAAGGTGTCAGCAGGGCTGTTTTCTCCTTGGCTTGCAGACAGACTTTCCTCTGTGGACGAGCATCCGTGGGAGTCTCTCCCTCTTTTATAAAGACTCCATTCAGATTGGATTAGGGCCCACCCATATGACCTCACTTAACCTTGAACTGAGTTAAGTTAAAGGCCCTATCTCCAAATACAGTCACATTATGAGGTACTGGAGAGTTAGGGCTTCAACGTACAAATTTAGAGAGAATACAATTTAGCCCAAAGAGACCTTGCTAATCTTAGCAAATGCCAACCCAATCTATTCCTTTGTCTTCTTTTTTTCTGGCCAAACAGGGAACTGGGGTAGGGTTCTCTTTCCTATTTATGTGGTCAATAAGTTTAATTCTGTAAGACAATCTTTCCCACTAGGAGCTACTCACTTTAACAGCCAAATCATTAATGATCAGTGAACATTGAAATACTCTTATAAGGCTTATTTTGTGACAACCCATTTCAAGTCACATTTGAGCAGAACAGGTTTAAAGAAGTTACATTCCTCACCATCTCAGACCAAATGTATATCTACATGTTTACATAAGATCGTGTCACAGTGTCAGATAGAAACAGTCTCTTTAGCTTTTAGGGAATTTTCACATCTATTAGAGAAACACTGAGTAAACTGAAGTAGGTCAATTAGAAAAAAAAAAGCTTTTAAGACTTTTCCTGGAAGCCCAAATCTCTCTACAAAGACAAAACTCAATTTTAATTTCTGACCATCTTATCATCTCATCAGAACACCAGATATTAAAAATCATATCTGAATAATATACACATATTTCAGACGTGATAAACAGTAAAATGGGAAAGACATAGGCTTCGGAATCAGATAGACCTGGGTTGAAAACCAGGACTCTGCCATCAACTAGCTGTGTGGCATCTGGTAATTTACCTACCCTCTCTGAGCCTCTCTCTTCATCTGTAATATGAAGATAATACAAATCTTGCAGGGACATTGTGAAGATCAAAAGAGGTATTTCTGGAAAAGTACCAAGCACAGAGCCTTGCGTATAGTAGATGACAAATGACAGCTATGACTATTAAATACAACTTCACAGAACCCACAATCACAGTCCTTACTTGAAAAATAAGAAGTTGGCAACTTTATAGGGGTCACTGAAATCTTTTCTGAAAATTTACTACTCCATTAAATCTAAAAGCCTGGAAACTACTTGTAATTCTTTGAATGACCCAGAAAAAAGTTCCTTTATGCAGGCCAGATCTGATTGCTTCAGTTTCTGGGTGTCTGGGTGGAAACTTTGGCTCCCGGAGGCTGAAGACTACTCTGGCTTCATGGTAGACCATCTACAGATGGCTCAGGAGGGTCACTATTCCGTCAAGGGGGATATTTTGTCGGGAAATTTGTGAAGATTCTAGAGCCAAGGGTGTCTGTTTTTGTGTGATGAGCCTGCTTGTACCAGAGCCTGGCCATGCCCTTGTGTTGCTCACGGTGACAGAAATGTGACAACATAGATAAGGGCCCTCAACAAAACAGAACTGCTCACTCATGAATAGGCAAGTAGGTCAAAGCATTTCTGTTGACAATTATTTCTTCCTGCAGAAAACCTACTACTTTTACAGAGCCCACATTTTTGCCCATTAGACAATGACTCCACCCCATCCTCACAATTCATAAACTGAATTCAGTCTGTCACTCATCCTCTGAAGACTGGCAATTTGAAATTACTGTGTGGTGGCCCTGCCTGACTGCTATTGCTGTTGGGGTCCAACTTCCATGAAATACCTGGGTGCTTTACAAGAAGTGTTTTTGGTGACCTCTCTCAAAGGGGTACAGCTGGCCAGGACTCTCCCTAGGTGGGCACATGCTGCAGGGCTGGCCAAGGCTCTGTATTAGCTCACACTGCTATTGTAGGGGAAACAGAGACCTTGTTCCTCTTCCCCTTCCAGGTTAGGGCTGCTTTAGGGAGTAGTTTAAAGAATGGAAGCTGCCAGAAAGGATGGGGAACAGAAGTGGGCCCACACAAAGTATGTAATGGGCTCAACTGGAGTAACCAATGATGGCTAAAGTGCAACTTGCTAACAATAGCCTCCCCTAACCTCCCTAGGAGACACTCATCTACCCACTTGGTTACCTAGGCCAGAAGGAAAACTGTACCACAAGCATTAACAGGCATTTACAAACACTACCTTTTAGGTCATTGGAAACTGAATTGTCCTTCCAGTGTATGAGCTTTGCTCAACTTTCAGATATTTGATCATCACACATTTCTCAGAATCCACTAAGCAGTACAGCATGGGACTGCCTGTACTTCTTTAGTGCTGTTTCACTTTGATCTCTGAGATGTTGCTGTCATCACTTCATAGTCTCTGATTAAGTTTAGCATTTTAGTGGCTGATTTCCCACCCTCTGTCCATTTACTCCCATGCTCTGGGCAGATCATTAATTTGCACATGCTGTTCCCTCTGGCTGACATGCCCTTCCTCCTGCCTTATGCCTAATGTCTACTCACCTTCTCAGAATCAGTTCAAGGGCAAGAAACTTGAACAGATACTTCATAAAAGAAGATGTTCAAATGGCCAATAAATATGTGGAAAGATAGTGTAACTTGTTAATAATCAGGAAAATGCAACTTAAAAGTTGCAACAGGGTATCACTGCATGTCCAACCGAATAGCTAAAAGTAAAGATTGAAAATGTCAAGGTTTGATGAGGATGTAGAGCAATGAGACTCATACTGCTGGTGTGAATGAAATTGGTACAACCCTGTTGGAAAATTGTTTGTAATTTGTTGAATACAAGCATAACCTATGACCTAGCAATTTCTCTTATAGACTTGTACTCAACAGAAATTCCTGCACATATACATTAAAAGACATGTACAAGAATATTTATGATCAGCATAATTTGTTGCAGTAACCTCACACTAGAAATAACCCGAGTGACCATCAACACTAAAATGAAATAAACTATGGCATACTTGCAAAAGAAAATACTATACAGCAGTGAGAATTAATGAATTATTGCTATAGGCAGCAACGCGGATGCATCTCACAAAAACATACTGTTGAGTGAAAGAAGTCAGACACAAAAAATATACGTGGAGCAATTTAATTTAGTTGAAGTTCAAAAAAAGGCAAAACTAACTTATGGTGTTAGAAGTTGCAGTGGTGGTTACCCTTGGAGAAGGAGGGATTATTGATGGGGGTAAATGATGGGGCTTTTAGGCACTGGGAATGTTCTAGATCTGAGTGATGGTTACATGGGTGGGTTGACTTTGTGTACACTCATCAAGCTACACCCTTGGGACTTGCATACTTTTCTGTATGTATTTCTATTTAGATAGAAAGTTTTTTAAAGGGTGTGTGTGTGGAGAGAGAGTTGGCTCCTCCAGGAGCCATGCCTGACCCTCCATCTTGGGTACCTGGACCATAGGAGAACGGAGGCAGGACAAATCTCTATCCCAGCTCTCCAACACACTGTACATTGGTTTGCTTATCTATGCCCTTGTCTGGCAGGAGATTTAAACGTGCATGGTTTCTTATGACTCTTAGCGCATACCTCAGGGGTGTTCAATAAATGTTGGCTTATGAATTTTCTCTTAGCTTTGTAAATATAGAATTCATCTTTGTCATATTGTTTATTATACGTGTATTTTAACAGCATTACCCAGGTGCCATTAGGCACGTGGGCCCATATTTATTTATATCAAAGTCTACATATATTCTACATTCATTTACAAAAAAAAAACAAAGCTGTATCTGGATGACTAGCAACTGAACCACATTTTTGAGCACCAAATTGGAATCTGATATTATGCTCTGACATCTGGAGGTGACCTATCTTGATTAATTTTGTTGATTAAATAGCCAAAAATGGTAAGTTTAATTTGGTTTTGTTAGAGAAGACATTAAATATGGGATATGTAAATCCATCTATTTAACCTTCACATTTCTCCCTCCCTTCTTCCCATTCTTCAAACAGTGTTGACATAACATGCCCATTTCTAAGCTGATCAGTCTACCTCACCCTAGTAAGGCTACTGTTGTACCACATTAGCCCACATTTTTGCTCACTGCTGCTGCTCAAAGCAATAGACCACAAAGAAGTCCTCTATCCTCAAATGTTGTTCTGGTAGCTTGTAAATGGGAGCTTGTGCTAAAGTAGTGTCTCCCAAATTAGTAAGATCAAGAATCAATTGAAACACTCATTAAAAATACAGATTTTTAGACTTTTCCCCTGGAGATATTGATCCAGTAAATCTGGGTTGAGGACAGGCAACGTCACTCATCTAATTTTTATTTGACAATTTAAGGGAACACCAGGTGCAACAGTCAGCTCTGTCTCTCACTAGTTATTCAGGAGCAGAACAGGGAAAGCTATAGCTACTGTGCCTAAGAATAATGGCCTTGGTCGGCTAAAGGTCAACTATATTGTCTTTTTTGTAACAAAAATTAAATGCTGGAAAAAAAATGCAAGTTGACCTACATAATAAGTATTCCACATTAGCATAATACTTGCCTAAAGTATACATTTCAATGTCTTCCCAGAATGCATTTGAAAAGTATGAAAAAATATTCCATTTAGAAATACTTTTAAATTTGTTAGTGGCCTTTTTTATCCTCTTCTCGGGAGTGAGAAACACTTTCACTAAATAGAAACTCTTTTCTATCTGCTGTCTTCCAACTATATGCTTAAACTTTTATATGCTAAGAGATATTTTTTAGCATACAACCGAGGTGTCACAAACGAAACCTGAAATCACATAGAATATAAAAAAATGGAAGAAGATTCAGTGTAGCTATCTTAACTGTGGGAAAGAATAAATATTTTTAAAAATACAGATTTAATGCCTAATTCAAGGCAAAAAGAAAGATGTATGGCTTGTAGAAACTTTTCCAGCAGAATATTATTTATAGCTTTGATAATTGTTAATCTTATCGTTAATTATATTAGTCTTCAAATCCATTTTGAACGTTTCCTTTTGCATGTAACGTTTTTCAGTCATTTTATCTTTTCTTCTGAACTTTTGCAACACTTACTTTCCGTACCAACTCATTTAACACTTGCCTTTTATGGTCTACGTGGGCCACCATGGTTGTGTGGTAGAAAGAGCCTTGTTTAGGCCACAGGGGAGCTGGTTCTTAGGCTCTGCTTGGCCTTTAACCAACCAGGTGTAAAACCCTGGCCACATGTGTAAGCTCTCAGGGACTTGTTTTCCTCATTTCTGTAAACATAAAAAAGGAAAAGAAAGAAGGGACAGAGAGGTTGGAGGGAATGATTTCTATGGTCTGTCCCAGTTCAAAACTTCTCTATTTTTTCATAACCACTTTCCATATAAAAGAGGTTGAGGGGGCTTCCCTGGTGGTGCAGTGGTTGAGAGTCCACCTGCCGATGCAGGGGACACGGGTTCGTGCCCCAGTCCGGGAGGATCCCACATGCCGCGGAGCGGCTGGGCCCATGAGCCATGGCCGTTGAGCCTGCACGTCCGGAGACTGTGCTCCACAATGGGAGAGGCCACGACGGTGAGAGGCCCGCATTCAGCAAAAAAAAAAAAAAAGAAAAAAAGAAAAAAAAAGACGTTGGGGACTATTATTCAGCCCTAAAAAGGAATGAGATTCTGGTACATGCCTCAACATGGATCAACCTTGGAAACATTATGCTAAGTGAAAGAAGCCAGACTTAAAAGAACAAATATTGTATAATTCCACTTATATGGGGTACTCAGAATAGTCAAATTCATAGAGACAGAAGGTAGGACGGTGGTTACCAGGGCTGGGAGGAGCTTATGCGGAGTTATTGTTTAAAGGATCCAGAGTTTCAGTTTGGGATGATAAAAAGCTCTGGAGATGGATAGTGGTGATGGTTGCATAACAATGGTAACGTACTTAATGCAAGTGAATTGCACACTTGGAAATGGTCAAAATGGTAAATTTTATGTCATATATATATTTTTTTACTACAATTTTTTAAAGGGTAAAATACAAATAAAATTACAGGTTCAAAAAAATGTACATTTTTAAGGCTTTTGATGTTTATCATCTACCTAATTTGTTGGTTGAATGAAAAAAAAAGTTGGGGCGGGGTCATGAAAATTAAGTTGAAAGAGGGCACTAGGCTCTTTGCCTTGTAGTTGATTTTGCACTGCAATCACGCTGGTTTTTATACTTAGTGTGTTTATAGGCTACAGCAGTTTGGGTTAATGAACATTATTAGGAAGGCCTAAGCCCCACCCCCCCATGCCTGCCCTTGGGGCACCATTGTTCTCTCTCTAATAGGCTGTAGGTTCCCTGGGAGCAGGATACACAATTTTTCCATCTCCTCATGATACACAGTGGGAGTTCTGTAACTTAATTGACTGATTTTCATTCCATTAGAGATAAACATGTTTAAAAGGATTTTCTTGCACTAAAATTAATCTGTAAGGGATTATTCATTATGCAAATTTTAGGATGATAACTGTTAGGAAACATGATTCAAACGAGTTCTTTATAGAACTTCTTAGAAGATGGTTATTATTATTTATTTCTGCAGTGATAAATTACACGACCTAAAATATATTCTCTGAATATTATAGCAAGAAAGTAAAGGTCAGCGATCACATTGTGTATCATTTTGGCAGGCTGGGTTTATGGCAGCATATCTTTTATCATTCTACTTCCATTTTGTAGAGGTAAATGTTTATTTTTAACAGATATTGACAAATGTTGAATACAACAATACATAATACTGAATGTAACATATGCCTTCAAAGGAACATAAAGTGATAGAAAAATATTTATAGTACCTTTTACTTGAAAAGGTCTAAGTACTAAAATGATATAAATGGCTCATTAAAGCCACTTCAATATACAAATATACTCAATGCTCTTGCATTCTTGCTAATGCTGCAACCATAGATTAATGTCTAAGCTAGTTAATATTTACCTTTTTGATCTGAGTTTTCATTTCTATTTCCCCCATTCTTTGCTATTCATGAAGCTTACAATCAACCAATTTTTAAAACAGACCTTTCATGATTCCCAGATCAAACTGGGATTATATGTGGTTATATGTGATTCTTGCAAATTCTCAGGAATTAACTAGAGGGGTTTTCTAGAACTTGGAAGATAAGATCCTATTTTTAAAACTACTGATGATAAAAAAAATCTTTTTAAGTACATTAGGATTACCTTAAGCAATATTAAATAACATTTTCCTTTAGTCATTTGAATTTAATCCTGTGCAATTTGTTACAACTCTCATTTGCATCGAGGGAAACCTAACCATCATCACTCTGTAAAGAAGACAAAGTTAAGTATCTATTAAAAAAGTTAGTAAATATTTACATTAATTTAAACTTGGATAATTAAGTTAAAATTTTTTTAACATTTAGTTGATTAAAAATAAAAACAAGAAAGCAAAACAACCCTTCTCCACCCCTAAAACAAAAGAAAAGAAAAGAAAAGCAAAATAAAAGAGAAAGAAAAGGAATGGAGAAAGAAACTGATACTTTCCATTGTGGTAATTCATCTTAATGAATTATTTTATAGATTAATACTTTATTTTGTCAATTTGTTTATATATATAATTGACCACATTTAATGCTGAAATAAAGTTTTTTCTTTTTTAGATGGTGTTGGGTCATTTTAATAAAAGTTATAAATAAGTTACTGAAATTTGCATTCTGGTCTTCCCTGATTAGGAACACAGAAAAAGTAACAAATAAGTCTGTTACATGAAAGAGAAATGATCAGGCACAATATTTTGCTGTAGATTACTATCACAGTAATCTGCACTAAAAATCCATTAATAAAATGCTCTTATAACATTAAAGGACTTGAATTAAGATTGCCTACCACAAAAAAGAGACTGAACATGTAAAAATGTTTGCTGGGCTTCCCTGATGGCTCAGTGGTTGAGAATCTGCCTGTCAATGCAGGGGACATACATGGGTTTGAGCCCTGGTCTGGGAAGATCCCACACACTGCGGAGCAACTAAGCCCGTGCACCACAACTACTGAGCCTGCGCACTAGAGCCCTTGAGCCACAACTGCTGAGCCCACGAGCCACAACTACTGAAGCCCGCATGCCCAGAGCCCGTGCTCCGCAACAAGAGAAGCCACCGCAATGAGAAGCCAGCGCGCCGCAACGAAGAGTAGCCCCCGCTCGCCACAACGAGAGAAAAGCCCGTGCACAGCAACGAAGACCCAATGCAGCCACAAAAAAAAGCAGAAGTAAATATATAATGAATAACTTTATAACTTTTGTTTCACAGGCCTTATACGTCAAATAAGACATGATCATTTTTTTTCAGAACTACCACAAGTATAGCTGTAATTTAAATCTGTAATAAGATATTCCACATTAAATGGCATGAGTCCAAGCTGCAGTTTCCAACCAGGTGGTGATTTAGTCCAATAACTTGAAAAGAAACGGTAGCTTTCTCTATGAAAAAGTAAAATGTAACTTTATGCCTTTTACATAATTTTCTTCATGACTAAGAACTAACTGCAAGAGTAGTATAAAAATCCACAAAAGCTTAAAAATAGATTCTAAAAAAGAATGCAAACAAATATCTGCCTTGAAAAAGTGAACTCTTCTATTGCCCCTTTTCCCCCCTTCTATAACCTATTTTAAAAGGTAAAAAATGAGGTCACTTAGCTAATTCATCAGTCAATAGTAGTTCGGTGGATTATTTTCATCATTAGACTATTATCAGGCTGAGCAGGGCTGATCCTTACCAACTTCTTTGGTTTCAAAGCTAGGAATCGCAGCAAAACGGCCAAAAAATGTTTTATTCAACATGTGGGATGCACTCAAGTGGTCTATCCACACAGCCTTAACCCACTGTTCTTTTGAAGTGAACGCCATTCACACAGTGGTCAAACTTCTGCTTATTCAACGCCTTAAAATTTGCTTTAAAACGGAAAATCTCCAAAGTACACACCTTGATTGTTTATATGTATTCTTCATGAATGTACTAAATAATCTAGGGATGTTTTTCAAGCTCTTCGTGTCTAACGGTATACACGATTCGGCCAAACCCATGTTAAGTATCTGCATCCCCCAGCCCCAGTACTCTACTCTGGCCACACCAACTAACTCTGCACGTCTCACCAGACCGCCTTTCAAAATGCAGTGAATTAAAAGCAAGGAGGCAAAGACTTTTCTAAATATAGTCCCTTCATGTTATTTTACGCTCATCTAGTAGGTCACTAGTGGCAGCCAGCAGCAATGGACACTAACAAGCATCTCTCAAAGCAAAAACCAAGGGGCGCTTGACAGCTATGCCATCTACACTTTGAACCCGGGCCACTGCTCTCGACAACTGTCAGATCAGCTTCTTCGACCTAAAAATGCTGATCGAATTTTTAAAAAAAAGTGTTTGCCAATCTTTCTTCCCACCGTCTACTTCTTTCGGGTCGTTTCTGCGGAGCCCAGGGAGCCGCAGGACTCGAGAGCTCCTCCGCCCGGCTGGTGGCAGCAACGATGTGGGCCGGGCCGGGTGGCAGCCTCGCTGCAGCGGACAGAGGTCATCACAGGCCGGGCGGAGAGGCAACGAGCCCTGCTGGCCCAGATTTACTCACCTACCTTCCGGAGAGACGATGGGTGCGTGCTGGTCGCCCAGCCCGGGGACCCGGATCCGAGCAGGAAGGGAGGCTGTGGCGCCGAGGAAAGGGGTGCGTAAAGAGGAAAGCGTATTACCTAAGCCGGGATGCGGAGCCCAGAAGGAGGCTGCAGCCTTTCCCTCCAGAAAACGGAAGAGGCGGGGGAGGAGGAGAGGAAAAGGCGGAGGAGGAGGTGGCCGGGCGTGGGAGGTTAACCGAGGGGCGCCGGGCGTCTGGCCGCAGGCTCAACCAGAGGGCGAGGGGCTGGGAGCAGGGCGGTGGTCTTCGGAGGGCGAGGCGCAGCCGTGCGGCGCGCGGCCACGCTCTCCCGGGATCGCAGACCGCAGCATTCGCCAGGCCGCCGCCCTCTTGTTTCCCCCCGGACCACTGCGTGGAAACGCGCGGTGACGCCTCGAGGCTCCCGGGGCGAACGGGGGCATCCCACGCCTGCCTGCAGGAGCCCGGAGTCTGCAGCGTCGCAAGTGGAGCGTGATGATTCAGAGGGGAGTGCCGGGAAGCAAAGGGTTCCAAGGTCACCTCATCCACTGTTTTTGTTTTCTTCTTGTAGCCGCCTGCAAATTCGCTTTTAATATCTTCCTCCTCCATTCTTCCGTACTCTTTTTGAGGATTATGGTTTTGATACACGGGTTGGCAGCTGTGACGATGGACTTCCTGCCGGTGGCAATCGGGTCCCATTGTTCTAATAGAAATGTCAAGCGTGCTGGTTGTGCTGCAAACCCTAGCAGTGTCTCCTGGGAGCTTGACTTACAAGGTGTGGGCCTAGAGCCACCTTGACCGGAAACACACCGTGGGTAGTGCTTCAACCCTCTAAACTGTGGGATTCAGTATATCTTAAAGATGGCTTTGAATGGGGTGGGTAGTGATAGGAATGGGTGATGATGGGGGGATAGGTAGACATTTTTAAAGGGCAACAGAGTGTCGAACAGGAGGGGTCTGGCCGGTGACCCAGTAGGCTGGATGTTGTTTGTGAGCACACCGGGCCTTCTAAAGTCCTTCACACATCCTTTCACTTCATGGCACACCTAGGAAATAATCTTGTCTGCAGGACCCCAAGTGGGGCAAACAGAGGAGGCTGCTCATGCAGGAGGGACTGGGCCCTTCCACCTTGGAGGGCAGAGGAGACCACTATGTACATATCTATAACTCATTCCGTGGTGTGAAATTAGGAAGCTCTGTTTTAATGTTCTAGCTAGCAGGTTTTCTTATCTACATTTCCCCAAACCTCCTGAGTTGTCAAGTCTTGCTCCTCAGGGCAGTGGGGAACCACCAGGACAGGGGCCTGGGGGTAATACTCAACTTGTCATAGTCCAGGAAATGGTGCTTAAAACTTTGCATCTCCCGGGCGGAACTCATCTTTCTGCTCCCAGCCTGCTTCTATGGTCTCTGACTGAGACAACGCCTCCTTCACATCCCACCCCACCCCATTATCGGGCTTTCACTCACTAGCAAGTCCAGCTGATCCATTCTGTCTTCTCTCTCAGATTCATTTTTTTGGTCCATCCCCTGTATTATTGTTTATTAATCAGTCTAATAATTGTATCTAGTCTCATTTCTATCTATGATGGAAAGATCAAGAAATAGTTTGAACATAATCAACTATACTCCAATATAAAATTAAAAAGTTAAAAAAATAAAACAAAACAAACAAAAAGAAGCAGTTTGATATTTGGAAGTAAAGAGATAGCAGATACCAGAAGAGTTAGAACGCACAAAGAATTTGCCCCTAGGGAGCAGGAATTGGGCGAGAGGGGGGTGGCACAAGAGACCGCTGTTTTTGTGACACAGCGATATGCCTCTACGGGCTAAATCTGGTCCACTTTCCACTTTGCTGCCACGGAGATGATCCTACATCACACCTCGCAATAGGTTGCTTGCTTAAAAGCTTTCACTGGCTCCCGGGTCCTATCGAGAGCAAGCTCCTGGGCATGGCTTTCAAGGCCTCTCTCCCCCTCGCATCTGTCAATCCTGCCCTCTCACACGTGACATGCCATTTTACCACACCACATCTAGTTTCCTAAATGCACAAACTAGTTTCATTCCTTTGTGCCTTTATACATGTTATTTCTTTTGCCTGGAGTATTCTCATGCTGCTGTGATGATAGCTAATGGCACGAGGCTAAGTGCTGTTTGTGTTTTATAGCTGTTCATTCTTATATCAACCCTGTGGTAGGATTACTGTTATCTCAATAAAGAATAAAACTGTGACTTAGAGAGGTTAAGTAATTTACTCAAATATGTAGCATATGCTGAGGCCAAATTTGAACCCAGCTATATGACTTCAGGACTCACATCATTTTACCTGTTCATACTTTAAAAACTTTTCTCAGACACTAAATTTGAGCAGGATTTAAATTGTAAAATGTTTTAAAAGTCTTCAAAGTACAAGGAGAAAATATAAGTGAATTGCTTTTCATCTCAGAGTAAGCATGGAACAAAGGACAAAATTACAAAGGAAAAGTGACAGATTTGACTATAGAATTTTTAACTGCTTTCATCAAAAAGGCCCATAGAGTAAAATTAAAAGACAAGTAAAAATTATCCAAAAATGTGCAATATATATGAAAGATAAGAGAGTGACATCCTCATTTAATAAAAAGGTCTTACAAAGAAAATATAAATACCTTGTTTTTAAAAATGGGCAAAAATGTAAATTAGTTAAATCATGAAAGTAGAATGCAAATGGCCAAACATATTTTTAAGGGAAGTGAAAATGTAAAATGATAATGCACCTTCAAGTTGACTGAGAATAAAAGAATAGAGCTAGTGATTTGGGCCGGCGACCCTTGAGGCAGGATGTATGGCAGATGAGCAAGCTCAGTGCTGAGAAGGGCATAAATTGCTTCAATGTTTCTGGAGGGCAATTTGGCAGAATGCAGTAAAAGCCTCAAAAATGCTCACACCCTTTGACTCAAAAATTACATTTCTGGGAATTCATAATGCAGGGATTGACAAATATTTTCTATAAAAGTCCAGATAGTAAATACTTTAGGCTTTGCAGGCCACATATGTCTTTCTTGCTTTTTTTCTTCGTGTGTGTGCTTTTTTTCTTTAACCCTGAAAAATGTGAAAGCTATTAGCTTGAGGGCTGTAGAAAAACTGGTTGTGGCCTGAAATTGGCCTGAGGTTAGTAATGTGTGCAATGTTGACTGCAAGAAAGTTCATCACAGTGGATTTGGTAATAGTCAAAAGGATAAAGCAACTAAACGTCTGAGGATAGAAATTAGTTACAACCAGGTGTGAAACAAGTTTTTTTAAAGTTTTAAATGTTTAAAAAATTTTCAGAATGATATTTATTGCATGAGATAGTATTCATGATTTGTTAAGTGGAAAAATAGCAGTTTACCAAAGAATATCTATGTTATCCCCAATACAACATAATCATGTGTATATATGCATAGAAGAAGAACTGGAAAGATATAAACACCCTAAGATGTTGACAGTGGTCTTGGGGTGGGAGTGAGATTGTAGATATTTGGTTTTTTTGGTTGTATGTATGTGTTTCCAATAGTGAGTATGTATTGTTTTTGTAATAAGTAAAAATACAAGAAATTTTGCTTGGGCAGCAACAAGGCCCTTAGTTGTCAGTTTGAGAAAATCTTCCCCAAATTCACTTCCCCTCTCTCTGTGTGCTCCCTGAACACATCATGATCCTTCTTTTTTTCCTAACAAAATGATTATTTTATTGCTATTTTTTTTCATAACGATCTTTTGACTACCATTATTTACTTAATTGAAGAATGTTTAATACCTTCGTTTAGTTATGCATTCCTCTATTATTGGACATCTGGGTTCCCAGCATTTCATTATTGTAAGTATGCTGGTTATTTTCTACTTGCTGTCCGCCAGATCCATTTTCCTTCCTTCTCTGCCGGACTCTGTGCCTCAGAAGGCAGCACTTTCATAGACTATTTTCTCTGGGTTCTCTTGCCAGCTGGCTTCCCGTTAGATTGACCAGTGGGTGATACCAAAAGCAGGTTGGAGAGTGGAAAATGGAAAAAGGTTGGGGTATTTCTTCCCACCTCTTTTGCTGCTGTGGGCCTCTAAGGCTCCTGTAAGGCAGCCCCTACCGCTTTGCTAATTTGATCTCCTCCCCTTATCCCTTCAGTCCTAGCAGTGGTAACAGCTTCTTACTGTTGCAAGAGGCTGAGTACCTTCACATCGAATTGTTTCCCTTCATCCAGCCCTAAACCTAACCCAAAACTTATGTAAATAGTCAGTTCAATAAAATCTCTTCTGTCGAAACACCTAAGTGGAAGTTGGTTCCTGTTAGGACAGACTGATGTATTAAAGAACACTGGTGAGGGACTTTCCTGGTGGTCCAGTGATAAAGAATCCGCCTTCCAATGCAGGGGATGCAGTCCCATCCCTGATTGGGGACCTAAGATCCCACATGCAACGGGGCAACTAAACCCCTGTGCCTCAACTAGAGAGTCCGAGTGCTGCAAACTACAGAGCCCACGTGCTCTGGAGCCTGTGCGCCACAACTAGAGAGAGAAAACCCGCACCAACTAGAGAGAGCTCGCGTGCTACAACGAAAGATCCTGCATGCCGCAAAGAAGACCCAACGCAGACAAAAAAAAAAAAACAACAACGCTGGTGAACATCATGGATCACAAATCTTTTATTTCTTATGCAACAGGCCCTGTATTCTCACATTTTACATCTGAGCTTTTGACTATTTGCAAGGTAATTATAGAATGATTTACAAGTTTCCTGAAGCAGGAATTTGAATTACGGTGAGGCCAGTGTTTGGGAATGTAACATTTTGACTATTCTCCATTTCTCCAGACACGTTTTGAGAAGTAAGACTCCATTGCATTTTATTGAAGAAATCATATACTACAATATAGTGGTGTTCAAATTTTGATGTTTTCAGTGGAATCCATAAGAAAATATTCGTAAATATCAAGCCTAACATATAAATGAGATAAAAGTCACATACAGATTTGGGGGAACCTTCTTTCTCATCTTTGAGGCAGACTTAGGACATCCCTGCAGAATTCCCGGGCCCCTTGGAGCACATTTTGAAAATACAGATTTGGAGAGTCCAAGAGTCTGGAAGATATATCCTTCATAAATATCAAGTGTCTATTATATTTCTCTAGGTTAGATTCCTAGAATTACATGGTCAACCATATGACTTTGCCAATTGCCCTTCAAAACACTCTTCACTGTAAATGATGTTGCTTTCCTCATTACTGCATCTATTATCAAATACACACAAACAAAAAACATTTCCTAATTTCTCATCATAGTTTTAATTGCATTTTTATTATTTTTGAGAGTTTTTCTTTCCTTGTCTATTTGTCATTTGTATTTCCTTTTCTCCTCTTCCTTCCCACCTTTTTTTAGCTGCCTTTTCATGTTCGACCATTCCTCTATTCATTCAATACATATTAATTCCTTATATCTGGGTATTATGCTAATAAATTTAAATGACAAACAATACATTATGCCTCTGCCCTCACGGAGCTCACAAACTAGCAATATTTGAGACTTACTATTTATCTTGTTTAATTCAATTAACAGTATAGTAGTATGGCAGCCCTTTGTCACTTTTGTTATGAATAATTTTCTTAGTTTGCCTTTTATTGAAGGGTGTTTATTATTTACAAATTTAAAAATTTTTAATGTAGTCAAATCTATGGATCTTTGTTTTTATGCCTGGAAAAACCTTTTAAAACCAAAGATCAGATCAATATTCACTTACATTTCTCCTGATATTTTTTACTATTTGAATTTTTAGATTTAAGTCTTTAATAATCTGGAAGTTATTTTGAGAAGCTCTAAACTGATTTCCCCCCACCCAAATATCTAAATTTTTTTTCTAATATCCAAATAGCCAATTTTCCTGACATCATTACTGAACAGATATCCTTTTCCCACTAATCTCTGATGACAAATACATCATGTATTAAGCTCTTTTATAACCTAGGCTATATTGGGTCCTCTATTTTCTTTCATTCATCTGCCTTTGGATTACTGTGCCAATGGCAAAGTTTTTAATAGCAAATGGGTAATTCTCCACCAAAATTCACTCTTTCCAAATATTCAAAATATTTATGTTTTCAGATGAAATTTATTAACTAACTTCTTATTATAAAAGTAATGCATTATGAAGACAAGTTGTGGAAACTTTGAGAAAACATGAAAAAATATAAAGAATGAAACAAAACCCATACCAAATTCTATGACCATTAACATTTTGGAGTATAACTTCCCATCTTCTCTGTGTGTTTATGTATATATTATTTCTACAAATGTTACTAAGCATACTGTTTTGTAAACTGCTGTTTAATCATCATATATGAGCATTTCACCATGTCATTAAATATTCCTTTGAAATATGATTTTTAATGACACATTAGCCGAGGCTTCTAGCATAAGGGTCGATGGCAGAGTGTCAGCAGGCAGCTCTCACAACCTCCTAGACTCAGTCATATCCTTTACTCAGTCATAGCAAACTAGCATTGAGGTCACCAACTGTTGTCACATGGATCAACATTGCATGCCTGCCACTGTCATACCTCACAGCTTGAAATCAGCTGTTGGAAACTTGAAATTGGTTTTGACTGTAATTCACTGGATTATGAGTTTTGGAGTATTTGCCACCTATACCTCATCTATTAAGCATGTGTAAAAATGACTCAACCATAAGATATTAGCTAGCTAACAGATAGGCAAAAATGTAGGTTACTCACACAAGAACTAAATTTGAATTGATTTAGTTGTAAGAGATTCCTAGCACCATATTGCACAATCTTATTTTTGTGTTCCTTTAAAACTCACTAAGTAGGGCTTCCCCAGTGGCGCAGTGGTTAAGAACCTGCCTGCCAATGCAGGAGACACGAGTTCGAGCCCTTGTCCGGGAAGATCCCACATGCTGTGGAGCAACCAAGCCCGTGCGCCACAACTACTGAGCCCACATGCCCTAGAGCCCGTGCTCTGCAAAAAGAGAAGCCACCACAATAAATGCGTGCACCGCAACGAAGAGTAGCCCCAGCTTGACACAACTAGAGAAAATCTGTGTGCAGCAACAAAGACCCAATGCAGCCAAAAATAAATAAATGAAACAAATAAATTTTTACAAATCATTAACTAATATAACTCGTTTATACTTTCCTTAGAAAAGGCTGAACAACTCTCATGAAAACAAAGCATATCCATGATTTTCTTAAAGATTTTGGGGAAGAATCCTTAACATTTGTGATAGAATATTTAAAACTCCTTGAGTTTTTCTTAAATTGCAGTGCAAATTTACTAAACTATATAAACTAGGGAGCTTTGAGCGTGGTATTGAGGGCTACATGTAGCTGAGATCCCAAGAAAGCAAAGGGTAAATTTCTAGAACAAGTCATGCAGATATATTTATAAGCACTTTCCAATGTATGGGAACATAGGCTTATCTCTAACAAAGTTTCACCAGGCCTGAGTGTTTATCTTTACTCTCTCACACCCTATACACACAAACACATACACATGTAGTACATATACTTAAAACTTCATAAAATAGGAATTATCTTTTTTTTTCACTTACCTTTCCACAGAAGGGTTGCTTACTGAATTGCAAGATGTAAAATATAATAAATGCCAAAGCCTTGAAGTATATGGTTACTTAGGATCTGAGTTTCCCTCTGTTTCAAGGGAATTAAAAGCTGGAATCTGAGAGCAAAAAGCTCAGGGAAGGGACTCTGGATGGACTTCCCCTGTGCTTCATCTGAACACTTTTTAAGTAAACTGCCCAGCCCAGCCCCTACTGATTAGGTGTAGAATTCTCTGCCATTCAGTACAAAGTTTTTCCTCTGGAACAAGCATATTATCAATGAGTCATTTCCTCCAATTGTTAGACTTTCCTGAATATTTTCTTGTTTACTTAAGCCATCCATGGAAGACCCTAAAATCAACTTATGTTGGAGACTCCCTGATACTCTTTAGTTTGTAAAACAATTTTCTGCATATTTTGTTATCTTGAATATTTATATCCTCATTGCTTATTCCTTTTGTGTATTTTGCTTTGGAATACATTTGCCTAGTTTATTTTTAGAACTGCTAATTTTGTAATCTATCTTTTGGATATTACATGGTAAGTGTGAATATGACACTAATTTCATAGGGAAAAGTGCATTAAAATTCTTTAAACTTCTTAGGCATTCAAAAATAGAACTTTAAGAAGCTTGTTTAAAACATCTAATATGCAGAATCAAATTCTTTCCCAAAACCACACCCTCCATACCTCATGTTACCAAATTATTCTGGTAAAAACTTAAGCCAGGGCTTCCCTGGTGGCGCAGTGGTTAGGAATCTCCTGCCAATGCAGGGGACAATCGAGCCCTGGTCGGGGAAGATCCCACGTGCCGTGGAGCAACTAAGCCCGTGCGCCACAACTACTGAGCCTGCGCTCTAGAGCCCGCGTGCCACAACTACTGAAGCCCGCGTGCCTAGAGTCCATGCTCTGCAACAAGAGAAGCCACCACAATGAGAAACCCGCACACTGCAACGAAGAGTAGCCCCTGCTCGCCACAACTAGAGAAAGGCCACGTGCAGCAGCAAAGATCCAACGCAGCCAAAAATAAATAAATAAATATAAAAAACCCCACAAAACTTAAGCCAGCAAGAGACTGGAAAGGCAAGAGGAGACAAGAAGTAGATCTCTCATATGCAAATTATACTGTGTTTTTATTTTGTTAAGTAACTTCCTTCTATGATACATAAAGTTCATCATTATTTAGGTAATCTTAGGAGACAAATATATTTTGCCAATGGGGTTGTACTATTATTCCTAATACCTCACAACTTAAAAATAATTTTAGCTTTCATAATGTCTTCACAGATATTGAACTTTTGATCCTAAAGGCTTTTCACAAGTTTTTTCTTACAGAATGTACTGACACTGAAATGTTTACTGAAATGTTTGCTTATTGTGATTAATTTTGAGTTTCCACAAATGAAATGTTATAAATGGGAAGAAAACATTGGAAAATTAGAAAGAACATATACTTGTCTCCTGTTTTTGTTGTTCACATAGTTCTTTTTTTTAAAAAACACTTTTAAAAAATACATATTTATTTATTTATTTTGGCTGCCCGGGTCTTTGTTGTGGCATGCGGACTTCTTAATTTCGGCATGCTTGCAGGATCTAGTTCCCTGACCATGGATCGAACCCGGGTCCCCTAGCATTGGGAGTGAGGGGTCTTAACTACTGGACCACCAGGGAAGTCCCAGTTCTTTTCGTCATAGATATTTTTCCTCTCTTTTTTTCACAAGAAAAGTTAAATATATTACCTGACATATACAGTTAAATTTTATCTTGGAAATAGCAACAAATGTGGTTCAGCTGATGCTTCTGTGAGGACCAATGAGCTAAATGAAAGTTGCAGACTATTGCTTGACACCAAGATGAGGAAAAGGATGCTAATTCCCAGTCACCATGCACTTCTCCACTGACATTTCTGGTCTCCTGCCCACCATCCCTTTAGATAGTCTTATCTCCTGGGTGATTACGGAGGTTTTGTCTGCAACATACTCCAGGGTCTAGGAGGAGATGAGTGTACAGCAGCAGCTGTCTCTCATTTGTTGTTGTTGAAGTCACAACTTGAAAAAAAGCAATCTTTGATGTTACCGTTTACCATAAATTTTTCGTCAGCTGCAAATTATTTCCTACCTCATCCCTGAATCTTAAAAACACATATGAAACATTGTTGGCTTGCCTTGCACTGTCTTTTCGTTTTAAGTGAGTATTTTGCTCCTAAATATAGGCAGAAATTTTACAAATTTCGATTGATCTTACCACTAATAACATAGGATGTGTTGTTTTGGTTTTTTAATTTAGGATTTGGAGGCCAGGGTCTCAAAGGAGGGTTACTGAGCATTGCAGCTGCACAGAACACTGATATTCACATTTTCTCTTTCCTTAC
This sequence comes from Leucopleurus acutus, assembly GCF_964270905.1. Lineage (NCBI taxonomy): Eukaryota > Metazoa > Chordata > Mammalia > Artiodactyla > Delphinidae > Leucopleurus > Leucopleurus acutus. The sequence goes on along the minus strand of NC_139149.1, from coordinate 74,999,962 downwards.
CCTCTATCTTTATCTTCCATTGGGAAAGTGAATATAGCATTAAGAATAGTAACAAGCCTCACCAACCAAACACCAGAACAATACAAAAGTGATTCTGAAAAGGACTCAAAGTCTTCCCATATGAGTGGAAAAGCATACTATTTCGACAGTCATTTGATTTTATTTCTCCTCCTCCAAAGAAATAGACATGCAAATAGACATTTGTACTATTATTATGTACCAAGGTTTACATTTTTTGAAAATACAGAGCTTTATAATATCAATGTTATATCTTATGCTGTGTATGTAAGAGTTGTGCATGTATTTTAATTTTAATTATTAAGGACACAGTTTTGCATGCAAAATCAAGCAATGTATGAAAGTTTTTTTGTAAGAAATCTGTTTTGGAGGCACTACCTTATGGAAAAACGTAAGCCTTTCAATCTTCTTTGATGCAATACATTCATCACCTGGTGGCAACTTACTAGAAACCCAGTGCATGTAGTAAAGAAAAAACTCACCCCAAAAGTATTTTGAGAATTATCTATAAAGAAAAATGTGGTAGGTTTTGTGTAATTTTTTAAAAAATAAATTTATTTTATTTATTTATTTTTGGCTGTGTTGGGTCTTTGTTGCTGTGCGCAGGATTTCTCTAGTTGTGGCGAGCGGGGGCTACTCTTTGTTGCGGTGCGTGGGCTTCTCATTGCGGTGGCTTCTCTTGTTGTGGAGCACAGGCTCTAGGTGCACAGGCTTCAGTAGTTGTGGCACGCAGGCTCAGCAGTTGTGGTGCGTGGGCTTAGTTGCTCCGCAGCATGTGTGATCTTCCCTGACCAGGGATCGAACCTGTGTCCCCTGCATTGGCAGGCAATTCTTAACCACTGCGCCACCAGGGAAGCCCTGTAATATTTGTTATGTCCTTAAAAATCACTTTTATTTTTGTTACAAAACAATTATTTACTCTCAAGAGAAACAATAGAAAATATAAATAATAATAGAGAAGTAATGAGTCTCCCCTATTTCCACCACCAGCCAAGGATAACTGCTGCTAACATTTTGGGTATATATTCTTCTAGAATGTTTCTATGCATACACATACACATTTTTTTCTAACAGAAACCATCTTTGTTTTTGAAATTTCCTATTTTATTAATGCTCCTATCTTTATCAGCTGTTCTTTGAATCAGTACACTGGGCATGGATACTGGTTGATGACCTGAGAAAGAACCCATCATTGCCTGCCAAACCCACCTAATCTTGGAACTCATAAACATCCCCAGTATCCAAATAGATGGTTAAACCCCAGGACCTCATGATCCAAGGTGACCCATTTATAGCTCAAAAAAGTTAAACCAGGCTAATCAGATTGTTATGCTGAGTTCAGAAAATGAGAAACAGATGGGCCAGTTAGTAAGTTTGACAAAAGCAAAATGAATAAGTAAATAAATAATGATTTAAAAGCGATATTGTGAGATGCTGTCACGAAGTAGAGTTGGGCTCAAACAAACCAAGGCAAGTCAAAACCTCTTAAAAGTCAAGTTAGTATGAAGGTGTAGAAAAGATATAGGAAAGGATGTGGGGAGCCAGACAAACTGGCCATGTTTCAAAGTGATACTGATAGAATTAAAATCTGATTTTGTCATGTTTCTGCTTAAATACCCGTAAGGTAGCTTCATAGACCCTTTGTGATCTGATACCATCCTGTCACTCCTTGCCACTATCAGAATGCTGGAGTCATGTTTTGTTTCATCTGTGCAGAGTTTTCCTATATCTAGAACAGTCAGTTCTTCTGAGTAGCCTTCTCTGATTCCTAGACGATGACAGGTGGTCCTGCTATGTGCTTCCATAGCACCATGTAACCTCCAAGGCTGCAGGGCCCAACACCTAACATAGCACCTGGATCATAATAGGCCTTCAGTGACTATATAAAGCACCAAGAGAGAAGCAGACATTCCACAAGTCTGTGTGAGATTCCATGTGACCAAAGAAAGAAGGCAATGAAAAGAAAGAGCACCCAGATGTGGCTCATATGTAATCAATATTTAAAAGAAAATTTTTTTAAAAGTACTGGTTCAGTTGTTAAATTTAAATTAATTCAGTTCCTCAGTTGTACTAGACACATTTGAAGTGCTCGATAGTCACTTGTGTCTGATGTTGAACAATATAGCTATAGACAACCGTGAGAGTTTTTAGCAGCTAAATAAAAAGTCAAAAGTGGCATCCTAGGAAGATTTGTTATCAGTGAAATACAGAGTGAATTGAAGGATGTGAGAGAGAAGAGAGAGGCTAGATCTGGAATGAATTACATGTGGGACTAGAATGGTAGCAGCGGGATGTTAAGAGGAGTGGGCAAATCTGAGAGATGTTTCAAAGAAATAATTGGTATGCTTCAATGACTGATTGGCAATGAGAGAAGAAAAAACTATTCAAGAGTGGTAGCCAGGGACTTCCCTGGTGGCACAGTGGTTGAGAATCCGTGTGCCAATGCAGGGGACACAGGTTCAATCCCTGGTCTGGGAAGATCCCACATGCTGCGGAGCAACAAAGCCCACACACCACAACTTCTGAGCCTGCACTCTAGAGCCCACGAGCTACAACTACTGAGTCCACTTACCCTAGAGCCCGTGCTCCACAAAAAGAGAAGCCACCGCAATAAACCCACGCACCACAACGAAGAGTAGCCCCCGCTTGCCTCAACTAGAGAAAGCCCGTGTGCAGCAACGAAGACCCAATGCAGCCAAAAAAAAAAAAAAAAAGAGTGGTAGCCAGCCTCCAAACTGCCCTCAATGATCCTTGCCTCCTAGTATTCACACCCTGGTGGGTGTAGTCCCCTCCCACACTGTACTGGGGTAGTATGTGTGACCTATAGAATAAGGCAGTAGTGATGGTACATCACTTCCAAGATTAAGTTATAAGAGATATGGTGGCTTCCATCTTGGTGGTTCTCTCTTTTGGATCACTTACTCTGGAAGAAGCCAGCTGCTATATTGTGAGCAGCCCTATGGAGAAGCCCCTATGGCGAGGGACTGAAGGCTGCCAACAAGCTTGTCAGTGAGTTTGGAACTGGGTCCTTCTGCCCCAGTTGAGCATTCAGATGACCGCGGTCCCAGCCAACACCTTGACTGCAACCTCAGCAAAGACTCTAAGCCAGAACCACCAAGCTGAGCCTCTCTCTGATTCCTGAGTCTCAGAATCAGAGAGATAAGAAATGTTTGTTGTTTTAAGCTGCTAAACTTGGGGTAATTTGTAACAGCAATTGATAATTATTGCATCAAACCTTAATAAAAAGATGACCCAATTTAAAAATGAGCAAGAGATTTGAACAGCCACTTTACAAAAGAAGATAATAAGTATACGAAAAAGTGCTCAATATCATTAGATACAAAGAAAATGTAAATGAAAACCACAATGAGATAATACTATACACACACCAGCAGGATAAAATTAAAAAGACTGACAGCACAAAACTGTCTCTATACATTTGCTTATTCTAGACACTCATATTAATGGAATCATACAAAATATGGTCGATTGTGGCTAGCTTCTTTTCACTTCGCAGGGTTTTCAAAGTTCATCCATGAGGTAGCTTGTATCAGCAGTTCATTTCTTTTTATTGTCAAATAATATTTTATTGTGTGGCTATATCACTTTAAAAAATCCACCAGTTAGACATATGGGCCAACTTTTTAGTGATTATGAATAATGCTCCTATAAAGATTTGTGTGGATTATGTTTTCATTTCTCTTGGGTGTATATCCAGGAGAGGAATTGCTAGGTCTCATGGTAACTCTATGTTTAACCATTTGAGGGACTGTCAGACTTTTTTTCTGAAATGGCCATAGCATTTTACATTCCTACCAGCAGTGTATTCAGGATTCCAAATTCTCCACCAACACCTGTTATTTTCTGTCTTTTTGATAGCCATCCTAGTAGGTGCGAAGTCATATCTTATCTTGGTCTTGATTTGCACTTCCCTGATGGCCAAGCATGTTGAGCACCTTGTCATATGATTATTGATCATTTGTACATCTTCTTTGGAGAACTGTAATTTTTTTTTCATAAATTTATTTATTTATTTTTGGCTGTGTTGGGTCTTTGTTGCTGCACGTGGGCTTTCTCTAGTTGTGGCGAGTGGGGGCTACCCTTTGTTGCGGTGCACGGGCTTCTCGTTGCGGTGGCTTCTCTTGCTGCGGAGCACAGGCTCTAGGCGCACGGGCTTCAGTAGTTGTGGTGCAGGGGCTTAGTTGCTCTGCAGCATGTGGGATCTTCCCAGACCAGGGATTGAACACGTGCCCCAGCATTGGCAGGCAGATTCTTACCCAATGTGCCACCAGGGAAGTCCCAGGAGAACTGTCTTTTCAATCCATCATCCATCTAAAAAATACGGCTATTTGCCGTTTTTTATTATTGAGTTGTAATAGTTCTTTACATATTGTAGATACTGGCTCCTTATCAAATATATCATTTGCAGATTTGTTTCCCATTCTATGGATTGTCTGCAACTAGAATTCTTAGTCCAAAATAATACAAACATTTTTGAGAAAGGTCCTGGGTTACATAATTTGCCCAAATTCACTAAACTATTCACTAAACTAGCACACTAAATGAGTGTGCTAAAGGCAGGTCAGGACCAACATAACTTGTGGGGCTTAGTGCAAAATGAAAATGCAGAGTCCCTTGTTCAAAATTTATTACAAGCAGAGCATTAAACCAAAGGCAGATTCCGTCTAAGCATGGGGCCTTGTGAGACACAGGTTACACACACATGAAGCTAGGGGGACAGGGAAGATTTGAATCTTGGGCTTGCAGGAAAGCCCTTGGTCTTTCCAGTAAACCATGCTGATGATTGTTCATTTTTTGTGCACGCTGAATGAGGGTGATGTCAAAAAGCAATTTCCCACAGCAGGTTAAAAACTGAATTGTAGGTCAGGAGTTCTGTGATGCCAGTTTGCCCTCTGTTCAATGGGTATTTGGATAATTATATTTGACTAGGTAGAAAGGTAATTTTTGACCAAAGGCTTGACAGTATATTCTCAGATGTTAACTTGCTAAGGCTAACTCCTTTAAATTCCCTCTCTCTGAAATTCTTCCCTGAATTCCTCCTTCCTGATAAATGTGTCAGTGGTTCAGTGGTGGTGAAATGTTTGCTGCTGGACATCTGGGTGTATCTGGATGCAGAGGAACATTCTTCTGTATCTACATAATAGTTGATACTAGTGGTTGAGTTAAATTTTAGTTTCATTAAAGAGTAGGCTACTTTCTAGATGCAATTTTATGCTTTTGCTGATAACAGTAATTTTTAGTTTAGTTGAAGACATATATATCACCTCTTAAGGAGACAATTCTTGTCTGTCATTAAGGAAGATTGGGGAACTATAACTTTTCCAAAAAACCGGAAATATCTCAATCCTAATATGAAAGAAATTCTATGTTAGGCTAGGAATAAATTACAGTAAATGTCCTCCTCTTATCACGTGTATTTCATCTGCTTGATTCTCAGAATAGAATACTAATCTTAGGGACTTCCCTGGCGGTCCAGTGGTTCGATCCCTGGTTGGGGAACTAAGATCCCGCAAGCCGCACACCACAGCCAAAAAAAAAAAAGAATACTAAGTTTACTTTTTAAATGTTGTTTGGCCGCACCGTAGGGCATGCGGGATCTTAGTTCCTCAACCAGGGATGCAACCCCTGCCCCTTGCAGTGGAAGAGCGGAGTCTTAACCACTGGACCGCCAGGGAAGTCCCAAGTTTACATTTTTAGTTTTAAAAAAGTCTTAAGATTCCAGAAAAGTATTTCCTGTCAGTCTCTGCTAGTCAAACTAAGCTGTCTAGGTCAACTTGGGTTTTTCCCAGGAGAGCCCCAAGCGAGCAAACTCTTCCCTCCGGTTCAGCCCGCCTCTGCTCTCTGACCTCTTCTTCAGCCCGGCCCCGCCTCACCCACCGCCTGCACCCCGGCCCCGCCCCTCAACAGGCCACGCCCCTTCCCACCTCCCATCTCCCTCAACCATTTCCTCAGTAGGTGGCTCTCGCCCCGCCCCTCAGCGACGCGCCGCGGTAAAGTCGTGCCCTAGGCCTCTCTAGCCCTCTGGAGGACTTGCAGTCTGTGTCCGGCGGCGCCGGGCGGCGGTGGGCGGGTCTGACGTGTGGCGTGAAGAGCCAAGCGAGCGGGCTGCCGGGTCGGGGTTGTTTTAGGCTCGAGTGTTTTGGCGATGGGGCTGCGGGAGATGTGGAGACTCATGTCGAGGTGAGTGAGCGAGCGGTCTAGGGCAGGTTCATCGGCTGCGCTCGCCCGGGTGGAAAAGGTCAGGGCGGTGGGGACTGGCTGGCCTTGACGTTTCGAGTCGCCCTTGGAGGCGCAGCTCTCAGACCCGAGTCCCGACCCGCCTGGACCACCCTCAGCCCTCTTCTGGGTCTCGGTGTCACTCCTTCTAGCACCTTCTTTGCAGCATCACCTTCGTTTTCTGCCTCTCTGGCTCTTAATGCAGACTTGACCCCCGTTTCTTTCCTTTTTCAAAGTTGAGTAAGTTTGGGGGATACGCAGGGTTTCAACTTGGGGGAATTTTGTGGCATGTTTTGTGCTGCTAACAAACGCTCGTGCTTTGCCAGTTGTTATCTGTGCTTGTGGTGTGATTGTTGTTCAGCTGTGTCGCGTAGTTCCAGCGTTAGTACAGCTGTCTGGAACTTTGAGGCGAGTGTTGCGGCCGCACAGCTTGGCTTGGGGGTATGTGTGCAAACGTGTTTAACTTTTGAAAGTGCTACTCAATGCAGCTTGAGCTCAGCTGAGGAAATCTGGTAGCAATCACTGTAGGAAGTTAGGCTGGAGCAGTCTTGAGGCCTACCGCCTGCCCCCATGCATTACCAGGTATCAGCTCAGGCTGCTTGAAGGGAGAACCGGCTAATTGCCTCACAGCTGAAATTCCTGGGGGGTTTTAGTCTTGGATTTTGCTTTAGGGCAAAGAGATGGGAGTGGTTTTTTTGATTTAAGAATACTTTCAGTTTTAGGGCAATGTGTCTAGTTGTTTTAACCTTGTATCCATGCACTTGGTATTCAGTATTTGAAGAAAAATCGAAGAGTTGCTTTCCTTCTTCGTTTTTTTTTTAATACCTTGAAATTAGTTGTCTCTGTGCCTCTAACCAGCTCACAGAGGAACTTGGCAGATATAAAGAAAATCGGTACATATAATCAGTGCTGATGCTTTTTTGAAGCTGTGAGCAAATACCGAATTAATTGAGAAACAAATTGGGAAGACATGTTAACTTTGTTAACAAAATTAACTGACTTGGGAAAGAATCTGTCGTTCCCAGAGTTCAGATTGGCTTTGTTGCACGCCCAGTTGCAAGGTACAGACTGATTAGGCGAGTCCTGGACTGGTTTGGGGGCTTTGATCAGAGATGCCTTTTCCAGGGCCAGCCCTGGAGTGGGTATTACCCTGGCAAAGCAGAGACCTGAGGCCAGTATCATCCAGTCTTAACAGCCTAATTACAAATGTACTAAGGAACAGGGTGCCACAGTTTTCTGAGAGGAACTAGGGCCCCTGTGCTGTGGTTGACATTGTTGGGCAGTCCTTGAACCCTGGCTTCCCTTGGCTTTTCTGTCACTGTCTTGCTTTCCTACTACCACTCCCCACTACTTATCTTGCCCTAGTGCCATACAGCCCTTGGAATTTTTTGTTATTGTTGTAGTTCCCCAGTAAAGTACCTCTCTCTGAAGATAGCTCTCAAATTTGTATGTCTAACCTTGATTTATCCTGAGCTCTAGTACTAGTCACAACCACCTGAATGTCTCTTTTGCACCTCAAATATACATTTGCATATAAGTGCAACCCTTATTCCTCCTCTGCACTTTCAACTTCATAGCACTATTCTTCTAGATTCCTAAAGTTATCTAAGTTCTCCCACACTCCCAATCCTTATCTCTTCCTGCTGATTTGAATTTGAACATTCCTCTCATTTATCACTTGTTCTTTTTGCAGAAACTTGATTAATGGACTTATCTCTTCCCAATTTGAATAGGTTCTGCACATGACTGCCAGATTAATCTTGCTGAAGTTTTACTTCAGTGCCTTCCATTCCTCTGCTCAAAAGCTCTTAGAGGTGTTCTCCTACCTATGGAATTAAATAAAAAGTTCCCAGCCTGGGTTTCAAAGATTAGGCCCCAGTTTAGTTCATGAATTCGACAATACTTACTGTCCTGTTACAGCTCCTGGGAGATAGTGTTCTAGGCACATCTGTTATCCTGTAGCCAACCTGGACTACTTGTTCTTTTTTTTTTTTTTTAAAGATTTTTTTGATGTAGACCATTTTTAAAGTCTTTATTGAATTTGTTACAATATTGCTTCTGTTTTATGTTTTGATTTTTTGGCTGTGAGGTATGTGGGGTCTTAGCTCCCCGACCAGGAATCCCAAGGGTCGAACCCACACCCCCTGCATTGGAAGGCGAATTCTTAACCACTGGACCGCCAGGGAAGTCCCTGGACTACTTGTTCTTATCGTTTTTAACTTCAGGTCATTGAAGTTCGAGGAGATCAGATGAGAAACAAATATTTAAACAAAAGTAATACCTAGTTATCAAGTCTGTTAAGTGTCTTAAAGGAAAAGAGAGCCAGGTTTCAAAAGGAAGAGGGGCTCAGGGAGCCTCTTCAAAGAGACTGATCTTTAAGCTGTTAATAGTGTTTATTCCCTTCTTCATCTCTGTGTTGTGCTGAACTGTATTGTTTTGGTTTGCTTCTTGGGCTGCCTGTCTTCTCTTTCTTTTACTTCTGTGTAGTTGTTTCTGAAGGCTCAATATTTGATTCTCTGTTATTTTTATTATTTTTTAGTCGAACAGTCACAAACCCAAATGCAGATGCCCAGAAGGAATGGTGCTGGCTAGGTGGCAGCAGTGGGGATTAGTGGGGAGCTAGTGAGCAATAGAGAACGCTCTCTCTAAAGGCAGCTTTTCAGCCTGTGTGTCCTTGCCGTTGTAGAGTGTAGACCCAGGGTTTCCAGAACTACCAGTTTGTCTGGAAAAGCTGGAAAGCTGCGTTTTTAAGTGAAATCTCTTGATTTTAAAGTGTCTGTCATTTTAAAACACTGCTAACCAAACAACACATTTGTAGGCTCAAGCAGCCTTCAGGCCATAGTTTTCAACTGTAGCTTTCTCACTTATTCCTCATAGAGAGCTTAGAGATTCTTAGGCCTCAGTGATTGTCTATACATGTGACTTCCTGAAATGTCTTTAGTTATAACTTTTCTTTCAAACTCCAGTCTTCTCTACTCACTGTTGAATATTTCTACTTAGGTCATTACAACCTCAAATTCAAAATGGAATTCATATTTCATCCTACAAACCAGCTAGTTTCCTTCCCAAGCTTTTCAGTACCTATTTCTCCTAGCTCTCCTGGCATGAAATCTTGTAGTCGTTTTTGGCATAATTCTTTTAATTTTCCATTGAATTTTTACTTCTTAATAACTCAGTAAATCATTGCCTTGTTTCCACAGCTGGTGTTCATCAGTTCATGCCTGAGTTACTTGGCCTTGGACTTGATTTTCTGTTCTATTCGCATTCTACCATGCCTAGTTCTGCTGTAATAATCTTCATTAAGTACTATTTTTATTATATCGTCATCTGAAACAGTTTCATGAAAAGTTAATTTTGTAAGCCCATGTGTGCTTTATTGGATAATCAGAAATCTTCTAAACGATAAGGTTCTCATCCTTCTAAGACAGTCGTTTTTAGCAAGTATGAGGATCACCTGGAGGGTTTGTTAAAAATAGATTTATGAGCCTTACCCCACAGTGTCTGATTCAGTAGGTGTGGGATGGGGCGAAGCATTTGCATTTCTGACAGGTTCCCAGGTAAACTGATTGTGTAGGTCCAGGAACCACACTTTCAGAACAACTGCTGCAAGCAGCCAAGTTGACCATCACCTGAAGGAAATAAGCCTGATAAAGTGAATTAGTAAATTAGTAGTAGCTGTAATGTGCATGTCTCTTCCCTTCCACCAGATGGCACTTTGGGAGTCAAAAGAAAGGAAGGAGACCATAAATTCAGAATTACTTGGAGACTCTGAACATGCAAATACATTTCTGAGATATAAAAGTTAATACCAGATTTTAAATAATAGCTGAGCATAAATCGGAACATATAGAAGGAATATGATTGTATAGAATCTGGCAGGGAACTTAGTTGTACTTAGGTTTGTTTTCCATTTTGCTTTATAGTAACTGGTCCAGAGATTTTTTTGACCTGTAAATGCCATACACAGTGGTTCAAACTTGCGTTTGGTAGGTTTACATTAACTTTTCTGAGTGAAATAAAATTCTATCTCATATATAAAACTGGGACTTGAAGCCAGGCCTTGTGTTTCTCTTTGTTTATTCTTTATGCTGCAGGTAGTACTTAAACTGTTACATGAAACCTGCCAATCTGGCAGCATCCTCATTAGCCTTGAACTGGCATTTGGGTATTGGCCATTAAGGAATTCAAAGTTATTCTGGATCTAAAGAAATTAGTGCTTAAATTTTTTGATACTTAATTTTTCTTTTAGGAAGTTTTTTGAGTTAAGTTGAAAAAAATTTTAGAAGTGGTGCTTTAGGGTAAGTATAGTTCAGATTTTAAAAGTCTATATGAAATCTCTATTTTAAAAATACCCCTAAATAAGAATCTGTCACTTCAGGTTAACTTTTTTTTTTTTTTTGAAGTGGATCATTTTCAAAGTCTTTATTGAATTTGTTACAATATTGCTTCTGTTTTATGTTTTGGTTTTTTGGCCGAGAAGCATGTGGGATCTTAGCTCCCTGACCAGAAGTTGAACCCACACCTGCTGCTTTGGAAGGCGAAGTCTTAACCACTGGACCACCAGGGAAGCCCCCCAGGTTAATTTTTATAAAGTATTGATTTTAATGACAACTTGTCTGAACTTTGGAATCTTTTGGGGAGCTTCAAACAAAATATCTATGTCTGTGTCCCATCTCTAGAGTTTGATAATTGGTCTTGGATGTGACTGGGGCTTTGGAATGTTTACAGTAGTCCCAAGTGATTCTACTGTGCAGACTAGTTGTGGAATTACTGGCTTAGGATAAGAATATTTTACTTGTGGTAAGGCAAATTCAAAATACGCTAGTCCAGGAGTGTGAAGTGTGACTGACTTAAATTAGTGATTTTCCTCTTTTTTTGTAGTAGTATTCAATTTGAATGTAATAGAAAATGAAAGTAATACAAATTCTGAAAAGTAAGTTAGATTACAAATATTTTTATGAATTCAGTCAACTAGAATGTGGTTACAAGTGGTAACACTGGTCATATTGCCCTTTTTCTTAATGTCTCAGCTAAACTTTTGCCCTTCAAATAATCTCAAGGTATCCTTGAAAAATTAATAAAATTAATAAGTTGGCAGTTTATCAGGTCCATCAGATAGTATCTGTGTCTTTGCATATGTACAGCTCCTGTCAGGCTGCTGCTGCTACTACTGATCTCAGCTTTGACCTCTCTCCATACATCTTAAATCTAACTTCTTGTATCCAGTACAGGTTTCCCCTATCTGAAAGTAGAGCATTTCTGTGAAACCTCGCATAAGCCGAAATGGTGTAAAGTGAAAAGCAGTTATCTTATGACACATCTTGCTAATGGATGTACAAAACAAATTGAGATAAAGCACAGAGGCTCCCACAGTTCAAGTCTTTGGTCACTTGGTGCTGAGATGCAGAGTGCAGTTACTGCGGAAGGAGCTCAGTGGTGCCACTCTCACTGCTCGGGGTGCATGCTGCCTCTATAACATCTCGCTTCAAAACAAACACTGAACGCTCTTTTTGCTCTTCCCCTTTTTTCATAAAAGTGATAATCCTCTTTGGATTTCTTTGGATTAGTGAAAACAGGTGCTAATGTAGGTCTTTGGAAAAAGCAAAGTGGTGTAAAGCGAACTTTTTTTTTTTTTCTGTATGTGGGCCTCTCACTGTTGCGCCCTCTCCCGCTGCGGAGCACAGGCTCCGGACGCGCAGGCCCAGTGGCCATGGCTCACAGGCCTAGCCGCCCCGCGGCATGTGGGATCTTCCCGGACCGGGGCACGAACCCATGTCCCCTGTATCGGCAGGCGGACTCTCAACCACTGCGCCACCAGGGAAGACCTGTAAAGCGAACTTTTGAAAAGCAGGAAATGCCTGTATCTTCCTAATTATGGTATTTTTATATGCATCTCTCTCACTAAACTTTGAGTTTCTCAAAGGCAAGAACGATGACTTTTGGGGAACTTTTTTAAAGACCCAAAGCTTAAAGATACAATTTGATGGATTTTCATGAACATACTCATTTCAGTGGCACCTGGATCAAGAAACAAGGTAGTACCAGCATCTAGAAGCCCTCTTTATGCCCTCTCCAGTCACTACCCTCCCCCATGTTGCTTTGCTTTTACTTTAATTAGAAAGTATCAATACACGAAGTACTTAAATGTACTATATTTTGAAGTCTATAGTGAACTTTTATATATGTGAACAGTCCTGTAACCATCATGATAGAGACAACTTCCAACACTCCATGTTTCCTCATGCCCCTTCCCAGTTTCCCCCACCCTCCACCATTCTTACTTCTGTTATTATCAATCACTTTTGCTAAGTTGTATCTTAAGCTTTGTATTCCTAGCCTAGCAAACACTTTTAAAATAACAGACTTAGAGTTGTATTGTATTTGTTTTGTAGCCAATTTTCTTTTCGTAACTTCTGTCATGACTGTTTTTCTATGTCATAACTATTATTTAAATATTTTTAAATACATATATATTTTTGGCTATGTAATGGCTTTGTATAGATGACAGTTTTAAAAATATTACTAAATTGTTAGATACTTTGTTTCCAGTTTTTTCCTTATGTAAATAATTGTTGCAGACATCTTTGTAAATCAAACTTTGATCGTGTCTGAAGTTTCCTTAATACAAATGCCTGTGAAGTTACTAGGTCTAAGGGTATGATCATTTTAAAGATTGTGGGTCCGTATTTCCAGTGTGCCTACTGGAAAGGCATTACCGATTTATATGTCTCACAGCAATATCTGAGAATGCCTATTGCATCCTTATCAAACTTTTTTTAAACTAGCAGTTTTCTTTAACTTCTTTTCTTTTTTTTTTTTTTAATTATTTATTTTATTTTTGGCTGCGTTGGGTCTTCGTTGCTGTGCGTGGGCTTTCTCTAGTTGCGGCGAGCGGGGGCTACTGTTCGTTGTGGTGTGCGGGCTTCTCATTGCGGTGGCTTCTCTTGTTGTGGAGCACAGGCTCTAGGTGCACAGGCTTCAGTAGTTGTGGCTCGCGGGTTCTAGAGTGCAGGCTCAGTATTTGTGGCACACGGGCTTAGTTGCTCTGTGGCATGTGAGATCTTCCCGGACCAGGGCTTGAACCCATGTCCCCTGCATTGGCAGGCGGATTCTTAACCACTGCGCCGCCAGGGAAGCCCTTAACTTTTTTAAAAAAAGCAGTTTTAGGTTTACAGAGAAAATTAGCAGAAAATTTTGACCAATGTATTATGACAAGTCTCTACCATTACGACTGTACAGACTAGTTTCACTGCCCTAAACATCCCATGTGCTCCACTTGTACTTTCCTTTCTTCCTCCCTCCCCTAACCCTGTAATATCCACTGATCTTTTTCCTGCCTCCATAGTTTTCAGAATGTTCTGTGGTTGGAATCATACAGTATATAGCCTTTTCAGATTGACTGCTTTTGCTTAGCAGTGTGCATTTAAGGTTCCTCTTTTTTTTTTTTTTGTGGAAAGATAGCTTATTTCTTTTTATTGCTGAGTAATATTTCATCGTATAGATGTACCACAGTTTGTTTATCCATTCAGCTATTGAAGGACCTCTTGGTTACTTCCACATTTGGGCTATTATGAATAAAGCTACCATAAACATTCATGTGTAGGTGGACATAAGTTTTCAACTACTTTGGGTAAATACCAAGGAGTGCAGTTGCTGGGTCATATGGTAGAAGCGTATGTTTAGTTTTGTAAGAAACTGCCAGATTTTCTTTCAAAGTGGCTGTACCATTTTGTGTTCCTACCACAATGCATGAGAATTAAACTTTTTTAAAAAATACTTTTTGTTTTAATAACTTTTCACAGAAGCTAAAGCAAACAAAAGGGAATGTAGTATTTATACATTGAAACATGACTACCTACATTACTGTGTTCATTGTATTCTACATTTGTTTCAGGTTTAATTCATCCAAAAGGACTAATATCATACTGCAGCATTTGGTAAGTTTGGACTTTGTTTTGCTGGCATTATTAGATTATAATATGCAATTTAAAATGTTGTTCTTAGGGAAGTAGAGAAATACTGGCAGATTTCATTGATCTTGGTACACTTTGGTTTCCAATTTTATAGTGTCAAAACTTGACTCATATAACTTGTTGGAGGTGGCATAGGTTATGGATAAGAGGATGGATCTTCAAGTCAGAATGGCTGGGTTTAAATAATGGGTCCGCTACTTAATCTTGGGCAGATTACTTGGTCTCTTTCAGCCTCCTTTTTTGATATATAAAAAATGGGGATAATAGTATCCATCTTAGAGTGCTTACGAATAATAAATAATTCATTAAAAAATCTAGCATAGTGCTTGGCATATAATAATCATTTTATACATGTTAGCCACTATTGTACTAGTAGTACCATTCCAAAGCTTAGATGGTATTAGTTGATCACACTGCAAGGAAGAAATGATTTTTATTCATTTTTCTGTATCTTTGCTATAGATTGAATGTGTCCCCCTGAAATTCATATGTTGAAATCTAATTGCCAGTGTGTTGATATTTGGAGGTGGGGCCTTTAAGAGGTGATTGGGTCAGGAAGGCAGAGCTCTCATGAGTGGGATCAGTGCCTTTATAAAAGAGACACCAGAGAGATCCCTCACCTTTTCTGCCTTCTGAGGGAGGATGCAGCGAGTAGACAGCCATCTATGAAATGGGAAATTGGACTTAACCAGACACTGAATCTGCAGATGTCTGTTTTTCTTTTCTTTTTTTTTTTTTGCGGTACGCGGACCTCTCACTGTTGTGGCCTCTCCCGTTGCGGAGCACAGGCTCCGGACGCGCAGGCTCAGCGGCCATGGCTCACGGGCCCAGCCGCTCCGTGGCACGTGGGATCCTCCCAGACCGGGGCACGAACCCATGTCCCCTGCATCGGCAGGCGGACTCTCAACCACTGTGCCACCAGGGAAGCCCTCTGCAGACGTCTTGATCTTGACTTCCCAGCCTCCAGAATTGTGAGAATTAAATGTCATATAAGTTACCCAGTCTGTGGTATTTTTGTTATAGCAGCCTGAACGGACTAAGACACCCTCATCTATGCAGTAGGTCCTTATTACTTATCTAGTTTATAGATAGTGGTGTATATGTGTAAATCCCAATCTCCCCATCTATCCCTCCCCCCTTACCCCCGGTAACCATAAGTTTGCCAAACAACTTACTTTTATTTAAAACTTCAGTAAAGTCAGAGCAAAATATTAACATAAAGTCTAAAATTTTTCATTCCTTTGGTCAGAAAAATTGTATTTTACCCATAGATGGTAATAATGTCAGTAATGGCATAAGTCTCTCTGTGTCTCTTCTTACATATTTTAGGATTCAAGTCTACAATACTAAAAATTTGTAAGCATTTACCTGCATCTCTTACTCCCTGGACAAATTTCTGAGACAGTAGACTTAAAGTCTGATACCGAGATGTGAATGTGGTCCCTAAAGGATTAGAACAATGGCCTGGATATCATTATAGAATCATGTTATTGTACGATAATTCAGAAATTTCTTGGTTCAGCGTTTCTCAGCAGTGTTTCTGTTAAGTGCTTTCAATAAAAGAGTTGTATAGTCAAAAAAAAGACACCCTCATGCAGCTTGACAAGTACCTTGCATGTAAAAAGGACAAGTCACTCAGATATAGCACTTATGGTATTATGCCAGGTGCTGTTCTAAGTATTAGCTCAGTTGATTCTTATAGTCTTACGGAGCAGATACTACAGGTCCTTTATCTGCAATTCTGAAACCTCAAAATCATAAGTTTGTGTTTGGTTTGGGGTTAGTTTGTGGTAAATGCATTTGATGGCAAAATATGATCTGAACATACTTGTGAAACTCTTTTTGTCCATATCCTAACTAGTGTTTAATACTCATGGTTTGGTGCAGAAGTAGTAAAGCATTTGGTTACAGTGTACTGAACCAGCCTCCACTTAGGATGTTTTATATACTATGTAATATGTACTGTGTTACCTTTCCAAAATCTAGAAAATTTTCTGAATTCTGAAATGCATCTGGACCCAAGGGGTTTGGGTAAGGGGGTTATGGTCTTATCCCTATTTAATGGATCAGAATTTAAGGGACAGAGAGGCTAAGTAGTATGCCCCAGTGTCACACATCTGGTAAACAGGAGGTGGGATTTGAATCAGGTTATCTGGCTCCATAGACTACCTACTGCACTCTACAGCCTGTGGCAGAGTGAACACTAAGTAACTATTGCACAGTGTTTCTCGTTCAGTCTACACGGAGATGGGCATATGAAAACTGGAATATCTTACCCTTATTTATTTTAGTCAGCTGATATACATGGGAGCTGAGGAATTTCCTGGAAAAAGAACTTAGAACAATGTTATTGTTCATATTTAGATTCATATTTAGATATGTGCACAAGTGGAATAGAAAGACATGACAGTCCAGATTCCATGGGGCTGTGTGACCTGGGGCATAAACCACATTGAAGAAAGGAAGGTAAACTGGACTCTCATCAGGGCCTGAGGACTGAATGGTTCTAGCTCCCAATGTTGGCTTTTACATGTGCTTCAGAGAGTGAGAAGCTGTACCCCAAGAATTCCTCCTGTGACCCTTCTAAGAGAGCTGATAGAGCAAGAGCCTTTTTTACTTCATAGCGGAGTGATGGAAATATGCCATTGATGGCAGAACTGTAGGCAGTGTTATGAGAAATGGATAGGACTGACTTGTGATAGTAGTGTGACATTCCTTGTGACCCTTCAAAGATATTAGATGGACCTGAACCTGGAAAGGAGGCAAAAGTTCTGCATTTCTGCAGATAGTTTGTCAAGCTAATGCAAGCTAGTAGGACCTATTAATGAAGTCTCCTTTATATTCATAGGCTGATTTGGACATATTTTTACAACAAAAATATTCATAGAAAAATTTTTTTTTCTTTTTCCATAATGTTTAAAACTCTTACACAGCATTTAATTTAATATGCAGAAGCTCATTTTTCCCATATAATTTTGACCTGGACATGGAGAAGACTTTTTTCCATCAGAAAGTAGTTCTTTTCAGTATGAAGGTATACTGGTTGGACTGCATGAACTGAAACTGCACATGTCATTTCATGACAGCAATCATGTTCATATTCTGTATGTGCAGATGATCTAGAATCAGTATCAACCAATTTATAATCTGTGCCTTTTGAACAGACATACATTAAGTGCTTGCTTTGTATATGCAAAGAACTTGACTGATGTCGACTTTGTAACCAGTGAAAGCTTACTGGAGCATAGTCATTTATTTGATCTGGGCCTTGAAGCATGATTAGGGTTTCAATAGGTAGAGATGGGAAGTAGTGAGAGTTCATATAGTAACACTAAATGTGATTCCGTTATCTCCATTTTGTAAACACGGTAGTTGAGGCTCTGAGACTAGCTTGTCTGAGGGTGTATAGCAGTAGTGAGTGGCAAAACTAATGTTTGAGTCCATCTGACTCTAAAATCTGGTTTCTTTGTATTATGCAATATGTTTATTCCTGTGGCAAGAGCTGTGAGATAGGAGAATGGAGGCTACACTCGGCTTTCTGAGTCTCCATTGTAAGGAGTGCTGTGCAATGGTGGGTCTGGAGAGTTTACCTGGGATCAGATGTGGAGAGACTTGAAGGCCATGTCAAGTAAAGTTGGATGTTTTTGAAATTAATGGCGAGTCATGGAACATTTTTGAATGGGATTAACAAGATTAGAATTGGGTTTTAGCAAAATTTCTCTGAACGCAGTGTGAAGGATAGACCATCTGGCAAAAATTCCGGAAATCTGCCGAAAAGGGAAATTATAATAATGCTGTATGGCTAAGGCAATGAGAGTAGAAAGTAATGGATAGAATCATTTTAGAACTAGTTTCTCTGGTATTTGGTAACTACTTCAAGTTGTTGGCAGAGAGGGGAGGAGAACAGTTAGGAATCAACCCCAACATTTTGTGCTTGGTTGACTGAGAAAATGGTGATACCTTTACCTGATGTAGGGAACACAGGAGGAGAGACAGATTTGTTGGAGAGAAATTTCTTGGTAAATTTGGTTTTTAACAAGTTGAGTTTGGGGTGCCACGTAGGTACTCCTGTAATTGTAGCAGGCATTTGGAATAAGGGCCTGGGCTTCTGGAAAATAAAGGTATAGATGCAGGTTTGAGCCAGCTGTTTAGAGGTAATAATTGAAGATGGGAAGTAGCTGATATCACAGAAGGTGCGAGCTAGAGCACAGCTGAGGACAGTTTGAGAGATTCTCTATAAACCATTTCCATATGGACGAATTTACTGACCCAGTTTGAAGTCAGGAAGGATTGAGTGAAGCTTGAGTAATCAGCATTTATTAAATGGTTTTTGATTCTATGAATCGTACTTATATTGTGCTTTGGTGTCATATTTGTGTTATAATAATTTAAATTTAATGGCATTCTTTAATATTGGCTGGAAATGGATGACATGTCAAAATAAATCATATTCTGCAAAAGTTAGGATATTTCCCTGGTTATGTCTTTCAGTTGTTACTTAGTTCAGTGGCAGTGAATGTTACATATAGTGAAAGGTATGTGCTTGAGATTGGGATTTGGGTATCCACAGTGTGAAGCTTATTTTAGGCTTGTGTTACAGCAGGACTGCATTAGTAGAATGAAGGATTATTCATTCAGCTTATTAAACATTTTTTGGGTGCCTGCTATGTGTCACGCACTTGATTTTCCTCAGAGGAAAGGCTCATTTCTCTCAATGTTTGTGAAGTCTCTGTGTTTTCCAAAATGTAACCTGAAAAATACAAGTCCCATGAGATAGCTGTTCCATGAAAAATAAAAAGTTCTTTAATCAAGTGAGAACTATGCTGCTCGTTGTATTTTAAAAGTTTACATTGCGTATTTGCCTATTAAAGACTGAAAAGTCTTATAGAAATTAAACTTTATATTGGTTTAAGTTTTTCCCAAGCTTATTTGACCATGGGCCATTTTCTCCTTCAACATAGATGCAATAAACATCTCTTTGCACACTTTAGGAAATATTGCTACTACGGATTTTGCCAGAATAGTTCCATATTCCAGCAGAGTGGATGTTCTAAGTTATTTTATTTATTTATTTTAAAAATTTATTTATTTTTGGCTGTGTTGGGTCTTTGTTGCTGCACGCGGGCTTTCTCTAGTTGCGGTGAGTGGGGGCTACTCTTTGTTGCAGTGCGTGGGCTTCTCATTGCGGTGGCTTCTGTTGCAGAGCACGGGCCCTAGAGCATGCGGGCTTCAGTAGTTGTGGCTTGCAGGCTCAGTAGTTGTGGCTCATGGAGTCTAGAGGGCAGGCTCAGTAGTTGTGGCACATGGGCTTAGTTGCTCTGTGGCATGTGGGATCTTCCCGGATCAGGGCTCGAACCCGCGTCCCCTGCATTGGCAGGTGGATTCTTAACCACTGCACCACCAGGGAAGTCCTCTAAGTTATTTTTGTCTCAGGGATATTATTTTGGCAGACTTCATGCATTCAATTCAGCATAGGGCTGTGTGTTGATGGTGTCCATGCATTTTAGCAAGTTTCCTTCACATATATGCATTGAATGGATGTTCTCCTTACCCCTTCTGTCCCACCCCCCACCTCCAAATTTGGGTTGTATGAGAAGTTCATTTCTGACTCTAGTCTCTGTAATCTTTCCTAATATGAGAAATTTCTCTTCATAGAAGCCTTTTCTAGGTTTTAACTAAAAGTTAATGATATTTTTGGAAAAGAGATTTTTTTCTGCAGAATTAATTAACATACATAAATGACACTAATACTGCAGACTTCATCTTTTTCCCTTCTGCTCTTTTGCGTGAATTTTTTTTTTTTTTTTTTTTTTTTTGCGGTACACGGGCCTCTCACTGCTGCGGCCTCTCCTGCCGCAGAGCACAGGCTCCGGACGCGCAGGCCCAGCGACCATAGCTCATGGGCCCAGCCGCTCCGTGGCACGTGGGATCCTCCCAGACCGGGGCACGAACCTGTGCCCCCCGCATTGGCAGGCGGACTCCCAACCACTGCGCCACCAGGGAAGCCCTGCGTGAATGTTTTTGATTAATGCACCAATAGTTGTTTTCAGGTTTTAAGAAGGCCATGAACTTTTCAGGTGGGGAAAAAAGATCCTTTGTTCATTAATTTTACCATTCTAGTGGCTTTTTTTTTTGGCCATGCTGGGTGGCATGAGGGATCCTAGTTCCACACCAGGGATGGAACCCGCACCCCTTGCAGTGGAAGCGTGGCATCTTAACCGCTGAACTGCCGGGGTAGTCCCTCTAGTGGCTTTTAACAGACGATTATGTAATATTCTTTGCTCAAAGTCTGACCCTCTGTAAATGTCCTGCAAAAATACTTCACCTAAGTGCTGGAAAGTCGATGCTTAAAAATATTCCTGCATCCATTGTAATAGCAAAAATTGTAAATTACCCAGTGCTAATCAGTAGGGGACTGATTAAATTGATATCTAAGAATGAACAGCTGTTAAAAATAAGTGGGTAGGATGAGTGTGCAATCGGCAAAATCCGTACTAGGAAACTCTATAGGTTAAATGGCCTGGTTTTTTTCAACGAATTGTGAAGAAAAGAAAGGAATGGAGGCAGAACCTTTAGATTTTAAAAGACTTGAAAGATATATCCATTTTAAAAAAATGGATAGATGATGTTTATGGATGTACACTTTGTGTTTATCATAAAAACCAAGACAGTTGTTACTTTTGAAGGGAGGGTGAGGGCTATGATCGGAATGGGGCAAGTGGAGGGCTTTCGGTCTGGCTAGACAACGTTGGGTCTGGGATAGGATTTTACCCCAATAACAAGTTAGTAATTAGCTTGTTACTATTCCATGGATGCTGGCAAAAGATATGCAACCCTTGAGTTAGAGACAAAGGACGTCGTTATTAGTTACCCAATTAGCAGCATTGAGCTTCAGGTTTGTATTGGTTCCCTTGCTCCCCAAGTCCCACAGGGGTGACAGAAGGCCCAAATGAATGCATTCATATGCAGTGGGTTGCATTACAGGACAGCAGTACTGAATTTGGGGAACCTGCCGGTTTGTAACACACTGTAAGCAAGCCTGCTCTCTGTCCCGGAGGGAGATTTTACATTTTCTTCAAAGTTTCTTGCAGCAAATACAGTCCTGAAAAATGACCCAGGTGAAGAGCATTCAGGCCCTTGGATCCATGAAATACACAGCAGTAAAGTGCAGGGAAGCCTCAGGACCCATGGTAGATGGTTTCTCCCTACAGCCAGTCAGCTCATTGCAGATGTAATTAGTTAAGATGAGGTCATACTGAAGTAGGAATGACTGGGGTAATTCAATATAATTTATCCTTATATAAAGGGAAAATTTGGAGACATATATACATGGAGAATGCCGTGTGAATATTGCAGTTATGCTGCAACAAGTCAAGGAATTATCAGAAGCTAGGAGAGAGGCCTGGAACAGAACCCTCCCCTAGCGCCTTCAGAGAGAGTGTGGTCCTGCTGACACCTTGATCTCAGACTTCTAGCCTCCAGAACTGAGACAGTAACTTTCTGTTTAAGCCTAAGCGTAGTTTGTGGTACTTTGTTATGATAGCCCTAGCAAAGAAATACAGTTATCATGTTACATTTGTCAAAATTAAGAACATTGCTATATTAGTATTAACTTTATACATTTTGGATTTCACCAGTTTTTCCATCAATTTTCTGTTCCAAAATCCAATCCAGGATACCACATGGCATTTCTTTGTCATGTCTTCTTAGTTTCTTCTGGTCTGTGACAGTTTATCAGTCTTTCCTTATTTTTCATGACCTTGGCAGTTTGGAGGAACACTGGCCAAGTAGCCTGTAGAATAGCCTCTAATCCGGGCTTGTGTCTGTTTTTTGTTGTTGTTGTTCTGTTTTTTCTTTTTTTTTTTTTGATGACTAGCCTGTAGTTAAAAGGTTTCTGGAGAGAATATCACAAAGGAAAAGCCCCTTCTCATCACATATCAGGGAGTATCTATGGGTTTTGACATATGCCTTAGGGAGTACATGACATCCTCATGACACAGCTGGTGATGCTGACCTTTATCACGTGGTTAAGGTGGTGTTTGTTGGGTTTCTCTTCTCTAAAGTTACCATTTTTCCTTTTCTACTCTGTTCTTTGGAAGCATGTCAGTAAGTTCAGCCCACAGTCAGACGGTGAGGGGGCTAAGCTTTACCTCCTGGAAGGGGGATTTCTACATAAATTATTTTGAATTCTTTTGTGGGTAAGATCATCTCATCTCCCCCATTGATTTATTCAGTTATATATACCAGTGTGGACTCGTGGATATTTATTTTATTCTTTGGGTTATAATTGAACAGCACATTACTTATTCTGTTACTCACATTGTTTCAACTTTGGCCATTAGGAATTCCTTCATTTTGGCTTCTTGTGTCCCTTTGATATGACCTTTTTCTTTTAATTTTCAATTTTTTATAAATTGAAAATTACTACTTTCTGATACTGGAAGATGATCTCTGGCTCTGGAATCAGCCATTTCTCCAAGGAGCTCTGGTTGCCTTTATTGGAAAATTGCATTTAGAAATCAAGATCTGAGTCTGGGAATGCCCGTTGCTACTGGAGTGTCACGGTTTTCTCTTGGGGATAGAACTAGAGTAATGTATATATCTGTAGTAGAATACATATGCTGTATACTGTTTACTGTCCCATGTATACATAAATAGCGATAATGTATACATAAATAGCGATGTGTTTCTGTGTTTATCCTCTGTTATATTAATATATATCCTCTTAATATGTATTAAGAAAACATGTTCATACTGCTGTCTCTGACTTTAATCCAGTACCACAGGGCAGGCTTCATTCTAGCCTTCCCTTCTTGCTTATCTCTAACTCTCCTCCTGACCAGTGAGAGCCTGGTTCTCACTGACCACCCTCCATTACTTGTTTTTTTTTTAAATTTTTAAAATACAGTATGTACCTTTCTTAAAAAAAAATTATTTTTGGCCGTGTTGGGTCTTCATTGCTGTGCGTGGGCTTTCTCTAGTTGCGGCGAGTGGGGGCTACTCTTTGTTGCGGTGCACGGGCTTCTCATTGTGGTGGCTTCTCTTGTTGTGGAGCACGGGGTTCTAGGTGCATGGGCTTCGGTAGTTGCAGCACACGGGCTCGGTAGTTGCAGCACATGGGCTCGGTAGTTGCAGCACACGGGCTCAGTAGTTGCAGCACGCGGGCCCTAGAGGGCATGGGCTTAAGTAGTTGCGGAGCGTGGGCTCAGTAGTTGCAGTGCGTGGGCTCTAGGGTGCACAGGCTTCAGTAGTTGTGGCACGCGGGCATCAGTAGCTGTGGCTCGTGGGCTCTAGAGTACAGGGTCAGTAGTTGTGGCACACAGGCTTAGTTGCTCCACGGCATGTGGGATCTTCCCAGACCAGGGCTTGAACCTGTGTCCCCTGCATTGGCAGGCGGATTCTTAACCACTGGACCACCAGGGAAGTCCACATTACTTGCTTAACCTCAGTATACATGCAAAGCAGTTTCGAACAAATTTACTAACTAGAGCATTGGTTGACATACAGGTTTTTTTGTATATTTCCTTACAGCTTGCAATCAAATGACTGTTTTCTAAAGTTACTTAGGTCAGCTTTCCTGCCACCATCCTCACGATTTCACTTCAGTGTGCTTGTCATGCGTGTGTGGTTTGGTTACATTTATTTGCCACAGTCTGCATTCCATGTTGGAATCCCCTGACACTGGGTGATTTTTAAAAAAATATATATAGTTTGTATACATTCAGATTCACTCTCTGTACATTTCTTTGGGTTTTGACAGATGCATAAATCATGCATTCATTACCCAAAGTCCATGCAGAACAGCCCCATCCCCCTAAAACTTCTGCTGTCCTTCCCCTCTGTAGGCAGTCACTTCGCCTGGTCCCCAACACTGACCTTTGTTATGCCCCTATAGTTTTGTTTTCTACAGAACATCATATGAATGGAATCATACAATATATAGGCTTTTGTGTCTGCATTCTTTCACTTGGCAAAACGCATTTAAGATTCACCTGTGTTGTTGCATGAACTGATAACGTAGTCCTTATCACTGAATAGTATTCCATTGTTTGGATATACCACAGTTTATTCATTTCCCTGTTGAAGAGCATCTTGGTTGCCTTCAGGTTTTAGTGAGTACGAATAAAACTGCTACACCTGTTTGTGTACAGGTTTTTGTGTGAACATAAGTTTTTAATTCACTTGGGTAAATATCTAAGGGTATGATAGCTGGGTTTTATGGTAAGTCCACGTGTAACTTTATACAAGTTTGCCAAATTATCTTCTGTAGTGGCTGTACCACTTTGCAATTCCACCAACAAAGAACGAGTGTTCCTGTTGTTCTGCATCCTTGGCAACATGTTATTGTCTGTTTTTGGATTTTAGCCATTTTAATATGTATGTAGTGGTAGCTTATTGTGGTTTTAAATTGCATTTTCCTGATGAGAAATGATGTTGAGCACTTCATGTGTTTTTTTGCCATCCCTATATTTTCCTTGAAGCTCTTCAGGTTTTTTTTTTGCCCATTTTAATATTGGGTTGTTTGTTTTCTTATTGAGTTTTAAGAGTTTTTTATACAGTTGACCCTTGAGCAAGGTGGGGGTTAGGGTCACTGATTCTCTGTGGAGTCGAAAAATCCGAGTATAATTTTACAATCAGCCCTCTACAGCTGAGGTTCCTTCTCTGCACCTGTGGATTTAACCAGCTGGGGATCATGTAGTACTATAGTATTTACGATTGAAAAACATTTGAGTGTAAGTGGACCTGCACAGTTCAAATCTGTGTTGTTCAAGGGTCAGCTGTATATTTTGTATGCAAATTCTTTATCAGATATGTGATAGGCTAGTATTTTCTTCTAATTTCTGGTTTGTCTTTTCGTTCACTTTATCTTTTGCAGAGCAGAAGTTTTAAATATGATGAAATTCAGTTTATCAGTGTTTTCTTTTGTGGATCATGCTTTTGGTGTTGTATCCCATTAATCCTTAATGTTTGGAAGGCACTGTGAACCAGAGTCCAGGGGTGTGGCCCTCATAAGTGTTCCTGTCCCTTCTCTGGGGGTGGGCTGCCTTTTTCCCCCCCTTTTCCTTTGTCCCCTGTTCCTTTTCTCCAGCTGTGATTGGTAAACACTAAGGTCAGTAGGCTGTGTTTTTGAAGTGCTTCTCCCTTGGGATTAAGGGTCTTATTTTATAGGCCTCCATCCCATTTCCCCACTGTGTTGGGCCTCCACCAGAACCCTATGCTACCAGCTTTGAAGGCTCTCTCTCCCATGAAGATTTAGCCTTTTGTTCTGTGTGGAAGATGAGGGGAAAGGATTTAGTTGTGCCTGCTGTTTCCCTCCCCCAGCCAGCACCACACGGGGGAGCTTTCTCCAGTCTTCCCTGGGAGAACCTGCTTGGGTTCCAGGAGGAAAAGCCAGCAAGAATGGGAGCTCCCCCCATGACTGTGACACCCGCCACCCCCAGGAGCTCCACACTATCACACTTGCCCACACTTGACCTCTAGCAAGTCATTAAAAATTCTAGTTAATCTTCCTTAGGGCTTCTGCCTGAGCTAAGCAAATATACTGGTCCTGCATCTCCCTGAAGGCACCTGTCTCTCCAGATTTTATTACGGGCCTGTTTGCCCTGTGACCTCCTGTCTCTGACTGAGTTCACCAAAGCCATTAATTTTCAGTCTGTTCACCTTTTTTTTCTTGTTACAAGGTCAGGAGATGCATCTTTTCAGCTCTCAACATCTCTGAGCTGAAACCAAATAATAGAGTTTTAAAGGATTGTCTCTGATATTAGGTGATAATTTATGTGAAGTTGTTCAGTGGAAACAGTCATGAAACTTTTTGTGGTTTTTTTGGGGGGGCTGGCAAATCTGACTTGGTTCAAGCAAAAAAGAAAGTTAGTATGGAGAGAGATGAAAGTTTATTAATACTTGTGTGTAACATGTTTGTATAATATGAAATCTGTTTTACTTTAAAATTTAGAATGATGTAGGTATCTGAAAAGTACAGCTTTTTAGTCTATCATCTGTCTTTTCATATGAGTAAGGGTTTAATCAAGGAAGTAGAACCACTGAGTATTGAAGAGGAGCAAAATAAGCCACTCCAAAATGTGCCCCTTGCCTCACTCACCATGGTGCGTGAGGCCCTAAGAACTGTATAGACAAGTTCTTCACAAGTATATGCTTTTGTAAGCTCATTCTATAATCTGGCCTTAAACTACTTATTCTGCCTACTTTCCTATCACTCATTTTCTCAATCAGCCTTTATTCCACTCATGTTTAACATCTTAACATTTCCAGATATTCGCTGTTCATGTTTTAGAATGTGTTACTCTCCAGGATTTTCACCCCTCTTTTTCTTGGCATATATCAAGGCCTAGCTCAAATACCACCTTTCTTTCCCCCAAGTTGTTGGTAGCTATTGTAGTCAGAATTATTTGCCCTCTCTATTCATCTTTGATTTCCAAGTACCTAACGTATTGCTTGGTATACAGTAATAAAGATTTAAGAGTATTTCATAGTCCAAGAAATTCTAGGACTGGGTTCTATTTTATTTTTATTTTTTTAGAAACAAATTTTTAAATTAATTTATTTTTGGCTGTGTTGGGTCTTCGTTGCTGCGCGAGGGCCTTCTCTAGTTGTGGCGAGCGAGGGCTACTCTTTGTTGCAGTGTGCAGGCTTCTCATTGCGGTGGCTTTACTTGTAGCGGAGCACGGGTTCTAGGCACGCCCGGGCTTCAGTAGTTGTGGCACACGGGCTCAGTAGTTGTGGCATACGGGCTTAGTTGCTCCGTGGCATGTGGGATCTTCCCAGACCAGGGATCGAACCCATGTCCCCTGCATTGGCAGATGGATTCTGAACCACTGCGCCACCAGGGAAGTCCCATGGACTGGGTTCTATTTTAAATCAGTTGACTAAGTTCACTCAGAAATAAAAATTAAGAGATTTAAGAGGTATATGTAGTTTGCTTTGGAATTGTCTATCTACAGAGTCCAAATAACTTTAGAAAACTTTGTCAGATGTACTGAGTTATCCATTCGATTAGCTAACCTTAACATTGTGTGAAAGATTTGCATTTAATATATGTTTTGGTGTTGACTGTGACAAAAACTTAATGAATTTTATCCTAAAGTTATTCTTTGTTTACACAGAGAATGTCTAAGCACACAGATGCAGCAGCAGAAGTCCTATTGGAAAGAAAAGGTTGTGCAGGAGTGATAACACTAAACAGACCAAAGTTCCTAAATGCACTGAATCTTAGTATGATTCGGCAGATTTATCCACAGCTAAAGGTTTGTAATTTTCTTAAAGCAATCATATGGATCCTTCTGAAAGTATGTCCTTAGAGAATATTTCTGATATTCTCTCCCATAGAATCACTTGACTGTCTGGGATCAGCGCCCAAGCCCCATCGCTTATAGAGTCCTCAGCGCTTTCCTAAGTGGTTTTCCTGGGGCACCCCTACTGACAGGGAGTTCACTGCCTCAGATGACAGCCTCTTCCACTTTCACAAGGCTCCAAGTTTCTTCTTATGTTCTGCCCCTCTTTATTTTATTTTTCCAACCTGACGATATATTAGGCCCATATTTTTTTCACCTTGGTCTCAGAGTTGTCGTGGCAAAGATTTCAGTTGCCATCGTCAAACTTGGATCACAGAATGCACTCATCTAGCAACTTTGTTGGGATAGCCTCTAATTTATGTCAGAAAAGAAAATGAAGTTGGGATCCATTCTTCTGGATATGTTTTATAAAGCTTATGCCTTATGCTTTGTATATATCCACATACGTCTATATATACACATGTGTTTATGTGCATGTGGATATATCATTAATGAGTTTGTATTTATGATATGCTTATACCATCTTCTTTTACATTTGGATAGAAATGGGAACAAGATCCGGAAACTTTCCTGATCATCATAAAGGGAGCTGGTGGAAAGGCGTTCTGTGCTGGAGGTGATATCAGAGGTAAAAACTTTTTTCCCTTATTACCTAAATGCTTTATTCCCCCAATAAAACTGATAAGGTATTAGCAAATTTTTGTGGTACTTTGTAATTTGCTTTACTTTCTGGAATTGTTTTTTTGTTAAACAGTTAATACATTTTTAGTGTGGTTAACTTAGAAAAAGAAAACATTTAAAGACTTACCTCTTGTAGTTAATAGAAAAATGAGAATAGCAGCTGTTTTTTTTTTTTTTTAACTACATACGTGCCCTTCAGGTATCTTGTCTCTTTCCCTGAATCATCCTGAACAGAATGTCCAGTTATGGTATGTGATTCTGCTTTTTATTTTAGAATAGCTGTTATTAAGCAATTGTTTATCACGTAAGCCTGACAACCTGGCCATGTTGAGTGACTTGCCATTCTCCAAACATGACATGCTCTCACATATTTCCATGACTTTGTGCTTTCCCATTGTTCATGATCCCAAAGCAAGAATGCACTTAATTGTAGTATTTATCCTATTATATTATCAATATTTTTTGTGTTTAAATTAACATGCCGAGATAAATAAAAAGATTAATTCTCCTTATCTTTCTAATTATTTAGGTCAATCTGTACATATTTAACTATTAAAAACAAAAGGTAAAAGAGAGAAGAAATGTTATTACCACTGGTTGTCAGTATTTTATATATACTGAAAAATTTTCAGTATTTATATATACTGAAAACATTTTGAGTTTTGTTTCTTATGGAATTGGTAGGTTCCTGGGATGGTTTTTTTCTTTGTGTTTTATTTTTTTATATTTTTTGTATTGTGTTAAGATGATAATGTTCAGGTTGATCTATTTACCATATTTATAATCTTATGTAAACCATTACATTTGAAATAGGAAGAAACAAACTTGATTCAGGACATAATTTCAAATATCTATTAAATTTAAAATAACTGAGTCTTAAAATTTCACTTTAAAATTTTCAGTTGCTTCGACTGACTTGTTAACGGAATCGTTTTATGAATTTGTTTTGCCCACTACTTAAATATTTTTAAAACATTGTTTTTCAGCCTGGAATTAATCTTTCCTCAAGAGCTGGGCTTTTGATCTTGTCAGTTTGCAGATGGGCAGAGCCTTATGTATTGATTTTAGCTTCTTCTGACTGTGAGCTATTTTTGCATATAGGCCTATATTACTGTTTGGAAATACAGTTAAAAATTCTAGAATTATTCTAGTTCACATGTATAAGCAACAGATTTCAATTCTAGGAAATTTAGTTTCTTTTAAACATCATAGTCCAAGACAGTAAGTGGGCACTCTGAAAAATAAAATTTTTTTTGTAATTTATTTATTTTATTTTTGGCTGTCTTGGGTCTTCAGTGCTGCCCACGGACTTTCTCTAGTTGTGGTGAGCGGGGGCTACTCTTCGTTGCAGTGCGCGGGCTCGTCATCGTGGTGGCTTCCCTTGTTGCAGAGTACAGGCTCTAGGCTCACGGGCTTCAGTAATTGTGGCTCACGGGCTCCAGTAATTGTGGCTCATGGGCTCTATAGCGCAGGCTCAGTAGTTGTGGCACATGGGATTAGCTGCATGTGGGATCTTTCCAGACCAGGGCCCAAACCCATGTTCCCTGCATTGCCAGGCGGATTCCCAACCACTGCGCCACCAGGGAAGCCCTGACAAAAAATTTTTAAATGATGTTACTAAACATCATTTAATTTATATGGAACTGATTGGTTAGAATAAGATTAGAAGGAAATCTCAGAAGATTTCTGAGATAAAAGAGATTTATTCCACAGGCAATGCAATTTACACTCCTTTGCTTTTAGTATTGGGGAGAAATGATGAAAGATAATAGATGGGGTTTTAGGGGTTTTATTGGTGAAAGCCTCAGAATGACAAAACTAGATATCAAACCTTTTTTTATTTTTAAAATATTTATTTATTTGGCCACCCCATGCGGCTTGCAGGATCTTAGTTCTCCAACCAGGGCCTGAACCTGGGCCACGGCAGTGAAAGCACTGAGTCCTAACCACTGGACCACCCAGGAATTCCCCAAACTTTTTTTAAAAACCAAGAAAAAAAGTCAATATTTGGTTGGAACATTTTGAAGGAAGCTATATCAGAGTTCTGAAGTTAGTCTAAAAATCTATTAATAGTCAACAATTTTTATGTAACTCTTTCCCATAAAAGAAGTAAATGTATATATTATATATTTAATTTGTATTTTAGTAGGTAATTGTCATAGGACTTAGATAAGAAAAGCATATGAGCTTGAAGTGTATGGAAGAGAGGTTTGATGGTGGTTTTGACATTGACTATAGTAGGAGTATAGTAGATTGGACTATGGAACTCTGGATAATAGAAAATTGCAATAGAAATGAAACCATTTGATTGTTATTTATTATTAAGATATTTACTGAGCACCTGCTTATTAAGACAGGCATTTGTATGCTGTAGCAATATCTTTGAGAGGTTATATTTCCATTGATATTAACAAATAAGGATATTACTGTCTCATTTACCTTCTTAGCCTCACCTTTTACCATTCGCCTTTAGTCTTTTAAAACTACTTATTTTTTAATTTTATTCTTTCTTGCCTGTGCGCCTTTATAGGTACTCCTTTCTCTACTCAGAACTTTTCACTTTTCAGAACTTTTCACATTTAGGAAATCCTTACCTGTTGTTCACATTTGGCTCAGAGTTCTCTCTTTTGGGAAGCCTTTTTTTAAATTATTTTTTTTTGGGGGGTGCATCGTGTGCCATGCAGGATCTTAGTTCCCTGACCAGAGATCGAACCTGTGGCCCCTGCAGTGGAAGCATGGAGTCCTAACCACTGTACTGCCAGGGAAGTCCCTGGGAAGGCTTCTTTTAATTACATCTCTTATGCTCACATTCCCACGGCACCCCAACCTTAGAGTGGGCATGACACAAGGAGTGTAGCTCAGTAGTCTGTCTTACTAGTCTGAACTCCAGGGCAGCCATCTTACATTGCTGTCTTGTTATCTACAGCACTGAAAACAGTGCGTGGTACCTGGTAGATGCTCAGCAAATGTTCCATGGTGAAATGAATGTAGCAGAAGTATTTAACTAGATGGAATATATAGAACTCTGTGTGTGTGCATGCACATGTGCATATATTTCTTTGTGTGTATATGTATAATGTACTCTGTGTTAAGATATATTACCAAAGGAAACATGTATCCAGCAAACATTCATTTAGGTGCTACAGAAAATAGTCAAAGGAAAACGCATTTTGTACCAATATGTAACTTATAAGTTAAGTATAACACTTTGTAAGAAGTTCTGAATAAGAATTTTTGCCTTGAAGTTTTGACATTGGACTATGGATTTGAGGCTAACTATAGTATGTCCGTGGCATAGGTGACTTCAGAACCTTAACAAACCATTCTAGACTTTCCCCCTGGTACTTACTATCACATTATTTAAAATTTTTCTATTTGACTGTATTGACTGGAGAACACTTTTTGTAATCCTTCTTTTTTCTTTTTTTATTGTAGTGATCTCAGAAGCTAGAAAGGCAAATCAGAAGATAGCTCAAGATTTCTTCAGAGAAGAATATATGCTGAACAATGCTATTGGTATGTGTGCTCTGCTGAGAGCTTTGAAAATGGAATCAAGACATAAGCTGCACAGTATGAATTGTTAAAATGTAATCAACAGACACTCTTGTTTAATCTTTTATATACTTTGTGCCAGGAATAAACTTGATTAAAGTAGTCTGACTGCTCATTCCAGAACAATTCATACTTGATTATTAAATAGGGTATACTTAACTACTATTTGCCATATAATCAATATGGAAACATGGATTCTGATCATATGGTTGGCTTTCTTGGAAAACAAAAAGCTTGGGTGCCAGTTTTCTCTATAAAATGAAGTGTCATTTTTCTGAATTCTTGAGGAACTCTGGGATGAAATTTCTTTATAGTCATCATTCCAGATTTCATTGGAAGTGTCACAGTAGTTACATTTATCAAGCATGTGTTTCAAATGTTAAATTACAGGGAATAATATAATAAATACTGTGTACCCACCAGCCCAGAATGAATAGACCACTATATTTTATTTTTGCTTGATATTTTGAAATTTATTTAAATTAAATAGAATACTATGAGTTTTAAAATTATTGTTCAGTCTACTTCATTGCTTGCTTCAGTGCCATTTCTTTCTCTCTCCAGAAGCAACCAGCATCCCTCCTCAGAAGCAACCATTGTCATTAGTTTTTAGCACATCCAGTTAGACTGTACTTTATATTTTTACTACATATTTATGAACAAAAGTAGTGTTACTTTATGTTTTTGAAATTTGCATAAGTACTTTCTTACTGTGTATACCATTCCATAAGTTTTTTTTCATAAGTTTTTGATAACATGGAATGTAACTGTTCTTATATTATTCAGTTACCCCATATTACTTAATCTGTTCTATATTAGTGGTTATTTTAGATTATTTCAACTTTTTACTAATACAGATTGTTACACCCTTATATGTACACCCTTAGTGCCCATGTGCAAAAATTTCTAGAAATAATAGAAGTCGAATGGATGGATCATAGAGTTTATGTATCTTCAGTGTGTTTCCAAATTCTTCTCTAAAGTATAAGACTTTATTTTCTACATGTCCTTTCTATCATTTTTTGTTTTTAAACTTTGCATGCTTTATATCTTATTGTGGTTTTAATTTGTACTTCATTGGACGCAGGTAAAGTAGAAGGTGTTTATGTTAATCATTTATATTTTCTTTTCAGTTTCATCCTTTGTTTATCTTTCTTTTGGATTGTCTTTTACTGATTTTATAGGTCTTTATGTATTCTGATTCTTCACTTTTGTAGATCATATATATTATAAATACACTTCTCTCAGTCTGCTACTTTATCTTTTGGTATATACAAGTTTTTGTTTGAGATGAAATGTATTCTTTTCCTTTATGATTTCTGCTATTTGCATTTTAAAAATGCTTAATAACATGAAGGGTTTTAAGATGTTCTTTTATATTTTCTTTTAATAGTTTGTTTCTTTATACTCTACGTCCTTAAAGTGCTTGGAATTTTTTTGCATGTGACATCATCTAACTTCTACTTTTCAGCTAGAAAGCCAGAAGTTGTAATGCCTTTGATTGAATAGTCCTTGTTTTCCTCACTGGTTTTAATGATACTTCTATCATATATCAAGTTCTTATATGTGACCGGGTCTGTTTCTGGGCAACTTTGTTCATTGGCCTATTTGTCTGTACATATGGTAAAACTACAGTGTCAAAATTATTATAGCTTTAAGATATGTCTCTCTCTGATAGGACAAGTTACCCTTGTTTTCTTTCAAGATTTTCTTGGCTACTCTTGGACTTTTGATTTTTCAAATGAATTTTTTTTTTGGTTTTTAAAAATTCAAATGAATTTTTAAATTATTTTGATATTTAATAAGCTTATGCAGTCATCGCCATTAATCTGTTTTAGAACATTTTCATCAGATTGACTTTTATGTCCTTTCATAATGTTTTATAATTTTCTCCATAAAGAAAAAGAAAGATTTTTTAAGTGTTATTTTTAGACAGCTTATTTTTTTTGTTACTACATTTAATAGTAATTTTTCTTATTACATTTTCTAATTGACTATTTCTAGCATGTAGAAATGCTTTTGATTTTAGTATTTTGTTCTTACATCCAGCAACCCTGCTGAAATTTATTATCAGTTCTAATGATGCTTCTGTAGGTTCTCTTGGCTTTTCTACATTGGTAATTCTACCATCTACACGTAATTTTTTTCATCTCTTTCCAGTCTGTATACTTATGACTTTTCTTGTTATATTTTGGCTAGGACCTCTATTATAATGCTGAATGATTGTGGTGTTGTCTTATTTCTGATGTCCATGGGAAAGCTTTTAAAATTTCATTCTTTAGTATATAATCATTTTATAGACACTTTTTACCAAGTTACAGATGTTACTTCTATTCCAAATTTGTTAGGGGTATTTTCTTTTGTTTGTTCAGTTGTAGTGGTCCAGTGCTTAAGCATCCACTTTTCTGACTTTTTCTCTCCCTCTCATGGGTAGGAGCTTACTGAGTTTTAGGATCAGCAGATAGAGTTTTTCTAGCTATGTTTTACAAATCATATAGCTCTTCCTACCGTGAGGGTTTATGCAGGTATTAACTCATAGCATGTTATGTGTGGCCCATGTTATTCCTGACTCAGAACAGATACACACACACACACTCACTCATAATCTTTGGCTGTAGCTTCCACACAGCTATTAGCTCTGAGTTTATTTGTTTCTGGCACCTGAGGATTTCCCTTGTTTGGCTTTGAACTTGGATATACGTTGACAAAAAAATTTTTCTCTAGAATTTTTATGTCTTTGAGGTAGGAGTGGGGAGACGAGGCTGTTTCCCAATTTAACTCAGTGAGCCACATTGAATGGAGAGCTCTCATTTCTTTGAGTCCATAATTCTACAGATCAGGTTTTACTTAGGATGTTTTATTCATTCTAAAAATTCATACCAGCGCTGTCCAATAGTACTTTCTGTAATGATAAAAGTATTCTGTTTCTGTGCTGTGCAATATGATCACTGCTAGCCACACATGGCTAATGAGCACTTGAAATGGGGCTACTGTGATCAGTAAACTGAATTTTACCTTTGTTTAATTGTAGTTAATTATAATCTAAATAACTACATTTGGCTATTGGCTACTATATTAGACAGTGCAGTTCTATACTAAATAAAAGGAGAAGGGCGAAAACCTCTAAGCAGTTTGAGAAGAGTTTGGTAAAATGTTAATATACAGAGAGAAAGCCTTCCAGATATAATCTCTATACATTGTAATAACATATTTTAGTCGTTAAGGAATTTGACAGATTCTGGCATTGTGTTCCTGCATCAATTAGCTTCTGATATTTCATATCTAACATACATGTATCTGTAGCTGAAATGGTATATTTGTATGCATGTCTACTCCAATCAATAGAGATATTTGTTTCCATTGTTTCTAGGGAATTATAGTTAAAAATTGAGGGCTATGGAAGTCCTTGTGAATGTTAAATTAGAATTGTACTTCAGTGGCTCATTTGGCAGATTGGGAATATTTATAGAATTGCTAGATGGATCAAAACTGTACTTTTATATTGGTCTTTGGTAAGGAAGTTATATTTGCAACAAGCTGTAATAGAAGTACAGTGATTTATATTATGTTGTGCGCAACTTCCTCTTCAGAGGGAAAGGAACTGAGTAAAAGTTTACAGGATTTTTGAGCTGGAAGGAACTTCGAGGCAAGTCTCATCATTTAATAGATAGGGAAACTTATCTATATATTATATACATGATATACACATGTATGATAGGCATATATACATATAACTTACATGTGTATATGTGTATACACATATATATATTGAATTGCCAGTATATAAGCATCTAATGCCAGTATATATATTAAATATAGTTGAATTGCCAGTTAATGACAAAGCTGAGACTAAAATTTGGGTCTTTTAACTCCCAGTCCTTGCTTTTTCCTGTATGCTGCACGTCTCTTTGTATCCAGATACTTCTTTAGATGTGTAGAAGACAAATTATGTTCTTTAAAATACAACTGTGTTACATAAACATCAGTGGCTTATAAGGCAAATATTGTTTTTCTCAATAGTTGAGTTATATAGGCTTTCATCTGTTTCAAATTGAGGTGTTGAGTTTTTCATAATAATGAATAGATGATCAGGATTGTGTATGGACTGATGTTTTAAAAAGAACATATTTTATAAGCCATATGTTTAGTCTACTTTGATATTTCTTGCAAAAATTTCTTAGGGAAAATACTCAGAGTTCATGTAACATGTGATTTTTGGAAAAATAAAATGTATTTTAAGCATTGTAACTAATTACAGCTCTGTTTCTTTTAGATTCTTGCCAGAAACCGTATATTGCACTTATTCATGGAATTACAATGGGTGGGGTAAGTAGACTGTTTACTCTTATCATTGTTATGTGAGCTGTATTAAAAATAAGTTAATTATTAAACAGAAGTGAGACAATGAATGTAATACAATAGAAGTTGAAACAAATCATGTTTGGAGCTTTGCAGGTTTGGGATATAATATTTGCTTCACCCCAAAAAATACGTTCTTAATTATGTTCTATGCTATTTAAGCTTCTTGAATTAGTAAGCTTTCTTAACTAACAAAATTGATGCTTTTTTTTCTTATGTAGAGCACTTTTTCTACTTATAAGTAAACAGATTGCTTTCAACAGCTTCAGAAAAGAAACTGGAATGTTGAGGGTTTTTAGACTCTGAATAGTGGAGATGTGGTTCCTAAGTTATATCTACTGCACAAAATCTCACCTTAGTGAAAGTGTTTGGATACTTTTTGAAGTTCTCTGAAAGTGCATTTCTATCAGTTGACAAATCTTTGTAATAGCACAGATGCAAAATAAATAAATCTTAGATTTCACTGGCTTTGAATAGTTTTATAGGGAGTTGGAGAGAACATGAAATAATTACAGAAAAAGTGTTCCAATGTGTGGCACTGGCTACAACAAAGACAAGCCTTTAAAGAAGTGAGAGGTCAGAATAGGTCTTCATGGCAGGAAGAGGTAGGATTGAAGAAGGTAGTAGGAAGCTGAAGGGTGGAATTTCAAAGATTGAACTTGTTAAGTATTTCAAACATTTAGTCATTGGGAGATGTCCCCCTCTTTCTAGGAAAACCACACACTAGATGAAGTCTCTTGGGCACTTGAAATTGCTTAGATCTTTCTTTTTGAGTTTGTTTTATTGAAGTATAGTTGATTTACAATATTGTGTTAATTTCTGCTATACAGCGAAATGATTCAGTTATACATATATATATATATATATATATATATATTCTTTTTCATATTCTTTTCCCTTACGGTTTACGACAGGATATTGAATACAGTTCCCTGTGCTATACAGTGGGACCTTGTTGTTTATCCATTCTGCACATAATAGTTTGCATCTGTTAATCCCACACACCCTATCCATCAGAACTGCTTAGATCCTGCACATCATTTTGGGAAAGGGCTTCCATTAGCACCTGTGGTTAGGAGCAGGATCAAGGGCAGTCTTTACCTCTCAGCTTGTGGCAGGTACTGAGCGTGAGTTGACTGTGTTTTCTTTGTCAATGAAGTGCTAAGATGGGAAAAATAAGAGCTCCCTGAAAAAATTCTGCAGAACAAAAGGAAGGAACATAATCTGAAGCTTTGAAGGAAGAGCCCCCTGTGAATGTGAAAGGAACCAGAAAAAAATGAAAACAAAAAAACATTGGGCATACTTAATAACGTGTAAAATGATGTGGCTCCAATGAAATAGGAAAGACAGCCCATAATTAGACAACAAGCTTAGATGAAAGGGCAGCAGGTTACAAGGGGGAACAGGCAACATAGGAAGGATGACTGGAAACTAAAATGCAATAGCAGAACCTGACATTCCACTTTGAAGGTCATAGATAAGAAGGAGTTGAATTTCATATTACAGTTAATGAACTTGTGTGTCTGTGGAGGACAAACTTGAGAAGCTGTCACCAAGAAAGGACAAGGATAAAAATGATGAGAACAAACATCAGTCAAACTCTAAGGGTGGAGCCCAGTAGTATGTGTTTTAATAAGTCCTCCAAGTGATTGAGTCATGTTAATTGGGAACTAGTGCCCAAGACATCGATTGTATGTAATGAATTAACTGCATTCATATTTCTGCCCTGTGATTCTAGAATGGTACCAGTTATATACCATACTTGGAAAAACTGAGAAAATAGTTAAGTCTTTTGCAGTGATCTCTGGTTCAGATGACGAGCCCCTCAGTGAGAAAGGTTCTTTTATATTACATATTGTCAGCCCTGCCCCTAAAAAAAAAAAAAAACAAACCTATGTGTCTTTTCTTCTATCAGGTCTGCCACCTACAACTCCCCATATGTACTCTACATCTAATTCATCTTTAAAGACTGAAAGTTCTACCCTATATTTTTTAACAGTCTTAAATACCACTATGATTAGATGTGATTTTTTTCCTTCATTGACTCAGTGCATTCAATCTTTACTCCAACTTTGGCATTTATTCTTTATTGTCAGTTATTATGAAATATGCCCAAGTATATTAGATGGTCTATAAAGGTGAGGACTACTCTTTTTTTTAGCATGCTCATAACAACTAGGGAATGCACAGTATATATTTAATAAATTGTTTATTTAAAAAAATCCTGCTTTAAAAAACATTTTTGTAGCCTTTGAAGGAGTAAAATTTACAGACTGGAAGTGAATCAGTTCTTTTTTCTTGTAATGGGATTTTACATGTATCCTCGTTTTGAAGACTAACTTTTCATGTCTCATTTACAAACGTTGCTTAATATAAGACTCAGTGAACTCTAGCTTTTGAAAATGTAAGCCTCTAGATCTTTGGCTCTCAACCTTGGCTGCATTTTCAATCACTTGAGAGTCTTTCAGAAATCCTGGTGCCCAGGCTTTACTTACCTCCTGAACCATTAACCACATATTAGAGCAGGACTCGGGTATTTTTAAAGCTCCCTTGTAATCCCAATATGAAACTAAGGTTAGGAACTGCTGAACTTACTAGCAATTCCCAACTAGTGTATAGTTCAGTGTTAGCTGTGGACCTTTTTCAAAAAGGCAGTGGTTCTCACAGGTTAGCTCATATCAAAATCCAAGGGCTGGAAGGCAGTGGTTCTCCCAGGTTAGTTTGTATCAGAATCCAAGAGCTTGTTAAAAGGCAGACTCGGGACTTCGCTGGTGGTGCAGTGGTTAAGAATCCACTTGCTAATGCTGGGGACACGGGTTCGATCCTTGGTCCGGGAAGATCCCACATGCCGCAGAGCAACTAAGCACGTGCACCACAACTACGGAGCCTGCGCTCTAGAGCCCACGCGCTGCAACTACTGAAGCCTGTGTGCTCTAGGGCCCACATGCTGCAACTACTGAAGCCCGCGCGCCTAGAGCCCATGCTCCACAACAAGAGAAGACACTTCAATGAGAACCCCGCGCACCACAATGAAGAGTAGCTCTCGCGCACCACAACTA
This sequence comes from Leucopleurus acutus, assembly GCF_964270905.1. Classification (NCBI taxonomy): domain Eukaryota; kingdom Metazoa; phylum Chordata; class Mammalia; order Artiodactyla; family Delphinidae; genus Leucopleurus; species Leucopleurus acutus. The sequence continues at coordinate 74,960,773 of NC_139149.1, read as the reverse complement.
GAGAAAGCCCGCGCGCAGCAACAAAGACCCAACACAGCCAAAAATAAATATAATAAAAAAAAAAATAAAGATGGACTTAAAAAAAAAAAAAGGCTGACTCCTCTCACCCCCCCCAGTTCCAGTTTAGTCAGTTTGAAGTGTGGCCTAAGAATTTGCATTTCTAAAAGTTCCCAGATGATGTTGATGATGCTCGTGATAGTGGGGGTGCCTCACTTTAGGAACCACTGCCATAAAGTGTTGAGAACATGCAGTTTGTTAATTCAAAAGGCCTTTATTTTCAGAATTTTTAGTAGAATTTTAGTATTATAGGTAATTGTTTTATGGATACGTTTTAAATCCTAATATAAAAGTATGAGACTAAGATAGGGCAAATATAGCTTACGAAAAAGTAGCCAAATAGTTTTGTCTCTGTCTTTATCTTGATTCTGATCAATGAATTGTTTCTTATAAGAAAGAATTATAAGAAAACTTGAACAATCCAAAAGATGGCGCCATAGAGCTTGATTTTTATTTAATTTTATTTTTTCTTTTTTACTATAGAAAAAAATATTTTTCCAGCAATGAAAATGACAGTTTTACCGTCTCTTGTTGTTTACCATGAAGAGTAACACAGCACTTTGTAGAGGGGATAACTAAATTCTATTATGTTTCAGATTTCAGAAATTCAAATGTTTACTTGATATTTTGGTATACAGTAAAATAAAAATGTTTCTGAGTGGTTCTCCACTTGGTTAATTAAAAGTATGTAAGATTATGTCATTACAATGTTTTTGAAAGAGACGAAAAATTTTTTGAATAGCAATTTGAAAGAATAGTTCATTGTTTTCCTGAAAAGGAAGAATTTTAATTTCCTTTACCCTTTATTTTAAAAATCTAGTCATATTTTCTCAAGTTAATATATAACGGAAAGGCAAATTTGCTTTAAAAGTTAAAATTAATTTTAAGTAGATATAGAACAGAAAAAATTCTTATTTTTATTCTGTATGTGTAGTACTGCCTACATTTCCCTCCCAATTGAATTGGATTTAAAAAACTTTTACGTTTCTTTCCTTTTCCTTCTTCCCTTTCTTTGTCCCTTCCTCTCTCCCTTCCTCCCTTTTCTCTTCCCACCAATGCATTTTACAGTAGAAACAAAATTAGCTCCCCCAAGCCAACTCAAAATATGTTTACAATATGGTATTGTTTTTGTGTTTCTCAAAGTGTCCTAAAGATGCTGCAGGCAAAAGGGTTTTGTGATCAATATAATGGAAAATTAAAAGTTTTAAGGCATACTTTAGAAGGGGTATACTCTAATGAATAGAGAAGGAGTGGGAACTGGATTGGAAACAGTGAGCATATACAATCTCCAAACGACTTTTTGGGATACAAACCAGCCACATGGAAAACTGACTAGTGCTCGGTTAAATGGGAGCTACTGAATCAGATTGAGTTTAGCCACAATTAATGTCACTGAGACATGTTCTTATGAGAAGAATTACTACAAAATGATGTAGTATTTGCATATAACCTATGCATATCCTCCTATATACTTTAAATCATCTCTAGGTTACTTATACAGTGTAAATGCTGTGAAAATACAATGTAAATAGTTGCTGTTGCACAGCAAAATTCAAATCTTGCTTTTCGGAACTTTCTGGAGTTTTTTTCTCCATATTTTGAATTCACAGTTCGTTAAATCTGTGGGTATGGAGGGCTGAGTGTATTTTGGATATTAACCCCTGATCAGTTATATGGTTTGCAGATATTTTCTCCCATGTCATAGGTTGCCTTTTCATTTGTTGATGATTTCCTTTGCTGTGTAGAAGCTTCTATTTGATGCAGTTCATGTTTATTTTTGCTTTTTTGCCTTTGCATTTGGTGTCAATCCCCCAAATCATTGCCAAGACCAGTATGAAGGAGCTTATTCCTTATGTTTTCTTCTAGGAGTTTTATGATTTCAGGTCTTACATTCATGTCTAATCCATTTTGAGCTGGTTTTTGTGTATAAAGTGAGGTCTAGTTTCATTTTTTTCCGTGTGGATATCTGGTTTTCCCAACACCATTTATTGAAGAGATAGTCCTTTCCCCATTGTATATTCTTGACTCCTTTGTTGAAAATTAATTGACCGTATTGTGTAGTTTTATTTTGGGGTGCATTCTCTCTCTCTCTCTCTCTCTCTCTCTTTTTTTTTTTTTGGTTCCACTGGTCTATGTGTCTGTTTTTATGCCAATATCATAGTGTTTTGATGACTGTAGCTTTATAATATGATTTGAAGTCAGGAAGTGTGATGCTTCCAGCTTTGTTTTTCTTTCTCAAGGTTTCTTTGGCTATTTGAGGTCTTGATTATTCTGTATCTGTGAAAAATGCCATTGGAATTTTGACAGAGATTACATTGAGTTTGTAGATTGCTTTGGGTAATATGGACATTTAAACAATATTCATCCGATCAGTGAGCACAGAATATCTTTCCATAATATGTGTCTCCTTCAATTTCTTTCATCAATGTCTTAGAGTTGTGAGTGTATAGCTCTTTCACCTCCTTGGTTAAATTTATTCTTAGGTATTTTATTCTTTTTGATCCAGTTGTAAATGGGATTGTTTTCTTAATTTCTCTCTCTGAAAGTTATTTGTGTACAGAAACACAACTGATTTTTGTGTATTAATTTTGTATCCTGCAACTTTACTGAATTTGTTTACTAGTTTTTAACATTTTTTTTGTGGCATCTTTAGGGTTTCCTATATATAATATCATGTCATCTTCAGATAGTTTTACTTCCTTTCTGATTTTGATCCTTTTATTTATTCTTCTTGCCGAATTGCTCTGGCTAGGACTTTCTGTGGTGAATAAAAGTGGTGAGAGTGGGCATCCTTGTCTTATTTCTGATCATAGAGGAAAAGCATTCAGCTTTTCACTGTTGAGTATGTTAGCTGTGGGCTTGTCATATATGGACTTTATTATGTTGAGGTACATTCCATCTATACCTAGTTTGTTGAGGATTTTTATCATAAAAGAATGTTGAATTTCATCAAATGCTTTTTCTGCATCTATTGAGATGATCATATGATTTTTATCCTTCATTTTGTTAACGTGGTGCATCACGTTGATTTCACATATGTTGAACCATTCTTGCATCTCAGGAGTAAATCCTACTTGATCATGGTATATGATCCTTTTAATGTATTGTTGAATTCAGTTTCCTGATATGTTGTTAAGGATTTTTCCATCTGTGTTCATCAGGAATATTGTCCTGTAATTTTCTTTCCTTACAGTGTTTTTGTCTAATAAGAATGGTAGACATTCTTACTGCTAAGGCTGCTTGTGTAGATCAAGGTTACTTGATTTCAGATACATGAATATGAGACAGGTATGCATTGAACCTCTGATTCTTATTTGTTCTTTGTCGGTTTAAGGTGGAAGCAGCCAGTTGTTAACTGTGATGAAACTAGACCTGAAGCAAATGTGCAAAGATAAAGGATGATCAGTCAGGGACTTCCCTGGCAGTCTAGTGATTAAGAATTTGCCTTCCAATGCAGGGGGTGCGGGTTTGATCCCTGGTCGGGGAGCTAGGATCCCACGTGCCACCCAGTCAAAAAACCAAAACGTAAAACAGAAGCAATATTGCAACAAATTCAATGAAGACTTTAAAAATGGTCCACATCAAAAAAATCTTAAAAAAAAAAAAAAGCAAAAAAAAAGGTTGATCAGTCAGAGACTAAAGGAAGGTACTGCAGTGCAGTTGCCCTGGGAACTAAAAATAAAAGGACTATACTGACAGGCAAAGTTGTGTTGTGGAGAAAGCAATAAAATATATTAAGAGAGGAAGAATAATCAGATAAAAAAGGATATGGGGAATTCCCTGGTGGTACAGTGGTTAGGACTCGGTGCTTTCACTGCCAGGGTCCAGGTTAGATCCCTGGTCAGGGAACTAAGATCCCATGGCGTGGCCAAAAAATAAGATATGAAAAAGAGCCTCCTTTAAGACTGAAGATTAATAACACGGCAGGATCTGTGAAAGGAAGAATAGAGAAGAAATTTCCCTTGGATTTCTAAGTGTTCAGAATATGTACTTATGTGCATTCATTTTCAGTTGTGTTCACTGTTGGCATTTCTCCAAGCCTGGATGGAGATGTTTTTCTTGATAGAGAAGGGAATGTGCCTCCCTTTCCCCCATGGGATTCTCTCTACTTAGATTTCCTTCTGCTTTATTAGGGGAGAGTAAGGGTTGCTTTTAGTTGCAGAATTTCTCATAATAGATTTTTAGGGTTATTTAGTTTCTCAGTGAGCCTTTTTCATAGGTAAGCATTGGGTTCTATTTTTCAATACACAACGGATTACCCTCTAACAAATGTTCCTATGCTGTTTAACTCCATCTCACCCCTTGTCTGTCTTATTAGATAGAGACCTTTATTCTCTCCTTGCCTCTACTCTTTTAACCCTGGCTTTTAGCCCAAACATATCTAAGTAGAGAATCGGAAAGTGCTTCCATTTACTAACCAGGAACTTGGCTTTACTGCCTGCCCCTGCCCCACCTCCATCCCCATTTTAAGGTATTGATTTCTGGGAAGTAGAACTTTTACTTTCCAGGAGTGTGGGTATTCTTGGCAACTTTCACAGACTTGCAGATTCTCAGATCTACAGGGAGTTCTTTTCCATTTCCTTGGCCATTTCCTGTGGGCATATTGGTCAGGTTTTTGGTTCATTTCCTTTTTAAATGTGAAAGCACCCTAGGTTCTTGGTCAAGTGACAGGCACCTTTCCTCTGTGCCATTCTCATCCTGCCTCCATTTTATCCCCACTATGTTGGGTTGGATGATTTGTGGTCTAGAGGGCTCTGTGTCTTATTGAGGAGGCATCAGATTATTTCACAGAGAAGAAAGGGGCAGAGGAGCTCCTTTTGCCCATAAAATGAGCTCATTCTCCTAAGGATATATGGAGGTAGGAGATTTGAGACTAACTAGACGTTCATTATGATTTTAGCAATAATATGAGGTTGTTCTCAGCTATTTCACCCAACCAGCAAGAATTACTGGATGTCTGCTATGTACTAGATACTGGTTAGGCTCTAGGGATAGAATAGTGAGCAAGATAGATATATTTTCTTTCCTTATGGACCTTACTGTCTTGTCAGGCAGGTACAGAGTTGTCTGGGAATACATAAGAGTACCGGCCTCAACTGTGTGTGTATGTCTGAGTACTTTAGTGATGGAGATGGTGTAGGGAAAGCACCCTGGAGGAAGTTTTATTTAAGCTGAGACTTAAAGAGGAATCAGCCAGGGACAAACAAGGTGGGATAGTGGAGGAATGCGCTATGGTTGGTACAAGCGTGTTAAGGGGTTGATGCAGTGTAGAAGAATAGTGTGTGAGTGAGAAGATAATAGTATATGTGAAGATGAGAGAATTCATGTTTGGGAAAGTTAAGTGTGCCTAGATTTGGGAGTATGAAGGAGATAGTGGTTCAGTTCTGAGGTTAGAGAGGTAAGCAAGAAGCCAGATCAGTCCTCTTAGATATAAGTTGTTTATCCTGAGATCAAGAGGGAGAGCCTTTTTTTTTTTTTTTTTGCGGTACGTGGGCCTCTCACTGTTGTGGCCTCTCCTGTTGCGTAGCACAGGCTCCGGACATGCAGGCTCAGCGGCCATGGCTCACGGGCCTAGCCTCTCCGTGGCATGTGGGATCTTCCCAGACCGGGGCACGAACCCGTGTCCCCTGCATTGGCAGGCGGACTCCCAACCACTGCACCACCAGGGAAGCCCAGGGAGAGCCATTTTAGAGTGCTCTTAGCCAGGAAAATGGCTTGAATGGTGCATTTTAGACAGAGAACTCTCTTGTGGGAGGAACAGGTTGTAGGGAGGTTAGGATTGGTTGTAAAGAGATTATTCAGGAAGCTCTTGTAGGGATCCAGGTGGGAGATTATGGTGATTTTGAACTAGCATGGAGATTATGAAGGGGGGCGGAAATTAGATAGATTTAACGGAGATACTTAGGAGGAGACTTGGTGGGATTTGATGATGTATTGGATGTGAGAGATAAAGGGGAGAAGGAGGCAAGGATGACTTCCAGGTTTCTAGACTGGGCAGTGGGATGAATGGTGGACTGTTTACTTAAGATTCGGGAGAAAGTGTGGCTGGGGAGTGGGTTGGGGAGAGTGAAGGGAGATCAGTTTAATTTGTTAGGTGTGAAATACCTGTGGGCTTATCCACGTGGGAGTGTTTTGTCTGAACAAAAGTGTTTTGTCGGTTATGCACATCTGGAACTCAGGGTGCTGCTTGGGCAGGACGTATAACTTTAGGACTTACAGAGGCACAGTATGCTCCAAAGTGTGTGCTTCTGCAACGTGAATTAGCTCATAAGTGATTGGTAAATGGGAAAATGATGTTAGGATAATGCAAAAATTATATTGATTCATATAGAGTTTTTTTCTAGGCAAGGGGAGATAGGATAGTGGCAGTAGATATATAATCATCTAGACAGGAAAAGAGTGCTTAATTACCTCAGTTGCTGTACTGTGAATAGGCATTCTCTTGTCTGTATTTTAAGAAAATTAAAAAAAAAAAACCCACGCAAACAAATGCCTGTTTCTGGGTGGACCTCCACCGTAAGGTGAACCCTCAGCTCTTGGCACTTGGTGTTTAATGGCGGTCCCACTGGCTTATAGCTGCACTTACACTGCTTTGTCTCAGCATGTGCCAGTCCTGCTCTGATTAAAGTATTGCCATTCTTTCCACTTTATTGTTGTGCATTTTAAATATCTGCACTGGCATTCGCTGTTCATATTGAGCTGGTGCTCCTAATCAAGTCCCTGGCCTGCGACCATTTATTCTTTCTGTTAGCACTCAGAATACAAAGTTGCATAGGTTTTGAGCGGACTGCCGAAACTCTATTTTTCTTATAAGCTCTGTGCAGTTTTGTAGAGCCTGAGGATTTTTTTCAGTAACTCATCATGTTATAGCAGAGAAACTTGTATTGAAAATTTGTCAGTAGAAAAGATAATGCAAGGAAATGTGACAGAAATAGAGTGACAACCAAAGTAAGTCCAGAATGGAATACAAAAAAATGTTTATTGGCCAGAGGCAGAACAAGGAACCTATAAAAGACACTGAAAAAGGGGGGCCCAGAGTGGCAAACCAGAAGAGTGGACTTGTCATGGGAACCTTCAAGTTGGCTTTTGTGCCCCAGAAATCTTTGAGAGTTTCTTTGCTTTGTGGCAAAGAACCATATTCCAGGTTTGTTTTGTACATTTTATTCAACAGACCTAAAATAGGGTGTTTTTCCAAGGCAGCCCTGGTTACTTTTAGTAGGAAATGATGGTTAGCAATAATAATCTGGGCACTAGTTAAGCTGGTAATTGTTTATAGGCCTTTTTGAAGAGAACTAAGAATATGTGTTTTATTTTTAAGAGAAAATAGGTCCTAGATCCTGAGTTCAGTACTTCCTATTCAAATTTAGATTCTTACTTCTTTGATATTTGTAACTTTCTTCTGATGTATGTTGAAAATCTTTATTTAAAAAAAATAATACTAAGATTGTGACAAATTTGCTTTGTCCTAATGTGTATAATAGTTTCAGAATAACAATAAATGTTATTATGAAGAGTAGTCACTTGAAATACTGTCTTTGCCCTATACCAAAATTTTTTAGTAACTTAGCTTTTTCATACTTTTCCAGAGTATTCAACTTGGTTCTCATGAAATAACTCTTTATTTACGACTGACGTTTGGTAAACTCTGAACTCAACAGATTAGAGAAGTATCAGGTATATCAAAAAGTAGCCAGAGGGCTTCCCTGGTGGCACAGTGGTTGAGAATCCGCCTGCCAATGCAGGGGACACGGGTTTGAGCCCTGGTCCGGGAAGATCCCACATGCCATGCAGAGTGACTAAGCCCGTGTGCCACAACTACTGAGCCTGCGCTCTAGAGCCCATGCTCCGCAACAAGAGAAGCCACTGCAATGAGAAGCCCGCGGGCACCGCAACGAAGAGTAGCCCCTGCTTGCCCAAAGACCCAATGCAGCCAAAAATAAAATAAATAAATTTATATATAAAAAAAATGTAGCCAGAGAGTAGCTTTCAGGATGCTAGTTAATACAGATATTAGTTTTACAGAGTTAAGGGAAATTGTTGGTAAATCTGAGGTCAATTAAGAGTACTCCTGTTATAATAGTTCTTCTTGTTTGAATATATGATATGAGGCAGTGGTTTCTTAGAGCTTCTCTTTTTAAACATCTATTAAATATGATTGGGATTGACATACACACTAATCTGTATAAAATAGGTAACTAATAAGAACCTGCTGTATAAAAATAAAATTCAAAAAAATAAATATAATAGACATTTAAAATATAATATGTGGTATGTTATAATATATTGGGGGAATGTGCTTATTTAGGCAAAAACCTTGAGCAGGAATCCAGGAGGTACGTAAGAGTTATTTCTAATTTATGTTTTGTTTTTTTAAATTAATTAATTAATTAATTTATGGCTGCGTTCGGGCTGTGTTGGGTCTTTATTGCTGCGCGGGCTACTCTCGTTGTGGTGCACTGACTTCTTATTGCGGTGGCTTCTTTGTTGCAGAGCATGGGCTCTAGGCACGTGGGCTCAGTAGTTGCAGTGTGTGGGCTTCAGTAGTTGTGCCTTGCGGGCTCTAGAGCGCAGGCTCAGTAGTTGTGGCGCACGGGCTTCGTTGCTCCACAGCCTGTGGGATTTTCCCGGACCAGGGCTCGAACCCGTGTCCCCTGCATTGGCAGGCAGATTTTTAACCACTGCGCCACCAGGGAAGCCCTCTAATTTATGTTTTAATGTATGATGTACCAGAATTATATTTCTGCTCACTGGCTTTTTTTAAAATTGAGGTATAATTGACATATAATGTTTTAGGTGACAACATAATGATTTGATGTATGTATATGTTGTGAAACCATAAGTTAACACTCATCACTACACATAATTGAAAAAAATTTTTTTCATATAACTTTTAAGATTTACTCTCAGCAGTTTTCAAATATCTCTCTGATATTTCTGTTTAAAGTAAAACTGTACCTCCAAGGATGGTAGACTGTTAATTCATAAATAAATTAAATATTTCTACCGCAATTATTTGTTTCTGCTGAATATAATTTTTGTCCAAAAATAACATGAATTATATGAATCCAAAGCAGGATAATGTAAATGCTCTCTGTAGTCTATCAGAATACATTAATAGGGCTTCCCTGGTGGCGCAGTGGTTGAGAGTCCGCCTGCTGATGCAGGGGACACGGGTTCGTGCCCCGGTCCGGGAAGATCCCACATGCCGCGAAACGGCTAGGCCTGTGAGCCATGGCTGCTGAGCCTGCGCGTCCGGAGCCTGTGCTCCGCAACGGGAGAGGCCACGACAGTGAGAGGCCCGTGTACCGAAAAAACAAAAAACATTAATATTATGTAATCGGTATGTTAATACTATTAATATGCAATATTAGTCTGTTAATATTAATGTGAGAAGCATAATAAAAATAACTGTTTTTACTGGGTAGGCTGCTAATCTAAGGCATGTGGTCCCAGAGATACGTTATGAAACTTATTTTATGATTATGATATTAACTTTTATACCATAGTGACATAATGTGTGATGAAAATCTATTTGAATTTCTAACAGAAATATATACCTAATTTCAAAGAACCATTTATAATCTTGAATGATGGTGAGAGAAGACTCTCATGTACTCACTGATACTGAGATGCAGTGTTCATTCTGGACAGGAGCTTACTCATTCTCTCTGATTAGAATTTAAATTCATGACTCTTTGTGTGAGCATTTGTCACATCACCCCATTGTATGCCTTTCTGAGTTTGTTTTCTTTACTGTGGTTGTTGGCGCTGGTTACTCTGGAACATTTATTTTTATTTTCATTTGGCTCAAAAAGACTATTGTGAAACAATTTCAATTAGTAATATAGTACAGAGAACTCCAGTGTATCCTTCATCCACATTCCCTATTATTTCCGCATTTGTTTTATTTTCTCTTCTTCTCTCCCACATGTGTCTATGAATAACTTTTTTCTGAACCATTTGAAAGTTGAAGACATGATAATTATTTATTGCTAAATTTTTCAGTGTGTATTACTTAAGAATAAGACACCAAAATCAGGGAATTTAACACTGATGTATTATTATCTGGAACATTTCTTTTTCAGGCACCAAATTAAATTGTTCTACATGTGTTTTTGTTTTTGTGTTGGGGGATTAATCTTGCCATTAGTATAAATCATGGAGTAATTGACTAGATATTAAATTAACTTTAAATATCTGTATAATTATCCATTTTTAAAAATGTGCTTTTTGTCTAGAATAGTAATATTATCTGGAAATATAGAAGTGATACTCATTTCTAGTTACTGATAAGCATATTTGCATTTTGAAGGATTTAATTGTGCTTTTTAAGTCATTATAATGAGATCTTCTTTAAAAGCCTTAAAGCTATACCAGCCTTTTTCCTTTGTTGAACAGCGAAAACTCATCTAGCTCTAGTCTCTTAATTAAAAAAAAAAGTCTTAGATCGCCTGAGTTTTGCATTTAAGAATGCCAAACTTTAAACAAGTAGGATACGAGTTTGACTACATTCATATGTTCGGTTACTTATGCTTATCCATATTAATATTCTCTGTACTAGATTATAAATATGGGTCAGATTCATTTTACTTTATCTTCACAGTGTCAGTACAGTACTGCAATGAAGATTGTTTAATAATAATCCAAGTAAAAAACAATGTCGGAATGCTTGAGACACCATAACTATAAGGCACAGAAGGGTTACATGTAAGATAATAGAAAAAGTGTTTGCCAACACTAAAATAACTGATACAGCTATTTTAATATCAAATAAGGTACTATGGCAAAAGCTTTTACTTGATATAGGACGTTTCATAGTTATAATAAACAGGTATGACAAATCAAAATTTGTATGTCCTGTGAATCTTTCTGTTGTGTATTTTTTCTCTTAGGCTTTAGTCATGTGGTCTTATGTCAGATTATTTCTAATTGAGTGCTGGTTATTTCTAATTGAGTTATTTCTACTTGAGTATTATTTGAGCCCTGATATGGCGTAATCTTCTACCATCGTTTCTAGTAGGAACCTAGGCTAAGGGCACTAGCAATCCCAGATCATCTCAATCCCGTCAGGAATGGGAGTATTTGAAGCTGAGCATTTGAATCCAGGCCACCCTAACTTCTAATGTGTAACATTTTGGGGCCCAGTTCAGCAAGCCCTCAATTTCGGTTCTTATTCTCTTAGCAGATAGGGCTTAGTTCAGTCTGTTGAAAGCTATTCAGCTTTTCACCTTCTTAAGTTCAGTGTAGTCAGATTCTGAAAGTAGTTTTAGTGACTCTAATCAGCTATAGAAAGATATTTTATAAATGCTTGTCTAAAACTCTCAATTTATAGCAATATGAAGCTGAACAGAATTGCTTAATGAGTTTCATAATGTACAGTATTACACTGAGAAACAATGGGAACAAACCTCTGCCTCTGTGAAATAACTCTACTGGTGTGATATTTTCAAACATTTAAAAATGTTTAATCTTGCAAAAAAGTTAGAAAGCCCCTAAAGGGGAAATAGACAAAACCACAATCCTAGGAGAAGATTTGAACATACTTCTTTCAATGACAGATGAAGCAGAGACATAAACAGTATATGTACATATATACACATACATTTTACATGCATGCACATGGTTTGAACATGGTCCAATAAACAATCCAATTAACATGGACTCAGTAACTGTAGATTTCATGTTCAATTCATGTGTGCATGGAACATTTACCAAAATTGGCCATAGAGTTAGCCTCAGCATATTCCAAAGGATTAATCTTACAGACTGTTCTTTGGCCCTAATGGAATTAAGCTAGTAATCAATAATGACAGAAAATCCTGGATGTTTGGAACATGTTTCTGCTACGCTTTGAGGGTATGGAAGGATTACTTAAATTACACTAAATGGATTACACTAAATGTACCATAAACAAAAATAACCGATTCGATTGTGCTAAAATTAAGAAGCTCTGTTCATTCCAAGACATCATTAAGAGAGTGAAAAGGCAAGCCACAGACTGGAAAATAGGTATTTGGAATACAGTCCCTTGTTCTCAGCAGGGGATTGGTTCCAGGACCCCCATCCGATGCTAAAACCCAAGGATGCTCAAGTCCATTGTATAAAATAGCATAGTATTTGCATGTAACATATGCACATCCTCCCATATATTTTAAATCATCCCTAGATTACTTACAATACCTAACACAGTGTAAATGCTATGTAAGTAGTTGTAAACGGTGTAAATGCTATGTAAATAGGTGTTGGTATGCAGCAAATTCCAGTTTTGTTTTTTGGAACTTTTTGTTGGAATTTTTTAGAAAATATTTTTGGTCTGTGGTTAGTTGAATCTGCAGATGAGGAGCCATGAATATGGAGGGCTGACTATACATATATTTGACAAGAAATCATATGAAGGATGTAGAAAGAATTTCTACCTATCAATAAGAAAGTCCAATGGAAAAATGAGCAATAGATTAGACATTTCATAAAGAGAATATGCAGATGACCAAAACATGACAAAGCACTCAATTGCATTAATCAGCAAGAAAAGGAAAACTGAAACCACAATGAAATACTAACATATATTCACCAGAATGGCTAAAATGTTTTCTATGTGAGTCTGTTTCTGTTTTGTAAATAAATTTATTCGTATTATTTTTTTAGATTTCATATGTAAGTGATGTATGATATTTGTCTTTCTCTGTCTCACTTCACTTAGAATGATAATCTCTAGGTCCATCCATGTTTCTGCAAATGGCATTTCATTCTTTTTTATGGCTGGGTAGTATTCTATTGTATATATATACCACATCTTTATCCATTCATCTGTCGATGGACATTTAGGTTGCTACCATGTCTTGGCTATTGTAAATAATGCTGCTTTGAACATTGGGGTGTATGTACCTTTTTGAATTAGAGTTTTTGTCTTTTCCGGATATGTGCCCAGAAGTGGAATTGCTGGATCATATGGTAACTCTATTTTTAGTTTTTTAAGGAACCTCCATCTGTTCTCTGTAGTGTTTGAACCAATTTACATTCCCACCAACAGTGTATAAGGGTTCCATTTTCTCCACACCCTCTCCAGCATTTATTATTCGTAGACTTTTTCATGATGGCCATTCTGACTGGTGTGAGGTGATACCTCATGGTAGTTTTGATTTGCATTTCTCTAATAATTAGTGATGTTGAGCATATTTTCATGTGCCTGTTGGCCATCTGTATAGAATGGCTAAAATGTGAAAGACAATTTCAAGCATTGGTGAGGATATGGAATACAAACTCATATTGCTGCTGGAGTAGAAATTGGTATGACTGCTTTGGAAAATTGTTTGATCTCGTCTTTTAAAGTTGATTGAATTAATACTCTGACCCAACAGTTTTACAACCCAACCAAAATGTATGTACTTATGCCCCAAAAGACATGTGTAAGAATGGTCATTGAATCGTTATTTGCAGTAGCCCCAAACTGAAAAACCTAACTAGCTATTCACAGTAGAATGAAAATAGTTTATTCATACAAAGGAATGCTGTACAATGAAAGAAATTATTGCTACACACATGAATAAATCTTGCAAACATAACATTGACTGAAGTCAAATAAATAATACTCTATGGCTCTATTTATATCAACATCAAAACCTGAAAAAGTTAATCTCATTTTGTTAGAAGTCAGGATAGTAGTTACCTGAAGGATGGGGAGGGAGTAGTGGCTGACAGGGTGCATAAAAGAATTTCTGATAATTTTTATCTGGGTTTTGGTTACCAGGATGTGTTCATTTTGGGATAATTCACTGGACCTGTGTGCTAGCTGTTTGTACTATTTGTGTACTTTCGATTGTATATTATATGTCAATTAAGAGGAAAAAAAAAAAAGCCAGTGTGGCTGACAAGAGTGAAAGTGAGGAAAGTGGAGAATGGTAGACCATAAGATCAGGGAGATAGAAAGGGACCAGATCACATAGGGCCTTATCAGCCAGGATGAGGAATTTCAGTAATATTTTAATGGGATGGGGAGTCACTGGAGAGTTTTGGGCAGGAGAATGACATGAACTGATTTACATTTAATAAGTTTACTTGGCTGTTGTGCAGAGGATGGATTGTGGCAAAAACAGAAGCAAGAGAGACTAACCCAGGCAAGAGATGATAGTGACTTCACCTAGGGTTGCAACAGTGGCGATGAAGTGGCTCAATCCAAGATATATTTTGAAGTTAGTGCTATCAAGACAGATTCATAGGGCTTCCCTGGTGGCGCAGTGGTTGAGAGTCCGCCTGCCAATGCAGGAGACACGGGTTCGTGCCCCGGTCCGGGAGGATCCCACATGCCGCGGAGCGGCTAGGTCTGTGAGCCATGGCCGCTGAGCCTGCGCGTCCGGAGCTTGTGCTCCGCAACGGGAGAGGCCACAACAGTGAGAGGCCCGCGTACCGCAAAAAAAAAAAAAAAGGAAAAAAAGGTTCATAGATTAGATTGTAAGATCAGAAAGAAAGGATGATGCTGAAATTTTTGGCCTGAGCAGCTGGGTGAATGATGGTGCTATTTGCTGAGATGGAAAAGACTGAGGGAGCAGCATGTTCAAAGAGAAATCAAGAGGTGTACTTGTAATGCATGAACATTGAGATACATATTAGATGTTTAGGTGGAGATGTTAAGTAAACAGCTAGATATAAAATTCTAGAGAAATCAGGGGTGGGAAGATAATTTGTCATTAATGTTACAGTGCTTAAAATCTTGGGGCTCTTGGAAGAGATCACCTGGGGAATGAATAGAAAGAACAGAGTACAGGTGAAGTGGAGTAGAGGGATGATGATATCTGATCATTGGGGCGGATCAACATTTTGATGTCTGGGAGAAGAGAAAGAACAACTAATGAGTTAGAAGGAAAACCAGGAGAGTGTAGTGTCTCAAAGCCAAGTCAGGTGTTTCCTGAAGTAGAGAGTGAGCCACTGTCAAATGCTACAGAGATTTATAATTATGTGATAAATGAAATTTGACTGCTGGGTTGGGTAGGATGCAGGGAGAGTATTTGAGGAGAGTTAGGAATTGGAATAAATTTTACATTTGGGGAATGAATCTGTATAACCGGTTGTTAATATAATAAAACTTGAAGACTGAAGCCTTTTTAGTCTAGCAAAGGAGTATCTGCTAAGATTAATGGTTAATAGTATGTAATGGTAAATTTTGGAAATTTCAAGGGGGATTTAATATAAGCAACCTAGAATGGATTCTTTTATATAAGATACAAAAATTAGATATGAATCTGCCATGAGAGTGCTACACCCCTTTCAACGTGGATCAGTATTTATGTCCTTAGTATCTCCAAGTCAGGTGGCTTGAATTTTCCCGGTCTTCATTTCCTCTTAATTGAAAGGCATTTTAAATTGGCTCCTAATGGTACTGGTGTCAATGACCTCTTATTTGGAAAGCTTTTCATTAATAACTTCTTACTAAAATTTTGAAGTCTTTGACTTTGTTCATTATTTTATCAGCCATGGCTGAAACAAAATAACTGAATCAATGAATATCGGATCTATAGCTTCTACATGAAAGAGTACAGGGCTTATAAATTTCTTTCTTTCTTGAATTTAGGGGGTAGGGAGGGCCCTCTGTAGAGAATGTGGGCTGTTAGTGGTTCTTTTGCAAAGGAATGAGGGTTCCAGAAGGTAGAATGGGAATGACTATCAGGGAGAACAGTGTTAGGAAAAAGCACACAGCAGTATTGGGATGAATTTATTAGAGGCCAAAGGCCTAAGACAGCTATTGTGTGATGCTGAATCATGACAGAATCTGGGTCTGGTTCTAACTGAAAATGTGGTGAAGAGACATTTTTAATTGAAAAGAACAGGCACTCACCCAAACAGATCCAGAAAAGAGAAGGGAGCAGTTAAGAGACAAGTGCAGGGAACAAATGGGAATCCAAAGACAAAAACGCAACATAGCTTGTCTTCCTGAAAATTGAACTGCAAGTGTGGGCTTAAGGCAAGTTTGAGTAGTGCATTTGCCTGTTTTTCTCTCTCCAGCTATTTCTGTTTGCTTTGTTCTCTGTGTTGTACAGGCTACATGCACTAAACAATCTAATAGAAGTTCTGAATAATGTGAAAAACATAACATAGGAGATGTATGTCACAATGTGAGCACAGACAAACTTGGATACTTTGTAAACACATGTATACCTCTTATTTTATTCAAATATATCTGTTGATTCAGAGAGGACTGTTAAGTTTGTCATTTTCAGTGACATTCAACAAGTCAGAAACAGACTTTCAGCCAAATCTTTTTATTTTGTAACTTGTGTTTAGTAATGGATTTTTAAGAGTTAAATAGTTACTAAGTGTTGTATCTGAGAAAAATGATGTTGCTAATTTTATTTGATGAACTATGTGAATAAATAAAATGTGTTAATATTCTATAAAGGCTACTGAAATTTGCTAGAATAGCTTGGTTATGCTTTTTTGATGATTGGTTCCACTAAGAATACTCAGTGGTTCTGGGAAGAGTCAGTATTCTATAATGCTGCATCTAGTTTGAAATAAGAGGTAATTGGGGAAGAGGACCTGAAGCATAACACAGGATACTAATCAAAAACATTTTAGCTAAAACAAATCTGTTCCAGATATCAGGGATACCCATGTACTTTTCACCCAGAAAGTTCTTCTGAAATTGTGTGGTTTAGGGTTTCCCTCCCGTCTATCTCCTGAAATTCCTTTAAAGAAATTCTTTATGAAGAATTATATATAATATATATTATGTATATCTTTGTATATGATATAATTTACTTGGTTTATAATGTTTGTGAATGTGAGATTTTTTTTTTAATGCCCACAGTATTTTTAAAACAATTTTTTGCCTTTTCCCTAGGGAGTTGGTCTCTCAGTTCATGGGCTATTCCGAGTGGCTACTGAAAAGTCTCTTTTTGCAATGCCAGAAACAGCAATAGGTAAAAAAAAACAAAAAAAACCCACAAATTTTTCATAATTACTTTTACAGTTATCGTCTTTTGATACATTACAGATTACAGTTATTGAAGGAATTGATGGAATCTTGTATGAAAGAACTTTTAAAAATAAATTATAATAGGAAGATACCTAAAAGTTTATATTAGCTCATACTTGTATCTGAAAACACGAAGGCAAGCATATTTAAACTGGAGACACTAGCGCACTGTAGTCGATTTTATTTATTTATTCTTATTGAAGTATAGTTGATTTACAATGTTGTGTTAATTTCTGCTGTACATGTCTTTAATTTTAGATGAAAGATTATTAGAGGAAATATCTTGCATTCAGATCTATGCTCCATTTTGAGTTAGCTTTTGTATGTGGTGAGAGGTATGGATCAAAGGTATAGATCAAAGTTTATTATTTTGCATAGGGAGATAAAATCATTCCCACATCATTTTTTGGAAAAAGCTACTATTTCTCCACTGATTGCCTTTGCACCTTTGTATGTGCTGATCTTGGTGCCAACACCACACTGTCTTGATTACTGTTGCTTTATAGTAAGTCTTGTTCAAGTAATGATAATCCTCTAATTTTGTTCTTCTTTTTTCTTTCAAGTTGTTTTGGCTCTATAGATCCTTTGTATTTCTATGTGAATTTTAGAGTGATTTTGTAAGTTTCAACAAAAAGGCCTGTTAGAATTTTTATTTGAATTGTCTAGGATCTATCAATTTAGGGAGAATTGATATCTTAACAATGTTGAGTCTTCAGACCTGTGAGCAAGGTATATTTTTCCATTTATTTAGGTCTTCTTTAATTTCCCTAAGCCATGTTTTGTAGTTTTCAGTTTCTTATACATATTTTGTCAGATTTTTCCTTAAGTATTTCATATTATTCGATGATATTATAAATGATATTTTTAAAATCTAGTTCTGATGTTAGTTATCAATATATAGAAATATAATTGAGTTTTGAACTTTGTATCCTGCAAACTTGATAAACTAACTTATTAGTTCTAGTAGATTTTTTGTAGATTGAATTGGATTTTCTAAATAGATAATTATGTTGTTTACAAATAAAGTACATTTTACTTTTTTCTTTCCCATCTGGATACTTTTTATTTTTATTTTTTCTTGCCTTATTCCACTGGGTAGAACCTCCAATACAATGTTGAACAGATACGTTGAGACTGGGCCTTCTTGCCTTGTTTGGGATCTTAGGGGGAAAACATTCAGTCCTTCACCAATTAAGTACGATATTAGGTATAAGTTTTTCATAGGTGCCCCTTATCAGGATGAGGAACTTTCCTTCTGTTCCTAGATTTCTGAGGGGTTTTATTAGGAATGGACTTTGGATTTTGTAATTTTTTTCAGCATGTGTTGAGATGATCATTGGTTTTTCTTTTTCAGTTTGTTAAGTGAGGATTACTTTGATTGGTTTTTTAACATTAAAGTAACCCTGCTTTGCTGGAATAAATCTCACTCTAGTATGATGTGTCCTACTTTTTATATGTTGTTGGGTTTGATACACAAAAATTTTATTTGGAATTTTTGCATCTATGTTCATGAGGGATATTGGTCTGTAGTTTTCTGGTAACATCATTTTGATTGCTTCATTTTGGTATCTGGGTAATGCTGGGTTCATTTCTGGAAAAGTTCAGGTAGAATTGATTCTTTTTTTTCTTTTTTTTTCATGTGTTTGGTAGAATTCACCAGCGAAACCATCTAGGCCTAGAGTTTTCTTTGTGGAGAGGTTTTTAACTACAAATTCAAAATCTTTAATAGATGTAGGCTATTCAAGTTATCTGGGTTTTTTTGCACAAACTTTAGTAATTTGGGTCTTTTAAGGAGTTTGTCCATTTATTAGCATAAAATTCATTTCCTTATTATCTTTTTAGTATCTGTAGAATCTATAGTAATACCTGGCTCTCTCATCCTTTTTTTTTGGTCATGCCATGCAGCATTTGGGATCTTAGTTCCCTGACCAGGGATCAAACCCGTGCCCCCTGCATTGGGAGCGTGGAGTTTTAACCACTGGACTGCCAGGGAAGTCCCTCTCTCATTCTTTTTTTTCTTTTTTTTTTTTTTTCGCGGTATGCGGGCCTCTCACTGTTGTGGCCTCTCCCATTGCGGAGCACAGGCTCCGGATGCGCAGGCTCAGCGGCCATGGCTTATGGGCCCAGCCACTCCGCGGTATGTGGGATCTTCCCGGACTGGGGCACGAACCCACGTCCCCTGCGTCGGCAGGCAGACTCTCAACCACTGCGACACCAGGGAAGCCCTCTCATTCTTGATATTAGTAATTTGTCTTCTCTTTTTTTTTCTGATCACTCTAATTAGAGGTTTATTAATTGATCTCAAAAGAAGTTTTTTGATTTTCTGTTTTATTGATTTCTGCTCTGATATTTATTACTTCCTTCTACTTACTTGAAGTTTTATCTCCTTTCTCTAGTCTCCTAAGGTGAAACCTGAGGTCATTGATATGAGACCCAGGTATAGAATTCTATTCTGATGTTTAAATGTCAGTACTTTAAAGATTTTGCTATACCATCTCATGTATGTTGTTTTCCATGAGAAATCTGCTCTTATCCTTATCTTCGTTCCTCTGTAAATAAGTGTCTTTTTTTTTCTTTTTTACTTTCTCTGGCTGCTCTTAAGATTTTCTGCTGATCACTTGTTTTGGTGTGCCTTGATCCCTTGATTATGACGTACCTTTTTGTAGCTTTCTTCCTGTTTCTTATGATTGTGTTTATTGGGCTAGTTAGGTTTATAGTTTTTGTCAGATTTGGAAATTTTGACATTATTTCTTCAGATATTTTTCTGTCCCCCCCATTTCCTTTTCAGGAACTCCATTTAAACTTTCGTTAAGCTCACTCATGTATTGTTGATTTTTTTTTATTTCTTTTTTTTATTTTAGATATTTGCTATTCATGTGTTTTCAAGTTCGCTAATCCTTTCTTTTGCAAAGTCAAAACTGCCCTTAATCCGATTCAGGTATTTTTTAGCTTATACATTCATCTTAGTTTTCATCTATAGTAGTATCATTTGGGTCTTTTTAAAAATATATATTATATTTTAAAATTTATTTATTTTATTGATTTATTTTTGGCTGTGTTTGGGTCTTTGTTGCTGCGTGTTGGCTTTCTCTAGTTGCGGAGAGTGGAGGCTACTCTTCATTGCGGTGTGTGGGCTTCTCATTGCAGTGGCTTCTCTTGTTGTGGAGCACGGGCTCTAGGCACATGGGCTTCAGTAGTTGTGGCATGTGGGCTCAGAGTTTGTGGCTTGTGGGCTCTAGAGTGCAGGCTCAGTAGTTGTGGCTCACGGGCTTAGTTGCTCCGCGGCATGTGGATCTTCCCAGGCCAGGGCTTGAACCTGTGTCCCCTGCATTGGCAGGCGGATTCTTAACCACTGCGCCACCAGGGAAACCCCTCTTATTTGCTTTTATTTAACTTTCTGAACATATGGTATATGTTTATTATAACTGTGTTGATGTCCTTGTTTGCTAATTTTTATGTTTATGTCAGTTCTGGGTCAGTTTTTCTCATTTTGTTTTTTTGTTTTGTTTTATTTGTCTTTATAGATAATGTTACAACATTTCAAACTTTATTCAAACACACCAGTGGTGGCAAAGAGCACAAACAAGTGACAGGCACGATTGCTAACGCCAGGATCAAAGGCCAGGAAGGAGCTCGAGAGAGCCTGTTGGTCCCTGCCTTCCCCACACCTTGCTGTCACTTTCGGGTTTTTTTTTTTTTTTACTGGCGTATAGTTGCTTTACACTGCTGTGTCAATTTCTGCTGTACAGCAAAGTGAATCAGCCATATGTATATATATGACCCTTCTTGTTTGTATTTCCTGCCCATTTTGGTCACCACAGAGCACTGAGTAGAGTTCCCTGTTCTATACAGTAGGTCCTCATTAGTTATCTATTTTATACATAATAGTGTATATATGTCAATCCCAATCTCCCAGTTCATCCCCCCTACCTTTTTCCCCTTGGTGTCCATACGTTTGTTCTCTACATCTGTGTCTCTATTTCTGCTTTGCAAGTAAGATCATCTATACCATTTTTCTAGATTCCACATATATGTGTTGATATACGAGATTTGTTTTTCTCTTTCTGACTTACTTTACTCCGAATGACAGTCTCTAGGTTTTTCCACGTCTCTGCAACAGTTCTGGATCAATTTTGATTGATTGTTTTATCATGTCATCATGGGTGGCAATTTCTTGCTTTTTTAGATTCCTGGTAATTTTTGACTGGATTCTAGACATTGTAAGTTTTACTTTGTTGAGTGCTGGATATTTTTGTATAGATGGTTCCCAACTTATGGTGGTCTGACTTACAATTTTTTTATTTTATGATTTTACAATGGTGCAAAAGCAATATACATGTAGTAGAAACTGTACTTTGAATTTTGACCTTTTCTTTGGCCGGCCATATCTGGTACCATACTCTCATGTGATGCTGGGCAGTGGCAGCAAGCCATAGCTCCTATGCAGCCACACAATCACAAGGATAAATAACTGATACTTAGAACCTTTTTGTTTTTCACTTTTAGCATAACAGTCAATAAATTATATGAGATATTCAGCACTTTATTATAAAATAGGTCTTGTGTTAGATGATCTTGCCCAACTTTAGGCTAATGTAAGTGCTGAGCACATTTAAGATAGGCTAGGCTAAGCTATGATGTTTGGAAGTTAGGTGTATTAAATGCATTTTTGTCTTATGGTATTTTCAACTTATGATTTGTGATGGATTTATCAGGATGTAACCCCAATGTAAATTGAGGAAGATCTATATTCTTATAAATATTCTTGAGCTTGCTTCTGGGATGAGGTTATGTTATTTGGAAACAGTTTGTTCCTTTCAGGTCTTTTAATTTTTTTTAAAATTTATTATTATTATTATTTTTAGATGCAAGGTTGGAGCAGTGCTCAAGCTAGGGCTAATTATTTCCTACTACTGAAATGAGACCCTTCTTTGCCTCCTACTCAGTGCCCCCACGCATCCTGAGTTCTCACAGTCTGATTGGTGGGAACAGGTACTATTCTCAGCCCCGTGTAGGTTCCCAGTACTGTTCTCTATGATCCTTTCCTGTGGTTCTTTCCATAACCTCAGGCAGTTTCTTCATACACATGCACTGATCAGTAGCAAGCTGAGGACTTAAGGGAGACACTCTGCAGATCTCCAGAGTTTCCTGTCTGTGCAGCTCTCTCCTCTCTGGTCCTCTCTTCTGGGAATTCTGTGTGCCTCAGTCTCCCTGGATTCTTAGCTTTATTCCCCTCAAATCAAGGGCTGTTCTGGGCCTGGACCTTCTCTCAAGGCTTTAAGCTGGAGCTTTTGTAGAGTTTACCTCACTTGTTTTCAGATATTCACAGATCACTTACCTTTATTCCCTGATGGTCCAGTTTGTTGAAAACTGAATTTCGTATATTTTCTATAGTTATTTCAAGTAGGAGAGTAGATTTAGTCCCTCTTACTCCATCTTACCCAAAGTGTAATTCTCCTGGATGGCTACTTTAGATTAGATGGTTAAAGAGGTTTTCCAAGGAGATGTCCTTTAGGTTGAGATTTGAATGACAAGAGGGAAGGAGCTATATTAATATCTTAGAACAGAATACTGTGGTGTTAAGAAGTTAGTCTAAAGCAAGAATAAAGCTTTACCGGTTCAAGAAACCACATAGAGTCAACTATCTGAATCAAGGGCAGGAGTGTTATACTGTGCTCTTCAAGAGGTACACAGGGACCTCTGGTGAAGAGTTTGGATTTAAACCTAAACATTATGGGAAACTGTGGGAGAGTTTAAAGCAGGGAGTGGCATGGTCTGGTTTACATTTGAATGCCATCATTCTGGCTGCTTTAAGGATAATGGATTGTAGGGGGTGCAAGAGTAGAGAGGCTTGTTAGGAGGTCATTACATTAATCTAGAGCTCTGCTGTCTGATACTGTAGCCACTAACCACAGATGGCTACTTAATATAAATTAAATTTAAATAAATTCAGTTCCTCAGTTGCAAAGTGTTTAATAGCCACATCTGGTTAGTGGCAGCATAGATTATAGAACATTTTCATCATCATAGAAAATTCTATTGGATAGCACAGGTCTAGAGAGAGATAATTTTAAGCTTGGAGTAATATGGAGCTACAGAGTTGGAATAGAGTGGATAGATTTAGAAAATGTTTTGGAGTTAACTTGCTTGCTGATGTAATGAATCAGGAATAACTCCAAGGTGTTTAGGTAGTGCTACTAGATGGATGAGGCCAATTAGGGAAGGAACAGTATGGTTGGAGGGATGAGAATCAGGAGTTGTGTTTTTGCCATGTTATATCTGGGATGCTTATTATCTATGTGGCTAAATCTAGAATGCAGATTTGAGAGTTTGTATTCAAGGGAAAAAGGCATAACTAGATAGACAGATTTGGGACTGTATTGGTCTGCTAGGGCTGCCATAACAAAATACCAAGACTGGGTAGCTTAAACAACATTTATTTCTCCCAGTCCTGGAAGCTGGAAGTCCAACATCAAGGTATTGGCAGGTTTGGTTTCACCCAGGGCCCCTGTCCTTGGCTTGTAGACAGCTGCCTTCTCTCTGTACTCACATGGCCTTTCCTCTGTGTGTGCCCTCAGTGTCTCTTCCTCTTACAAGGACACCAGTCCTATTAGATAAGGCCCCCACTCTTATAACCTCACTTAACCTTAATTACCTCTTTAGAGGTCCTTTTCTCCAAATTGTCACATTGTGGGGTTAGGACTTCAGCTTAAGAATTTTGGGACACCATTTGGGACACAATTCCATCCCTAACAGGGACTGATCTGCATATAGATATTAAAGCTATAAGAGCTAAGGAAATGCGTGTGTGAGGTATCGGAGAGCCTCAGATAGGCACAGCAGTTGGGCACAGGTCCAGCAAGGGAGGTGGAGCCAGTAAAGGGAACTGGAAAGAAGCAGCCATTGAGGCAAAGGGCGAAGAGGGAGAATGTGGGGCCCTGGAACACACAGAAGTGTTTTCACTTGGGCAGAGTGCTCCTGAGGTTCAGCAGCAAGTAGGAATGGATATTGAGGAACAGAAAGACAACCAGAGTGGCTGGAGTATAGTGAGTGAGTAGTAAGAGATGTAATTGAAAAAGTGGTCAGGGGCCTTGAAGACTGATAAAGGTGTTAGTTTTTTTTTTTAAATTAATTAATTAATTTATTTATTTTTTTCGGTACGCGGGCCTCTCACTGTTGTGGCCTCTCCTGTTGCGGAGCACAGGCTCCAGACGCGCAGGCTCAGCAGCCATGGCTCACGGGCCCAGCCGCTCCGCGGCATGTGGGATCTTCCCGGACCGGGGCACGAACCCCCGTCCCCTGCATCGGCAGGCGGACTCTCAACCACTGCACCACCAGGGGAGCCCCCTAGGAACTTTTTGACAAGTAGAACTGGGAAGAATTTGAATGCTTCTATTTTTATCTGAATTAATTGAAGCAATTTTCAAATAGATAGGTGGATTATAAACCTAGAGGGTCGCAATTGTTTAAGGAGCTCTTAAACACCAAAAAGTAGTGTACTGGCAAGTATTTGCATATATGCTATTTTTAGTTGTTGCCAGTAGAGAGAATAAGGGAATTTAAAAAATACTCATGGTTAAGAAAAGAGTAAGTGCAAGTGATTTAATTAGGTATAAACTTGTTCATTTAGTAGGACTAATGGTTATCACATCACTTTAAGTATCTTGAATATTAGATAATTGACTGTTTGGACATTGGTTAAATGGTAATAATAATTTATCACATAATAGCCTTAGATTACATATATTTTTTCCTGTGCTTATCATTTGGAAAGAAAATATTGTTTCAGTCTTTACCTACATTGGAGACTCTTAAAAAGTAGTAGTAGAGATGAGTAATTTAAGTAATATTTATCAAGTAGTTATATCCAGAACATTGTGCCGTCATATCCTTTATTGAGTTCTATAGAAATGAAGCATGAAAAATTTGAAAAGTACCCCAATTAAGTTAGCACGATTTATAGCAAGTCTTTTGTGATATCGATTGCATTGTATAGTACGTTGTAGTACTGTGGTATAGTAATAATATTTTTACTGTAGATTCAGACTCCAGAGAAAAATGGCTCTTTGATCTCAAGTAAAGAGAACTGAATTTATCTTTTTCATTTGAATCATTGTCTCTTTTTGTTTTTAATTACAGGGCTATTCCCTGATGTGGGTGGAGGTTATTTCTTGCCACGTCTTCAAGGAAAACTTGGGTGCTTCCTTGCATTAACAGGATTCAGGCTGAAAGGAAGAGATGTGTATGCAGCAGGAATTGCTACACACTTTGTAGATTCTGAAAAGGTAATTACTTGGATGATTGCATTTTGTGTTGTTTGGAATAGCTCATGGGGAGGCAGTATGAGTGGTTGAGATTACAGGCTTTGGTCTACATGGGTCTGAACCCTACATGTACCCTTAAAGCTGTGTGACCCTGGGTAAGCTCTCCAATCCTCATTTCCTCATATGCAAAATGGAAATAATTATATCTGGATCCAGGGCTGTTTTGCCTGGTACCTTCAGTGAATATTTTTTAATGAATAATTATAGTCTGTGTAAAAAAAAAAGTAATATTTTAAGAAAGTCTAATATATAAAAATCTGAATTTATGTATAAAAAGATAGGCTTTTATAAAGATATTTTTGAAAGATTCTTTTGTTTGTTAGTTTCCCTAGTGCATTTAAAAGTTTGTAAAATATGGTCTTAAAAACTCTTCTGAAGGGTATCTGTTGTAAGGGACACATATTACTTACCTTGGTCTTAAAACATTTTTCTTAAACAGCACGGTCAGTTTTCTTAGCCCAGGATAGCACAGTGGCAAAGGATGTGCAGATGGACAGCCTGGTTTTAAATCTTAGCTTGAATTTATCCTCTTTAGCCCCAGTTTTCTCATCTCCACGTTGAGGACGGCAGTTTTATCATAGCAGTTGAAAGTCATTGTGTTAAATGTAACAGAAGGCCCAGTTCAAGGTGGTTTTGCCTTAGAACTCCCCTCAAGAGATTTGGGATTTTTCTGCTTCAGCTGGCTTAGCTCAGTCTTACTGGACTGGCTTGTGCCTGAACCACATGGGTGGGTAGAATACGCTGGCTAATCTATCCTAGCTCATGTGCTCCATCCCTGGAACTGTGGGGTAAAGTCAGTTTCCCAGGAAACCCATGGATTTCTGATCTTGAGGTAGGGGTGTTATGGGATAGGGGAAGGAATGCTATTAAAATGTATGAAGTATACAAAGTTGAAAGTTGTCCCCTTAACACTGTTATGAGGGCCTTCCATCACATTTGCCTGAATTTTCAGATATTTCTCTTTTTTAGATCTTTATGGGCATCCTTGGTCACATTGAGTAGGTGGCTGTCTCATTCTTCCCTTGAGCTGTAACAGGAAGCAAACATGGGTACTCCATTATTTGCTCTGGAGGGACACCCTTGATTATAGTGGAATTTGGTTAAGGATGGGGGAGCTGATCCACAGCCCTTTCCTCTCTTAGTCAGATTGCCCAGTAATATATGCAGTGCATAGCCTACCATTTACAGGGCCTATAGTGCATAACAGAAATGAATAATACACATTGGGAATGGGGCTAGGGGTGGGTACAAAAGATAAAAAACCATCTGTATCATCTGACAGAGTAAAGTATGGAAAGTGTACAAACAGAATACAAAGAAAGGATTCAACGCATTGAATCCATTGAAGGAAGAGCTTACTTATAAGAAAGGACTGGAAGTTTTCTCATAGAGGTTGCAGTTCAGCTGGGCCTTAAGATAAGTATTGTCAGGAGAAGTTTTTCTGGATAGAGGAGACTTTAATGAGCAAGCCCCATAGGGGTAGGAAAGCATTAGCTGTGTTTTAGAAACAGTAAAAAGTCCAATTGGCTGAGTGTAGGAAGAGGTATATGAGGGATATAGGGGGAAAGCTGTTGGAGGACAGAGGGAACGAAAAGTACCCACTGAACTGAGAAGGTATCTTGAGACCAAAAAATGAGGCAGGCGGCTCCCTATAATCAGTGGATCAGTCTGTTAGAGGGTCACTTATGCTCAGGGTGGCATTGGGTGGACAGTGATCTGGCAGCATTCGCAACTGCACTCTGCACTGCTGAGGGGCCACTGGGATAGTTTTATAGTTGACCTTCGGGTATGGGGATATGTGCTTGGAAACAGGACATGCATTCCTAAATTGGGATTTATGAATGGGTAACTCGTCTCTTGGGCACTGGGAATACATACGTCAGTGAGAGTCTTCATCATTGTTTGGGGACTAACAGAGCATGGAGGCCACTTGGTCCTAATGAATATTAAACAATGTCTATTAACTATTGATACAAAGCCCTTGATGACAGAGAAGTGAGTTACCACACAGTACAGTTCTGGGAAGGGTTAGTGGAAGGACAGGAGGAACTGTATGGGCCCAAGATGGCGTCAGTTATGTTAATAGCCATACAAGAGTTAAGTGTGGCTATATTATAGACCTGTGCATTGACTATAGTAGCCATTTAGTCACATGTGGCAATTTTCGTTAAAACTAATTAAAATAAAATTTATAATTGGGATCTTTAGTTGCAACACTACATTTCAAGTGCTCAATAGCTAGAGGGAAACAAAAATGAATGTCTCTATTTCTCCTCTTCAGTTTCTTTCGTCTTTATCCATTCCTTGCAAGGCAGCATTTACTTTATGGGAATGTGTGTGCCTTCAACTTCAGTGAAAATTGCCTTCATTGATTCAGCTGAAGGGAGAGCATCATAATTTTAAGACGAGGATTTTTAAAAAGAATATAAGATTTCTAAAGAAAAAAAATTCTGTGTTGCTGTGGTGTTTTAAATGTTTTCCTTTCTCCCCCCCTGTAGTTGGGCATGTTAGAAGAAGATTTGTTAGCCCTGAAATCTCCTTCGAAAGAAAATATTGCAGATGTCTTAGAAACTTACCATGCAAAGGTAATCTTGTCAGTATTCTAACCTCAGATTTTAATTCATGGGGAAGGGGAAGTGACTGAAAAATTAGCAGTTGGTGAATATTATAGTTTGTGGATATAAATAAATGTACTGGGATTTATTTACTTTAAAGCTTGTTGGGAGTATCAGTGCTTCACAATCATTAGGATGGCCATCTGAGAAGATGACTTCTTTACATGCAGCTACACAGCTTGTTTTCTCATTGCTGGTGAATTTCAGTGCATAGCCTTGTGATTGGCCCTTGCAAGGGCTTTTTACAACACACTGTGACGTTTGTGTAATGGAGGTTCAGTGTTGATGCTATTTGTGGAGCTGCTAAAGTGAAACTCTGGTCTATATCGAAATATAATAACATACAATGCAGTGTTTTCTTTTAATTCCTTTTGTTGTCTAACTTAAATTCTCTTTTAAGAGCCAAGAATCTATAAAAATGCTACATGACTTCTAGTTAAACATGTTTGATGCCATATATGCTCCCTCCTGAAACCCCACTAAAATTGTAGTAAAGGAATAAGAAAGGCAGGAATCCACAAAGAGAAATAGAACAGAAAAGGAGACAGTGGCAGGCATGAGATGTCAGGATTTTGGAAGCTTGAAAGTGGAATGATGAGGGCAACTACTTTAGACCTGAGAACACCGAACTCAGTGGGGGAAGCCAATAAGAAATAAGCCAGTTCTTTCTGTAGACTCTGTAGGGTACCAGCTCCCTTTGACAGGCCTTGCTGGCTAAGGGCAGGGATAGGTGAGGTGCTCTACTGAAAAGAGGCAGAACATATTAAATGGGAAGAATTTTGGCCTCTTTTCCTAGTTGGTTTCCAGAACTCTTACGTACCATCTATCTAAGTTTGGGCAGCCATAGCAAAAATACCGTAGACTTGGTGGCTTAAACAGCAGAAATTTCTCACAGTTCTGGAGGCTGGAAGGTCCAAGATCAAGGTGCCAGCCTATTAGGTTCCTGGTGAGGAACCTCTTCCTGTTTTGCAGATGAATGCCTTCCTGCTGTGTCCTCACATAGCAGAGACAGAAAGTGAGCTCTCTCAGGCCTCTGCTTATAAGGGTGCTAATCCCATCCTGAGGGCTCCATCCTTTTGACTTAATTACCTCCCAAAGGCCTCACCCCCAGATACTATCACATTGGGATTAAGATTTCAACATGAATTTTGTGGGGGCACAAACATTTAGTCAGCACCATCCTACTCCCAAGCAGTTCATTAGAAGCAAGAGAAAACCTGTAGCTATTGACATTCGAGCACCCCTCTATGAAAAAAACATCCAGGCCTGATCATCTCATAATGCATCAGACAATTGATAGTCCCATAACTGCAATTGACATTACACACAAAGCTTCCTAATTTTAGTGCTTCACATAGAATAACAAGGATTGCCAGGCATTAAAAACCGGAGATTGGCTAAAATAAAAAATGTACTTGAAGGAAGTAGGCAATGCAAGGAGAAGAAGGAACCCTAACAATTATAGGTTTGGTTTTTTTTTTTTATCTTCAGATAAGAGGAAAATATTTCA
This sequence comes from Leucopleurus acutus, assembly GCF_964270905.1. NCBI lineage: Eukaryota > Metazoa > Chordata > Mammalia > Artiodactyla > Delphinidae > Leucopleurus > Leucopleurus acutus. The sequence goes on along the minus strand of NC_139149.1, from coordinate 74,931,298 downwards.
TCTGTGAAATAAGAACAGATGTTACGAAGAGAAATAGTTAAAGGATAAAAAGAAATTTAAAATGTGACAGCGAAATGGGGGAAAACCTCACAACAGCTTAGATTAAAATTGATGGATGAGGAAGACTCTAAGAGGATAATAAGGTGGAAAATGGAGAGAAAAGAAAACTTGGTATTATTCCAGGAGGTCCAAACCTGTTAGGAATTTGTAACAGAGGAGAGGAAATATTTAGAGAAATGGTAACCGCCCCCTGACAAAATTACGCAGAACAGAAGAACATGAGTACAGATTCATGGGCCCTGAATAGTTAGTGTATGAATATGAATACAGAGCATGTGAGCATTTCATCAGATTTTGTCAAAGCATCCGACAGTCTCTTACGTTGTCAAATTGGGTAAACGTGGGATGGATTATAGCGTGTGGGGGGTTGAAGCGCCTTCCCAAGGAGTTCTGTTAAATGTTTGGGTATTAGGCTGTAAGTGAAGCCGTCTTGGCCTTCTCTTAGTCAGTGTTTTCCTCAGTGATTTGGATGAGAATGTTGATGGTGTTTTGATCAGACTGATATGAAACTAAGAACTAAGTTAAATTAGGTAAACATGTTTGTGAAAAAAAAAGCCAAGTTCAGAGTGATCTGTTTAATAGTAAAAATGTGAAATTTGATAGATGTGTTGGGAAACCCTCCATGTGTTTTCCTTTCCTTTCCTTCTCACTACTACCACATTCACAACACTCCTGACTCCAGACGTGTTGGTTTTCCGCACATCAGGCAGTTCTCCATGACACAAGCTGGGTGTCTTATGATTCCTTTCAATGCTAACACTGTCTACCTGAGGTTTGCATCAGATCCCACAACTTAACGGGCCCAGTCCCACAAGTTGGACCCTACTTTACACACCAGTCACAAATCCCAGGTTGTCACCTGTACTTCTCACTGACTGGCAATAAATTGGGGTTCTCATGGCCCCCTCCTTGGGTTTGATAATTTGCTAGAATGACTCACAGATCTCAGGGAAACACTTAACATTTATTGGTTTATTATGAAGGATATGAATGCACAGCTTGATGAAGAGATACATAGGGTGGGGTCCAGAGGGGCCTCAAGCCCAGGAGCTTCTGTCCCCATGAAGTTGGGGTGAGCCACTCACTCTCCCTGCATGTTCATTAACCTAGAAACTCTCCAAACCCCATCCTTTGGAGTTTTTATGACAGCTTCATTATGTAGGCATGATTGATTAAATCATTGACATTGGTGATCGAACTCAATCTCCAGCCCTTTTCGCCTCACTGGAGGTGGAGATGGGGGAGGTGTGGGATTAGATAGTGGAGTATGGCACTGCAACTTCCCTTGGTTGGTTCCCCTGGCAACCAGCCCCCATCCTTAGGGCTTTCCTATAGTCACCTCAGTAACAAACAAAGGTGTGATTGAAAGGGGCTTGTTGTGAATAACAAAAGACAGCCATTTCACCTTTATTTCAGGAACCGAAGACCAAAGACCATATATTATAACAAAAGGTGATCTACTTAGGGATTTTCTTGGGTTTTTGGGAGCTGTGAGCCTGGAACAAAAGGCCAAATATATGGACGGAGACCAAATACATATTTTTTATTTTAAATCACAGTATCACAATAGAGATAATTGTTTCAGTCCAGGGTACCAAATTCATAAGTACAGGATGGGAGAAATGTAGCCTACAATGGCACCAGTTTTAAAAAAGTTTTAACTGCCCAGTGTCAATCACAGCATAATAGGACTGCCCCCAAACTAACCTAGAGTTAGGCCTGTTATTAAAAGCATTGTATCCAAAACAAGGGTATGCGGAACCTTGTTGTACTTTGCTATGATTCAGCCACGTCTGCAGCTAAGGTACATGTACCACACTTTAAGAATGACCTTGATAAACTGGAATTTGTACATAAGAAGGACCTGGATTGTGAGGGGACTCAAAACTGCACTGTGTGAGAAAAGATTAACTCAAGGGGGATTAACTAGAACTATAAACACGAGAGGGCTGATTTTTGGTTCAAAAAAATTTTTTTTTTAATCCTAATTATAGTTGTTCAAGCACTTATGAGTTCTTTTCTGAGGTAGTGTTTTTTTTCCCCTGGAGGTCAGTGCTGTGGGGATATCGGGGATATAAGCCTGTGTTTAGACTCATTGCTATCATGAAAAGAAGAAATCGCTTACACATTGTAGTGTTTTTTTTCCCCTGGAGATCAGTGCTGCGGGGATATCGGGGATGTGGTAGGGATTTCTATATCAGACAGAAATTGGGGCAGGATGACTTCTTAGGTCCCTTGAAATCCTTAAATTCATTGACACACTTTAATGATGACATAATAATATATAATGGCATACAAATAAAAATACAAGAACATTTTTTGCTGTTGATAGTTTTAAGAGCTATTCTGGAATAATACATAGTGTCTGAATTTTGAACATATGGTAGTAGTTATTTATGCGACTGGATGTAATTTGAGTGAAAGTTGCCATCTGCCACAAAATATATCATTAAATATGGTGAAAATTTTAAGAATTTTTAAGATTTGAGTTGCATCAAATTAATTAAAGGTTTTTATTTTCAAACAGTCCAAGATTGATCAAGACAAGTCTTTTATACTTGAGGAACACATGGACAAAATAAACAGGTACTTAAAGAGAGGTGTCAATTATATCTGTTCCTTTGGAAAGACTATATTAAATTGAATTTACTACTAATGCTGTAATTGTGCTGTGTTTGAGAATGCACCAAATTCTGAGATAAGATAACGCAGTGTTTTTTTTAGTTACCTTTGAAAGTAGCTTCCTGCCCACTCCTTCAGGGGGAAATAAACTCATTAAATTTAAGTAATCTATCATGCTGATTCATTTTAGTGCAAAACATTTCATTAATGGGGAAGAGAGTGTAGAAAATAACAATTGAATTAACTTATCTTTTATCATTGTAAAGTCATCTTCTCTGAAGGTCTTATCATGCTGATCAGCAAAAGGTTTTGTGCAATGATTTGAGAGACTGACAGACTGACTTAAACACAAGAGGAGAAAAACTGTTGGAAAATAAGGCAACTATCATTACGTTTTAGAAGCATCAGTTTTTGACAGTTTAGACATCATTTACTTATGTATGATAGATGCAAGAAAGCAGAAGAGAAAATGTAGGCTTTATTTCCCATTAGTGAAGGTAGACTGCAAATACCCAGAGAAACAATGTTCTATTTCATCATCCTGTAATATAGGTTGGAAATTTTTTCATTCTTGAAATAGGGTTTAGGGGAAGCCTGTGTTTAGACTCATTGCTATCATGAAAAGAACAAATCACTTACACATTGTTGAAATCTTATGTTTCCCTTTCTTTCATAGTTGGTTCTCAGCCAATACTGTGGAACAGATTATTGAAAATTTACAGCAAGATGGTTCATCTTTTGCCCTAGAGCAGTTGAAGGTAATGTATAGATTGTTTCCGCCATGAGAGTGGTGAATTCTTGTGATAGGGAAGCCTCTGAGGGGTGTCAGAGCTCCGTGATGGTGACATAGCCCACTGCACAGTTTTTTTTCTGAACTCAGTTGAGCTCCAGAAAGTAGTTCCACAAAACCTTTACCTAAACCCAAATGCCTTGTCTACCTTGATAACAAAGCTAAGCTGTTTTTAGGTCTTTTTGACTATAACAGAGAAGGACTTCATAAGCATGCTTCATCTCCAGTAGTCCTCCTTGTCTTGAGGGAGAAATGTTCATGGGTGTTTTTATTAGAAGGGTTGGATCAATGGAGAACAGTCACCTTAAAATATATTGCAGTTGTGACATTAGTCTGTAAGTTCTATTTAATGTGCAACACATCAGTATATGGTCTTTTTAGCAGTAGGTTTAATAAGAAAGTGATCCTTTCTAAACTAACAAGAGGCTCCATCTACAGCCATAGCCAAGTCCTAAGCAGTGTTTCTCAGTGTTAGGTACACTTTGATCTTTCTTCAACATGACTCAACTGGTAACAGCAGAAGAAAAGCTGTTTTTGTGTAAATGAGTGCATATTGGATACTGACATTCATGGAACTATCATGTGACTGTGAAACTTGGGGTACTTTAGACTTCTAGACAAAGGAAAGAAAATGTATGTTTCCTTTTACTAGAAAGACAAGGTGGTTTCTCTTTATCTGGTAGTATTTTTCAATTTACAGGTATAGTTATAGCATTTCAGTTGTCAGGTAACTTACTGACAAAAAATTTAAATTAAATCTTACCTGTGAAGATGGAAACATTTCCTCATTCTTAAGGGAATATTAATTTGTCTCTTAGGATCTTATTTAGTATTGGAATTCTATTAACTTTCAAGGATAGGCATAAATTAGAGTAAGTAGACCAGCCATATATTTCCCTAACTCACAAAAGTAATGTTACTGTTAACAGCTTTCAGGAATGTTTGCATAAATGTAGATAACCATTTTATATTTCAAGGATTCTGACTTGAAAGTTGGTTCTCTTGTTTTCAGAGCAATATGGAAACCAGCATTCCTGTTTGTTTGTTTGTTTGTTTTTTCAGCAATAGGATTAAGTATGCACTTAGCAATTTCATTTGAAAATAGTCATGCAGCACATTACCTCATAGGCTATATATTGAATACTATAAAAGCAGTACAGATAAGCAACTAACCATATTATTTTAAAACCACTGGCCTACCCCAAAACTGAGGGATAGGACTCAGATGGTCTTCCAGTTTTCCTCCCATTTCTCTGGCGATATGTTTATTCTGCATTCAGAAGAGGGTACTTGGCAAGCTACCCATCACAGCTAGGATCAGCATAAGCACCCTCACTGGAAGGACCGATTTTCATTTTTATTCAGTTGACCTGCTCTGTTGAATGAATGTGGCTCCACAGTATTAGTATCTGCTGGGAGTAACATCATGTGGGGATCAGAAATTCCCACTGAGGCTTCCCTGACAGAGACTTAGAAATAGGGCTTCTTTTAATTATGTCAGCCAGAAACACACACCAAGAAACAACCCTGAAGGAGAAGACAGTTGTTAGTGCTTCAGTGACAGGTTTGCAGATCACATGTTTGAACAACTTTTAAAGAAGATTCTAACACTTGTGTCAGGAAACCTCAAGGATTGCTCCTGACCCTGTGGACTCTTCAGGGATTCTTGTCTTCCTTCTGCAGGTCCCAATGATCTAGTCTGTATTGATGTTTGAAGTTGCAACCATCTACTCCATGTCTTAGGGGTTCCTTTCTCTCTAGGATTGTCCATCAGGAAGGACCTAATCTTTTCAACATACTTGCTTATCATTAAATAAAAACATACAGTTTTTCTTTAATCCTTTCTTTAGATTTTTAACTGCCAGTCACTATAGGATAACATATGGGCTAAAAAAACTGACAAATATGGGGAAGTTGTAAAGAAGTTCCATCTTTACAACTGATGGAATTTTCGTAGTACCTTATTTTATGGCTTCTAATGTTCTTTCTTAGATTTTCCTCCTAAGTTCCAATACACTTTTTTTTTCTAAATAATGCTGTGGGTTGGAATTCATCAAATCTCCTTTTAATCACTCTTTTGGTGTTCATGGTGCCAAGCAATCCATGTAAACTAATGGGCTATTTAAATGCCCTGATGGGTAGCCTGTATTAGAGAAACCTTAACCAAAGACTCCCATTGCGGTATTCTCGTGTGTGTGTGTGTGTGTGTGTGTGTGTGTGTGTGTGTTGTGGTCAAATACATGTAACGTAAAACTTAACATCCGAACCATTTTAAAGTGTATATTTCAGTCTTGTTAAGTATATTCACGTTGTTGTGCAATCAATCTCCAGAATATTTTCAACTTGCGTAACTGAAACTTTATACCCATTAAACAGTAACTCCCTATTTCCTTCTCCTCCCAGTCTCTGGCAACCACCATTCTGCTTTCCTTTTCTGTAGATTTGACTACAATGGACAGCTTGCATAGGTGGAATCATACAGCATTTTTCCTATTGTGACTAGCTTATTTCACTTAACCATGATGTTTCAGGTTTCACCCATGTTGTAGCAGGTACCAGAATTTCATTTTTTTTAAGGCTCAATAATATTCCATTGTATGTTTATGCCACATTTTATTTATCCATCCATCTGTTGATGGGCATTTGGGTTGCTTCTACCTTTTAGGTCTTGTTAATATCGCTGCTATGAACATGGGTTTACAAATATCTGCTTTTAATTCTTTGAATACATACTCAGAAGTGGAATTGCTGCATCACATGGTAATTCTATTTTTAATGTGTTGAGGACTTCCACACTCTTTTCCATAGCAGGTGCACCATTTTATGTTCCCACTGACAGAAGTGCACAGAGGTTCCAGTTTTTCTGCATTCTTGCCAACACTTGTTATTTTCTGTCTTTAAAAGAAAAAAAAAGCCATCCTAATGGCTGGGGGGTGATAGCTCATTGTGGGTTTTTTTTGTTTTTGTTTTTTGGCCACGCCACGCGGCTTGCAGGATCTTAGTTCCCTTACCAGAGATTGAACCCGTGCCCTTGGCAGTGAAAGCGTGGAGTCCTAACCACTGGACCACCAGGGAATTCCCTCATTGTGGTTTTAATTTTCATTTCCCTAATGATTGGTGATATTAAACATCTTTGCATATGCTGATTGGCCATTTATATTTTCTTTGGAGATATGTTTAAGTTCTTTGCTCATTTTTTAATTAAGTTTTTTGTTGTTGTTGTTGACTTGTAGGAATTGCTCTCCTGTTTCAATCTCCCTTTTCTGGTAATGAGACTAGCAAGCTTGCCAAAGTACAGAAGGTTCTTCAGGGCCAATGAGAGAAGTATTTCTTTTCCAGAATTACAAGTGATGTCAGTAATCAAAGGAATCATGGTTAGAAGCGGTTGAGACGACCTCCCTTGCCTCAACTCTCAGCAAGGATACTAATCCAAGGAAGGAATTTAAATGGGTCACCAGTCCTTAGGAGGGCTGGGGAATGAAGTCCACGGCCCAGAGAGGCAGAGAAACAAGAGCAGAGAGCAGTGAGTCAAATTAGTGTCCAGGGAGGTGGTCCTGAGCAAATGGCCAGGGAAACCAGTGCTGCTTTTGACTTGTCTTTTAGGTGTTTTCTTGTTATTGATGTAGGATATCCTGCTGTGTTAAAGGCTTAGAGAGAGGGTGTATACTTTGCTTTTCCAGTACTAGAAAACGCTTATTAGATTTTTGGGGATTTCTTCTTTCTAATCACTAATGTGAGATTTATGTATTTTTTTATTTTAAAATGCTCGTTTCATGAAGAGTAAATGAAACTCAGTTTTTACTTGAAGAAGTTAACATACAAGACTATGACAGGCCTCTATAAAGAATTCATGCACTGAAAAATTGGAAGAAAAATAGGAAAACTAAGAAAGATAACCAGGGCATAGATTTTAAGGAAGAGGAGCAGCAAAGTATTAAAACGAGAAATTAAACTTAAAAGATTACTAATCTTTCTGTAAGCTTTGAGAGTTACCTGTATACTGTACTATTTAAAAATAAAGTGACGGATATTCAAGAAAATTGCTACAGGAATTGTTCTGCTGTAAACAACTAGAAAACTGGACAAAACGTATGAAACAAGTATTTGTAGACATTGGACAATGCAGGCAGCACATGTGATTCCTGAGAGAAGGGAAACAAACAAGAGAGCCCTAAGATTGACTCAGCTTTCTTCCTGCAGGAGTTCCCAGAATATTGATCTGTACGTGTTATGGGTAAAACTCCACAAGAGCAGGGAAAGAGTCACAGGAAAGCAATAGTCTGAACAGTTAGCAAGTCTCACACAGGTCTGGGAAGTGTTCATATTCCCATCAGCCAGAAGATTTACATTTTAGTAGTGGGCGTAAATTAATACTAGAGTAATACTTGCTCTGAACTCCCAAGGTAATTCAGTGGGGAAAAGATAGTCTTTTCAACAAATGGTTCTGGAACAATTGGATATCCATATGCAAGGGAAAAAAAAGTTATTGACTCTTACCTTGCCCTTGTAGGAGAGAAAAAAATTCTCTATCCTCTTAGGTTCTCTGGCTGGGCCTAAGAATCAAACTGACATAGATTAACAGGAGAAGAGTATACAAATTTTATTAAATTTTTACATGTACATGGCTGTCTGTGCAAGAGAATGAAAACCTGAAGAATGACCAGAGCAGGAAGCTTGTATACCTTTTAGACAAAGAAACAATAAATTTGTTAAGAATTGACAAGGCAAATAACTTTTGGCTAGGAGTAGTAAATGGTGAAGAAGTAACTAGGAAGATAAGGGTTAATTTAAGAAGGTTCGTTTGTACAGATTTCTTGGCCCCAAATTCCCTATCTCTGGTGATCAGAATGGCTTCCTTCCTCCTGGCACAGGGAGGGTACCTTTCACATGGGGGTTGTATCTCCTGCTTTCAGGAAGAAAAGGAGGGTCAGAGTGCCCTTCTTACACCTATTGTTTCCCAGGTGCCTTTAACTCAAAATAATCAATATGACAACATGGCATTATCTTGGGGTGACATGCTTTGAGCTCCTTCACACTGTATGCAATTCAAAATGTATTATGAACTTAAATGTAAGCACTAAAACTATACCACTCTAAAGGAAAACATAGGAGAAAATCTTGGTGACCTTGGGCTAGCTAAGATTTTCTTTTTAATGCAAAAAGCTGGAACTGCAGAAGAAAAAAATTGATAAATCTTTATTATAATTAAACACTTTTCCTCTTTGAAAGACACTATCAGAAAAATGAGGAAGCAACAGATTGGGAGGAAGTATTTGTAAAACATGTATCTGATAACAGGACTTTAATCCACCACATATACAATATAAGAATGTAAACAGCACAACTAAAAATGGGAAATCTAGACATGTCACCGAAGAAGATACATGAATGGCCAGGAAGCACATGAAAAAATGCTCAAGATCTTTAATCTTTAGGAAAAGGCAAATTAAAACCACAGTGAGATGTTGCTGTGCATCCATTAGAGTGGCTGAGATTTAAAAGGTTGACAGTACCAACACCAAATGTTGGTAAAGATGTGTAGCACTTACAACTTGCATATTGCTGGCAGGAACGCAGTTTGGCAGTTTCTTATAAAGTTAAATGTACACTTACTGTAAGATCCAACAATCCCACTTCTAGGAATTTACCCAAGAAAAATGTAAACTTTTGTCCACACAGGTGTTTGTACTCACATGTCCATAGTAACTTTATAATAGCCCCAAACTGGAAACAATCCGATCCCTAATTGAATGAGTAAACAGATTGTGATATATTCATACAGTAGAATATTATACTCAGCTATAAGAAGGGATGAGCTGATACATTAAACAGCTTGGATGAATCTTAGAAGCATTATGCCAAGTGAAAGAAGGCAGACACAAGGACTACCTACTGTGTGATTTTATTTTTATGAAATTCTGGAAAAGGCAAAACTGTAGGCCCAGAAAACAAATCAGCTGCCCAGGGATAGAACTGAGGGAAGTAGAACTCTTTGGGGTGATGGAAATGTTCTATATCTTGATTGTGGGGTAGTTGTACAACTGTATACATCTATCAAAATTTATGGACCTATGCATTTAAAATGAGTGGATTTTATCATATGTAAATTATATCTCAGTAAAGCTAATTATTTAAAAAATAAAATGATATGCCAAATTATGTTTAAAAAACAGTTTGACCTGTAGAAGTGGGCATTATATTTGCTGAAGGTACCTATTACACTGTGCAGTTAATTGCTATTAATAAGAGTAACTGAATGGCGGTGTTGATGGATGCATTGTTCCTTTGGGAAAGAGTACAATAAACCTTAAGGGGAAAATACATCAATCTATGTAGACAGGAAGAGAAAACAGTTTCCAGTCCACTGATGGAGCTTAGTGACCCTTAAGTGCTATCATGAACATTTAGGATATCATCAAACAGGAGTACCTGCATCTTTAGATACTGTCTTTACATTTTTTTTTAATTGTTAATGCTTTTAAGAAATTACCGGAAAAATCTTAAGGTTGCAAAAAGCACTCTTCTTGGACTGGTTCTAAGCCTTTTATAAGAGGAAAGAAATATTAGTGCCCATTTCTTTAAAACAATATGACCCTCCTGAATGGTGAAAAAATATTTAAAAACAAAAATATGTCTGTGAAGCTGCAGTATTCGGTGAAGTAGACCAACTCGTTTAGGTATTTTGTGTTTCTGTTGTATTTTTGGTCAATCTGAACATTTCTGGAAAAGATTTATAGATATAAGTACATAATGTATAAGATGATTATTTAGAAAAATATTCACAATTCATAACAAAACATAACTCTTAACTACAGTTGATATAAACTAGTTAAAAAAATCAAAGACCTGTTTAACAGACAGGATATAACAGGGGCTAATGCCGCTTGGTTTTAAAATAACAGATGATGTGATTTACTGTGGCTTAAATTCTACCTTCTACTTAATTTCATTCAATCCCAAGGACAAATGCTAAGAAATAGTTCCCTTTTAAGCCTTAAAACAGCACAACAAAGCTTCGGGTATTTAGTGGCAGTGTTGAACACCATAGAAGTGACAGTGTTATTCCATAAAGACCTCTACCTGCTTGTCCCTGTCCGCATTATGTGTCCTTTTCTCTCTACTGCTCCTGTCTTTTTGCTCTATTGAGTGCCATCTACAGCAGACTATAAGCTGCTGAGAAGCTTGCTTACTCCTGTATTTCCAGACACCTGTCACAGAGCATTTCACATGGTAGGTATGATGAATTGAATGGGTAAGGTGCTGTGCTGCCACTGAGTTTCAGAAGTGAAAATTCAGTACCTGTTCTCAGAGGGAGTTCACAATCCAGTGGAATAGACACATAAACAAAATACGGTAAGTGCTACTAAGCTAGAGGCTTGCACAAATTATTGTGGGTGTCCAGAAAATGGTGGAAGGAGTCTTAAAGGCTTCACAGAGGAGAACTCTGAGCAGAGAATTAAAGATGGGAATGAGTTGTCAAGTGGCAAAGGGTATATCAGACAGAACAAAGCACATACTCAAAGGACAAATGTTAGGAGAATGCAGAGCTGGGAACAAGGAGTAAAGTGTCAGAAAACACGGCCAAAAAGATGATTGGAACCAGACTGTGAGGAGCCTTATGTTAAACTAAAGAGCTTGAATTCAGTGAATTTTTTCTGAGTGTGTATGTATTTTAAGAATTCATTTTTTTTGAAGTACAGGAAAGTTATAATGTATAGCTGAAAAATTTTTACAACATAAACATAACGAACACCCAGAATAAATTAGGCACTCGATATGTCTTATTGAGTCCCATCCCAGTCACTACCTCTCCCTAGGCTAGCCATATACTGATTTTTAACACCATAGATTTTGTTTTTGAGTTATATATAAAATCATAGTTTTCTGTCTGTCTTTTGCTCAGCATTGTATTTGTGAGGTTCACCAGTGTTGTATGTAGCAGTGGTTTGTTTTCATTGCTTTAAGTTATTCCATTATGTGATATATCACATTTTATTTATTTATTTCTACTGTTCATGGACATTTGGGGTTGTTTGTAGGGTTTTACTTTAGAAATAATGCTGCTATGAACAATTTTGTCTGTGTCTTTTGTTAACAAAGATATGGATTTCTGTATATACCCAGGAGTAGTACTGCAAAGTCATCACATGTTGTTAAAAGATACACTAAAGCATATTAAGAATTTTGATAGGGCTTCCCTGGTGGCACAGTGGTTGAGAGTCCGCCTGCTGATGAAGGGGACACGGGTTCGTGCCCCGGTCCGGGAAGATCCCGCATGACACGGAGCGGCTGGGCCCGTGAGCCATGGCCGCTGAGCCTGCACGTCTGGAGCCTGTGCTCCGCAACGGGAGAGGCCACAACAGTGAGAGGCCCGTGTACCGCAAAAAAAAAAAAAAAAAAAAAAATTGATAGTTTTTTTGAGCAAAAATTGATCTAAATCAGGCAGCACCAAAGCAGAAGTGGTAAGAAAAGCTCTACTGATACGAGCTTAGGGGAAGCCTTTTATGCAGAGGAGGTGGAAGCAAAGCAAGGAAATATTGATTGGCTGTAGCTTAAGCAGTTGCTTTAGTTGGGAAAGGCTAATTGGCTATTTATGATTGGCTGTCCTTAGGTTTCGATTTTTAACCTTGAGGCATTACAGGCTTAGATTTTGGTTTGCTTACAGTCTACTAAAGCATTAAGGGCACCTCAGTTAGATGGCCTCTGTTTAATTTAAAGCATGTACATTTATCTTAGTAGTTACTGTCAAAAAGTTTTCCAATATGGTTGTACAAATTTACATTGGATACTAAGTTGCTCTACATTCTCACCAACACTTGATATTATCTGTCTTTTTCATATTCGTCATTCTGGTGTATGTAAAATAGCATTGCATAGTGGTTTTAATTTGCATCCATGATGACTAATGGGGTTGAGCATCAATTCATACCTTTATTGGCTGTGGTATCCTTCCTTGTGAAGTGCCTATTAAATCTTTTTTATTATTACTGTTAGTTTGTAGGAATTATTTCTATCTTCTGCTAATAAGTCCTTTATCCAGTACATGTACTACATATATCTTCCTCCTATCTGTTACTTGCCTTTTTTCTACCTTAATGGTGGCATTTATTGAACAGAAATTTTCTGTTCAAAATGTGGAGAAGATGTCCTGAAGATTTGGGGCAGATCCGTAACGGTCCATAAATGAGAGATTTCATTACAAACTCTTTACATTAACCAACTATAATGTAGAACAGGAGTTTGTTATTTTGGGGTTTTGAGATCTGTTGTTTTAACTATGTTTATGTTCTTAACGGCCTTTTTAAAAAGTGATTGGATATACTATTTCAGATTTTTCTTAAGTTAAAAATCCAACTGTATAAAGTGTTTCTAATTATAGTATTCCTTAGTTTTTTATTTTCTAAGTGTCATTTGCCCTTGTAGAAAACATTGTTTCTACTCAAAATTGTTTTCTATATGCTTTCAAATAATTTGTTTTGACCTGTTTTGCACTGATTTATTTCTCTTGTGCCTTGCAAGTATTTTAAAGTATCAGCTATTCAAATTAAATAATTTTCTATAGTATAACATGAGCAAATGATTTATCCTTCTCCTCTGACCTCTATAATGTACATTGAACACTTCTTAAGTGGTTACTGTCTGTGGCTTACTTAAACTTTTATCTTGACGGCATTTTTAACGGTTCAATGAAGTTTTTACACGTAGTGAATTTGGTTTTTTAATGGAATGATTAGAAAGTTCATCTCATAATATATTAATAGATTGGAAATATGCTGTAGCCATTTTTCAGAGGAGAGTAAAATTACACCCATTTATATTTTTCCTCTACCTTTATGTATTCTTTTGAGTTAGATGAAGAATAAGCTAATTTGTTGCCTTTAATTAGCTTCTTAAGCTCTCATTTCCTGTTCATTGTCTTTACCCTGTATGTAATGTAAGTCAGTATCAGCTCTATTTTTTATTGCATTTTTAAAAAGTAAAATGATCTAAATTTACTTGAATTCCTGTTAGTGTTCCTTCTTTTGAGATTAAAACTGGCAGAGCCTAGACTTTTAAAGAATGTTATACATGATATCCTTTTTTATAAAGGAAAGAACTCAAGAGATCATTTTCTAAGATCACTTAGTGAATCAGAGAAATAGTTGTTATAGCCCTTGAGTCAACTCTGAGTCCTACTTGGTAGAAGTTTTCTAATTGTAATCAGTAGGCTTGTTGAATACTGTTTTTCCCTTGATAATTCATGTCAGACTATATATTATCGAGTGTTCTGGCGCTCCTGAGGAGAGGGTGAGCGGCATTATCCTGAGTTTTCCTTTTGTGGCAAATTTCCTAGGACTTAATAAATAAAACTTAACCGAAAGAAGGGTTCCTAGGATTCTTACCCAAAAGGCAGTGATTATAGTGCTCATAATGCTTTGAGTGCAGGGACCGTGTGCTGTTCTCCCCTGAAGTGTCTAATGCATAATAAATGCTCAGTAATATTGTTGAATTGAGATGAGAATGTGAATCATTTGATAAAAATAAAGGAAAAAAGAAGTTGGCTATTTGATATACAGGAGACAACTAATCTTTAAAGGGTCAGATAAATTGGTCAGAACACTGACCAGTGTTCCTCTAATATGCAGAAATGTGTCCATTCAGTTAGTTGTATGGGTGGGCGCAGGGTTGTATCCATACACATTTCTGGCTTCGCTAAAGATCCAAGTCCTAATCATTATCAAAATTTCCAAAACAGTCTGTGTTCCCTTTATCATGAATGAAGCTATGTTAGCTCCTTTAATGCTCTTCCATCATCCCTTCTTTGATTCCTCTAACACGGGGGTCCCAAAGCCCTGGGCCGCTGACTGGTACCAGTCCTCGGCCTGTTAGGAACCGGGCCGCACAGCAGGAGGTGAGCAGCGGGCGAGCCAGCGAAGCTTCATCTGCCGCCTTCCATCATCCCCCATCCTTGGTGTTACCGCCTGAACATCCCCCCCACCCCGTCGTGGAAAAATTGTCTTCCACGAAACCAGTCCCTGGTGCCAAAAGGGTTGGGAACCACTGCTCTAATATGTCCCACTTCCTTGTCAAGGGAAACATCCCCATCTGTGGTCTTATTTCATCCTTTTCTGCCTACTCTAGGAACTAATTGCATCAGCCATCTCCCTCTTTCAGTATCTTCAATTTTACCTTCTTGAGTTAGTGGCATATTTTCTTCTATCATTTTCAAAGCTTTCCTAGCCTTACAAAAAAGCCTTCCCTTGACTCTGTTTTTCCTCAAGCTACTCTCCTGACTTTGTCTTCCTCTTTGCCATTGAAATTACACAAACAAGGTTTTTTTAATAAATAAATTTATTTATTTTTTATTTATTTATTTTTGGCTTCATTGGGTCTTCGTTGCCACGTGGGCTTTCTCTAGTTGCTGAGAGCGGGGGCTCCTCTTTGTTGCAGTGGCTTCTCTTGTTGTGGAGCATGGGCTCTAGGCATGTGGGCTTCAGTAGTGTGGCTCGTGGGCTTCAGTAGTTGTGGCTCGCGTGCTCTAGAGTGCAGGCTCAGCAGTTGTGGCACACGGGCTTAGTTGCTTCGCAGCATGTGGGATCTTCCCGGACCAGGGCTCGAACCCATGTCCCCTGCATTGGCAGGAAGATTCTTAACCACTCCGCCACCAGGGAAGTCCCCACAAAGAAGTTTTTATTCACTTCTTCACCTGAGACAATGTCCTCTCCTCCATCTTTGTTCTTTTTGACGTTTCTTCAGCCTTTGACCTTCTTGACTACTTCTATAGCCTCATATAGTATGAGGAGGTAGGCTTTGGAGTTGGCTGGCTTAGGTTTGGATTCCTGCTCTGTGTGACCTTGGACAAATTCATGAGTCTGGTTTCCTCATTTGTAAAATGTGCATATGTGTGAACATACTTGCCTGAGAGCTAAGGAAAATGTGCTCATTTCCTTCCCTTCCTTGATTTGCTTGCTTTCTGACACGTTGCACTATCCTGTATTGCCATGCCATTTATGAGGTGGGTAATATATATTATCTTCATTTCACAAATGAGGAAACTAAGGTAGGAGGCAGCGGAGCTGAGATTCCACCTCAGAGCTGTCTCACTCTGGGGTCCAAAACCTTAGCCTCTGTGCTGAAGTACCAGCATATTGAGTGGTTGGAGACTACAGTTTCTTCTTCTATTATCTGTCTTATGAAAACATCTTTTAATATTTCATGAAATGTCTGAAGCAACGGAGCCTTTTTAATGAAATTTTCTTCCCATTTTTTTTTCTAGTTTGTGTATATGGCACAAGCACAGACAACTGGGGACCTTAAGTGGCCTTTCTTATGAAATTAGTTGGTAGCCAGGTGAAGAAGTATGGCGCGAGACAGAGTTTTGTGTCTAGATGGCACATAAAGTACCAAACTAAGAATTGAGGACACAGGCAGTTAATCATAACAGTAGTACTGAGTGAGGTGCATAATTGTGAGCTTGCACACCGCAGCCCTGTTGGAAAGGGAATTGTAGCTTCATTGTTTTTGCAGACCAGAAAAATAGAAGGTAGCTGTGTCCCTCCCTGAAGTACACCTTTTAGCATTGTAAATGAAGTTCTTCTAGATCTTCATTGTGATAACATGAGCATTGCTCTGACCAGAGAAAACTACTGGGTTTGGAAATGAAATGGACGCATTACCTACTTGGCTATGGAAAGGATGGGCCCCCAGCACAGTATGCGGACTGCTGCAGGGTGCCATCATCCTCGTGGCCTGCACCCAGAAAGGTGAGAACATGGAGTAGGAGCGCTGTCAGGGCATTGAGTGGGATCGTGTCCATACAGCACTGAGGGCAGAAGCATGAGTTCCTGCGAATATGAACTAGATTCATAAAAGACTTAATTGTTTCTCTCTCCTTCTCATCTTCTCTTCAGCATTGTGGCTGTAGGTAGGGTACTGATCTTCCCTCAACTTTTCCTGTACAGTAGTCATCTATTTAAGCTCTGGCAACTGCTTGGTAAGATACTGCCCTACCCTCTCAGTCTGTTCTCTGAATCTGTTGCCAGACTGGAGGATGATACAGAGAACCTGGAATCTTGATGTGGGGAGAGTTCTTTGAACTCAAAAAGTGAAATTCATACCTTTGAGACAGTCGCTCAACAACATGCCTGAAAACTATATATTGCAATTACAAAGGAAAGGGCAGGCCTCAGATTTATACGCATGTAATGGGACCTCCTGCAGCAGCTGTTGCATTCACAGCCATACACATGTATTGGAACATCAGTAATAACATCTTTAAATTCAGAAGGAAGTGGCATAGCATTGTAGCCAAGGAGTCAGGCCTATATTTCTTATTTTATCAAGTATTTAAGTACTAGAGAAGACCACGTCACAATACCTTGAATTATTGTCTCTCTCTTTACTTCCAAGGTAAGTGGATTTATTTTTAGGTGAAGACTATAGTTCAGACACTTTTCTAGAGTCACAAAGTGGGAAGGAGGAGCTACTGTATTTCTACTCTTTCACTTTCTTTATATTAGAAAGTGAAATGTCTGTCCTCTGATACATTAGTGCTTTGTGAGATGTGTATTAGTTTTATTTTGGCCTAATCACTGCTTGCTTATTACGTAGTTGAGATGATAATTTACGTCAAGCAGGCTACAAAATGTCGATGTACTTTATTACTTCAGTTATGGATATAGGATTTCTTCCACTTGCAGAACGATCTGTTTTGTTGTACCGGATTAGAAAATTTTGTTTGGTGCTTTGGCAGGATTAGGCTAAGGCATAATCTTATTTTTATGAGACTTTGTTGTCTGAAAGTATTGTTAAGGAGCAAATTTTAATATGATATATATCAAAACTCAGCTAGTTTATTATAAGCAGTAAAGGAACTATTGGACTAAAACTAGTAAATTTTTTCTCTAATAGGTAATTAATAAAATGTCTCCAACATCCCTAAAGATCACACTAAGGCAACTCATGGAGGGGTCTTCCAAGACCTTGCAGGAAGTATTAACTATGGAATATCGGCTGAGTCAGGCTTGTATGGTAAGAATTTTTCTTTGAAGTATTGTCATTTTCTAGTTATGAAAGTCATATATGTTCACTGTAAAACATGTAAAATATAGAAAATTTATAAACAAGAAAATTGAAACTATCTATAAATCGACTCTGAAAATACAACAGGCCAGTTAGCTTAAGGCACGTGGGAATATTGCTCACAGATTGTTAATAAGCCTTTATGAAACAGCAGTTACCTTTGCATGTAATAGTAAGAAGGACTCTAACCTCATGTGAAATTCAGAATAGAAATTTTAACCATTTTACAGGCATAGTCTCTGACCTTGGGCAAGAAGCATAAATTCTCTAAATCTAAATGCACAAAGGGAAGTTATTAGTCTTTTATATGTTTTAATTAATAGATTAGCATTGAAAATACCATTATAGATACACTTAAAATAGGCAATAATCACATAGAATATTATTGATTTCATGAAATATTTCAGAGTCATACTGATTTATTCTTACAGATAAAAGTCTTTTTTTTTTTTTTTGGTGGTATGTGGGCCCCTCACTGTTGCGGTCTCTCCCGTTGCGGAGCACAGGCTCCGGACACGCAGGCCCAGCGGCCATGGCCCACGGGCCCAGCCACTCCGCGGCATGTGGGATCCTCCCGGACGGGGGCACGAAGCTGTGTCCCCTGCATCGGCAGGTGGACTGTCAACCACTGTGCCACCAGGGAAGCCCCCACAGATAAACTCTAAAAAAAAAAAAAAAAAAAATTATTTATTTATTTAGGCTGTGCCGGGTCTTTGTTGCGGCATGTGGGATCTTTTAGTTGCGGCATGCAGACTTATTAGTTGCAGCATGTGGACACTCAGTTGCGGCATGCAAACTCTTCAGTTGCAGCATGCACGTGGGATCTAGTACCCTCACCACCGATCAAACACAGGCCCCCTGCATTGGGAGCACAGAGTCTTACTTGGTGGACCACCAGGGGAGTCCCCAGATAAACTCTTTTAAAGCAGAATTATCTCTTTTGTGTTATGTGTAGAGGACCCTTAGATTAATATGCTCATGGCCTAAAGGAAATATTATGTTTAATAACTAGAAAGCAGACATACCTAATGGTCTTCGATGTCCTGAAATAGTGAAGATATTCAAAATAGTTCATCCAACCATAAATTAAGCTCTATTAGTCATATATTGAGGTCACTCCATAGGATGTAAATGGCAGCTGAGGTCTTTTGTTTATTATGAGTAGGTACTATGCTAGGCACTTTACGTGCATTCTCTCAGTTAAATATTACACTGTCTGTAGAAGGCAGGTACTATTATTGTTTCCACTTTACAGATGAGGAAACAGTGGCATAGAAAAGTAAAGTAACCTGCCTAAGGTGGTGCATCTGTTAAGTGGCAGAGACATGGGGTGTGAAACCAGATGGTCACGCTCCTGACCCCTACCCAGTACACTTCACCCAGTCCCTGTTTTTCACTGTACATTTAGTGTACTGCCTGGATTGATTGAGTCCCTCCTTCCTTCATTCTCTCAGCAAATACGTTTAGCTATGTGCCAGGCACTGTGCTAAGTATTATGCTGTTGTATGTCCTTGTTCTCATGGGATTTATAGCCTCCTGAGACCATAAAGAACAAGTAAACAAAATAAGTAAAATAATTACAAATTGTGGTAAGTGCCGTAGAGGAAACCTACAGGGTTGGTGATAGAATGATGTGAGGACAAGAGGGAATGGGGGAAGCAAAGGGAAAGCTTTAAATAAGTAGGTCCAGGAAGACGTCTTTGAGATGTCAGCTCATCAGTGACCTGAAGGGTGAGAAATGAGAATGTTGAAAAGCCTCGTGGGTTTCAGCAGGGGGTGATTTGGTTTTAGGAAGGTAATTATTGCTACTGAATGATGATGGAGTTGGGGAGAGGATTCAGAGTGGCTGTAGAGATCAGATATGAGTTTACTGCAGTAATCCAGGTGCAGAATAGTAGTGGCTTAGACTAGAGTGGCAGTGGAGAGAAGTAAATGGATTTGAGACAAATGTAGGAGATAGAATTGATAGGCCTTGATGGATATGAAGGAAAGAACACATTTAGGAGTTGGAACTTAGAGGTGTGGGTTAGAGATTTAAGTCTGAGAGACATTAACGCCAATTAAAAAAAAGAACACTTTGGAGATTTATTTACTTAACAAATAAGAGTGCTTACCATGTGCTAGGCACTAATATATAGGTAAAACAGAGACATCCCTGCCCTCCTGGAACTTACTTTATAGTGGGGGAGATAGACTATAAAGAGATAAATTTGTAAAATATGTAGTATATTATTACAGGTGCTAAGGAGCACAAGTAAATCAGGAAGGAGGGTATGGAATACAGGGGGACAGGAGTTGAACTTGTAGATAGGAAGACCAGAGAAGACCTCACTGAGATGATGTTCTTTGAGTGAAAACCTGAAAGAAGTGTGGGAGCGAGCCATGCACTATCTGGAGGGCACCTGATGTACAGAGCTCTGAGGTGAGGGGTGGCCTTCCTGTTCTAGGAACTGCAGTGGGGCCTTGCTGATGGAGTGGGGCAGGGGTGGTCGGGGAGTGAGAAAGAAAGGAGGTCAGAGCGGACAGCATAGGGAAGGGCTGTGCAGAGCATACATGGCCGTGGAGGTCTTTATAAGACTTTGGCTTTTGTTCTGAGTAAAATGGGAAGGCATTGGATGTTTTCTGAGCAGAGGAGGGACAGGATCTTATTTTTAACAGAATTGATCAATCAGGCACTGATGTGTTGAGTTTAGAGTGGATAAGATCATATAGAAGGAAAATGAGCAGTGGAAGAGAAAATGGACAGAGGTGGGAGAACCAGGAGAGCGTGGTGTCATGAAAGCAGGAGAGGAGTGTTTCAAGGAGGAGGGAACACTGCCAGAGCCTCTAGTAGACGAGGATAAAGGCATGCTTTGCGTTTGGCAATACTGAAGTTACAGATGATTTTGGCAAGCCATCTCAGGGGTGTGTGGAGGCAGAAGTTGCAGTGTGGTAAGCTGGAGGGGAAGTGAGTAAATGGGATGTGAAGAATTGAAGACTGTGTGCACAACCCTTTCTTCTTGAAACAGAAATAGGGTAGAAGCTGGGACTGTGGAATCAAGTGAGATTTCCTTTGGAAGATACTAGAACATGTTTGTAAATGATTGGGAATGAGCCAATAGGGAAAAAGGACTATGTTGATGATACTAATAATAGTTAACATTTACTGAACACTTACTGTGTGTCAGATGCTGTGCTGGAATGTGGATTAAGATAATCTTAGGATGGATGTGTTGATATTACCATTTCATATAAGGAAACTGGGAGTTAGAGAAATTACTAGCCCAAGGTCACATAGTTACTGTGTAGTAGAGCCAGGAGGTGAACCCAGGACATTTGAACTGCATGCACTCAACCACTAAGTTATACTGCCTACATTGATGATGGCAGGAAAAGAGAGACAGGTGACCTTCTCAGGCTTAGTCCTTGAGAAGAGGGCATATGAATGGGAAGGCAGGGAAGGATTGGCCTTTGGCAGGGGTGGGTCCCTTCCTCCTTAGACGGGAAAGGGAAGGCATGTGCAGATGGCTGTAGTTGGGCTGCAGATGTTTTGGTGGGAAGAAGAGAATGTTCTGTCTTAGGGCATCTTTTTTTCTTTTTTTAAAATAAAGTAGAAGGTTAACTCATTAGCTGGAGAATATAGTGTAAAGAGTAGAACTTGCTAGGGGAAGAGGTTGAGGGGACAGAAGACAGTTGAAGTCATTATCTTGCATTGGGGAAGAGAACATGGATTGTGAGGCAGTTTTCCATGCCTGTTTGAGATTTGTGATCATGAATTTTAAACGAAGCCAGTCACAGTTGTATGATTTTTCTGCAGTAAGATTTTAGCTGCTCGAACACAGGCAGAGGTAAATAGTAGGGTTCAGCTGGTGCTGAGATTTTGCCAAGATAGAATAAAGGGCGGGGGGAAAGGCTTGAGGGAGATAAGGGCGTTTTCAAGAAAAAAAAAAAATGACCGCATTAATGAACTGGGGAAACTGGGCTGGATGAAGAGCAGAGTGAAGCCAAAACAAATGGTGAGAAAGTCGCGTAGATCAGTGCAGCTCAGTTAAATCAGGGATTTGTAGCAGTGGAGATATTTGAGTAAATAAGAAAAGGAGGAGGTGATCAGAGTGGGTTCTCAGAGGTGGTCCAGTCTCTGAATGTCATGGCTCAGGGTGTGGCCATGGAGTGGGGGCTAAAGTGGCTTGAAAAGAGGAGATGATCAGGAATGAAGATGCCCAGAAATTCTGCATTTAATCTTGATTTTCTTTCAGAGAGGCCATGACTTTCATGAAGGTGTTAGGGCAGGTAAGTGACAGTTGTTTCCTTCCTGGCTATTATGGAAATAGGATTTTTGAGCAGATACTGTTAAAGAAAAAAAAAAGATGATGGTTGTTTGATTAGTGAAAATCAAACTTTTATAAAAATTGCAAAGTGTTTTTTTTGAATGTTACCAACTGGCATATGAGGGAAGACCAGTCTTTGAAACCAGTATTGTTTAAAAAATTCCAATAATGTGGCCGCCGCTCCCTAATGTATATATAAGAGGTAATCATTCTCCTACAGTCACATGGACTCCCTCTGCTAAGTGCAGCATGAGTTTGTAAATTAATTCTGCTGCTGAAGCCTTTGCAAGGTACGTTTATTCTCCTGCAGAAAGGCCTGAAGTCCCCTCTAAAATCCCAGCTGTGTTGGACCCTACCATCCACCTCTGCCTGAACCTAGCAGTTAAACATTGACATTGAGAAAAAAACATGGCATAATTAGTAACATATGCTACTATTATTAATTTCTATTTTTGCTTATCATCTTCAAAGTAAGAATATTAAGAAAAAGCTAGTGAAGTAGTTGATTTTTTTTGTTCCTAGCAAATCTGCAACCATTTCTTTTTGTGTATAAGTCCATATGCCTATAAATAGTAGCTGTCATTTATGTTGTATAAAATGAGTTCTTTCACTCTGCTTGTATTTTACATATCTAATTTTCTTATGTTTTTATTTATCACTTTAATATAGTACAGACTCTAGATATACTTTATCTGAATAAAAGGTTATGCTCTCTGAGCTGTAAGCTTCAATAAACACTGGTCACTGTGGTAGAATTCTCTTCATTTCTGGCATGATATAGTATAAGAAAGAAACAAATCCTTTCAGAGGACACGTGGAGTTGAGTCAGAGGAAATGGCTATATGTTTTATAGAAAACATGCATTCATCCTACTAATTCCCTGCAAATTCTTGCTGCATGTGGATCAGAGCTTAGACCTCTGATTTTAGGAGGACCTGTGTGCTACTTGGATTATGTTGCTAAAGTATTCATTCATTATATGTTATAGCAGCCCTTCTTAAACTTAGAAAAGAAAGGTATTGTCTTTTAGATATCCTGTCAATTATTTTAAGGAAAAAGAGCTGAAACCAAGCAGCACCAAAGTTCTGATTCATAGCCCAGGTGCTTATCAAGCTACTTTTTAATGAAGAGAAAGTATGTACCCTCATCTTTCAGCATAACCTCTTTATTCAGAAAGCAGTATCTATTCTGGGTAAAACTGTTAAGATGTTCTTACATAACCAAATGTTTGCTACAATTTACTAATTATAAAGTATGTTACCAAATTAGATAAAATAAACTATCAAATTAGGGGAATGGCTGTAAAAAATTCTTACTTTTAACATCTAGAATAAACGTCTTCCTTTAGAAGAATTTACAGGAAAAAATTTTTTAAAGGATTATCTCAGAAGAGCTAGAGAGCTACCAACTGGAATTTGAGTGGGTGCCTCATGAAACCTGAAAAACCTGAGTTGTCTGCACGGCAAGAACTTGTTTTATCTATGCTAGAATAAAAATTTTGTTAGTTTGAAATTAAATAACATGCAAATTTGATTAATATTCTCTTTCCATTTGACCTTCAGTGGACTGTCAAGGAGGTAGATAGCATTGACCCAGAGGGCTTTTAGGGAAGAGATTCTTGTAGAAAGAATGCTCCAGGATTGTTTTTATTTACTCTGTCCAGGGAATGTAAAACTTTCAAACAGGCAGGGATCATAACATCAGTGTTCAGTATCACCACTGATCTGACACTGGAATCCTATAGTTAGGCAGCCAAACCTTGAGAACCTCCAGTATCCACATTTAATTATGCATAAAGCCCCCTTCCCTCTACCTTCTGAGGCAGCCTACTGCCTTTGCTGCCAGATTGCTTCTTTAACTATTTCGCCTTTTAGTGATTAACTCATTTTTTAAGGTTCACTGTAGGCTTTGTATGTTTAAATACTTTAATTCCCCACAAGAATTACGCACATTTTAAGCATGGCTGAAATTCCTTACCACAGCCAGACTAGGTACAGCCCCGTTCTCTTTCTTTTTTGTTTTTAATTTTTTGAGATAATTGTAGATTCAAATGCAGTGTAAAAAATATGGAGAGATCCTGCATACCCCCCACCCAGTTTCCCAAATGGTAACATTTGTATAACTGTAGTATACTATCACAACCAGGAAACTGACATTCTCCTCCCTTTTTAAAGGAGGTTATGGATTGATTGCCTCATACTTAAAATCCTGTGGGGATACTATGTGGCTACACCAAGTGATGACTACACTGAAATAAGAGAAGCAGAGCTTCTCATGATAACCTGAAGGTGGTCTGGTATTTTAATTCAGTGTGAGCTAGAAGATTCAGCAAAACAGTTGTATCCACATTTAATTATGTATAAAGTCCCTTTTCCTGTACCTCAAGTAAGTTTCCTCTCAGTTCAATGTGGAGGAGGTTAGAAGACACATCTGGGCTCTACCCACTCTCCTGCCTTCCCTTTAAGCCACACCAACTCTGGTTTTACCTCTTTTATAAAGAGCTAAAGAGAGATTTCATTTATTATATTATTAGAAAAAGAAAAAAGAGTTCTAAGGCTTAAACCACTGGATTAGTTCAGCAGACTGTATTCAAGCTAGAGACATCAGGCTTAGCAGGTGAGGTCATCATCCAATTTTGTGAGGGCTTAATTTAAGAGGAAAAAGGAAAAGGAACACATACAAAAATTTCAACTTTGCAGAAAAAGATGTGCTATAGAAAAATATGCCTAGTCCAAGGTAGTTTGTGTCAATTCAGTAATTAAAATCTGGTAATAACCAAAGAGAATACTAACGTTTCTTATGTCTTGACAGTTTTAATAGATAAAGACCAGAGTCCGAAGTGGAAACCAGCTGATCTAAAAGAAGTTACTGATGAAGCTTTGAATAATCACTTCAAATCTCTGGGAAGTAATGATTTGAAATTTTGAAGAGACTGGAATTTTAAAGTAGTATTTTGGAGCAGAGTTGGCAAACTATGGCACATGGGCCAAAGCCAACCTGCTGCCTTTTTTTTTTTTTCATATATCCCTCAGCTAAGAATGGTTTCTGCATTTTTAAATGGTTGGAGAAAGAAATCAAAGACCAGTATTGTATGGCATGTGAAAATTCATGAAATTCAAATCTCATTGTCCATAAATAAAACTTTATGGGAACATGGCTTTACTCATCTGTTGACATATCTGTGGCTGCTTTGAGTAGTTGCAGTAGAGATTATAAGGCCTGCAAAACCTAAAATATTTACTGTCTGGTCCTTTTCAGAAAAATTTTGCCAGCCCTATTTTAAAAGATGGGAAAATTTGAAGGTCTTAGATTCTTGAGTTAGTATATCTAATTGAAATGGGAACTTTATGTTTTGGCTTAGGGTATTGGTTTTTAATGTTGATTAAGTAAACTTATGTATAGGTTATAAAAAATAAAAACGGATATTTTTTTGGATACTGTGTTAACACTTCATAGAATTTTCTCCATATATAAATCTGTTTTAAAATAATTATGAGTTTCTGTAGCTGAAGTGTTCCTTTTATAATGATAGAAATCTCAGGCAAAGAGAAAAGCTTATTATGAGGTTGTCTTTCCAGTATTATCGACTCAGCCTTGGCTTTTTCTGAAGTTAACCAGAATCTCTTCCTATGGGGAAAGTAAAAGCATTATTTCTTGTTGTTTAGAGTATTTGCTAATCTGGCAGAATGAAGCATTAGAAAACTCTAATCTCTAAGATAGAGACACTCTGCCTTCTGCAATTTACATCAGACTTTTGTGTGATAACAGTAATTTGTTCTTACACAGTTCAAATCAGGAGAAAGGACTTGAAAACAAGAGGACTTCTGTTCAAAATAGAAGTACCTTCAGTAATTGGTGCTGTTGACAAAATAAGTTTTTTTTAAGGTACACAACTGTGGATGTTCCAGACTTGGAACGTTAATGTCTAGGTAAGAATTATTTTTAAATTAAAGATCAGCTTATGATTTACTTTATAGCTTGGTACAATTTTTCCATAATTCCAAACCCCTCAGAAACTAAGAGAACTTTAGTTTTGTGAAAGAATGAAAAGCAGGCAGAACCGGAAAAGACATCAAAGATTATATCCTGCACCCTTCTCATAGATGAAGAAATTACAGTCCAGAAGGAATTGCTTTAAATTTTCTGTTCTCAATATACTTAACATGAAGCATTTTTCTTCCCCCCAAAATTAGGAACATATTTGGAAAAAAGATGCCATGATAATGAACATGTTTACATTTATATTCTTAAAGCTTCTAAATGTGGATGTGAATGATCTAAGAAAATACTTGTGTAAATGGACTTTTATTTTCTTTGTATTTGCTAGAAATGCAGAAAATGTTAAGTCCTTTATGTTAAAAAATTTGAAATCACACAATGGTGAAAAGCATTTGCTTGCTTCAATTAAATAAGGACTCATAACTAGTTAATTGCAACTAGACTTTTATTGAACAGTTAGGAAAAATGTTTTCACAAAAATATTTGGGAAAAAATATACCATTTCATAGCTAAGTCTTAACAGTGAAGAGATTTGCTAACAAAAGTTGTGTTTTGCCAAGTAAGATGTAGGGAATACATCTGAGCCTGTGCCCACTGCTCCAAGGAAGACATGTCCAGTTTGGTCATACAAATACAGGATGGGGGCATTATGATTAAGCAAACAATTTATTTGTTAGAACTTTGTTTTTAAATTACTGTTCCTTGACATTATTTATAATTTGTCTCTAACTTTTGATTTCTCAAACTATATAATTACAAAAGTATAGTTCCCCCATCTCATACAATGCCAGTGATACTGAGTAGGATATATGAGTGTCATCTACTTCATTCAACATGTCTCTTTTTAATACTTATAAGGCAGTTTGACACAAATGATTCCTTTGGGACTAAGATAATTTTTATCCCCTTCAAAATTGTGCTTTAAGTGCTAATAACCATAGGTAGTTTGCAAAGAACTGATAAGGCAATGGAAAGTGGAGAACTGTCAGGTCAAAGGCCTGTGACTGAAAGGTAATAACTAGCTTTCAAAAGACACTGAACTGGGAAGGGAGCAGTGAAGCACATGTGTGGGGTTATGTGAGTTTTCTTAAATGAGGAATCAGCACATTTCTCTCTGCTAATCTGCTGCTTCCAGAGTTGCCCCCTGCAGGTTCTTTGTCATGCTGGTGGCACTCATCTGCCCCTCTACTGGATGTTCTTGAGGGAGAAGATTCAGTGGTTGGGCACATGTGAGTGTGGTAAAGAACGGAACGGAACTTGGCTACTGTGTCCTTCCCCTCAGATGAAAACACTGGAAACTCGTTTTTGGAGCCTGACGTGAGTGTTGTTTCTTGGGCCCTCTTTTCCCCATTTTCTTTTCCCTTATAATTTGGCCACTATTCTTATTTCTTCTGTGTTTGTGATCTAAGTTGGAACAAATGTTTCCCATTCCAGTAGCTAATAATTCTTTCAGTCTTCTGTTCTCCTTCCTTCTCAAGCAGCCCTTCTACTCTTTGTTCATGAAAGACCTTCAAAATGAAGTAAATCCAATATTTAAAGATGAAGGTATGTAAGAAATTGAATTATCGTATCAAAGATGTTCTCATTTATCTTGTCATCTAGGCCAAACTATATCTTGATAACAATCATACGCAGTATATTTGTTCCAGCTCTTTCCTGCCTGCCCCCAACTTGGTTTATCCACTAACTCACTGATTATGCAAGCCTTTGTAGTTCCGTGTCCATGGTTTGACATATTATACAGCGTACGTCTCCGTAAGTGTCTGTATGTCACAAGATACTATACTGTTAAAGTGAGTCAGGGGCAAGGGGGTGGTGCTCAGTGACAAAACCCTATTGCCATAGTATCAGAGAGGGTGGCAACAGAGATTAGACCCTTAGATACGGGTCTGGCAGGCCTGCCTGTATTTTACCCCTAGAAAATAGAGGCCCAGGGCAAAGGAGGAACCTGAGATCAAAATATTTAGATATAATCAAAGCCTACTAGTCTATGTCCCTATGTATGCTGAAAAATTTAGTGTGATGCGCTGCTTTTATATGGCTTTGTGTTCTCACCATAATATGTATTATCTTATATACTTACTTATATCTTTTAAACAGCAGTGACCTTGCAGCAAAAGTATCTGATGTAAAATATAAAATGAATGAAAAACGGCAACATCTAGGCTTTTGTCTGAGTCATTAGTATAAGCACTCATAAACCTAAATTTTTCTTCATGAGCTGGAAATATGTTTTGCACTTTTTGGAAACTTTCTGTTCTTAGCCTTGTAACTTCAGATCCTTGTATAAACAGGGGTGGTGGGTTTTCTATTTTGTAAAGTTGCTAGATTATAAGTACAACAGGACAGTACAAACCCTGGGATTAGGTGAAAGTTAAATGACCAGTTGTCCAAAGGCAACTGAAAAGTGGCACACCACTCACTTCAAAAGAATTTTCTTTGCCAATTTACCTTGGAGAATTCAGTCTATTTGATTGTGGGTTTCAGAGTATAACTGCTAAAATTAGAGGTAGCAATTCTGCCTGCTTATAAGGTCATACACATTTATGTCATTAGAGGTCACAAGCCTTTTTCTGCCTTTCTTTAGATTTCAATGACAAGGGTCTGTTGTATCTTAATAAAAGGATCTAATTGCATGGGCTTAAATAATTCCTATTCCAGTTAAACTCAATGTGTGGCAAATCTTGATGAAAAGATACTTGTAAAGATTCAGTCTCAATTTTCTTACAAGTTACATCTTCTAGTACCTTCTTCCCCCTTTCCTGAATTTTCTGTTACCATTGATCTTAAACAGTACTTACTTAAAAAAAAAAAAAAGGCTTCCTAAAAAAGTAGCCAAATTTATGAAAATAGTATAGTATATGGCTATAAATGCCCCATGGGCTTTGTTACCATTAAAAATACACATGAGTATTCCCTTTGGAAGAGTATTTGATCTTTTGTAATAACTATAAATTCTCATGCATAATCTGGTCCCACAGTAATCTGAATGGTGATTGCCCATGTACCAGCCCCTTGCATCTGTGAGACAGTAAAGCTTAACATACACGCAGCACTGAGACCAGGTTCTTCTTTCCACCTTGCCAACTAGGGCTTCTATTACTTTACAGTTTTCTGGATTGCTGTTTATAAAAGCTCCCCTGCTTGTTTCCTTGTATAGTAATATCACTGGGCTACCTAATTCAATGCAATAAACATTGTCATGACTTCTGTAAATTGTATATTGTTAAGATGCTTATATGCAAAGCCTGAGTCATCCAGTAACAGGTGTGATTAGTTAGGGCCCTGAGGTTCAAGGTCATGGTTATGCTTTTCATCTACAAAAGTAAATATCTTATTAAGGACATAGTTCACGGTGGACCTCTTCCACATGGGTTGCTTTCTAATGCTTGGTCATTTGTGTTAAGAAGGGGAGGGATCCTTGACTCAAAAGGCAAACAAGACCCACTGTTAACAGCTATGGCTTGAGTGCCCAGGCAATTCCCTTGCCCAGGCATTTCAAGAAAATCCTTTTCATATCTTGTTTTTTTTTTGTATAAATTGACAAATATTTTAAAAGAATGTCTTTAAAATGACCATTTTGAAAACACAGGTTTTAAATAAATTAAATTCTTTAAAGAATTTTAAAAATTCTTAAAAATTCTTATTTCTTTGGTGATGGCATTGTTGCCTCTGGAAGTGGTGTGACACAGCTGATTACTGTGGCACCAGAGGACTTACATTTAACCCTTTAATGACTAAAATCCAAGACCAAGCAGATAGAAATTGCTGTTAATGTAGAACTGCTTAAAACACTTCATTTTAGGTATTCTTAGACTCTTGATGGCTATCGAAATATTTTTCTTTACACCCAGATGGAGTTATTTGTATTTATTCACACCAGTTTTTGCTGTTGTTTCATGTATTTAAACTAGCACCAACTTTATCCACAGTTGGAGAAAGTGTCATCATCCTACACACAGCGTCAAGGCCCCTCACTCTCAATATATGGGATGTCATAGTACTTGAGGTGGTTGCCAGCCCACTGCTGCAAGGCATCACTCAAGATTTCCTGGGACAGGCGGTGTGCAAATTCAAAGACCACAATTTCAGGCCCTAGGGGTTCCTTCACTTCCTCTTTGACATTAACTAGAGAAGGCATCCTGAGTAGAAGTCTCTCTTCAGGCATAAAGTTTTCTTCACTCTCATGCCTCTTCTCACTCTCGAGTGTGGTGGGAAATGGGAAAGTTTGCTTTGATTTCATGCAGCCCATGTTATGAAGAGCTTTGACTGAGTCAAGGAAAGCAGTAGCAAAGACTACTTCAACAGCGTCTTTGGAAAACACCAAGCATTTGTCCACTTGATATTTAGCAGTGCTTTTCCTCTCCAGGCTACTTCAGAAATCAATGTTCCCTTTCACCAATCTTCACATATAGTTTATCTGTCAAGAGAAGGGAAGTTTCATTTTGAAGTCATAGAATGCAAACTACTGTACGATTAGGTAGCAAGTAGAAACAAATCTTTACCAGTTTCATCACTTGGAGGAAATGTAAGGTAACAACAGCTTTATCTTAATAGAAAGAAAAGATAATCATCTAAAAATGGCATTTAGAAATAGGAAAATGTCTTTTCAAGATCAGGCAAATTTTATAAAACTGACAACAAACTTTTGCTACCTTGGATTTATTTATGTACACCAGGGCTCAGCAAACTGTAGCCTTCGGGCCAAATTCCAGCTGCCTGTTTTTTCAAATATAGTTTATTTGAACATAGGCATGCTCATTTGTTACGTATTGTCTATGGCTACTTTCATGCTTTAGTGGCAGAGTTTAGTTGTGACAGAGACTGTGTGGTTTGCAAGCCTAAAATATTTACTCTGGCCCTTTGGGGTAAATATTCTCTGACTGACTGACTCTGATCTATACTGCTGAGGGAAACAAGCATATCAAAATTTGCTCCTGCCTCAAAACATCATGAGCCTGCGTCCCTTGGTCACACATTTACAACTCAAAGAGTAGGACAGAATGACGGTCTTTCTTTACACTAGGGCCAACTCTAAACAACACAAGTTAGACATGGCAAAGACACCTATTTTTCCTTCTAAATTAGATATTATGAAATTATGAAGCAAGGACAAGATGGTGGAGTAGAATGACGTGAGCTCACCTCATCTCACAAAAACACCAAAATCACAATTGCTGAATGACCATCAACAGAAAAACACGGGAAGCTACCAAAAAAGAGATCTTACACACAAAAACAAAGAAGCCACAATGAGATGGTAGAAAGGGTGCACTCGCAATAAAACCAACTCCCATATCTGCCAGGTGGGTGACCCACAAACTAGAAAATAATTATCTCGCAGAGGTTCTCCCACAGGAGTGAAAGTCATGAGCCCTACACCAGAACCCCCAGCCTGCGGGTCTGGCATCAGGAGGAGGAGCCCCCAGAGCATCTGGCTTTGAAGGCCAGTGGGGTGTGATCACAGGAATTCAACAGGACAGGCAGAAAAAGAAACTCCACTCTTGGAAGGGTGCACACAAGGTCTCATGTGCACCAGGATCCAGTGGAAAAAGCAGTGGCCCCATAGGATCCTGGACCAGACCTACCTGCTGGTATTGGAGGGTCTCCTGTGGAGGCAAGGGGGGGCGGCTCTGGCTCACTGTGGGGAAAAAGACACTGGTGGTGGTGGTAGTTCTGGGGAGTACTCGTTGGTGTGAGCCCTCCTGGAGGCCCCCACTTTCTCACCAAGACCTGGCCCCACTCAACAGACTGCAGGCTCCAGTATGGGGAAGCCTCGGGCCAAACAACCAACAGGATGGGAAGACAGCCCATCAGCAGATGGGCCGCCTAAAGTCTTCCTGAGCCCATAGCTGCCTGCCAGACACACCCCTTGACATGGCCTTGCCCACCAGAGGGACAAGACCCAGTTCCTCCCACCAGGAAGCCTGCACAAGCCTCTTAGACCAGCCTCATCCACCAGGGGGCAGACAGCAGGAACAAGAGGAACTACAACCCTGCAGCTTGTGGAGTGGAAACTGCAATCACAGAAAGACACAACGACAGAGGAAAATTCCCATACAAAGAATCAAGAAAAAAGCCCAGAAGAACAACTAAAGGAAGTGAAGAGAGGCAATCTACCCAAAAAACAGAACTCAGAGTAATGATAGTAAAGATGATCCAAAGTCTTGGCAAAAGATTAGAGGCACAGAACAAGAAGATACAAGAAATGTATAATAAAGAGCTAGAAGATCTACTAAAGAACAAACAGAGATGAACAATACAATAACTGAGAGGAAAAATACACTAGAAGAAATCAGTAGCAGAATGAGGCAGACGAATGGATAAGTGAGCTAGAAGACAGAATGGTGGAAATCAAAGATAAAATATTGAAACAAGTGAAAAGCAACAAATAACATACAAGGCAATACCCATAAGGCTACAAGCTGATTTATCAGCAGAAACTCTGCAGGACAGAAGGGAGTGGCATGATTATATTCAAACTGATGAAAGGGAAGAACCTACAACCAAGAACACCCAGCAAGGCTCTCATTCAGATTCAACAGAGAAATCAAAAGCTTTACAGACGAGCAAAAGCTAAAAGAATTCAGCACTGTCAGACCAGCTTTGCAACAAATGCTAAAGGAACTTGTCTAGGCAGAGAAAAAAAAAAAAAAAGACTACAACTAGAAACAAGAAAACTACAAATGGAAAAGCTCACCAGTAAAGGCAGACACACAGTAAAGGTAGGAAATCATCCAACACAAATATGATATCAAAACCAGCAATCATGAGAAGAGTACAAATGCAGGATATTAAAAATGCATTTGATATTAAAAGACCAGCAACTTAAAACAATCTTATTTATATAGAGAGTGCTATATCAAAACCTCATGGTAACTGCAAACCGAAAATCTATGATAGATATACACACACAGAAAAAGAAAAAGGGATCCAAACACAACATTAAAGATAGTCACCAAATCACAAAAGAACAACAGAAAGGGAGAAAAAAAGACCTACAAAAACAAATCCAACACAATTAACAAAATGGCCATAAGAACATACATATCAATAATTACCTTAAATGTAAATGGATTAAATGCTCCAACCAAAAGACACAGACTGGCTGAATGGATACAAAAACAAGACCTGTATATAAGCTGTCTACAAGAGACCCACTTCAGACCTAGGGACACAAACAGACTGAAAGTGAGGAGATGGAAAAAGGTATTCTATGCATATGGAAATCAAAAGAAAGCGGGAGTAACAATACTCAGACAAAATAGACTTTAAAATAAAGACTTACAAAAGATAAGGAAGGACACTACATAATGATCAAGGGATCAATCCAAGGATATATAACAAGTGTAAATATATATGCACCCAACATAGGAGCACCTCAGTATATAAGGCAAATACGAACAGCCATAAAAGAAGAAATCGACAGTAACACAATAATAGTGGGGGGATTTTCATACCCCACTGTCATCAATGGACAGATCAGACAGAAAATCAATAAGGAAACAAATGCCTTAAATAACACATTCGACCAGATGGACTTAATTGATATTTATAGAGCATTCCATCCAAAAGCAGCAGAATACACATTCTTTCCGAGTGCACATGGATCATTCTCCAGGATTGATCCATGCTGGGCCACAAAGCAAACCTCAGTAAATTTTGGAAAACTGAAATCATATCAAGCATCCTTTCCAACCACAACGCTATTAGATTAGAAATAAACTACAAGAAAAAACCCTTAAAAAACACAAACACATGGAGGCTAAACAATATGCTACTAAACAATCAATGGATCACTGAAGAAATCAAAGAGAAAATCAAAAAATACCTAGAGAAAAATGAAAGTGAAAGCACAACGATCCAAAACCTATGGAACGCAGCAAAAGCAGTTCTAAGGGAAGTTTATATAGCAATACAATCTTACGTCAGGAAACAAATAAACCACCTAACCTTACACATAAAGCAACTAGAGAAGAACAAACAAAACCCAAAGTTAGTAGAAAGAAAGAAAAATCAGAGCAGAAATAAATAGGAACAAAGAAAACAATGAAAAGATCAATGAAACTAAAAGCTGGTTCTCTGAAAAGATAAAATTGATAAACCTTTAGCCAGATTCACCAAGAAAAAAAGGGAGAGAGTTCAAATCAATAAAATTAGAAATGAAAAAGGAGAGGTTACAACAGACACCACAGATATACAATAGATAATAAGTGACTGCTACAAGCAACTATATGCCAATAAAATGGACAATCTAGAAGAACTGAACAAATTTTTTTTCTCTCTTTTTAAAAAAGTTTTGGCCATGCCCCACAGCATGTGGGCTCTTAGTTCCCTGACCAGGGATCGAACCTGTACCCCGCTGCATTGGAAGCATGGAGTCTTCACCACTGGACCACCAGGGAAGTTCCCTGGACAAATTCTTAAGAAGGTAACAATCTTCTAAGACTGAACCAGGAAGAAACAGAAAATATGAATAGACCAATCACAAGTACTGAAATTGAAACTGTGATTAAAAAACTCCCAACAACCAAAAAAGTCCAGAACCAGATGGCTTCACAGGTGAATTCTATCAAACATTTAGAGAAGAGTTAACGCCTATCTTTCTGTAACTCTTCCAAAAAACTGCAGAGGAAGGAACACTCCCAAGCTCATTCCACTTGGCCACCATCACCCTGATACCAAAACCAGACAAAGATATCACACAAAAAAAATCACAGGTGAATATATCACTGATGAACATAGATGCAAAAATCTGCAACAAAATACTAGCAAACAGAATCCAACAACGCATTAAAAGGATCATACACCATAATCAAGTGGGATTATCCCAGGGATGCAAGGATTCTTCAATATGTGTAAATCAATCAATGTGATACACCATATTAACAAACTGAAGAATAAAAACCATATGATCATCTCAACAGATGCAGAAAAAGCTTTTGACAAAATTCAAAACCCAGTTATGATAAAAACTCTCCAGAAAGTGGGCATAGAGGGAATGTACCTCAACATAATAAAGGCCATATATGACAAACCTACAGCTAACATCATATTCAATCATGAAAAGCTGAAAGCATTTCCTGTAAGATCAGGAACAAGACAAGGATGTCTACTCTGGCCACTTCTATTCAACATAGTTTTTTGGAAGTCCCAGCTACAGCAATCAGAGAAGGAAAAGAAATAAAAGGAATGCAAATTGGAAAAGAAGAAATAAAATTGTCACTGTTAGCCGATGACATGATACTATACATAGAAAATCCTAAAGATGCTACCAGAAGACTACAAAAGCTCATCAATGAATCTGGTAAAATTGCAGGTTACAAAATTAATACACAGAAATCTCTTGCATTCTTATACACTAACAACAAAAGACAAGAAAGAGAAATTAAGAAAACAATCCCATTGGCCATTGCATCAAAAGAATAAAATACCTAGGAGTAAACCTACCTAAGGAGGCAGAAGACCTGTACTCAGAAAACTGTAAGATACTAATGAAAGAAATAGAAGATGACACAAACAGATGGACCATGTTTTTGGATTGGAAGAATCAATATTGTCAAAAATGACTATACTTTCCAAGGCAATCTACAGATTTAGTGCAATCCATATCAAATTACAAATGGCATTTTTCACAGAACCAGATCAAATAATTTCATTATTTGTATGGGAAACAAAAGACCCCGAATAGCCAAAGCAATTGAGAAAGAAAAACGGAGCTGGAGGAAAATCAGGCTCCCTGACTTCAGACCATCCTACAAAGCTACAGTCATCAAAACAGTATGGTACTGGCAGAAAAACAGAAATATAGATCAATGGAACAGGATAGAAAGCCTAGAAATAAACCCATGCACCTATGGTCAATCAATCTACAACAAAGGAGGCAAGACTATACAGTGGAGGAAAGACATCCTCTTCAATAAGTGGTGCTGGGAAGACTGGACAGTTACATGTAGAAGAATGAAATTAGAACATTAACACCATACACAAAAATAAATTCAAAATGGATTAAAGACCTAAATGTAAGACCTGATAATATAAAACTCTTAGAGGAAAACATAGGCAGAACAGTCTTTGACATAAATTAAAGCAAGATCTTTTTTGATCTGTCTCCTAGAATAACAAATAAAAATAAACAAATGGGACCTAATTAAACTCAAGCTTTTGCACAGCAAAGGAAACCATAAACAAAACAAAAAGACAGTCCTCAGAATGGGAGAAAATATTTGCAAACAATGCAACTGACAAGGGATTACTCTCCAAAATATACAAACTGCTCATGCAGCTCAATGGCAAAGAAACAGGCAACCCAGTCAAAAATGGGCATAAGACCTAAATAGACATTCCTCCAAAGAAGACATACAGATGGCTAAGAGACATATGAAAAGATGGTCCACATAGCTAATTATTAGAGAAATGCAAATCAAAACTATAATGAGATGTCTTTCACACCAGTCAGAATGGCCATCACCAAAAAGTCTACAAATAACGGATGCTGGAGAGAGTGTGGAGAAAAAGGAACACTCCTACGCTGTTGGTGGCAATGTAAATTGGTGCAGACACTACAGAGAACAGTATGGCATTTCTTTAAAAAACTAAAAACAGAGCTACCATGTGATCCAGCAATCCTACTCCTGGGCATATATCTGGAGAAAAACATGGTTCCAAAGGATACATGCACCCCAGTGTTCACTACAGCTCTGTTTACAATAGCTAAGACATGGAAGCAACCTAAATGTTCATCGACAGATGAATGGATAAAAAAGATGTGGTACATATATACAATGGAATATTACTCAGCCATTGAAAAGAATGAAATAATGCCATTTGCAGCAACATGGATGGACCTGGAGATTATCATACTAAGTGAGGTAAGTCAGACAGAAAAAGACAAACATCATATGACATCACTTGTTTGTGGAATCTAAAAAAAAAAAATGATACAAATGAACTTATTTACAAAACAGAAACAAACTCACAGAAAACAAACTTATGGTTACCAAAAGGGAAAGGTGGGGGGGGGATAAATTGGGAGTTTGGGATTGACATATACACTACTATATATAAAATAGATAACCAACCAAATATTATGAAAAGCTTAGATTAATTTGAAATTAGCTTAAAAGTTTCTCCCCCTAAATATCTTATTGTTTGATGTTTGGACAGTCAGTAGGGTACAATGCTTGTGATGTACCTTCCAAACTTCCCAACGGAATGTTGTCACTGAATGAACTTATCTAAGATAAGACTTAAGGGTAACTAAAACAGTACAAACTTCACTGGAGGGAGGCCTAGCCATAAGAAAGTGCAGGCAAAGACTCTATAAATGAGGTTGTGATCCCTGACTATATCATAGTTTTTGGACCAAAAACAGCTGTAAAAATTCATGAAATGAAACTCCATTGATTATTTCTGAAACTACTGATCTTAAGGTAAAAACTAGCATGCATTTAATTTATTTCTTAATAGTTGATAAGAAGTCCAAAAAAGGTGACCTTTGTCCAAGTCAGTACTAAGTATTTTTTAGATTTAAGTTTTATCCAATTTCTCCCATAATATACTCCTTCCCCACCTCTACCACTTATAAGGATGATATGGAGGGTTGGAAAGGAAATCTAGCTCTCTGCTTCTGATTACCTTTAGTTCTATATGCCTTGCTATATGCTCCAGAGATGCATTTCAAAAAGGGCATAAGAGATGTGTGAGATGTATCTGGTTTACTAGACTGAACTCCTAGAAGACAGGAACTGGCTTGGTTGTGCACCTCTAACATGTAATGACTTAACGTAGTATCTGTTTTGTACTATGAGGGATTGTTAAGGGAACTGGACTTAGTTAACCTGAAAATGATTAGAATGCAATGAATGTCAGACAAATAAAAGTCCATGAGGAGAATCATGAGAACATTCTGTGTTTTCTAAGATCTTTGGTTTTGCAAAAGCAGCTTTATCTTACCATGACAAAAGTAGTGCCAGATTTGCTCTCACACCAAAAATAACTTTAAACCTGGACAAAATATATGTGGGCAGCTATTTTCAGACATTGAACAACAGCACAGGATTCTGATCCCCAAAGAAGGGAAACACATGATGTTAAACCCCACAACTGATCATCTTGAGATTCTGCCTGAGAATCTGATTCAAGCAGAGGGGCAATTCTGCTGTGCTACAGAGGAAGAGGCTGAGATACTGAAGCAGGTGAAATTACAAAGGAGTTCAAGAGTAAAAGGAGCTGGAAGGGAGGCAGAAATTTGCATGGGGTCTCACTGAAGCCGAGCAGGACCCTGCAGGGCCTTCCTAGGGACAGACCCGTGTGTCCTTGGCCTCTAGTTTATAGAAAAGCTTTAGCCTCCTAGGCCTTCCCCGAGTGCCAAAGAGCAAATGCAGAAACAAAGGAAAACAGTCAAGCAAGACAAAATAATAATAGCTTAGCCATGAAACAAAGTCAAGGACTTTTAGTTCCTCTTCAAGGGATATAGATATATGTATATGTACAACTGAATAGATACATGTATATATATAACTGAATCACTCTGCTGTACACCTGAAACTAATACAGTGTTAATTAACTATACTCCAATATAAAATAAAAACTTTAAAAAAAGGCAGAATATCCAACAACAAAAAAGAAATTTGAGACCACTTTAGGAGTGAACTTTAGAGCAGAGGTTGACAAAACTTTTTGTTAATGGGCTAGCTAATATATAATTTAGGTTTCTGAGCCATATGGTCTATGTTATACTACTCAGGTCTGTTGTAGTGCAGAGCCAGCCATAGCTAATATGTAAACAAATGGGCAATGGTTTTTATGTTCCAATAAAACCTAATTTATGAAAACAGGCAGCCAGCCCACAGGCCATACTGGGCTAAGTTCAAACAAACAGTTCCATTCTAACAAAGAATAAAATTCAATACCATTCAAAGGAAGATGGCATAATCCAAGTTCCTATGGGAAGTAATATCCACAATGTCTGTCATACAATAAAAAATGACTAATAATGCAAAGAAGCAGGAAAATGTGCCCCAAGTTCAAGAAAAAAAAAAGTTACTAGAAACAGATCCCCAAATGACCTAGCACTTGGTAGTTAAGAGAACTCAGTAGAACTGTAAAGCAGCTATTTAAATAAGTTCAAGGACATAAAGGAAAAATCATAGAGTGAACAAATAGAGAATCTCAGCAGAGAAATGGAAATTGTAACAAAACACACAAAAAGTAAATTCAAGAACTAAAATATAAAACTCACTGTGTGGGCTGTTTGGCATTGGAGAAGAAAGATTAGTGAGCTTGAACATCTATAGACATAGCCAATCTGAAAAAGGGGGAAAATGATTTTAAAGAACTTAACAGAGAAACAACTAAAAAGATAATGTAAGTATGACTTAAAAATGAGGCATTAGATACATTTAACCCAGAAGAAGGCAGGAAAGGATGAACATGGGAAGGAAAAAAAAATGGGACAATTAGAAATCAGCAAAGTGGCTGACTTAAACCCACAGATATCAAAAATTACTTGAAAAAAAATGGACTAAAAATTTCAATTAAAAGGCAGACTGTACCGCAAAAAAAAAAAAAAAAAAAAAGGCAGACTAGTTAAATAAGATCCAACCCACACAAATGCAGTCAACTGATCTTTGACAAAGGAGCAAAGATAATACAATGGAGTAAAGACAGCCTTTTCAATATGTGCTGGAACAGCTGGACATTCACATATTAAAAAAAAAAAAATCTAGACAGACCTAACACCTTTCCCAGAAATTAAAGTGAATCATAGACCTAAATATAAAGCAAACCATAAGACTCTTAGAAGATAACACCCAGGAGTTAAATCTAGAGAAATCTAAATGACCTTGGGTTTGGCAATGACCCTTTAGATACAACATCAAAGGCATGATTCATGAAAGAAATAATTGATAAATTGGACTTTATCAAAATTAAAAACTTCTGCTCTGTGTAAGACACTGCCCAGAAAATGAAAAGACAGGCCACAGACTGGGAGGCAGACTGGGAAAAGATATTTGCAAAAGCATATCTGATAAAGGATTGTTTATCCAAAATACACAAAGGAGTCTTTAAAACAACAATAAGAAAACAACCTGATTAAAAAATGGACACCAGATCTGAACAAACACCTCACCAGAGAAGACATACTGATGGCAAATAAGCATGTGAAAAAAATATTTAACATATATCATTAGGGAGTTGCATTTTTAAATGACATTGCGATACCACTACAACCTATATGAATGGCAAAAATCCAAAACACTGACAACGCAAAATGCTAATGAGGATGTGGAGCAACAGAACTCATCGCTGGCGGGAATGCAAAATTGTACAGCCACTGTGGGAGACAGTTTGGCAGTTTCTTACAAAACTAAACATACTCCTACCATATGATCCAGCAATCACACTCCCTGGTATTTACCCAAATGAGTTGAAAAACTATGTTCACACAAAAACTTATATATGGATATTTATGGCAGTTTTATTCATAATTGCAGAAATTGGAAGCAACCAAGATGTCCTTCAGGAGGTGAATGGATGAACAGTGGTCTATCCAGACAATGGAATATTATTCAGTGCTAAAAAGAAATGAGTTATCAAGCCATGAAAAGAAAAGGAAGAACCGTAAATGCATATTACTAAGCCAGAGAAGCCAAGCTTTACAACTGTATGACATTCTGGAAAAGTCAAAACTATGGAGACAGTAAAAAGCCCAGGGGTTACCAGGGGTTAGAGAGGAGGGAAGGTTGAATAGGTGGACACATAGAAGTTTTAGGGCGGTGAACTACTCTGTATTATACTACAGTGGTGGATACGTGCCATTATACAATTGTCAAAACCCACAGAATGTACAACACCAAGAATGAACCCTAATGTAAACTACAGACTTTGAGTGATCATATGTCAGTGTAGGTTCATTGACTATAACACTCTGGAGTGGGATGTTGATAGTGGGTGAGGCTTGTGTGTTGGAGGGGGCGAGGGGAGTGGGAAGGGGGTAACTGTACTCCCTGCTCAGTTTTGCTGTGAATCTAAAACAGCTCTAAAAAAGAAAGTCTATTAAAAAAATCCAGCTATATGCTACCTATAAGAGATATACTTTAAATACAAATATACAGGTTGCAAACAAGAGGGCTGGAAAAGACATACAATGCAAACAAGAAGTATAAAAAGTTGCTGTGGCTGTATGACTATCAGACAACGCAGACTTCAGAGACCATTAGTATTACCAGAAATAGGGACATTTTATGTGTCAGTCAGGAGAAGACATGATAATCATAAATGTATATGTAACTAATAACAGAGCTTCAAAATACATTAAGGAAAAACTGACAGAATTAAAGGCAGAAATAAACATTACTCTCTCCGTAACGGATAGAATATTCAAAGGAAAAAATAAGGAATTCAAGTTTTGAACAACACTATGATGTCACTTGAGGTAACTGTCATTTATAGAAGACTATTCCCAACAACTGTAGGATACATATTCTTATAAAATGCATATAGAACATTCACCAAGACAGACTACACGATGATCTCAACAGATTTCAAAAGCTTGGAATCTTATATTTTCCAACCACCACAGAATTGAATAAAAAATAATAAAAATAATAAAATATCCAGGAACACCCCAAATACTTGGAAACTAAATATCACATCTTTAAATAACCCATGGGGCAAAGAAGAAATCACAAGGAAATTAACATATATTTTCAACCAAATAATAGAAACCACAACATATCAAAATTGTTAAATGCATCGTTAAAGTTTAGAGGGATATTGATAGATTTAAATCCTTGTGACAGAAAAGAAGAAAGGATTAAATCGGTGATCTAAGCTTTCACCTTAAAAAGCTAGAAAAAGAAAAGTAAATTAAACCCAAAGTAGAAGGAAGGGAATAATGTAGATGAGA
Source organism: Leucopleurus acutus (assembly GCF_964270905.1). Lineage (NCBI taxonomy): Eukaryota > Metazoa > Chordata > Mammalia > Artiodactyla > Delphinidae > Leucopleurus > Leucopleurus acutus. Next base: position 74,889,546 of record NC_139149.1, on the reverse strand, counting down.
GCAGAAAACAAAGCAAAGGAAAAGGGCCAATAATGGAGAAAAATCAATGGAACCAATGGTGGTTCCTTAAAAAGATCTAATAAAATAGATAAGTCTCTATCTAGTCTGATCAAGAAAAATGAGAGGACACACAGAACCAAGATGTGTGTAGGAAAAAGGACATTACTACAGATTCCATATACATTAAAAGACCAAGAAGGGAATATTGTGAACAACTTTATACATACCAAATTACCAAAACTGGCACAAGAGAAAACAGAAAGTCTGATAGCTGTATCAATGAAAGAAACTGGATTTGTATCTTAAACCTTTCCAAACCTTTCCAAGAAGAAAACTCCAGGCTCAAATGGCAGCTCTAAAGCTCTAAATTCTTTCAAACTTTTCAGAAAGAAATAATACCAATCTTACCCAAACTCCAGAAAATAGAGGAAGAGGATTCCAAATCCATTCTATATGAAGTCAGGATTTCCCCAAGCAAAGACAGTTCAAGAAAAGAACACTCTACAAGCCAATATCCCTCGTGAACACAGAGCCAGATATCATTTTTTTAAATGGCAAATTGAATCCGGCATATATAAAATGGTTACTACATCATGACCAAGTGGGATTTATACCAGAATGCAATGTAAATTTTGAATGTAACATTCAAAACTCAATACATATAATTCACTGTTAATATAAAAAAGAACACCAGATGATCATCTCAATAGATGCAAAAAAAATTTGATAAAACAACCATTCATGATAAAAATTCTCAGCAAACTAGCAATAGGAGAGACTTCCTCAAACTAATGTTAAGTGTAATGGTGAAAGACTGAACAACTTTTTCTATGATAGGAACTAGGCAACAATGTTTATTCTCACAATTTCTATTTCACAATTTTTATTTAATATTGTACTAGAGGGAAGAAAGAAATACAGAGTATAAAGGTCGTCAGAAAAAAAAAACTGCCTTTACTTGCAGATGACAAGACTGTATATGTAAAAAATCCTAAGGATTATATATGAAAAAATTACTAGAACTAATAAATAATTTTAGCAAGGTCTCATGATACAAAATTAATATATAAAAATCAACTGTACTTCTGTATACTTAGTAATTGAAAGATGAAATTAGTGCCATTTGCAATAGTATAAAAAATATGAACACTTAGGGATACATTTAATAAAATGTATGAAAGAAAACTACATTGTATGTTGTATATGCAGTATGTAAATAATACAAATTGTTACTGAGAAAAAGTAAAGAAACTAAATAAACAGATAGTGTTCATGATCTCGAAGATAATATTGTTAAGATGTCAATTCTCCCCCAATTTTTATATATATTATATAAGCATATGTGTGTGTGTGTATGTATATATATATATATATATATATATATATATATATATATATATATGAGCACAATTCCAGGAGGCTTTTTTGTAGACATTGACAAACTGATTCTAAAATTCCATTCAAAATCCCAGCAGGATTTGTTATAGATATAAACATGCTGATTCTAAACTATACATGGAAATGTAAAGAAATCAGAATAGCCAAAACAATTTTGAGAAAGATCAAAGTTGGAAGACTCACATTACCCACTTTTAAGAATGATTAAAAGCTACAGTAACCAAGACAGTGCTATATTGGTGAAAGGCCAGACACACAAATCTATGGAATATAAGAGTCCAGAAACAGACCCACAAAAATATGGTCAATTGATTTTTTTTTTTTTTTTTTTTTTTTTGCGGTACGTGGGCCTCTTACTGTTGTGGCCTCTCCCGTTGCGGAGCACAGGCTCTGGACACGCAGGCTCAGCGGCCATGGCTCACAGGCCCAGCTGCTCTGCGGCATGTGGGATCTTCCTGGACCATGGCACGAACCCGTGTCCCCTGCATCAGCAGGCAGACTCTCAACCACTGCACCACCAGGGAAGCCTCGTCAATTGATTTTTGACAAATGTGCAAAAATAATTCAATGCAAAAGTAATTTTTTCAACAAATGGAACTAGAACAACTGGACAGCCACATGCCCCCCCCCCCCGCCAAAAAAGATCTATACCTTACCCTTTATACAAAAAATTAACTCAAAAGGAGTCATAGATCTAAATGTAAAATATAAGACTTTTACAAGACGATACAGAAAATATTCATGATATTGGATTTGGCAGAGTTTCTAGATACGACACCAAAAGCATAAACCATAAAAAAAAATTGATACCCTTGACTAAATCAAAATTGAGAACTTTTGCTCTGAGAAGAACACAGTTAAGGAAATAAAAAGATGAGCCCCAGATGGGGAGAAAAATATTTGCAAATCACTTGCCCAAAAAATGACTTCAATCTAGAATAAATAACTATCAAAAGTCAATAGTGAGAAAGCAACCCAATTTTTAAAATGGGCAAAAGATTTGTACAGACTTTTCACCCAAGACATCATCTATGGATGGCAAGTAAGTACATGAAAAGATGCTCAACATACTGGCCTTAGAAAAATGCAAAGTAAAACCATGATATGGTACATCTGTACATCTATTAAAATGGGTAAAATTTTTTAAAAAATAATACCAAGTGCTGGTAAGTATGCAGAGCAACTGGAACTTTCTTTCATACATTGCTAGTGGGAATGCAAAATAAGCCACTCTGGAAAACAGCTTAGCATTTTCTTATAAAGTTGGAACATCCACTTACCATATAACCCAACCCACCTAGGTATTTAGAGAAATGAAATTTGTGTTCACATAAAAACCTTTATGCAGATATTTATCACAGTTTTATTCATAATTGCCAAAAGCTGAAAGCAATAAAGATACTGATACCAACATTGATGACTCTTAAAGGTGTTATGCTGATTGAAAGATGCCAGTCTTAAAGCTCTTTCATGTTGCATGATTCTATGTATTGCATAATGCATGATTCTGGAAAAGGCAAAACTATAGGGACAGATAACATGTGGCTTTTAAGGGTTAGGGTAAGAGGAGAATGTGACTACAAAGAGGCAGCAAAAGGGAATTGTTTTGGGTGGTAGAACCATTATATATCCTGATTGTCATAGTGGCTATACAAATCTATACATATATCAAAACTCAGAGAATTAGTCACCAAAATAAAGTCAGTTTTACTGTATGTAAATTAAAAATTAAAAAGGTATTTTCAAAACAACAATACCAGGACTTCCCTGGTGGTGCAGTGGTTAAGAATCCGCCTGCCAATGCAGGGGACATGGGTTCGAGCCCTGGTCTGGGAAGATCCCACATGCCACGGAGCAACTAAGCCCATGCTCCACAACTACTGAGCCTGCGCTCTAGAGCAGCGGTCCTCAACCTTTTTGGCACCAGGGACCAGTTTCGTGGAAGGCAATTTTTCCATGGACGGGGCAGAGGGAGAAGGTTCAGGCGGTAATGTGAGCACTGGGGAGCAATGGCGAGCGGCAGATGAAGCTTTGCTCGCTCGCCTGCCGCTCACCTTCTGCTGTGCGGCCCGGGGGTTGGGGACCCCTGTTCTAGAGCCTGCAAGTCACAACGACTGAGCCTGTGTACTGCAACTACTGAGCCTACGCACCACAACTACTGAAGCCCATGTGCTCTAGGGCCCACATGCCACAACTACTGAGCCCACATGCTGCAACTACTGAAGCCCACGCGCCTAGAGCCTGTGCTCCGCAACAAGAGAAGCCACTGCAATGAGAAGCCCACGCATCGCAACGAAAAGTAGCCCCTGCTTGCTGCAACTAGAGAAAGCCTGCGCACAGCAACGAAGACCCAACACAGCCAAAAAACAAAACAAAACACAACAATACCATTATACACTCATTAGGACTGCTAAAATTAAAAAGCCCAACAATGCCTAGTGTTGGTGAGGATGTGGAATGGATATATTGCTGGTGTGAGTGGAAAACAGTACAACCACTTTAAAGAACTGAACCCACCATTTTATTTCTAGGTATTTATTTAAGACAAATGCAAATATGTCTGCAAAAAACTGGTATACCAATGTCCAGAGCAGCTTTACTCCCAACAGCCAAAGCTGGAAACAACTCAAATGTCTATCAATAGGTGAATGGATAAGCAAATGGGGGATATATCCATAAAAGTGAGCATGGAGCTCCCATTCCTAATTCAGTGTTCTTCTGGGAATAACAGTTGCTCTAATAATACTTTATCTGATCATGGCTTATAGTATTTAAGTGTTAAACATCCTCCCTCTCTTGAATTTATAGAACCTCCCTCCCCACTTCTAGTTTTGATGTTAATTCTGGCAAACAAAGACTAGTGTAGCTTCCTCCCAGGGTCTCTTGTTACTCTCTGCTCATTGTCCCAGTCCTTGACCTGGTCTCCATCAGCAGGCACATTATGGCTTGGAGCTTCCCAGGCTCCCAGAGACCACTACCTAGGACTAGCTGTCAACTCTGGCCTTCAGGTCCTATCTTGGATAAAACAACACTGATACCTTCATGCCATTATGTAATCAACTGGTCCAGTAACTGTCTAATGGAATTACTCATCATCACATGCTTAGAAAAGATGCAGTTTCCCTGATAGAACAGCATTGGTAACCCCATATTTTTGTTAATCAGATTTTAATTCTGTGATTTCTGTTCTACAGAAGCCTCTTGAGATTCATCATGAGTAAGGAAGAGTGATCCTGAAAGGAAAGTCAGAGACAAAAACAAACAAAAAGTTTATGCTACTACTGTTCATGGTAGCAGCTATTCAGACACTTGACAGACATCTTAAAAGGCAATGATAGGGAGTTCCCTGGTGGCCTAGTGTTTAGGATTTAGCGCTTTCACTGCTGTGGCCTAGGTTCAATCCCTGGTTGGGAAACTGAGATCCTGCCAGCCGCGTGGCGTGGCCATAAATAAGTAAGGAAATAATAAATAAATAAATAAAATTATAGATGTGAACTAATAAAGAAATGTGAATAAAATGACCTTTAAAAAAAGGCAACGATAATCCCAACCTGTATAGCACTGAAGAATAAGCTTTGTATAATTTCATTATCCCCTAATAAGATAGTTGATTCATAATGAAGAAATAAAGTTTCAACAATGTTAGCTAGTAATGCAAGTCAGTAGTTGAGCAGATTATATAATTGGTTTTCTTAGGACAGCATGTGGGATGACCTCTTCTAAGTTAATTTTTAGACTGTATTATTCATCAGTCAGGTTGGAAAGTTACCATGGCTATCAGTTGAAGGTATGATACATTTAATGCTGGATATTAGCCAAAAAAAGTATTTTGGCTCTCTTGTCAATGTAACTAGCTGAAGTATATAGAAGTATAAAATATTTTTTAAACACACTTTTGAAAAATACTGAAAATCAATTTATTTTATACTATAGTTTAAAATCTTAAGAAACATAAAGAGCTGTCAGTGAGAACGTTCCTTAACCATCTAGCCAGTATTTATTGAGTTTCTACTATGTGTTCAACACCAATATCCATCAGTATAAGTGCTTTCAAAATTTATTTAACAAAATAAAATCAAAGGGAGATAGAGTGAGAATGAGATGACAACTTATTCAGGCTATAATTAGTGCAGATGCCCAGAAAGGATCCTTAGTTTTACCCTTGTCCTAATATGTGAAGTGGCCATTTGTTCATGCCACTGCCAGCAAAAATAAAATATAAAGATGCCTTTTCTCCCATCACTCCCTCCCCCAAATCCCAACACACATACATATATACATACACATCAGAGTCATACGTAAAGAAAAGACAGCCCCATTTACTTGGTTCCCTCAATGTTACTTTGAAGTCTCAAAGCACTGAGTATATAAAGAGTATATAGACCCTTCCCTCAGGAATGGATCTAGCCACTACAGGGTCTTCTATTAGATCTTTCAAACAGAAGATGCAGTTTACTGCAGTCCATAGTTCATCTTGGAGCTGTGGACCACCGTCCTGCATACAGTGTCATCAGATTGAGCCTGGTTTGTAAGCTCCCTGGAAATATGCCAGGGAAGGTGCCACAAAAAAAGCCAAAACTTGAATATGAGTGGGGGCCAGACCATACAGTTCTAGCAAAAAAAAGTAACTTCCAAAATCTGCTCTGGAAATGAACAGCCTGCTAAATCCCTGAAAGTCTTTCTTAAATATTAGATTAACAGAAATGCTTATTACTGTTGTTCTACTTCAGATAATCTTCTAAGACTTTAAACAGGTTTTAAGACATTTTATATCTCAAGTTATACCTTAAAATGGGCCCTAGCCCTGAATTAATGCAAATATCTATATAATATCGATAAAAACCACATTATAGTCTTTAAAAGCATAATGAATATACTGTCTTTCAAATTTCAATGTAGATGCAGTTAATTAAAATGCAAATTCATTAAAAAATATAACTGAGTTCATTTAAAAACAATAACGGGGCTTCCCTGGTGGCACAGTGGTTGAGAGTCCGCCTGACGATGCAGGGGACACGGGTTCGTGCCCCGGTCCGGGAAGATCCCACATGCCGCGGAGCGGCTGGGCCCGTGAGCCATGGCCGCTGAGCCTGCGTGTCCGGAGCCTGTGCTCCGCAACGGGAGAGGCCACAACAGTGAGAGGCCCGCGTACCGCAAAAAAAAATAATAATAAAAATTAAAAAAAATAAAAACAATAACGAAGTTCCTAACAGAAGCTTTGTCGTTATTTGTTCTCTAATATTGGATACTAAGAGTCTATTTTCCTTCTTGTAGGGGTCCATGAAAATTGGACAGTAAACAGAGGACTTTGTACTGGTAATACTGACAGTCACTGACCTAGACTATAAATTCATAACAGGATCAAATGACACCAGTTAAACTGGCAAACAGAAATGAACTCAAATTTAATACAAAAAAGTAAAAGCTAGAAAATACAGCAAATGTGATCTTGGTCCGTCTGAAGGTCACCTCAGGGGCACTACTGTACAGTCTTTGGAAACTTAGTAGCTGCTTTCGTCCTCAGGCACACAGAACACATGCTGTGTGCAGCTGCTCAACACCAGGGCAGTCACAGGAGCCTCTTCATGAAGTCACATTTGGGGCCAAATTTTCTCAATGGAGAGGCAGAGAAAATAACATTGATAAATGAAAGGACGATATAAGAGATTCTAATAAACCTGAGCAGAGCTGTGTGGTATGACTTCATCCGTAAACTGGGAATCTGCCTCAGACGTTCATCATAAAAACTGTGAGCTTCTACACGTGAAGCATCTAGAACCGCCTTGGAACACGGAAGGTGTTCAAGTGTTCAGTAAGTATTATTTCCTTTCCTTCTCTCTCTTAGATTGTCCCCTAAACCTACTAACATCAAATTATTATTTTAAGTGCTTTAGTTATTATGTTTTAGGATTATAATTAAGGAAAGAGAATTATAACCTAAGAATGCTGATGGTCATTTGGGAATTAAAGAGTTAGAATTGGGCGCCAGATCTAAGTCAGGGGTCAGTGCTTCATCTCATTTACCAGGTCCTCCGGGTAGAGAAGGGAAACAAACAGGCTTAACTCTGGGTACAAGTCTGGCTTCACCTGACCACTCCTATTTATGACTACAGATATTGAATTCAGTCTGCAGTAATTCCTCCAGCCCTGTAATCTAAATACTTGCAGGAAATGAAAAGTAGCTTCTGATGAACTAGTTGTAGAAAACCTGATCTAGATCACCACTGAGACTGTAAAACATTTAAACATTATATTCTGTACTAATTTCTCAGTCACGTCATGTCCTAACTAAATGACACAACTGTACTCATGACACATGAATTAAGCTCTGTAAAATTCTGAAGGCAGTTCCTTAACGCAACTGTTGTTAAATGGAAGTGAGGGGTGGAGGGAACAGGGTAACGGTGTCAGAATGTTGCCTTTAGTTTGTTACAACTGGACTATTCTTTAGATCCTGTAGCTGAAACTAGGTTATCTGAGCCCAAATCAGAACATGAAACTAATAAAACATAAAAATGAATGCTCAGTCCTCAATTCATTATAATTTGAAAATCATGATCCACTCATCCTTATATACTAAGCCAATTACTTACTCCATAAACTATATCACATTTGTAAAATGCTTTCTCTTTCAAAAGGGCTTTCTTATTTTTTCCCTCCTTATTCACACAAATATCTTCTCTTTAAAAACTGACCCACTCTTAAGTGTCTATCTCAAGTACACTTCTGTGTAAAGGCGTTCCCACTACCTAATATTACTCTGTCCCTCTCTTGGGTTTCCATAACATATTTATCTCCATCACTGTACTTTTCTCATTCTGCTTGTTTACAAGTCTGTGCCTAGACTCTCAAAGGCAGGAATATGGCCATACCACTTAAACTCTTTCTGAAAGAAGATGGGTAATAAGTAATTGTTTATCTTTGTATCTCACTTCTATATGCCTAGCATAATGAAGGGCCTCAGTAAATGTTAATTGATTTAAATAATTTAAGTCTAGATATTTTAAATAAAATTCCAGTCCTCTTAGAAAGAGAGCAACACGGTGTGTACAGCCCTAAGTTACAAATGATTACCAAGTGTCTGGGGCTTTTCAGAGTAAATTATCCATCTACCTCTGTTTCTGTTGAGCATATCTCATTTGCATTTTCCCTTTTCCTGTTTCCCTGGTGTCTTATAATTCATTTATACAACAGAAAGGAATTATTTTTCCTTATTTTACAAAATACATTGATGTATAACTCTATATGTAAACAGGTTAAATATCCTGCCTGGGGAAGCATGTGACCTTGATGACATTGTATGAGAGACCAAATGCACTGCCTGTTCTAAAATCCGTATCTTTTGATTCTAGTTTCAGGGATCTTGCTGCTGTATCACAGTGCCTTTCTTTCACATTTCATGACATGTGCTAATTCAAGTAAACTGCCTAATTATGGAACAATTTATTTTACAAACCCATTCTTCAAAAAAATTGTCTTAAAGTGGACGTGGTGCAATGGACACTCAAATATAGATGTTAGTAGTGCAAATTGGTTCAACAGTAGCATAACAATTCATGTTAAAAGCCCTAACCCAAATATCGCACTTTGAGAAATCTATCCTAACGAAACGATCAGAGTTGTAGACAAATATTTATACATAAAAATTTTCATGAAAGCCCTTTTATAATAAGAAAAGTTGAAAATAACCTAAATGTCCAACAATAAGAGGTTTGTTATCATATGTCTATATCCTGGAATATTATGGAACTATTAATAACTACAGCAGATAGTCTCTAAAATGGCCTTCAACAATCCCTGCCTGCTGGAATTCCAATGCCTTGTTTAATCCCCTCCCCTTAAATACAGGACTAATGACTCACTTCTACCAAGAATATAGCAAATGCCATGGGATGTCACTTCCAAGACTGGGTTTCAAAGAAACCATGACTTCTGTCTTGCATTCATTCTCTCACTGTAATGGAAGCCAACTGCTGTGTTGTGAGCAGCCCTACAGAGAGGCCCATAAAGCAAGAAATCGAAGGACATCTCTCTACGGCAGTGTGCAAGGAAGGGATTGTCCCTCAGTTAAGCCTTCAGATAAAGACTATAGCCCCAACTGACAAAATGATTGTGAAAGACTTTGAAGCAGAGGTACTCAGTTAAGCCGTACCCAGATTCCTGATCCACAGGAACTGTGAAATAATTTTATATTATTTTAAGTAATTAAATTTTTTGTTTGTTTGTTTTTGCGATACACGGGCCTCTCACTGTTGTGGCCTCTCCCGTTGCGGAGCACAGGCTCCGGACGCGCAGGCTCAGCGGCCATGGCTCACGGGCCCAGCCGCTCCACGGCATGTGGGATCTTCCCGGCGGGCACGAAGCCGTGTCCCCTGCATCGGCAGGCGGACTCTCAACCACTGCACCACCAGGGAAACCCAGTAATTAAGTTTTAGGGTAGTTCATGATAGAAAAATAAATAATAACTTTAAAAAATATTTAGTAACATGAGGAAATGTTCACATGTTAACTTTTAAAATTACTGGTCAAATGGTTTAATTATCCATAGCGAAACAGTTTAAAAACTCAGCCTGTTAATAACAAAAATATTGTTTAAAAACAGACTGTGTACTCACTATTTGTTATTCGAACTAATAATTTCCTACAACATTTCCATTCATTGAAAATATTTTCAAGACTGTTATAAGCCTGCCTTGTAATATCATACAATTTTAAGTGTAATTATCATTAGCTAAAGAAATGACACCAAACATTGACGATATTACAATCTGCCTCCTAAAATATAGTAGAAAAGTTTACAAAGATTAGATTCTTACAAGTCTTCAGAATTTATAGTTAATTTTTAAAAGCATAAGACTATAATATACATGTATGATTCCAATTTTTAAAATATATATGGTTGAAAAAGAATAGAAAACAGGAAGACATCAACAGTGTTTCTCTTTGGATGGTGGGATTATAGGTAATTTAAATTTTCTTTATGCTCTTCTCTGTTTCCCAATTTTTTTCAAATGCATATATTATTTTTTATCACAAATATCTTTTACAAAAAAGTCAAACTAATAACTTGATATAATACATTTTACTGCTTCAAACCAAGATTTAATGCTAATAAGAGACTCAAACCATTTTGCAAAGAGACAGAATAGCACTGGACCCATAACAAGATCTAGGCGATAGCACTCAATTAGCAAGTAAAAAGTCAATAAAACTATAGTATATCTAATTCTTTTTTTTTAAAGAAGAAGGCTTCATGCTGAGTCAGATGAGAGTTAAATTAATGCAGGATTCAGAAGCAAGAACAAGTTTGTGAGGGGATATGATAGATGTGCTCCATAGCACTGGTTCCTGAAGGTCAGTGTTTACAAATAAATTAGAATATTAAAAAGCTGAGCAACTCCTGTATCTCCCATAAACTCAATATTTATCATCTGTGATCTACCTAAACATGCTTGAACCTTACATTCTAGCCCATATCAACTTTGGGGGCCGTGTTTTTCTATATACAGTATAAAGTATGCTTTTTATTAAAACTATATGTATGGGAAGAAGGGAAAAGTTTTTTCAGATTTTAGGATTTGGTAAGCAAAATTATTTTTTGTCAAGCCATTTCTCATTTCTCTGAGTGCAGACAGGTCATTCATCCAAGATCCTGACAAGGTTCTTTTAAAAAATGACACCTTGTTATTACAAAATACCAAACTTAAAAGGCTCCACTAAACAAAATGACTTCATACTCAAAATCAACACATAAAATCTTTTTCTCATAGAGTTTTCTTTGAACTTCACTGGGCTCAAGGAGAGAAATTTATCATGTACAGCAAACTTGTGTCATTTTGAGCTCAGAAAAGTCAGAAAAACCAACAGATTCTACCCAGAGTTCTTCACATAACTTTTGTCTAAAAAAAGGTAGAGGAATTTAATTGGCTATGTGACCACAGGAGTTTTTCTTTGCTTCTTTGAGACTCTGCTTCCTCATCTCTAAACTGAGGGTAATAATGCCTGCCCCAAATTCCTCTGAGTAGGGATAAAGGAAAAACATAAAGCACCATAGAAATGCAGCAGCTATTCTGCTACTATTATTACTAAACTGATAATGAGGTAAGAGGAAGGACGAAAACACTGTGAAAAGGAAGGAAAAGATGACATTTGAGTAGATTATTTTGGGTAATTCACACTCCCTGGTTCTGAACAGTTCTTCCAATCCCCTCCACAAAAGTCCACCCACAAGAAACACATCAGATACCCCAATCTCAAAACTTCCTTAAAGGTGGAAACCATATACTCCAAAACAATCCTAAAAAAAGTAGATCCTTGTGGAATTACATTTCAGTATGAATGCATATCCCATTCCACTGGAATGAATGATGTATCTGTCAGTCTCTCTCACAAGCCCGTGAATTCACGGAGGGTAGACACTTTGCCTCACTCGAAGCCCGAACTTTAATAAGTAGTTTCTAATTCAAGGTTGGTCCGAAATACCTAAATCTTGCTCATTTTAATTGTTCAAACAATCTTAACTGACATTTTTCTGAGCCACTAAATTTTATTTATCTCAATCGTCATTAAGGAATTTGAGAGGGATCACAGTTTGTCACGACAATGCATAAGGCTTGTTTTGAGCCAAAGGCAATTAGCTCTCTGCCCTCCACCTTTTTTGTCCAAAAGCAGGGCATAAATTTCCCTTTGTAAATGTTGTCTCCGTCTCCTATACCAAGAAGAGAACCACTCTGG